>NC_133336.1:156135706-156829563 GCF_042186555.1 Aquarana catesbeiana
AATGATGCCTGCAGGTTTTGGCATCATTCTTTTCAGCCAGTGGTCGGCTTTCATGTAAAAGCAATCCTAGCGGCTAATTAGCCTCTAGACTGCTTTTACAAGCAGTGGGAGGGAACGTCCCCCCCCCCCCCCCCACCGTCTTCCATGGTTTTCTCAGGCTCTCCTGTCCCAACAGGGAACCCAAGAATGCAGCCAGTGGCTCCGCCAGCTGACTATAAAGCTGATCAGAGACCAGAACAGCTCCAATCATCTCTATGGACTAAGTAACCGGAAGCTATGAGAATTTCATGACTTAGGTTTTGCCGGATATAAACAGCGCCATAGGGAAATTGGCAAAGAATTTGATCACACCGATCTTGGTGTGGTCAGATGCTTTGAGGGCAGAGGAGAGATCTAGGGTCTAAAAAGGAGTACCGGTCACTAACTATTGCTATTGTAGGGGAGATTTACATTAAAAAAAAAAAAAAAAAAAAATGAAAGGAACAGTTTAAAAATAAAATAGCAAAATAAATAATAAAAAAATAAAAAAAATAAAAATAAAAGCACCCCTGTCCCCCATGCTTACGCGCAAAGGCGAACGCAAGCGTCGGTCTGGTGTCATATGTAAACAGCAATTGCACCTTGCATGTGAGGTATCACCGCAAAGGTCAGATCGAGGGCAGTAATTTTAGCAGAAGATCTCCTCTGTAAAACTAAAGTGGTAACCTGTAAAGGCTTTTAAAAATATATGTAGTTTGTCGCCGCTGCACTTTTAAAGCATGTTGTGTTTGGTATCCATGTACTCGGCATAAGATCATCTTTGTTATTACATCAAATATTTGGGCAATATAGTGTGTTTCAGTGCCTTAAGGGTTAATAAAGTGCATTTTTCCCCCCAAAAAATTGTGTTTTAAAAAACGCTGCGCAAATACTGTGTGAAAAAAAATTGCAACATCCATTTTAATCTGTAGGGCCTTTGCTTTAAAAAAAATATATAATGATTAGGGGTTCAAAGTAATTTTCTTGCAAAAAATGTTTTCATGTAAACAAAAAGTGTCAGAAAGGGCTTTGTCTTCAAGTGGTTAGAAGAGTGGGTGATGTGTGACATAAGCTTCTAAATGTGCATAAAATGCCAGGACAGTTCACAACCCCCCAAAATGACCCCTTTTTGGAAAGTAGACACCCCAAGCTAATTGCTGACAGGCATGTTGCGTCCATGGAATATTATATATTTTGCCACAAGTTGCAAAAAATGACAATCTGGTTTTTTTTTTGGCACAAAGTCGTCACTAAATTATATATTGCTCATACATGCCATGGGCATATGTGAAATTACACCCCAAAATACATTCTGCTGCTTCTCTCAAGTACGGGGATACCACATGTGTGAGACTTTTTGGGAGCCTAGCCGTGTACAGGACCCTGAAAACCAAGCACCGCCTTCAGGCTTTCTAAGGGCGTAAAATGCTGATTTCACTTCCTCACTACCTATCACAGTTTCTTGGCCATGAAATGTCAAGGTAGAACAAACCCCTCCCAAATGACCCCATTTTGGAAAGAAGACACTTCAAGCTATTTGCTGAGAGGCATGTTGAGTCCATGGAATATTTTATATTTTACCACAAGTTTAGGGAAAATTATTTTTTTTTTTTTCTTTTACAGAACGTTGTCACCAAATGATATATTGCTACAAACATGCCATGGGCATATGTGAAATTGCACCCCAAAATACATTCTGTTGCTTCTCCTGAGTACAGGGATACCACATGTGTGAGACTTTTTGGGAGCCTAACCACGTACAGGACCCTGAAAACCAATCACTGCCCAGTCCATTAGAGTCAATTAGAGGTTACCAAGGACCTGCAAGGTTTTCCTGAAGGGACTGTTGCACATAGTTCAAGGCGTGTTTGACCCTCTTAGGATCATGTAAGGAGGTGAGCGATTATTGCATCTGGTGGCAGGAGCACTATGCACATAGAGGCTGTGTGAAGTAAAGAAGTACTTTGCATCTCTTTGCATGCTAAACAGAGGAAATTATGACTAATATTGGACTTGCTCATTATTGATGCAGCACTGTCACATTTTTACTTTAAATTTACTGTTTTTTCTGTGCGAGCACTTTAGTGACAGCAGCAGCATTTCTGGTTGTTTTTATTAATTCATTCTATAGGAAAATAGCACGCAACTACTCCACTTTCAATCTATAACCACTCTTTAAAGTATCAGATCCTGAACCAGGTTCTTCATGGCAAGAGCTTTTACCGGATTTTTTGGAATATCCACCACAAAATACCTTCTTGGTGGAGCCTCTGCAAATTCTATTTCATAGCCGTTGCTGACAAGATTCCAGATATACAGGCTTGTCATTTTCTCCCACTGTGGAAGGAAAGCCTGCAGTCTTCCTCCCACTGGAAGCAGCAAGCCATTGAGACTTCTCGGGCTGCATAGAAGTACGGAAAAGGACTCCTCCCTTTCCTCTTGCTTTCTACGACACCCAGACTTTCCTTACCTACTCCGTTCTGCGGCCAAAACAGATGCCGCACGCCCAACCAGAAGCTCCGCCCCCACCTGGAAATGGCATCACGGGCTTCCCAGATGCTGCTGGACACCAAAAACCATGGCCGCCACCATGCAGGAGACATGAGGGGCTGCAACTTGTCAGTCAGTACTGGCTCTCCCCACGCACTGAGGGGGAGAGAGTAGCCAGGAAGGAGGACCCCACACCTGGGACACTGCCTGGAGGACCCTTGGTGCAAATAAATAAAGGTAAAAGGGAACCTCAGGCAGCACCTGAGAGAATGTAGTCCCCACAATTCCTGTGTGTTCCTACGTGCCCGGAGGAAACACGATAACTGAGGAAGAGGCAATTTAAAGTTTATGGTGGGTGTGTATTTCCTGCAGGAGGAAAAGCTACGTTCTCTCAAGTGTTGTCCTAAAATAAATGTTAAGAAGAATACACTTAAGGCAATAAACCCAAGTTTGGTAAAATAGATGAGGTTGCGTTGAGTATAAAGATACCACACGTCAAGCCTTAAAATTGCACATTCCCATGATACAGTGAGAACCTACTGTACCCAAAATTGTCCATAGTAGTGGGGAAAAAAAAATATTTCAGCTTGTCAATTTAACCACTTCAATACAGGGCATTTTCACCCCCTTCCTGCACAGGCCAATTTTCAGCTTTCAGCGCTGTAACATTTTGAATGACATTTGCGAGGTCGTGTGACGTTGATCACCTCTGCGGTTTTTAATTTTTTGCGCTATAAGCAAAAAAAGACTGACAATTAACCACTTCCCTACCCGCATATAGACATATGACGTCCACAGATGGGATCTCCCATCCTGGGTGGACGTCATATGACGGCCTCGGGTTCCCGGCCGTCTAGGGGGCGCGCGCGCCCGCCGCGTTGCTCGGGACCCAGTGCGTGTGCCCGGCGGCCGCGATGTCCGCCGGGCACCCGCGATTGCCCATTAACCGGCCCGGACCATGGATCTGTGTGTGTAAACACACAGATCCACGTCCTGTCAGGTGAGAGGAGAGCGATCTGTGTTCCCAGTACAGCGGAACACTGATCGGTCTCCTGCCCTTGTACGTCCCCGCCCCCTACAGTTAGAAGCATTCCCTAGGAAACACATTTAACCCCTTGTGTCCCCCTAGTGGTTAACCCCTTCACTGCCTGTCACATTTACACAGTAATCAATGCAATTTTATAGCATTGATCGCTGTATAAATGTGAAAGGTCCCAAAAATGTGTCAAAAGTGTCCGATGTGTCCGCCATAATGTCGCAGTCACGAAAAAAAAAAAAAAATCACGATCGCCACTATTACTAGTTAAAAAAAAAAAAATCAATCATTTTTTTTAAAAAATGCCATAAATCTATCCCGTATTTTGTAGACGCTATAACTTTTGCGCAAACCAATATACGCTTATTGCGATTTTTTTTACCAAAAATATGTAGAAGAATACGTATCGGCCGAAACTGAGGAAAAAATGTGTTTTTTTTTTTAAAAATTGGGATATTTATTATAGCAAAAAGTAAAAAAAATTGTGTTTTTTTTAAAAATTGTCGCTCTTCTTTTGTTTATAGCGCAAAAAATAAAAACCGCAGAGGTGATCAAATACCACTAAAAGAAAGCTCCATTTGTGGGGAAAAAACGGACGTCAATTTTGTTTGGGTACAACGTCGCACGACCGCGCATTGCGACAGCACTGAAAACTAAAAATTGGTCTGGGAAGGAAGGGGGTGACAATGCCCTGTATTGAACCGGTTAAAAAAACAAAAACAAAAAAAAAAAAAAAAAAAAACCACAAAAAACAGTATTTTTTTTACTTTTTGCTATAATAAAATATCCCAATTTAAAAATAAATAAATTTCTTCAGTTTAGGCCGATATGTATTCTACATATTTTTGGTAAAAAGAAAAAATATCCGCAATAAGCGTATATTAATTGGATTGCGCAAAAGTTATAGCACCTACAAAATAGGTTATTGATTTATGGCATTTTTATTATTATTTTTACTAGTAATGGCGGCGATCTGCGATTTTTATCGGGACTGCGATATTGCGGCGGACACATCGGACACTTCTGACACTATTTTGGAACCATTGACAATCTTACAGCGACCAGTTCTATAAATATGCACGGATTATTATGTAAATGTCACTGGCAGGGAAGGGGTTAACACTAGGGGGTGATCAAGGGGTTAAATGTGTTACCTAGGGAGTGATTCTAACTGTGGGGGGATGGGACTGACTAGGGAAGGAGACTGATCGGTGTTCCTATATACAAGGAACACACGATCGGTCTCCTCTCCCCTGACAGGACGTGGATCTGTGTGTTTAAACACAGCATTAATCAGAGAGGCAACACAGGGACCTAAGGTAACCCTGGAGGAGTTGCAGAGTTCCACAGCAGAGACTGGACTATCTGTACATAGGACGACAATAAGCCATACACTCCATAGAGTTGGGCTTTATGGCAGAGTGGCCAGAAGAAAGCCATTAGCCATTTCAGCAAAACACAAAATGGCACGTTTTGAGTTTGCGAAAAGGCATGTGGGAGACTCCCAAAATGTATGGAGGAAGGTGCCCTGGTCTGATGAGACTACAACTGAACTTTTTTTGGCCATCAAAGAAAATGCTGTCTGGCGCAAACCCAACACATCACATCACCCAAAGAAACCATCCCCACAGTGAAACGTGGTGGTGGCAGCATCACGCTGTGGGGATGTTTTTGAGCAGTCGGGACTGGGAAACTGGTCAGAGTTGAGGGAAAGATGGATGGTGCTAAATACAGGGATATTCTTGAGCAAAACCTGTACCACTTTGTGTGAGATTTGAGGCTAGGACGGAGCTTCCAGCAGGACAATGACCCCAAACACACTGCTAAAGCAACACTTGAGTGGTTTAAGGGGAAACATGTAAAATGTGTTGGAATGGCATAGTCAAAGCCCAGACCTCAATCCAATAGAAAATCTTGGATCAGACTTAAAGATTGCTGTTCACAAGCGCAAACCATCCAACTTGAAGGAGCTGGAGCAGTTTTGCAAGGAGGAATGAGCAAAAATCCCAGTGGTAAGATGTGGCAAGCTCATAGAGACTTATCCAAAGGGACTTGGAGCTGTGATAGCCGCAAAAGGTAGCTCTACAAAGTATTGACTTTAGGAGGGTGAATAGTTATGCACATTGACTTTTGCTGTTATTTTGTCCTATGTTCAAAGTTGTGGGCATGTTTTGTAAATAAATTAAATGATGCAAATCCTCAAACAATCCATGTTAATTCCAGATTGTGAGGCAACACAACATGAAAAATGCCAAGAGGGTGAAAACTTTTGCAAGGCACTGTATATACACACACACAGTAATACCTCAGATTGCGAGTAACGCGGTTAACGAGCGTTTCGCAATACAAGCTATTATTTTTTAAAAATCCTAACTCGGTTTGCGAGTGTTGTCTCCCAAGACGAGCAGGATTGAATCCTCTGTGGTGTGCAGTACTGCATTTGGCCAGAGGTGCGGGGGTGCCGGTGACACTCGGAAACACTCCGTTCCTGGCGCCCTTCCACCTCTGCCCACAAGCGGAGCTGCATACAACAGTAGTTACTGTGGAACAAATTATCTGAGTTTCCATTGACTTCTATGGGGAAATTTGCTGTGATATACGAGTGCTTTGAATTACAAAATTATATAAATACATACACACACACACACAGTATCTCACAAAAGTGAGTACACCCCTCAGGATTTTGTAAATATTTTATATCTTTTCATGCGACAACACTTTGCTACAATGTAAAGTAGTGAGTGTACAGCTTGTATAACAGTAAATTTGCTGCCCCCTCAAAATAACTCACACAGCCATTAATGTCTAAACCGCTGGCAATATTTTGTATGGCCACCATTATTTTCCAGCACTGCCTTAACCCTCTTGGGCATGGAGTTCACCAGAACTTCACAGATTGCCACTGGAGTCCTCTTCCACTCCTCAAGGACGACATCACGGAGCTGGTGGATGTTAGAGACTTTGCGCTCCTCCACCTTCCATTTGAGTATGCCCCACAGATGCTCAATAGGGTTTAGACCTGGGACATGCTTGGCCAGTCCATCACCTTTACCCTCAGCTTCTTTAGCAAGACTGTGGTCGTCTGTGAGGTGTGTATGGGGTTGTTATGTTGGAATACTGCCCTGCTTCAGTATGTCACAGTACATGTTGGCATTCATGGTTCCCTCAATCAACTGTAGCTCCCCAGTGTCGGCAGCACTTACGCAGCCCCAGGCCATGACACTCCCACCATGCTTGACTGTAGGCAAGACACACTTGTCTTTTTACTCCTCACCTGGTTGCCACCACACATGCTTAACACCATCTGAACCAAATAAGTTTATCTTGGTCTCATCAAACCACAGGACATGGTTCCAGTAATCTATGTCCTTAGTCTGCTTGCCTTCAGCAAACTGTTTGTGGGCTTTCTTGTGCATCATCTTTAGAAGAGGCTTCCTTCTGGGACGACAGCCATGCAGACCAATTTGATGCAGTGTATGGTCTGAGCACTGACAGGCTGACCCCCCACCCCTTCACTAACTGGCTGCTCAGCAACAGGTCCTGTGTTCCAGGTACCATAAGTACACAGCACAATCAAGTTCTCAACCTCCACTGCAGCAGCACAGCTTATTCAAGAACACAAATCCAGCTTTAATCGTAACTTCAGTATGCTCTGGACAAGCTCCATTCCCCCTATAGCGCTACCATTCTTGCGCGTGTGCAGACTCACCCATGGGGCTCTGCCAGGCCTTTGCGTCAGGACGGGCAGAGCCCACCGGTGCATTTGTGAACGCACAGAGGGGTTATTGTGCACTTGAAAAGACAGGGAAGATTTCAAACATTTCTATTATCAGGCTTTGCACGTGGGTAGGAAACCAGACATGTTCGCAGATGACTGGGGAAACTGACTCAGCACATTGGTGCATGTGCCGCAGGGCTCTCTCAGGACCCTGGTAAGAGAGGGAGGGGGAGGAGGCAGGGAAGCTCAGGATGTTATTGAGGGTGAAGGCCTGCTTTATTAAAAAGATAACTCCACAAGGATAGACACTATTAAGCTTCAAATCCCAAAACACAAATTCATAAAATCGGTCCCTGTCAAAATTTGTCATCCTCAAAGACGGTTACAGAAGGGGATACAGAAGGCCTTCCATTTAAAGTGGATTTACACAACATTATTTTTTTAAAAATGGGCCCCCAGGAGCTGATAATATGAAGTGCATACTTGCACAATATGGCTAACACATTACGGCATACTTACCTGTCAAAAGATCCTCTCCACCACTCCGCTGTGAGTGCTTCTACTGGTCACGACCAATGCCATCTTCAATCAATCTTTCTTTTGGGTTCTGTCTGTTTGGCCACTTGAATGGCAGGGCCACGGTGTCACTGCTTAACATGCACAATAGAGTCACAGCATCACAGAATGGTGTTGTAAATGTACACTGAGCTGCGCATGCGCTGCTCAGTGTACGTTGCCATAGACAGACAGAGATAAGTAGTCATGACAGAAGAGACCAATAGGGTCTCCTCTGTCAGAAAGACCCTACCCATCAGCGATTTTTATTTTTTACGTTTAATTCCACTTTAAAAACAATTGTGTAAAAAGTTTACTCTGTGATGCCATTTGTACTGTTGCTTGCATTTACCGCCACTGTGTATTGGATAGGATTATGCTTTGTGAATAACTAGTGAATGATAATAGGATTTTTTAAAACAGCTTACCTGTAAAATGCTTTTCTTTCGAAGGACATCACGGGACACAGAGCCACAGTAATTACTGATGGGTTATATAGGTATCACTGGTGATTGGACACTGGCACACCCTATCAGGAAGTTCAACCCCCTATATAATCCCTCCCCTTGCAGGGATACCTCAGTTTTGTAGCCAAGCAATATAGTGTATTAGAAGAGGGGCGGGACCTCTGTGTCCCGTGATGTCCTTCGAAAGAAAAGGATTTTACAGGTAAGCTGTTTTAAAAAATCCTATTTTCTTTCTCGAACATCACGGGACACAGAGCCACAGTAATTACTGATGGGATGTCCCAGAGCAATGCTACCTGAGGGGGGGGAACCACGACCAAGTAGGGTGCAATCAGACCTGAGGACCCTGTACCGCTGCCTGCAGCACACTACGCCCAAAGGCGATATCCTCATGCCTTCTCACATCCACCTGATAGAATCTGGTGAATGTATGAACTGAAGACCAGGTTGCGGTCTTGCAGATTTGAGCCATAGAGGCCCGGTGATGCACTGCCCAAGAAGCACCAATAGCCCTTGTGGAATGTGCCCTGATCTGAAACGGAGGAATCTTCTGTTTCAAACCGTAAGCTTGAATGATCAACTGTCGAATCCATTTAGAAATGGTAGCTTTTGACGCTGCCTGTCCTCTATTGGGACCCTCTGGCAGCACAAACAAAACATCCGTCTTGCGGATCTGAGTAGTTGCCCCTAGATAGGCCTTAACTGCTCTTACTACATCCAACGAATGTAGAGATCTCTGTTCCGGAGAACAGGGATCTGGAAAAAAAGGTAGAACAATGTCTTGGTTTAAATGAATATCAGAAACCACCTTCGGTAAAAAACTAGGATGAGGGCGTAGTACCACTCTATCCTTGTGTATAATCAAATAAGGCTCCTTACAGGAAAGAGCTGCTAATTCTGATACTCTTCTAGCAGAAGAGATGGCCACCAGAAAAATTAATTTCCTTGTCAACAAGACCAAAGGAATCTGACTTATTGGTTCAAAAGGCTGTTTCTGTACCACAGCCAGGACCAAATTCAAGTCCCAGGGGTTTAGGGGCGCTTTAACCGGAGGATTAAGACACTTCACCCCCTGCATAAAGTTTCGGACCAAAGAATGCGAAGCAAGTGGCCGCTGAAATAATACTGATAAAGCAGAAACCTGGCCCTTGATGGTACTCAAGGCCAGCTTCATCTCTAATCCCATCTGTAGAAAATCAAGGATTCTACCTATGATATATTTCCTGGGATGCCAACCTCTGGATTCACACCAGGTTATATAAGCCTTCCAGACTCTATGATAAATCATCCTGGAAGCTGGCTTCCTTGCATTAATCAAGGTAGATATGACAGGACCTGAGAGCCCACGACTCTTCAGAACGTGGGTCTCAATAGCCAAACCGTCAAATTTAGCGTTTGTAAGGCAGGATGGAACACTGGACCTTGAGATAACAGGTCTGGGCGTACCGGTAGGGTCCACGGGGAACCCACCGTCATCCTTACTATTTCTGCATACCAAGTCCTTCTGGGCCAAGCGGGGGCCACCAGAAGTACCGACTTCCTTTCCTGCCTGATCCTGCGAAGGAGTCGTGGTAGTAGCAGAATAGGCGGGAATGCGTAAATCAGTGAGAACCGATGCCATGGAATCACCAACGCATCCGTCCCGCATGCAAGAGGATCTTTTGTCCTTGCCACAAATCTGTCTATCTTTTTGTTGAATTGGGATGCGAAGAGATCTACATCTGGAACCCCCCATCTTTGGCATATGGCCCAAAAGACGTCGGGATGCAGAGACCATTCCCCTGGAAGTAACTGCTGGCGACTTAGATAGTCCGCCTGCCAATTTTCTATTCCCGGGATGAAAACTGCCGACATGCATGGCACATGCATCTCTGCCCAGACTAAGATCTGGTTCACCTCTTTTTGAGCAGCTCGGCTCCGGGTGCCTCCCTGATGATTGACATAAGCCACTGCTGTGGCATTGTCGGACTGGATCCCAACCTGACAGACTGGCATCTGTTGTTACCACCGTCCAGGTAACCGGTAGAAAGGATTTCCCCTTCTGCAGGTTTTCGGGTATGAGCCACCAATTGAGGCTCTGACACACCGCATGCGACAGGTGCATCGGAAAGTCTAATGCCTGAACCTTCTTGTTCCAGGTCGACAGAATACTGTGTTGCAGCATTCTTGAGTGAAAATGAGCATAGGGAACTGCTTCGAATGAAGACACCATCTTCCCTAGTAGCCTCATACAAAGGCGGACTGAGGGACCCTTCTTGGTCCTTACTGTCAGAATCAGCTCTCTCAAAGCAGTGATCTTTGCCTGGGGTAGAAATATTTTCTCCTGGCTTGTATCTATAATCAGACCTAAATACTCCAGTCTTCTTACTGGTTTTAGGAAAGACTTTTCTAAGTTGAGGATCCAACCCAGGTGTTCTAGATACCTGACCGTGGTCCTCAAGTTTCCCTTCAAAGAGGCTACCGACCGGTCTATCAAGAGCAGGTCGTCTAGGTATGCTATGACAGCTATACCCTGAGCCCTTAATCTGGCCAGAGGAGGAGCCAAGATCTTTGTGAACACTCGAGGTGCAGTGGCTATCCCGAAAGGCAGAGCCACAAACTGGAAATGGCGCCCTCCTACCTCGAAGCGCAGAAACTTCTGATGAGCAGGAAAAATGGGCACATGCAGATATGCATCTCTGATGTCTATTGATGCCAGAAATTCTCCTCCCTGCAGGGTGGGAACTACTGTTCGAATTGATTCCATGCGGAAGGATTGAATCCTTAGGAATCGGTTCAGATCCCTTAAGTCCAGAATGGGCCTGACATCCCCATTTGGCTTTTGGACCGTAAAAAGGTTGGAATAGAAGCCCAATCCCTGGTCCTTTGCGGGAACTATCATAATGACCTCCTGCGACAAAAGTCGCTCTAACGCTAGAAGGAGCGACTGCTTCTTCTCTGGGTCTCTGGGAACATTTGATCTGAGGAACCGAGGAGAGGGGAATTCCTGAAACTCCAGCTTGTACCCTAAGGTTACCGTGGAGATTACCCATCTGTCCTGGAAGTCCTCCTGTCAGAGCTCTGAGAACTGTCGCAGTCTTCCCCCCACTCGAGTGAGCGGGGGCTCCCCCTCATGCAGAGGTCTTAATGTTTTGCCTAGTAGGCTTCTTTCCCCAGGACTTCTTTTGTCCCTGGGGTTGACTCTTGTCTCTGGACCCCGATGGAGGCGGCCGTCGAGACTGCCTGGAGGCTGAAGCCCCCGGCGCTGGGGAAAGAGTCCGTTTGAAAGAGGGACGCTTACTCTTCTTCTTGACAGGTAAGAGAGTGCTTTTCCCACAAGAGATTCTCTTGATATAGTTATCCAAGTCCTCTCCAAACAACCTTGCACCACGAAATGGAAACCCAGCCAGTAGCTTCTTACATGGTGCTTCGGCTGACCAATTTTTCAACCATAGGATTCTATGTATATGCACCAACCCCAGTGAAAGACGGGAGGTTTGCACGATAGAATCTCTAATGGCGTCAACCACAAAGCATAAGGCCGCTGGAAGGTTAGTAAACCCCTGGGCCTGCTGTTCAGGTAATACTTTGATGACCTGCTTAACATGGTCTCTTAAGTATTGACAGACTCCAATCGCTGCTACTGCAGGTTGGGCCACTGATCCTGCTAAGGAGAAAACATCCTTCAATAGGGATTCCTTCCTTTTATCTACAGGATCCCTGAGCATCTGAGCATTGTCTACAGGACAAGTCAGGCTATTATTTACGGAGGAAATGGCGGCATCAATAGCCGGTATTCCCCACATTTTAATAAACTTTTCTTCCATCGGATAAAGTGTTGAAAACTTTCTCGGCTGAAAAAAACGTTTGTCTGGGTGATCCCACTCAGAATAAATAAGCTTTTCAAGTAAAGTATGAACAGGAAAAGCATGTGCTGCTTGGAAAGGTTTCAGTGACCCCAAAGCAGAAGAGGATTCTTTAGCAGTTTCAGGTATGGGCAACTTAAATGTGGAGCGGACCAATCCAGTGAGGATCTGCACTAAGACTTTCTCCTCTTGGGAAGTCGCAGAGGGTCCCTCTCCACCTGAATCCTCCGAAGAGGAATCATCCATCCCATCCCGATCCTCTGAAAGGGATTCATCTCCTTTATCCCAGAGCTCCTCTGTCTGAGGGTCTTGGGGAACAGAGGAAAGCCTAGTGCGTTTTCTTCCACTGAGTGAAGACGTAATCACGGCCATTAATCTTTCCTCTAGACCATTAATGGTTGAGGAAAAAACCTCTTGTGTAATATATACAGGGGCTGAAGTGCCAGAAGCAGGTGTAGCCCCTGACCCCGATGGCTCTCCCTGGCTAGCCGTCCCTGGCCCATCTTTAGGGGGGGGGGGGAGGATGCTGCTGACAGGGGGCCCTCAGAACCTGAACGAGATCCCCTAGTGTCTCTGGTTCCTGGGGTGCTTGAACCTCTTCTACCCATAGTGCAAAGCAACAAGGTGTGAGGTATACAAATGAACACTGCCCGCTGAGCGATGTAGTCTGGCTAAAAGCCTTGCTACCCAATGCTCAGTCTGGTGTTACTTCAGTAAATGCTGCCTAGGAGAATGCCTGTGTCCCACCTTACATGCGACCGTCAGCTCTGTGTCTCTCAGAAGGCTGAGTGCACCTGTACAGAGTGCCTTTAATAGCCTGCAGCTGGCCTGAGTGGGAGTCTAAGCACTCTGTGCTGACATCCCGCCCCCTCCTCTACAGCCCCCCCCCCCTCGAGTTTTGAAAAAAACGAGCGCTTCCCGCGCTGCCGACTCTCCTGTCATGCTTCCGGAGAAAGGCTGGGGATGGGGGGGGGGAGGGAGGCTGGTAACAAGATCTGCCTGAACGGCTATCTTGAGAGATGGTGGCCATTAGGCCGCAGAGCCCGGGTGGTATAACCACTTTCTAGACCCCTGTGGCCCCTCTCTAGCCTGGGGGGAACATTCAAACATGAGAAATCCCCCTTTCCACCTTACCTGCTTGCAGCCTGCTTGAGACGCTGGGACATAAACAGCGATTACAACACCTGAGACAGAGTCAGCATGTGTAGGTTTGTGCTCTTGGCAGCCCCCGGTGGTCACAATAGGCATAGCATGCATTTACCTTAACCACTTCAGCCCCGGAAGGATTTACCCCCTTCCTGACCAGAGCACTTTTTACAATTCGGCACTGCGTCGCTTTAACTGCTAATTGCGCGGTCATGCAATGCTCTACCCAAACGAAATTTGCGTCCTTTTCTTCCCACAAATAGAGCTTTCTTTTGATGGTATTTGATCACCTCTGCCGTTTTTATTTTTTGCGCTATAAACGGAAAAAGACTGAAAATTTTGAAAAAAAATGATATTTTCTACTTTTTGTTATAAAAAAAATCCAATAAACTAAATTTTAGTCATACATTTAGGCCAAAATGTATTCGGCCACATGTCTTTGGTAAAAAAAATGTCAATAAGCGTATATTTATTGGTTTGCGCAAAAGTTATAGCGTCTACAAACTAGGGTACATTTTCTGGAATTTACACAGCTTTTAGTTTATGACTGCCTATGTCATTTCTTGAGGTGCTAAAATGGCAGGGCAGTACAAACCCCCCCCAAATGACCCCATTTTGGAAAGTAGACACCCCAAGGAAATTGCTGAGAGGCATGTTGAACCCATTGAATATTTATTTTTTTTGTCCCAAGTGATTGAATAATGACAAAAAAAAAAAAAAAAAAAAAAAATTTACAAAAAGTTGTCACTAAATGATATATTGCTCACATAGGCCATGGGCATATGTGGAATTGCACCCCAAAATACATTCAGCTGCTTCTCCTGAGTACGGGGATACCACATGTGTGGCACTTTTTGGGAGCCTAGCCGCGTACGGGGCCCCGAAAACCCAGCACCACCTTCAGGATTTCTAAGGGCATACATTTTTGATTTCACTCCTCACTACCTATCACAGTTTTGAAGGCCATAAAATGCCAAGATGGCACAACCCCCCCCCAAATGACCCCATTTTGGAAAGTAGACACCCCAAGCTATTTGCTGAGAGGCATGGTGAGTATTTTGCAGCTCTCATTTGTTTTTGAAAATGAAGAAAGACCAGAAAAAAAATTTTTTTTTTTTCTTTTTTCAATTTTCAAAACCTTGTGACAAAAAGTGAGGTCTGCAAAATACTCACTATACCTCTCAGCAAATAGCTTGGGGTGTCTACTTTCCAAAATGGGGTCATTTGGGGGGGTTTTGTGCCACCTGGGCTTTCCATGGCCTCCGAAACTGTGATAGGCAGTGAAGAGTGAAATCAAAAATTTACGGCCTTAGAAAGCCTGAAGGCGGTTCTTGGTTTTCGGGGTCCCGTACGCGGCTAGGCTCCCAAAAAGTCCCACACATGTGGTATCCCCGTACTCAGGAGAAGCAACAGAATTTATTTTGGGGTGTAATTTCACAAATCCCCATGGCGTGTTTGAGCAATATAACATTTAGTGACAACTTTGTGCAAAAAAAAAAAAAAAAAAAAAAATTTGTCTCTTTCCCGCAACTTGTGTCACAATATAAAATATTCCATGGACTCGACATGCCTCTCAGCAAATAGCTTGGGGTGTCTACTTTCCAAAATGGGGTCATTTGGGGGGGTTTGAACTGTCCTGGCATTTTATGCACAACATTTAGAAGCTTACGTCACACATCACCCACTCTTCTAACCACTTGAAGACAAAGCCCTTTCTGACACTTTTTGATTACATGAAAAAATTATTTTTTTTTGCAAGAAAATTACTTTGAACCCCCAAACATTATATATTATTTTAAAGCAAATGCCCTACAGATTAAAATGGTGGGTGTTTCATTTTTTTTTTTCACACAGTAATTGCGCAGCGATTTTTCAAACGCATTTTTTGTGGAAAAAACACACTTTTTTAAATTTTAATGCACTAAAACACACTATATTGCCCAAATGTTTGATGAAATAAAAAAGATGATCTTAGGCCGAGTACATGGATACCAAACATGACATGCTTTACAATTGCGCACAAACGTGCAGTGGCAACAAAATTAATACATTTTTAAAAGCCTTTAAAAGCCTTTACAGGTTACCACTTTAGATTTACAGAGGAGGTCTACTGCTAAAATTACTGCCCTCGATCTGACCTTCGCGGTGATACCTCACATGCATGGTGCAATTGCTGTTTACATTTGACGCCAGACCGACGCTTGCGTTCGCCTTAGCGCGAGAGCAGGGGGGACAGGGGTGCTTTTTTTTTTTTTTTTTTTTTTTTTCTTTATTATTTTTTTGCTTTTTTATCTTATTTTTAAACTGTTCCTTTCATATTTTTTTTTAAATCATTTTTATTGTTATCTCAGGGAATGTAAATATCCCCTATGATAGCAATAGGTAGTGACAGGTACTCTTTTTTGAAAAAATTGGGGTCTATTAGACCCTAGATTTCTCCTCTGCCCTCAAAGCATCTGACCACACCAAGATCGGTGTGATAAAATGCTTTCCCAATTTCCCAATGGCGCTGTTTACATCCGGCGAAATCTAAGTCCTAAAATGCTCGTAGCTTCCGGTTTCTTAGGCCATAGAGATGTTTGGAGCCACTCTGGTCTCTGATCAGCTCTATGGTCAGCTGGCTGAATCACCGGCTGCATTCTCAGGTTCCCTGTTGAGACAGGAGAGCCAGAGAAAAACACGGAAGACGGTGGGGGGGGGGGGGGCATTCCCTCCCACTGCTTGTAAAAGCAGTCTAGAGGCTAATTAGCCACTAGGATTGCTTTTACATGAAAGCCGACCGCTGGCTGAAAAGAATGATACCAAGATGATACCTAAACCTGCAGGCATCATTCTGGTATAACCACTCAAAGTCGTGAATGGCGTACCTGAAGACAAAAAAATGGTTAACAATAAAGCACAGTAAACGGTAAAGTATAAAAAATTGCATACCTGAAAAGCAAACATGATAAAACATAATAACAATAAAACATTGCAGAATAGAATACAGTAAAAAAGAGCAGAACACCAGAGAGAGAATAGAGAGAGAGAACAATAAAACGACAACTATTTTTTTTTATTTTTGTTTGTGTTTTTTTTTTACACTTTTTTTTTTGTAACTGTAACTTTTATAACTGTAACCGGTTCCAGGTTCGGGTCTCTCAAAATGCGATGGCATCTTGGGAGACCCTGTGAAAGTGTGCCTAGTCTGTGCAATGCTGTACCCTACGCTAATACTCAACTAGTGAATGGTAGCGTTCAAAACATTCACCAATGCAAAGACCAGGATTGTCAGGACAGGAGGGACAATAATAGCGGGTGTCACGCCTATATCCACGCTTGCTGCAGACACATCTTTTTTGGGGGGGTTCGTTGGGTAGGGTACTCGGGAGGACATATAAATGCCTCTCATGCAGCCGACTGCATTTGGTTGGGGATGTGAATGGGGGAAATACGGGCGCTGCAGAAGTGGTGGGTTCCCAATTAGGATTGGCGAATGCAGCAGGAAGGGCACTATGGGCACGACGGGCCTGTGTTTGTCTTTTTGGTGGCAGCGGGACACTACTTGTGCTTGCCACCTCACCAGCTTGAACTGCACTTATGGGACTCGCCACGTCACCAAGTGTTACTGCAGTGCTGGTATGACTACGACTGGGGTGTACTAGGCCGCTGGCGCTTGCCAGTTCACCAAAACGCTACAAAAAAAAGTGACAGTGATCGATCGATACTGCACTTGGGTGGGCTGGGCCGGGCGGAGGGGCAAAACGCAGGTGCTAGCAGGTATCTGGGCTGATCCCACTAACACTGCGTTTTTGGGAACCCTAAACTGCTGGGGACACTAGTATAGATCTGATCGGATCAGATATTGATCCGATCAGATACTATACCACTAAGGGAGGTGTACGGTGCGTGCGTGGGTGTTAGTGGTACTGGCGCTAATCTGACGCTGCTTGGGGCTGGTGCTTGCCAGTTCACCAAAATGCTACCAAAAAAACTGTTAGCGATCGCAGGGATCAGGCCTGACTCTGCGAACGCTGCAGTTATGCGTTTAGTGTTTTGTAAGTGACAGTGATCGATCGATACTGCACTTGGGTGGGCTGGGCGGAGGGGCAAAACGCAGGTGCTAGCAGGTATCTGGGCTGATCCCGCTAACACTGCGTTTTTGGGAACCCTAAACTGCTGGGGACGCTAGTATAGATCTGATCGGATCAGATATTGATGTGTTCAGATACTATACCACTAAGGGAGGTGTACGGTGCGTGTACGGTGCGTGCGTAGGTGTTCGCGGTACTGGCGCTAATCTGACGCTGCCTGGGGCGACGCATATCACCGCCGGGCGATCAGGGGGCTAAACCTTTATTCGGTAATAAACGGCGGGTGCCCTGACACTAAAAAAAATAAACGAACTAACCAGCGTCACCCGTAACAGTTATACGGTGATCAGTGGTGAAAGGGTTAACTAGGGGGCCATCAAGGGGTTAAAACATTTATTAGGTAGTATATGGGGGTCCCTGTCGCTATAAAACGCTGACAGCGAACCTAAATATTTACGTTCCTAACTAGCGTCACCAGCGACACTAATACAGCGATCAGAAAAATGATCGCTTAGCGACACTGGTGACAGGGGGTGATCAAGGGGTTAAAACTTTATTAGGGGGGGTTAGGGGGGTACCCTAGACCTACAGGGGGCTAATACTAACTGTCCTACCACTGCTAACTGTCACAAACTGACACCATGCAGTAATCAGGAAAAAAACAAAACAAAACAAAAAAACCTGCTTGCTGTCAGTTTGTGACAGGGGGGGGGGGGTGATTGGGGGGGGATCGGGGGGCGATCGGGGGGGATCGGGGGTGTTTAGTGTGCCTGGCATGTTCTACTGTGTTGTGTGTGTGTTGGTGCACTTACATGTCTTCTCTCCTCGGTGCTGGAACGGAAACTGGCCAGCCGAGGAGAGATGACATCACATCCTCTGCCTCTGTGTACTATACAGAGGCAGGGGATGTTTCTCATTGGCTGGGAGCGATCGCGAGGGGGGGGCCACGATCGGATGGTCTCCCCCTCGTCTCTCAACTCTCCCAGCCAAACGCCGACCGCCGATGGCACCGGGGGGGGGTCCGATCGGACCCCCCGCCCGCGGGAAGGCAATCACGTACCAGGTACGTGATTTTGCCTGCCCGTGCCGCTCTGCTCACGTATATATGCGTGAGGCGGTCGGCAAGTGGTTAAAGGAGAAAAGCCACTAGAACTCAAAAATTCTGTGGAATCTCCTCTTACCTTATCCAGCCGCAGGGTGCTGTTTACACAGACCCAATCTTCACCTCTCACGGTGGGCTCCGTTTGAAAAAAACGTCAGAGACTGGGGCCCCCATCAGTAGGGGGATCCAACAGTTCTGGGACCGTAAAGCACCTCGCCAGAAATTAGGAAGTTTAAAGCCATTTTCTGATCTGCAGGGTCCAGCTCTCTAAAAAGAGAAGCATTACGGGTAAAACCTCGTTTCTTTGGACACGAGGCCCGGGTACCATTCAAATCGGCCATGAAAAGACACTTTGAATGGATCCGGTTCGCCTGGCTTGCCCCAGTATAGGATCTTAGGATATTCCCTTTGGAGCTCAGCACAGGACATCTTTACACGTCCATCACCTAAGACACTGGCGTAAAAACTGAGGTATCCCTGCAAGGGGAGGGATTATATAGGGGGTTGAACTTCCTGATAGGGTGTGCCAGTGTCCAATCACCAATCGCTCTGTGTCCCGTGATGTTCGAGAAAGAAATGTTGATTCATACCTTTTGTGAATCTGTCTGCTACTTTGAAAACGAATAAAAACGTATTGCATGGAAAAACTAAAACCTGTGTGCATAAAAGCCAATATAACTCTCAAGCTAGCATTAAGGTGGTTGTAAGGGCTGGAGGTTTTTTACCTTAATGCACTCTATGCATTACAGGAAAAACAAAAAAAAAAAACACCTGCATGCAGATCCTTCCACCCTTTACATACCTAAGCCCAGTCTCGATCCAGTGCTGTGCTGTGCACGAGAACAAAGGCTCTCTCCCTCCTCGTTGGCTCCCGCTGCTGTCAATCACAGTCAGTGATGAGGGAGCTAGGGGCTGGGCCAACTTGCTCCCTGTGCATTTATGGACACACAGAACCATCTTGAGAGTGAGCCTGCACAATAGAGCTGAACGACTCTGGCTAAAATGAGAATCGCAATTTTTTGTCGCTTAGAAGATAGATTACGATTCTCATGGCGTAACATCTTTCACATTAAACAAAATATTTGGGCTAACTTTACTGTTTCGTTTTTTTTTCATTGAAGTGTATTTTTCCCAAAAAATTGCGTTTGAAAGACCACTGTGCAAATACAGTGTGACATAAAATATTGCAACAATCCCCATTTTATTCTCTAGGGTCTCTGCTAAAAATATATATATAATGTATGGGGGTTCCAACTAATTTTCTAGAAAAAAAATTTGATTTTAACTGTAAGAAACAAGTGTCAGAAAAAGGTTTAGACTTTAAGTGGTTAAACTTCCTGCATATTCACACACAAGTTTTATCCCTTTGATCTAAGATGGAAGAGTTAGGCCTCATGCACACGAGACGCCGGTGCAAACTCTGAACACGTTTTTAAAAGCTGAAACCGGCGTTTAGAAACGCCTGTTTTGCCGCGTTTGCATGCCGTGTTTAGCCGCATTTTACTGCGTTTGCGTCTAGAAGCGTCTGCAGAGCAGAGAATGATATCTTGCGACCCAACTTTGGGGCCCCATGTGCTAATACAGTGGATCTAGCACTACAACATATCCAAACTTGGGGTTCCTAGCACCAAGTGGCCCCGAGATACAAGGCCCTTCAAGCACTTCTGCAGCAGAGAATGACATTTTCCGACCTGACTTTGGGGCCCCATATCTCAGGGCCACTTCATGCTAGGAACCCCAAATTTGGATATGTTGTAATGTGTTAGCACACCAAATTTGGGGTTCCTAGCACCAAGTGGCCCTAAGATATGGGGCCCCAAAGTCGGGTCACAAAATGTCAAGCACTTTTCTGCAGCAGAGAATTACATTTTGTGACCAGATTTTGGGGCCCCGTATCTCGGGGCCACTTGGTGCTAGGAACCCCAAATTTGGATATGTTGTCTGTGCAAATACAGTGTGACATAAAATATTGCAACAATCCCCATTTTATTCTCTAGGGTCTCTGCTAAAAATATATATATAATGTATGGGGGTTCCAACTAATTTTCTAGAAAAAAAATTTGATTTTAACTGTAAGAAACAAGTGTCAGAAAAAGGTTTAGACTTTAAGTGGTTAAACTTCCTGCATATTCACACACAAGTTTTATCCCTTTGATCTAAGATGGAAGAGTTAGGCCTCATGCACACGACACGCCGGTGCAAACTCTGAACACGTTTTTAAAAGCTGAAACCGGCGTTTAGAAACGCCTGTTTTGCCGCGTTTGCATGCCGTGTTTAGCCGCATTTTACTGCGTTTGCGTCTAGAAGCGTCTGCAGAGCAGAGAATGATATCTTGCGACCCAACTTTGGGGCCCCATGTGCTAATACAGTGGATCTAGCACTACAACATATCCAAACTTGGGGTTCCTAGCACCAAGTGGCCCCGAGATACAAGGCCCTTCAAGCACTTCTGCAGCAGAGAATGACATTTTCCGACCTGACTTTGGGGCCCCATATCTCAGGGCCACTTCATGCTAGGAACCCCAAATTTGGATATGTTGTAATGTGTTAGCACACCAAATTTGGGGTTCCTAGCACCAAGTGGCCCTAAGATATGGGGCCCCAAAGTCGGGTCACAAAATGTCAAGCACTTTTCTGCAGCAGAGAATTACATTTTGTGACCAGATTTTGGGGCCCCGTATCTCGGGGCCACTTGGTGCTAGGAACCCCAAATTTGGATATGTTGTAGTGCTAGTTCCACTGTGTTAGCACACCAAGTGGCGCTGAGATATGGGGCCCCTAAGTCAGGTCATAAAATGTTCCTTTAAAAAACACTTATAAAAAGCAAACGCGGCTAAACGCGGTACCGGTGTTTAGCCGCGTTTGGCGTCTGAAACGTGGAAAACTTTTGCGTCTGAACTCATTTTTTGCTTCTGGAAAAACGAGGTTAAACACAACTGCCTAAAAACGCCAAAAAACGAGACTGTGTACATGGACACATAGGATAACATTGAATGGGTTCAGGGGCAGTTGAAAAAAGTGTCCAACTGCCTCTGAACGGGAGTTTAACAGCGTCTCGTGTGCATGAGACTTTACAATGTTGTTAAAATCTTGGCAGAATGCCCGGCTTGGCAGACTGCCAGAGTAAGTAGAGAACTCTATACTTGTTACATGAAAGAATCGAGGCACTCCGCAACATAGATCGTCAGAGGGGGTGAATCGAGATTGTGATCTTTTAATGATTAATTGTGCAGCTCTACCGCACAAGTGCCCCCATAGCAAGCGGCTTATGATGGTGGGCACTCCGCGAAGGGAGGAGCCAGGAGCACTGGTAGGTGACCTGAGAAGGGGAGGATCAGGATGTTCTGTGCAAAACCATTGCACAGAGCAGGTAAGATGTTTGTTAAAAAAAATAAAATGTGATCCTTTACAAAACAAAGGAATCTTGAGCTAGCCCATGCTAAAGATTTGAAATCACAAATACTCATAAATACCTCATTTTACCCTTTGATGTGATATCAACTCGGACTGGCTCAAATCGATAAGCTGGAGACACAACTTCTACTACATAGGAACCTGGAGGAACATCATGGACCATAAAGCTTCCATCCATCCTAAAAAGCAACAAGCAATCTTGTAAACATTAAAGTTGAACAAAAAAATTTTTTTTTCTTTATTTTGGACAAAGTGGGCAAGGGCTAGAACCTCTGACTTTTCTTGTGTGCATAAAATGGTGCTGGATACTAAATGGAAAATGGTTAGGAATCCTGTGGTTTCACATAAAATTAAATGAAAGTAAATGCTTTAAAAGGGGTTGTAAACCTTCGCGTTTTTTTTACCTCAATGCATTCTATGCATTAAGGTGAAAAACCTTTTGTGCTGTAGCAGCCCCCCAGACCCCCCCCTCCCCTTTTCTTATCTGAACCCGATCACTCCAGCGACGAGCCCAGCAGCTCCAGCCACTGTCTCGGATCCTCATTGGACAGATCGATAGCAACAGGAGCCATTGGCTCCCGCTGCTGTCAATCAAATCCAGTGACAAGGGAGGCGGGGCCGAGTCCTGTCTGTGTCAATAGACGCAGCAGCAGGACTGGGGAGCGCGCCCGCACGAGTGCCGCCATGGAAAGCGGCTCTCTGTGGGGGCACTTGAGAGGAGGAGGAGCGCTGCTGGGGGACCCCAGAAAAGGAGGATCAGGGCCACTCTATGCAAAGCCCTTGCACAGAACAGGTAAGTATAACAAGTTTGTTATTTAAAAAAAAGAAAAACTAAGCTTTACAATCACTTTAAGTAGTATGCAGAGAACTCACGTATGCTGAAGGAACCAAAGAAATAAGAATGGAGCACAAAAACGGAGTTCAAACACCCACCTAATATTAAGTAGGTCCCCCTTTTGCTGCCAAAACAGCCCCATCCCGTCGAGGCAGCGATGCCACTAGACCTCTGAAGATTTGCTGTTATCTGGCACCAAGCCGTCAGTAGCAGATCCTTTAAATTTAGTGTAAACCCTTACAGATACCCAACAAAGTGACTGGCCTCAGGTGATACACAGATTGAACAAATTCTACATAAGTTGTATCTGTAGCCTTTCTCCTCTACATCCATGCAGAGTGTTGAATTTTAAAGCTTGGCTGAGAGTTCAGAAAAAATAGAGTTAGGTACCTGGTAACTCTCTAAGAAGTCTTCCAGGGCAGCATCTGAGAGATAGGCTCCTCCTCCCTGAAACAGGAAACACATTAGTCCATTATAAATTTCACAGTCTTACCTGCGTGCCTCAGTTGTATTAAAGCACCGAAGGAAATCTCAGTAGTTCTTAAAAGCTCCCCCGTTGTACCTGGTATTTGTCTTTTCAAGGGTGGGAACTAGTGCTGCCCTGGAAGACTTTTTAGAAAGAGAGTTACCAGGTACCTAACTCTATTTTCTCGAATCGTCTTCCAGGGCAGCATCTGAGAGGATGCATCAAGCAATACTTATTAGGGTGAGATAGAGACTGGAGCGCCTTGCGACCAAGTGCCTGGTCTTGGTCAGACAGCTGGTCTATGCAGTAGTGCCTTGCAAAGGCACTGAAGCTCGACCACGTCGCTGCCCTGCAGATCTGCTCCGGAGTTGCCCCTGCTTCCTCTGCGACCGAAGTAGCACAGGCTCTGGTTGTGTGTGCTCTGATCCCGCTTGGCGGAGTGAGGTTTTGTGCCTCATAGGTCGTCTGTATGGCCATTCTTATCCATCTGCTGATGGTATTCTTGGAAGCCCGTTTCCCTTTGTTGACTCCTGCATAAAGGACAAAAAGAGAGGTAGTTCTTCGCCAATCCTTCGTTCTTTCGAAGTAGGTTTTCCATGTCGAGTTTGTTGTGTCTCTTTTTTCATTATCCATAGTTTTTGGAAGCAAAGGTATGATGATATTTTGGGTTCTATGGAATGTTGAGGGGACCTTGGATAGAAAGGCCGGGTCTGGAGAGAGAATTATTTTGTCTAAATGTATTAGGCAGTATGGTTCCATTATAGACAGTGCTTGGATTTCGCTCACTCTTCTGGCTGATACTAGGGCCACAAGAAGTACAGTCTTTAAGGTGAGGTTTTTGGTTTTTGTCTGAGCTATCTTCCATCGGTTCAAATGGAGGGGAAAGAAATCCTCTAAGTACTGTGAGCATGTCCCAAGTTGGAGTTCTATTCATTTTGGCTGGTCTAGCTCTTTTGGGTAACATCAGGAATCGCTTTATCAGCGGGTCCTCTGCTAGTCTTGTGTCCATGAACGAGGAGAGTGCTGCAACATGTACCTTCAGCGTACTTGGGGAAATATTTTTGTCTGCTCCATCTTGTAGAAAATCCAGGATTGTTGGGATTATTCCTCTTTAGGAATATGGTTTGTTTCTGTTCCAGGAGACAAACTTTTTCCTCACTTTCTCATAGATCGCCCTAATTACGGGCTTCCTGCTGTTTAGGATGGTATTGATCCCTTTGACAATCCTTTGTTCTGAAGTCTCACCCCTTCAGTACCCAGGCCAAAAGCTTCAGGATTCTGTGGTTCGGGTGGTTGACTGGGCCCTGTGATAGGAGATCTGGCCGGTCCGTCAGTGTCAGCTGAGACTGGATGCTGAGGTTTTTCAAGTGGCTGAACCATGCCCTTTGTGGCCAGTGCGGTGCTATTAGTATCACCATTGCTCGCTCTGCCTTTATTTTTTTAATCACCCTTGGTATTGTGGCAGTTGGAGGGAATGCATAGCATAGTTGCGATCCCCAGCTCTGGTTGAAGTCGTCTACTCCGCTGTTGCCATCTGTGGGGTCCAGAGAGAAGAATGTTGGTGATTTTGCATTCGCTTTGGAGGCGAATAGATCTACCTCGGGTACTCCCCACTTTTGAGTGATTTGTGCGAAGGTCGCTTGGTTCAGAGACCACTCTGTCTGTTTTATGGTCTTCCGGCTCAGGAAGTTTGCCAGCGCATTGTCTGTTCCTTTCAGATAGATACCCGATATTGACTTTGTTTGATTCTGCCCATAGTAGGATTTTCTCCGTCAGCTTCATCAAGCTTCGGGACTGTGCCCCACCGGGCCTGTTTAGGTATACCACAGTCGTGACGTTGTTCGATTGTAACTTTACGTTTCTCCCCTGTATTGCTGGTTTGAACGCTTTTAATGCTTCCCCCACAGCTTTTAGCTCTCTCATGCTTGAGGAGGCTTGGGACCATTTGGAGGTCCATTTTCCCTGCAGAGGCCCTCCAAGTGTGCCCCCCAGCTTAGGGAGTTGGCATCGGTGGTGATCCCGATTGGCTCGGATTGGGCCCATTTGCATCCTTCGATGTATCGAAGTATATTGAGCTACTATGGTAGTGTTAGTTTGACTGTGGTTGGAACAGGAATGGACCTGTCTAGGGATGAGTGGCTGCCATCCCACAGGGACAGAGTGTAGTTCTGTAGAGATCTCATGTGAATCTGTGCCCAGGTGATAGCTGGAATAGAAGATGTCATCAGTCCTAGTAAGGCCATACCTTGTCTGATTGTTATGGCGTTGGTCCTTATTAGGAAGGTTACTGCCTGCGTGATTTTTTTCGTTCTTTTCTTCCGTTAGGAAGGTTTTCGTTAGTCTGGAGTCCAGTATATAGCCCAAATATACCATTCATATGGCTTGGGGTCATCTGTGACTTTTCTGCATTATCCATCCCCGGTTTTGCAGATAGGACATACTTGTGCACAGGTTGTTCTCTAGGGCCTCTGCTGAGTCCGCAAAGAACAGTAAATCATCTAAATATGGTATTATGCCAATACCTTGTTGTTCTTAGACCTTTTAACGCTTCTGCCATTATCTTTGAGAAGATTTTTGGTGCAGAGGAGATGCCAAAAAGGAGAGCTGTGTATTGTGGGTGCAGCCCTTGTAATGCGAACCTCAGGAATTTTTGATGACCCTCCTTTATGGGGACATGTAGGTAGGCATCTTGTAGGTCTATTGTCGCCATAAATGTTTCCTGTGGAAGGATGTTCCCTAGGTGTGTCACTCTCCAGAGGTTCTTGAAGCTGTGTTAGCCAGGTTGATAAAGTCTGGGCTGTGCAGGTGGAAGCTATTGCCGGATTTCCATGGGGTCGTTTAAGGTACCCACGTCGTCAAAGGCCAAGTCAGATTTATTTGTGACTTTTGCCAGAGAAGCATCCACTTTGGGGCATTTAGCCCAGGTTTTGGTGTCTGTCTCTGCAAACGGGTCTGCGTTTGACTGTGGCTGGTATGAAGAGTTTTTTTCTCTGGGTCTTCCCACTCTTTTTTTTTTTTAAAGATATCTTTAAGAGTTTGGTGTACAGGGAATGTTCTAGGCTTCCTGGGTTGCAGGTCTTTATACACCTTGTCATGTATTGTGAGTTCTGCGGATTTATGTTCTTTAATACCTAGCGTGTCCGCTATGGCTTTTAGAAGGCTATTCGTATCCTCTGATAGAAATAAATTTGCCCTCTGAAACCGCATCTTCCTCGTCGGAGTCTGAGCAAAGTTCATTCTCCGATTTGGATTCATCCGAATCCTCTTCTTGTTCTGTCTGTTCCCTGAAGGAACGCATATCCGGTGGTAGACGGGGTATTGGTCTGACTGACGCTTGATGTCGCTTCTAACTTTTTAATAACTGAGCAAACAAGTGCCACGGTGCTCTGTATTTCTTTCTTGAAAGAGCTGAGCAGATCTTTCAGATACCCTTGCAATTTTTTGGCCACCATTTTGTCTATACATTTTTGATATAGGGGTTTTTTCCCATTCTGGGGAAAAACGGTGGCTGCACGAAGCACATGTTTTGTTGCTTTCCACTTCCCTTTCCTCAGGGGTCTTCGCCTGAAATCAAGCGCAAAAAAGGTCCCAGTGAGGTAGGCGGGTAAAGGCTGCCTGTAAGTAGGCAGTTTTACAGTAAGGTTAAGACAGAGGTGACTCTGGAGTATTCTGGCTTACCTTGGAGCTGTCCTGGCTTGCAGGATCTGCAGGGCAGGGTGGAGAAGCGTCAGACATGGTCAGCCACCAGGATCCTCTGCTTAGAGGGGCCTTTTTAACTGCTTCCTGCTTAAGCTTCGGCCCCGCCCCCAGCTGACCCCGTGCAGGTTGGTAGATATACCTGCACATAGCGGTGCAATTGGTATCCTCCCTTCTGGGTCCAATAGGGAGGGGGACTCTGCTGCAGTATGCATTTATATTGATATATTTGCTATTGTTAAAAATCCTTTTTTTTTTTAAATCCCCGCCCCCGGAAGTGATGTAACCGTAGCCCATTCTGAATCCCTGGAAGCAGGCTCCAGGAAAATGGCCGCTAACCCGGAAGTGTCTCCGGCGCCATCTTGGTACACCCCACGAGCCTCCATGAGGAGAGGCTTGTTCTGCAGTGTGTAGAGGACGCTAATTGCGGCGAAAACACCGGCGATCAAGCGGGCGGCGGGTGCGGACATCACGGGGGTAGGAGAGGAACAAAAAATAAGCTGTGAGGCACCTACCCATCCGGCGCGGCAGTAATCAGGGGGTGAGGCATCCATGCACCCACACTGCTGTACGCTCTTCATGTCTGGGAGTATGTTTTCAGAATTTGCACATGGAGTTCCCTGGTGAAAAACTGCGGCAGGTCCCTTGAGCAGCGGCATGGGGGAAATGTCAGCGCATTATTGCAGCTTGGGGGGATGATTGCAGACCCCTCTGTAGGGGTGAAATCTCAGGCAGAGCAATACTGCTCAAATATGCTGCCCCTGCTCGCCCTCCCAAGGCCCGCAGGGATGCTGGCAGGGAGTCTCCTGCAACTAGCACAGAGACTGAAGTAAAATAACAAACGTTTCTTTTGCAGCTCCTGTGGGTCCGGAGGAAACACAAACAACTGAGGCACGCAGGTAAGACTGTGAAATTTATAATGGTGGACTAATGCGTTTCCTGTTTCAGGGAGGAGGAGCCTATCTCTCAGATGCTGCCCTGGAAGACGATTCGAGAAAAAAGGGGGGGGGGGGGACAGCTGAAATTACACTCTGCAGATCTCAGCTCTGACAGCTGATTGAAGGAGAGGGATACACCCCTCACTCCTCCTCTGCGCCCCCCCCCCCCCCCCCCACACACACACACACACAGGGACAGAGCAGAGTAGGGCTGCAACTAACGATTATTTTCATAATCGATTAGTTGGCCGATTATTGTTTTGATTAATCGAATAACAACCTTAAAATAAAGTGTGGTGTATAAAAACAGACAGAAGAGATATACTGTATATACTATTAGAGGTTGAATCTGGTATATAGTTTACCACTTCAGCCCCGGAAGATTTGGCTGCTCAATGACCAGGCCATGTTTTGCGATACGGCACTGCGTCACTTTGACAATTGCACGGTCGTGTGACGTTGTACCCAAACAAAATTGACGTCCTTTTTTTCCCCACAGAGATTTCTTTCAGTGGTATTTGATCATCGCTGCAGTTATTTTTTGCGCTATAAACAAAAAAAAGTGACAATTTTGAAAAAAAAAAAAAAAAAAAAAAAGACAATATTTTGTACCTTTTGCTATAACCACTTCAATACCGGGAAATTCTGGCACTTCTTCAATGTAAACATCCCTTGTAATAGGAATCTATTATGACAGGTCCTCTTTATGGAGAGATGCGGGGTCAATAAGACCCCACACCTCTCCTCCAGGCTGGAAAGCATGAGATCGGAATAAAAAAAAAAAAAAAAAAAAAAAAAAAAAAATCACTGATCTCATGCTGACAGCCGCGATTGCGGCTTTGTTTATTTCCGGGAACCCGGGCGTGACGTCATAACGTCACGCCCGGTCCTCTGACGGTCATAGAGATAACTGGTGACCACCTGGTTACCAGAAATCTCTATCGTCATCATCCGGCACCGGTCGATTCTTTCTCCAGGCCCCCGATGGCACGGGAGAGCCCGTAGAAGCACCGGATGGCGGCGTCCCCTCCCGTTGCCTATAAGAACGATCAAGCAGCAGAACTGCCGCTATGATCGTTCTTATCCTGCACAGAATCACCGGCTGGAGAGAATGATATCGGGATGATGCCTGTAGCTACAGGCATCATTCAGATATCCCCTAGAGCTGCACGATTCTGGCTGAAATGAGAATCACAATTTTTTTGCTTAGAGGATAGATCACGATTCTCTCACGATTCTCGCGGCGTAACATCATCTTTCACATTAAAACAAAAAAAAAAAAAAATTGTGCTAACTTTACTGTTTCGTTTTTATTTATTGAAGTGTATTTTTTCCCAAAAAATTGCATTTGAAAGCTGGGCAAATACAGTGTGACACAAAATATTGCAGCAATTGCCATTTTATTCCCTAGAGTCTCTGCTAAAAAAAATAATGATAGAGATATATAGATATATATAAATTTTTTTAGCAAAAAATATTGATTTTAACTTAAGAAAGTGTCAGAAAAAGATTTAGACTTTAAGTGGTTAAACTTCCTGCATTTACACCTTGTTTCAAACTTGGCAGATTGCCCAGGTTATTTGTTTACACAGAGAGTTTACCCCTTTGATCCAAGAAGGAAGTTAGTTACAATGTTTCAAGTTCTAAACTTGGCAGACTGCCCGATGCTTTCTTTTGACAGCTGAGTGAGCAGATAATCTCTCCACTTGTTTATATGAAAGAATCGGGAGAGATCATCAGGGGAGGTGAATTGAGATCACGATTTTTTAACGATTAATTGTGCAGCTCTGATATCCCCTAACAAAATAAAGGACGTCATATGACGCCCTTGGTATTGAAGTGCGTAATAAATATCCCCAATTTTCTTTTAAAAAAGCGAATTTTTTCCTCAGTTTAGGCCGATATGTATTCTACATATTAAAAAAAAAAAAGTAAAGGCGCAAAAGTGTGCAAAAAGTAAAGGCGTCTACAAAATAGGGGAAAGATTTATGGCATTTTTATTATTGTTTTTTTTTTTTTTTTTTACTAGTAATGGCAGTGATCAGCGATTTTTATCAGGACTGCGGCATTATGGCGGACAGATTGGACACTTGACACTTTTTTGTGACAATTATACAGTGATTAGTGCTATAAAAATGCACTGATTACTGTGTAAACGTCACTGGCAGGGAAGGGGTTAACACTAGGGGGCGATCAAGGGGTTAACACAGTTGTGTTCCCTCGTGTGTGTTCTAACTGTAGGGGGATGGGACTGACTAGAGGAGATGACAGATCGTTGCTCCTAGCTAGTAGGAGCAGACGATCTGTCTTTCCCCACAGAAGAGGGATTTGTGTGTCTACTCTTCTGGCTCTTGTGCCCGCGACCACGTGCAACGGCACCCATGCAGTACAGCATGGGTGCCGACGTACAGCTAAAACGGTTCGCAGGAACACGCCGACCTGCCGTCGTATGACGGCGGCTGGTCGGCAAGTAGTTAACCACTTAAGCCCCGGACCATTTGGCTTGACAAAGACCAGAGCACTTTTTGCGATTCGGCACTGCGTCGCTTTAACTGACAATTGCACTGTTGTGTGACGTGGCTCCCAAATAAAATTGACATCCTTTTTTCCCCACAAATAGAGCTTTCTTTTGGTGGTACTTGATCACCTCTGCGGTTTTTATTTTTTGCGCTATAAACAAAAAATAGCGACAATTTTGAAATTAAAACGCATTATTTTTTACTTTTTGCTATAATAAATATCCCCAAAAAATATATAAAAAAACATTTTTTTCCCTCAGTTTAGGAGGATACGTGTTCGACATTTTTTTTTTTTTAACCAAAAATAACAAAATGCAATAAGCGATTGGTTTTGGGGGAAAGTTATAGCGTCTACAAAATAGGGGTTAGTTTTATGGCATTTTTATTAATTTTATTTTTCACTAGTAATGGCGGCGATTTTTATTGTGACTGCAACATTATGGTGGACACATCGGACAAGTTTGACACATTTTTGGGACCACTGTCATTTTTACAGTGATCAATGCTATAAAACTGCACTGATTACTGTAAAAATGACACTGCCAGTGAAGGGGTTAACCACTAGCTGGCTGGGAAGGGGTTAAGTGTGTCCTAGGAAGTGATTCTGTTAGGGGGCATGGCTACGAGTGACACGTCACTGATCACCGCTCCCGATCACAGGGAGCGGTGATCAGTGACAGTGTCACTAGGCAGAACGGGGAGATGCTTGTTTACATTAGCATCTCCCCGTTCTTCTTCTCGCGGGTTTCCCCGCGGACCCGCAATCCTACTCACGGAGCTCGCAGCGGGTGCGCATGCGATGGCACAGCAGCAAATTCAAAGGGACGTACAGGTACGCCCATTTGCGCAGCCGTGCCATTCTGTCGACCTAAATGTACAGGCGGCGGTCAGCAAGCGCTTAAAGAAAAAAAATAAATTAAAAGACTGTTTTGGTGATTTTCAGACAGAACTGTAATATATTATGTATCACAAACTCCCTTGTCATAGGCAGGTGGCTTTATAAAAGCTCCCTGCATCTGCTATCACTTATGCCGGCCATACAAACAATGTCTTCCTTCAAAAAAAAAAAAAAAAAAAAAGTTAATTTTAAGAACATTCGTTCGATTCTCTAATCGTTACTGGGGTCAAATTTACGTTCCTTTTCCACCACATTGATGGGAAAATTCGAAGGAGCAGAATAGAAAACTTCTTAGTGGCAGGAATGTTCAGACAGTGCATGTGGTTTTCTTTCAGAAATTACATTCATTTTAAAAACTGAATGTTATAAGCGAAATTTTCAAACGACATTCTTTCATTCTTACACGATTTTGTTGTGATTTGCTGCAAACAACAAAACAATCAAAAAAAAAAAAAAAAAAAAAAAAAAAAACCATTTTGCTTTGGCATCGGACGGTTATTATGCAAATTAGGGCGATTAACACAGCGGCGGCGCTGCTACACTATACCCAGCCCGTGATCGTTCTGGCCCGTGAAGATAAGTGTGGATAAGTGTCCTGAGACTGGGATCATCTATGACGAATAGGAGCAGGCTCAGAGGAGAAAATGCAGAGAGACTGTTTCCTGAACTACAACCTGAAGCTCTTAAACTAGGAGTACTAAAACCGCGTACACACGGCCGGACTTCCCGACAGAAAAAGTCCGATGGGAGCTTTAGGTCGGACATTCCGACTGTGTGTATGCCCCATCGGACTTTTTCTGTCGGCATTTCCGCCCGACTCAGATATAGAACATGTTCTAAACCTTTCCGTCCGAAATGCCGACGGAGTTTAATCCGGCATTAGAGAACTTTTAAGTGATAGATGCGGGTGAAGAAGAGATTTAGGGACTGGAACTGAAGCTAAAAGCCTAAAACCAAAGAGGATGTGCACTTTTGTATTGTTTACAAACTTACCTCAGTAGTGGCCATTATCTATTGCTGTTGATAACGTTAATTTCTTTCAAAAGTTTTGATTACCTCACCTGTTTTTGTGTATTTTTACAGTGCACTGATTGGAGGCTTGTTGTGTACTTCTGTTTAATAAATGCTTAATTTAAGCAATTTTCTGTATCCCTTCTTTATTTAACTTAACTGTTAGATTTTATGAGATGAAGGGGGGAAAAAAAAAAAAAAAAAACGGCCTAAAATATCAGCTGCAAAAAAAAAAAGAAAAAAAAAAATGGATTTTTATAACAGCTTACCTGTAAAATTATTTTCTTGGAGTACATCATGGGACAGAGAGCCATCGTTATTAACTTAATGGGTATATAGGCAGCTTCAGGTGATGGACACTGGTATACCCAATAAAGGAAGTTCACTCCCCTATATAACCCCTCCTCCTTTCAGGAGTATCTCAGTTTTTGTAGCAAAGCAACATATCTAAACCCCAAAAGAGGGGAGGGACCTCTGTGTCCCATGATGTACTCCAAGAAAGGATTTTACAGGTAAGCTGTTATAAAAATCCTATTTTCTTTATTGAACATCATGGGACACAGAGCCATAGTTATTAACAAAGTGGAGGGCCACCCTGAAAATAAATAAAACTTGCCTAAACCCTTGTTGCTAGGCAGTCTTCCTAATCTGCCTCTTCCTTTTCCGCGGTGTGTTCTGCTCCTCGGTGAGCAGCCCCGTTGTCTTCTAGGAACTGTGTGTGTTCCCAGAACACCACGGGGCCATTCATAGAATGGAGCGCCGCGCCGCTTGCGCAGTAGGAAACTGTCAGTGAAGCCGCAAGGCTCCACTGCCTGTTTCCCTTACTTAGGATGGCGGTGTCAGGACCCGAGAGCCGAGGGACGGGTCGGCCTCAGGCGGCCGACATTGCAGGCACCCAGGAAAGGTAAGTACTTATTTAAAGTCGGCAGCTACAGTGTTAGTAGCTGCTGACTTTTAATCTTTTTTTTTTTAGGAAGGAATCCCGCTTCAATGGGACATTCCATAGTAATGCTATTTGAGGGGAGGGAGAGACAACCCGCAGGGTACCCACAGACTTGAGGACTTATACTGCTGCCTACAGCACACTGAACCCGAAGGCGATATCCTCATGCCTCCTTACATACACCTGATAAAATTTGGTGAATGTATGTACAGAAGACCAGGTTGTGGCCTTACAGATCTGAGCCATGGAGGCCTGGTGACGCACTGCCCAAGAAGCACTAACCAACCTGCTAGAGTGCGCCTTGACTTGAAAAGGGGGAATCTTATCCCCCTTTTCTGAATTATAACTTGCCGAATCCACTTAGCGACAGTGTATTTCGACGCTGCCTGTCTTTTCTTAGGACCCTCTGGCAGACTAAATAAGACACCAGTCTTCCAAATCTGAGCAGTCGTCTTTAAATAGACTTTGACCGCTCTCACCACATCAAGACAATGTAGTGATTTTTCTTCCCTTGAACATGGTTTTTGAAAAAACTATGGCAGGACAATATCTTTGTTCAGGTGAAAACCTGAGACCACTTTTGGCAAAAAATCTGGACGAGGGCGTAACACCACTCTGTCCTCATGAATAATTAAGTATGGTTCTTTACAAGAAAGAGCAGCCAATTCTGAAACCCTCCTTGCTGAGGATATAGCAATAAAGAAAACCAGCTTCCTTGTCAGAAGGACTAAGGGAATATGCTGTATCGGTTCAAATGGCTGTTTTTTTAACACTGACAAAACTAAGTTCAATTTCCAAGGGTTCAAAGGTGATCTAACTGGCGGATTAATCCGCATCACCCCTTGCATAAAACCCCGGACTTAAGAATGTGTAGCAGGCGGTCTTTGAAATAAGACCGATAAAGCTGAGACTTGGCCTTTAATAGTACTCAAGGCCAACTTCATTTCTAATTGGGTGAAATGTGCAGCGCTTATGTGATCATGTAAACCATAACAAATAATATGAGTAAAAAAAACGTGAATAATAAATGATGTGCTCAAAAATACTCCAAGCAGTCCTCTATTATGACATGTGATGTCTATAAAACAAAGGAACTTGGACGTGTGATGTCCAAAAAAGAAGTCAGTGACAAGCTTCAAATCATGTGTGATGATAATCCTCAACCACATGTGGATATAATATAGTGACAGTCTTTAACTTCAAATATGTATGGTGTAATAACAGTTAATAGTAGGCAACTTTTTTTTTTTTTGCAACTTTATCCACTGCTTTGCTGGCTGCTTTAGTTTTTATTTTTTTTCTTTGAGACAGCGCGGTATATATTTGTTTATAACTTCATCTCTACCCCTAATTGTAGAAAGGCAAAAATTCTGCCTATGATACATCTCCGAGGGTGCCAACCCTTGCATTCACACCAGGAAACATAAGCCCTCCAGACTCTATAATATATAGTTGTGGAAGCTGACTTCCTTGAATTAATTAACGTAAAGATAACTGACCCAGAAAGCCCACGTTTCTTCAGAACGTGGGTTTCAATAGCCAAGACATTAAATTTAGCGTTCATAAGGTAGGGTGGAATATCAGCCCCTGTGAGAGTAGATCTGGCCGTAGTGGAAGGGACCATGGATCCCCCACCGCCATCTTTACAATTTCTGCATACCATGACCTTCTGGGCCATGCTGGTGCTACCAGAATTACCAGCTTTCTTTTCAGCTTGATAGTCGATGCAGCAACTGAATAGGGGGAAATGCATAGATCAGTGAGAACTGATCCCACGGGGTCACAAAGGCATCTGTTCCGCATGCGAGTGGATCCTTTGTCCTGGACACAAAGATGACTAACTTCATGTTGAATCTGGACGCTAGGAGATCTACGTCCGGAGTTCCCCATCTTTGGAAAACAGGCCGAAAAATGTTGGGGTGAAGAGACCATTCCCCGGGGAATAACTGCTGGCGACTCAGGTAGTCCTCCTGCCAATTCTCTACTTCCGGAATGAAGACTGCGGACAGGCACGGAACATTCCTCTCTGCCCAAGTTAGAATATGGTTCACCTCTGTCTGCGCTGCAAGACTCTTGTTGGCCCCTAGGTGATTGATATAGGCCACCGCTGTGGTATTGTCGGATTGGATCCTGACAGGACAATCCTGTAACCTAAAAGTCCAGGACCTCAGAGCCAGACACACTGCCCGAATCTCTAGGATATTGATGGGCAAGGCTCTTTCGGTTCTTGACCACTGTCCCTGGACAGTTGTCTTCTCTAGTACTGCTCCCCAGCCTTAAAGGCTGGCATCTGTCATTACCACTTTCCAGATAACTGGTCTGAAGGATTTTCCTTTAAGCAGATTCTGGGTTAGTAACCACCAATTGAGGCTTTGGGACACCCTTGGGGACAGCCACATTGGCAAGTCTAAAGCTTGGATTGCTTTGCTACAAGATAGAATACTGTTTTGCAACAGTCTCGAATGGAACTGGGCATAGGGAACTGCTTCGAATGAAGCCACCATCTTTCCTAACAACCTCATGCAAAGGCGAATCTCCTTTCGACCTGACCATCCGCACCAACTCTCTTATGCGGGTGCCGGCAGACATCAGGTAACATACACCTGCCGCTGGCGGCGTGCATCCTACCTGGAAGATTCCTATCACGTGTATATACACGTGATCCGGCAAAAGAGGTGCCCCCTTGTAACAGTAAAACTGTTATAGGGTGGACTTTAAGTGGTAAATTGAGGCAACTACACCCTATAGTGATATGCTTTGTTTCATGTCTGAGGTTTACAACTACTTTAAAGTGGCGTTCCACCCATAAGCTTTAAGGACTCCTAACCGCCTGATATGCCACATTTGGCATGTAATATTTTTTTTTTGGGGGGGTGGGGGTAAGCAGGTACCTAGTTTTGACAGGTAGCCAGCTCCCACTTCCGCTTGGCCGCTTAGGCGACTCGAGCGGAAGTTCTTCCCTCAGCCCTCCGTCCCTGCAATCTTCTGGGACACGTCCCAGAAGATTGCCCGGCCACTGAGAAGTCACAGCACGAATCACGCATGCGCACTCGGCTGTGAAACCGCAAGCGGTCACGGCTGGGTGCCCACACTTGTGATGCCGGCGAGCAGAGAACCGAGAGTTCGGGCGGCCGCATCGCTGGATCGTGGGACAGGTGAGTGCATGTTTATTAAAACAGCTGCTGACTTTTAACCACTTGCCGCTCGCCATATAGCAAAATGACAGCGGCAAAGTGGTTTCAATATCCTAACCGGACGTCATATGACGTCCAGCAGGATATCAATCGGCGATCGTTGTGGGGTGTCAGTCTGACACCCCGCAACACCAATCTAGGTACAGAGTCTCTGACAGAGACTCTTTACAACGTGATCAGCCGTGTCCAATCATGGCTGATCACAGTGTAAACAGGAAGAGCCGGTGTCAGACGCGAGTAGAGGAGAGCCGATCGGCTGCTCCTCTGACAGGAAGGGTCTGTGCTGATTGATTATCAGCGCAGCCCCCCCGAGGATGCCCAAACTGGACCACCAGGGACACCACTAGGACCACCAGGGATGCCACCACTGGTCACCACCAAGGATGCCAATCAGTGCCCACAATGGATGTCAATCAGTGCCCACAATGGGCATCACTGATTGACAGGCATTATTGTTTGGCACTGATTGGCATCCATCAGTACCATTTATTAGTGTACAGTGCCACCTATCAGTGCCCATCCATGCCCATTTGTGGCACCTGTCAGTGCCCGTTAGTACCACATCATCGGTGCCCATCAGTGAAGGAGAAAACTTATTTACAAAGTTTTGTAACAGAAACAACCCTTTTTTTTCCAAAATTTTCTGTCTTTTTTTTTTTTGTTTAGCAGGAAATAAAAATCCTAGGAGGTGATCAAATACCACCAAAAGAAAACTCCATTCGTGGGAACAAAATGATAAAAATTTTGTTTGAGTACAGTGTAGCATGACCGTGCAATTGTCATTCAAAGTGCAACAGCGCTGAAAGCTGAAGATTGGTCTGGGCGGGAAGGTGTATAAGTGCCCTGTATTGAAGTGGTTAGTAAACACAAAACCAAATGGAACTCGGCTTTAAGTCCTGTAAGTTGTGAGGTGGGGCCTCCATGGATCAAACTTGTTTTTCCAGCACATCCCATAGATGCTTTATTGGACTGAGAACTGGAGAATTTGGGAACCCAGTCATCACCTTGAACCTGTTATATTCCTTAAACCACTCTTGAACCATTTTTGCAGTGTGGCAGGGTACACGATTCTGCTGAAAGAGACCACTGCCAGCAGGGAAAACAGTTTCCACAAAGGGGTGTACATGGTCAGCAATAATGTTTAGGTAGGTGGTGCATGTCATGCAATATCCATGATTGGCAGGACTCTGGGGGCAGGACTAAAGCACGCTCCATGTGTGAATGGACATATAGAGCGTGGCTCGGGAGCTATTGGGGGGCACTCTGCAGTAAGGAAGGGCCAAGACCATCAGCGGGGGACCGAAAAAGAAGAGGATCAGGGCTATTCTGTGCAAAACCATTACACAAAACAGGTAAGTATAACATGGCTTGTTTTTTTTTTTGTTTTTTTAATTATTTCCTTTAGAATCACAAGGTTGTTCTAAAGTCGGAATTTTTTTATACCTTAAAGTGGGTGTAAACCTGATTCATGAAATTTGACCTAAGCACATCTATCTGTAGTGTTTTCTTATCTCTCTCCCAACCGCTAAGTGCCTTATCTTTCTGCTGTTTCTTCCTCTGTTATCAGCATAACTTCTGACAAGTTCTCCTTCAACCAAGATAAAAAAAAAAATCAGTCTGAAATTTGTGTCGTGGGAGGTTGATTAGCAGAGAGCTTGTCTTGTCACAGCACAGCTCTGCGCTTTCCTTCCTTCACCTATGCGGGGGGGGTGCGCCTTTCCTCCACTCAGCTGTCTTGGCTGTATGCCAAAAATCCAATCTCAGTGCTGAACAGGAAGAGAAATTCTCTAACGTGATGTGCACTATATAAAGCAGGGGTCTTCAAACTGCGGCCCTCCAGGTGTTCAGGAACAATTCCCATCATGCCTAGTCATGTCTGTGAATGTCAGAGTTTTACAACAGTTCTGCAACAGCTGGAGGGCCGTAGTTTGAGGATCCCTGATATAAAGAATATATAAAGCTGAAGACCGCACGCATACATGTAAAACGTATGGGAGATTTGTTTCTTCTCGGTGTATCATCTGAGGCTGTTCACTTCACTGGGTATATGTGAGGATTTACATCCACTTTAACTACCTGGCGAGGTGGCTCGGCTGCGCAAATCGACGTACCAGTACGGCGATTCATGCACTAGCATTTGTGGCCGGAGCCAACCAGCGGGTCCGCCAGCCTCCCGCCATCGTTCCCCGCAGAGACAGAACAGTGATCTGCCAAAGTAAACAAGGCAGATCTCAGTTCTGTCAGGGGATGACACTGAGCAGGAAAACGTATATGTGTGTTTCCCCAGTCACACAGTCCCCCATACAGTTAGTAATCACAAACAGGGAACACATTTAACTCCTTGATCACCCCTGATGTTAACCCCTTCCCTGCCATTGCCATTAGTACAATGTCAGTGCACATTTTTAGCACTGATCACTGTATTAATGTCACTGGTTCCCAAATAAAAGTTTTAAAAATATCAGTTAGGTGTCCAATCTGTCCGCCGCAACATCACCGTCCCGCTAAAAATCACTGATTGCTGCAATTAATAGTCATAAAAAAAATTAAATAAAAATAATAATAATAATAATAATAATAATAATAATAATAATGCCATAAATCTATCCCCTATTTTATAGACACTGTAACTTTTGTGCAAACCAATCAATATACGCTTATTATTTTTTTTTATAACCAAGAAGATGTTAGACGAATACATATTGGCTTAAACTGATGAATACATTTTTTTTTTGTTGGATATGTATTATAGCAAAAAAGTAAAAAATATTGTTTTCTTTTCAAAACTGTCGCTTTTTTTGTTTATAGTGCAAAAAATAAAAACCGCAGAGGCGATCAAATATCACCAAAAGAAAGCTCTATTTGTGGAGGGAAAAAAAAAAAACCACCAATTTTGTTTGGGTACAACGTCGCATGACGGCGCAATTGTCTGTTAAAATAACGCAGTACCGGATCGCAAAAAAATGGCCTTATCATTAAAAGTAGGTAAATCCTTCGGGGGCTGAAGTGGTTAATTCATTCCCTGCATTTAGGCCCCTTTCACACTGGAGCGGTTTTCAGGCGGTATTGTGCTAAAAATACCGCCTGAAAACCGCCCCTAAACAGCCTCCGCTGTTTGTTCAGTGTGAAAGCCCGAGGGTTTTCACACTGAAGCGGTGCGCAGGCAGGGCGGTGAAAAAAGTCCTGCAAACTGCTTTTTTGGAGCGGTGTATTCACCGCTCCTGCCCATTGAAATCAATGGGACAGCGCGGCTATACCGTGGTGATACCGCGGCTATAACCACGCTGTACGAGCGGATTTAACCCTTTTTCGGCCGCCAGCGGGGGTTAAAACCGAACCGCTAGCGGCCAAATACCGCTGCAAGAACGACGCTACAGCAGCGCTAAAAATAGCGCTGTTGTACTCCCGACGCCCCCACCGCCCCAGTGTGAAAGAGGCCTAAGGCTGGATTCACACCTATGCAGTTTTAGTGCTTTTTGCATATTTGCACGACAGAACGTGTTCCATAGGAAACCATGTTAAATGGACTGTAGTGCAAATCTGCAGAAAGCACAAAAGCTGCATAGGTGTGAATCCAGCCTTAAATGTCAAAAACTTCCCACTACTTGTTCTGCTCCCACCTCCCAGCTCTGTCCTGCCACTGCTCTCTTCTCTCACAATAAACACTGACAGCCTATGGGCTACCGACGCTGTAAATCAAATCCTGTGAGGGGCGATTGGGGGACACACACGTTATAGCCCACTGATTTCAATGACCTGCAAAGTAGCTCATGAAGCTTTTTGTTGCATTCATTCTTGCATATTTTCTTACTACACATTTTGCCGCAATCGTTGCTTTGTGCATGTGTTGTTCATTAGGAGTGAATGGCACTGCAAACGTTACGCATTTTTACAGCTGTTCATAAACACGCAATTTCGTGCACGTTTACGTAGCGCAAAAGGTGTGAACGGAGCCTGATCATTGAAAGCAAAGCAAGTCTACACCATCCAGCTAGATGAAAGTCACGGGGCCCTGTACACCTACCGCAGGAAGCCGATATAGTCTTCTCCGTCTACTAACACCCGGGCCCGGCTCACCCACTCCTGAGGCCTCACTCCAGGCACGACAGCTCGGCCCTCCACCTTAAACTTATCTCCCCCAAATCCCGGGCTTAACGTCTCCAAATCAGCTGTGCACAGCGATGAAAAAGCACAGAGTAACAGTAATCCTCCCCAGCTGAAATCCATCGCAAACGAACACAATTACGCCCGGTTCTGCACTTGCTTCTTCTTCCGGGCCTGGACTAGAGATCTTGTCTCAAGAGGACACGGTGTTAAGGCGGAAATGACTTCATTACCTTAATAAAATACTGTGGTCTTCGGGAAAATGGCCGCCGACTATGAACGCAACATTGTTGTAGTCTGTTGGTTGTTTTTACAATACACTCACAGGAAAAAAAAAAAAAAACATTTGAAGCAAAACACAGCGTTTGACAACGGTCAGTTGTCATTTCTGATTACTTTGTTTTGTTTGACTTCAGCAGCTTTATCCCTTTCCCTGTTAAAACAGTTTTTTTACGTTTTTTGGCATGTAAAATAAGTACAAAATTTCAGTAAATTGATACACTAAAATGGAAAATTTAATACATACCTTTCCGTAATTTTCCTTTCCTAGTGCTTATCCATAGCAGCATACGCATGGTTGGTTGCTCTGCTCCCAACCAACCAACAGGAAATAAAAAAAGTCGGGATCCGCCGGGTGCCTGGACTGATACTCGTCTCAGCAAGCTGCTGAGAGCCTAAGATGGCCACTTCCCACCCCTCCGCAGCTCATTGCTGAATGCTCCAATGAGCATGGGGCCGGGGGAGAGCTGCTGATTGGCAGTCTGCAGCTCCCTGCTCGGGGAGCTGTGAGAACCGAGCCATCTGTGGTGTTCCATCGCTTGGTTCTCAGTGCAGAGGCCTGGACCAATGCTGCATCCACCTAGGTAAGTATGATTCTGTAAAAAAAAAAAAAAAAACATTCTTCTCTTTTAAGGATTATAGAAAAGGGAGGGTGTATGCTGCCATGGATAGGTACCAGGAAAGGAAAATTACGGAAAGGTAAGTATTCAATTTTCCTGGAGCCTCCATGGCAGCATACACATTGCAAATAACTCACTCACAGAGAGGGTTCCTGCAAAACTTTTTTGTTTAATTCCGATTATAAAGCAGACAACTGTAAAGCTTTTTCCCAAAGTCGCGGGAAGTAAGCGCGGCTGGATCCAGGCTATAGTGTGTCATGATATCCACATCAAATGATCAAATAAATTATATATATATATAGTGACTGTCCATATATAAATTCAGTGCAAAGCATGAATATCCGTGATGTTCAGCGTTGTATTCTCTTGTATCAGAAGGGAAAAATTAAAGCCTCTTACCAGACAGGATGGATCCCAAATCATAGGATTCAATCACGCTTGTTATCAAGGTAACCACCTGTGATATTCCACTCTGTTCGGCTCCGATATGAGGACTTCCTCCCTCTGTGGTAATTACTCCACCAGAGATTTAAGGAATATTCAAATATATATATGGACAGTCACTATAAATATAATTTATTTGATCATCTGATATTATTACAGGAATTTGTTCTATTTTTTCACTTTGTTGGGTAGGACTGCGCACTTATGTTTATATATATAGAGAGAGAGAGAGAGATAATGAATTGAGTATTTCAATTTTAGAATTGCAGCACCTACACATTGTTTTCATTTTTTATATTTTACACCAATTCATTTTCAGTATTCTTTGGGTAAGCGCAAGATATTAAAACTTATATATAGTGTGTCATGAAGGTGGTAAAAGATGACCAACTTGTCGCATGACAGATAGTCCTGGAGAGATTCGTGCTAAAGCCGCCCAAGAAGAGGCCATTCCAGGTGATCCATGATCCTGCAGGCTTGAGGACAGAAAAAGAATGACGTATGGGGGGCTGACTCTTTCTTTGGGTCCCCAAACACTTTTTATGGCAATAACTAGCATATAAGCCTTTAAAATGAACACTTTTGATTTTTCACATTCGTGTCCCACAGACTTTAATGGTGTTTGCACAAGTTTTTTGTCTGTTTGCATGTTGTGGTGCAAACCGAGCATTATTAGTACCCATACTGCCCCAGGGGATAGTTTTTAAAGTGGCCGTTTTTATAGGAGCAGTGATTTTAATAATGCTTAAAGTGATACAATAAAAATGAAATATTCTTTTAACCCCTTCCTGCCTGGCCTATAACAGAATGACGGCCGGGAAGTGGTTCTGTTATCCTGACTGGGCGTCATATGACGTCCAGCAGGACAACATGCTGGCGCGTGGCAGCGGGGGCGCACAGCGCGGCGACCGCAAGTGTGGCATGTCAGATTGACACCGCATCTCCGATCGTGATAAGAAGCCTCTTACCACCTCTTACTTAAGGCTTCTTACCACGTGATCAGGTGTGACCAATCACAGCTGATCATAGAAAGAACCAGGAAGTGGCGGTAAACGGCATTCCTCGGTTCGCGTTGACAGGGAGAGCCAATGTCGGGGGGGGAGTCTGTGCTAATAATCAGCACACAGGGGCGGATCCAGGGGGGGGCAAAAGGGCAATTGCCCCCCCCCCAAATAATAGCACACACACTCTGAATGTAATTGTCTCCTGCGCTCCGCTGCCGGCCCGTGTCTCTCTCTCACATCAGCGGCACAGAGAGAGAGACTCACGTGTGGTACGTACGGGCGGCGGCGGCGGTCACTGACACTGAAGGAAGGATAGGTGGGTGGAGCCTCTTCCCTGCTCTGCACTCGTTGCTAGACGCCAGGCGGCCCTGGCGTTAGCAACGAGTGACGTCACGGTCAGTCACACTCACACTGCAGTGAGTGAGTGAGTCACGGCGTCACGTCGGAGGTCGGACTCGAGTCTCTCAGAGCCAACCGACGTGACAGTGTGACAGGGCCCGGAGTGGGCGGCTGGCGTGTGGCTGAGGCTGAGCGAGGCAGCGAGCAGGCAGGTGTTGAAGCCGCTCCCCTTCTGATAATATGACTGAAGGGACGTTGCGTCGCGGCCATCTTGGTACTCCCGCACTCGTCCACAGTAAGCCTAGTGTTTGTAAGTCGGCAAGCGGACATCTTTATACACCCACCAGAATCTTGCTTATCACAGTTATTTTTAACAGTAAACTAAACTTATATTTCACTAAATAAGCTGAGTTTACTGTTAAAAGTAACTGAAAAGCAAGACTCCGGTGGGTGTATAAAAATGTCTGCTTGCCGACTTCTAACTCTAGTCTTACTGCTGACAAGTGAGGATGTACCAAGATGGCCGCAATGCAACATGCTTTTGCATGCATATTCTGATGAGTTACAATATCTCTCACTGCCCGCCCTCACTCTGGGACACATCCACTGGCAACTTGGCAAGTGACAATCCGCATGTTGTGGCAGGCGACATTGGCAAGTGACAATCCGCATCTTGTGGCAGGTGACATTGGCAAGTGACAATCTGCATCTTGTGGCAGGCGACATTGGCAAGTGACAATCCGCATCTTGTGGCAGGCGACATTGGCAAGTGACAATCCGCATCTTGTGGCAGGCGACATTGGCAAGTGACAATCCACATCTGGTGGCAGACGACATTGGCAAGTGACACGCTGCATCTGGTGGCAGGCGACGGTAGCAAGTGACACGCTCAGGGCTCTCAATGATTCCGCATTATGGTGAGTTGAACGATTTCATTTTACATTACAATGTAATAATATAAATAATGCGCCTCAATCATCCTGACACCACATCAACCATGGTGCTGTGGTGATTGAAGCGCCAACACCAGCCATTGCCCCGACAAATTGCCCGCAAAATTTTATGGCAGTGCCCCTCCCGAGACTAGGCTCTGGATCCACCCCTGTCAGCACATTGATTATCAGCACAGCCCCATCAGATGTGCCAATCAGCTGCCAATCAGTACCAATCAGTACCCAGCAGTGCCCCAATAATAAAGTCTGCCAGTGCCCACATCAGTGCCAATCACAGTGCCAATCAGAGCCCACCACAGTGCTAATCAGTGTCCATCACAGTGCCATTAGTGCCCAGCATTAATATCTGTAGGTACCTGCCCAATCAGTGCTGCCCATCAGTGCCATCTATTAGTGTCCATCAATGCCTCCTGTCAGTGCTAATCAGTGCCGTCGGTCAGTGCCCATCAATGCCGCCTGTCAGTGCCCATCAGTGACGCCTGTCAGTGCCCATCAGTGCCGCCTTTCAGTGCTCATCAATGCCGCCTGTCAGTGCCCATCAGTGCCGTCTGTCAGTGCCCATCAGTGCTGAATATCAGTGCCACCTATCGGTGCCCATCAGTGCTGCATATCAGTGCCCCCTATCAGTGCCCATCAATTCTACATATCAGTGCCTCCTCATCAGTGCCACCTTATCAGAGCTAACTCATCAGTGCCCATAGGTGCCGCCTCATCAGGGCCCATCAGTGCAGACTCATCAATGCCTGTCAGTGAAGGAGAAAACAAAATTTTATAACAGAAATGAAGAAAAACGTTTTTTTTTCTTTCAAAAATGTCGGTCTTTTTTAGTTTGTTTAGCAAAAAAATAAAAACCGCAGAGGTGATCAAATACCACTAAAAGAAAGCGCTATTTGTGGGAAGAAATTGACAAAAATTTAGTTTGGGTACAGTGTTGTATGGCCGCGCAATTGTCATTCAAAGTGCGACAGCACTGAAAGCTTGAAAATTTCCTGGGCAGGAAGGGGCAAAAGTGCCTGGTATTGAAGTGGTTAAATATCGTGCCTGGGGGGTCCCCTTAGTCTGCCTGTAAAGTGGCGCATCTTTCTCATGTGTTTTACTGTGCCGCAGAAAAATGACATTTCTAAAGGAAAAAGTGTCATTTAAAATTGCTCGTGGCTGTAATGTATTGCCGGTAATATAGATGAAAAACCATTGAAAAAAATGGCGTGCGGTCCCCCCCCCAATCCATACCAGGCCCTTCAGGTCTAGTATGGATATTAAGGGGAACACCACGTCAAAACATAAAAATAATGGTGTGGGGTCCCCCCCCAAAATCCATACCAGACACTTTTCCGAGCAACCAACCATGGCAGGCCATCCCCCCTGAACCATACCAGGCCACTTGCCCTCAACTAAGGAAGGGTGCCTTGGGCTCCCCCCCAAAGCACCTTGTCCCCATGTTGATGGGGTCAAAGGGCTTATCAGAATCTGGAAGTCCCCTTTAACAAGCTCCCTTTAACATTGTACCCCTACCCATTCACCAAAAAAAGTGTCAAAAAAGTAAAAACGACAGGAGACAGTTTTTGACAATTCCTTTATTAAAAAAAAAAAGTGTCTTGCAATGTCAATTCATCATCATGGCCCCTGGACCCGAAAAATAGAAAAAATCGATGGGAGGCGTCCTACTGACTGCTGTTTCTTGGCTGTGACAGCTGTTTTATAGGCAAGGGTTGGGCCACCCGTGACATTTTTCAGATTTACACACACTCTTGATAGCTGCAGCATGTGTGTAACCCCCCCCCCCACTCCCCAATCCACCACCGTAGCAGTAAAAGTGTTAAAATATGTTTACAGCCAATATTTTTTCTTTTAGTTTTGAATACAGTGGTAAAATCCCATGTTGGATTTTTAGTAGGATTTAACGACTCTTTGTCCTGATGACCATTGTCTATGGAGGGGGAATGCAGATTTTGAAAGTGGAACCTAAGGCAACATTTTTATATCTGGTCTCCTCTTGTTAGTATACTACTGGGTCAGCTCTGCCCCTGCCCCTCTGTTAGGATCACCCTACACTATAATAAAAAGGAGTGTTCTCTTTTTGTTCTTGCTCAAGGACGTGCCTGCCTTATCCAGCATTAGGGTCTCCTTCTGTTGTTCCTACACAGGTTCAACTTTTTTATTTATAGTTACATAGTAGGTGAGGTTGCAAAAAGACGCAATTCCATCAAGTCCAACCTATGTGTGTGATTTTATGTGAGTATTATACAGTGTATATCCCTGTATGTTGTGGTCATTCAGGTACTTATCTAATAGTTTCTTGAAACTACTGATGCTCCCCGCTGAAACTACCACCTGTAGAAGGGAATTCCACATCCTTGTCGCTCTTACAGTAAATAACCCTCTACGCAGTTTAAGGTTAAACCTCTTTTCTTTTAATGTTAATGAGTGGCCACATGTCTTATTAAACTCTCTTCCACTGAAAAGTTTTATCCCTATTGTGGGGTCACCAGTACGATATTTGTAAATTGAAATCATATCCCCTCTCAAGCATCTCTTCTCCAGAGAGAATAAGCTCAGTGCTCATAACCTTTCTTCATAACTAATATCCTCCAGTCCCTTTATTAGTTTTGTTGCCCTTCCCTGCACTCGCTCCATTTCCAGCACATCCTTCCTGAGGACTGGTGCCCAGAACTGGACAGCATACTCCAGGTGTGGTCAGACCAGAGTCTTCTAGAGTGGGATAATTACCACTCTCTTGAGTTAATCCCCTTTTTAATACATGCCAATATTCTGTTTGCTTTGTTAACAGCAGCTTGGCATTGCATGCCATTGCTAAGCCTATCATCTACTAGGACCCCCAGGTCCTTTTCCATCCTTGATTCCCCCAGTGGTTCTCCCCCCAGTGGGTAGATTGCATTAATATTTTTGCCACCCAAATGCATTATTTTACATTTTTCCACATTAAACCTCATTTCCATGTAGTTGCCCACCCCATTAATTTGTTCAGATCTACTTTTTTTTTTTTAAATGTTTTTATTGTGCACAGCAGAAATATACATACAACACATAGTATATATATTACATCAACATACATATCGCCAGATACATAGCAGCAATAGTGCAAATAGCTCTGTAACTAGAATATGGCGCTCCGATCACCGAGCCTGCCCTATGTTAGAGTAGACATGTGCATTTTTTTTATTTTATTTAGAAATGTATTGGTGCATAACATATTGGTGCATAACAGCAAAGAAAGAAAGAAACTCCCCTCCCCCCTCCCCCCCTGGGATTGTCAACATTTCAGCGCTCCTGTCCAATCATGAGACGGTAATACCTTGCCTGTCCATAAGAGAGGGAGCAGAGCAAGCAATATCCATCCGCCATGTTTTTTCAATAGCACTAGATCCCACTCATCTAATAAACTAGGACCCTTCCTCATCCAAGGTATTCTCAGAGTCTACCCACCGGAACCACACCTTCCTAAACTTCTTGGTAGCCCCTCTAGCTTCATAAGTCATTTTATACATCATCAAATCTGCATTTATTATTTTAATCCACATCCCCAGTGTAACGAGCCCCTTGCTCGCTCGGTTCCACTCTCCCGACACTCCTCTGCAGCTATTGAATCAGATTGCAACGTCTGATGGTTCGGTCATCCGATGCTTCGGGACTAGAACTACAGCTCTGTGCCGTTCTAGTCCAGTTGTGATAGCTCAGAACAAACACCAGGCAGGCTGTATGTAAGTTCAACCAGGAATCTCTTTTATTGCAAAATACAGGCTTTTATACACTAAAAGTGGAGGTGCAGACCTCCTGCTCATATTACTCTAACAATACAGCTGTAACCTAATTAACCTAATTAACATGAGCTAATTAACTAATCCCTTTAGACAGCCTAGATGACTCAGACATGACCGTTAGGCCAGACTGGCCGTCTTGTAGTTCAGAAAATCCAATCAACATTATCACAATCAACATAGACTCTTCTTCACACAATAGCAGAGTTAATAATTAACACAAATAACAATGGGGATCTAATGACTCTTAGATCCCATACTAGAGACTCATTTACAATACACATTTTAGCAGACAATAGACAGACAGGTGTTGGAATTTACATCAGCATCTCCTAACAGTATCTGTCCCAGCATTATGAATCAGCCACCATTCCAATATGGCAAATCCAGGGTCCCCAGAGTCTGTGTGTCCTGCGGGACCAGGACCCGAATCCACAGTAATACCACCTCAAGGGTCCCCAGGCATACAGCTCACACGAGCACCATTCCCCCAAATGCAAGGGCCCCCGATCGATCGGCAAGAGGCTAGCATACAGTCCCCTCCAAAAGTCTCTTTCCCGGCTAGGTCTGTCACATTTCTCCCCTTTCGGCAGGAGACTAACACAGGAGGAGACCCCAGACGGGTTGACTCCGAAGTTAGTCAGTAGTTCCAGTCCTCTAATGCCTGTACCCACACAGTACCCCAAACAAATTGTTCCAAACAAAGCATTACTCACCCAGCCAACCTCTGCCTCTCTCAGAGAACATATCTGCCGCTGGGGAGAGGCCTGGACTGGCCCTACTCCCTGGAGTCCTTTCTGCTGCTGGAGAGAAGACTGGGTGTCTGGGCTCACTCCGTCATGCTGTTGGGGATCTGGGCCGACTGCCCAGCATCCCTGGGGTATACAGGTGGAGACTGAAGTCCCATCCACCTTCACAGGACATCCATCCTCTGTTAGTTGAGGGCAGAGTCCAGCAGTACTCGGCCCTGTTGCCAGCCCTTCTGCTGGAAACCCCACACCATCTGCTCCGGCTAACTGTTGGGGAGGGATGACGAACACCTCCTCTCCCTTCTCCCCCTGTATCCTGATCTGCTGCTGGGAAGTGACCACCTCCTTCTCACCCGGAGCCTCCGGAACCGCCGCAGGTGTAGGGCAGAGATCTTGGACCCTCTGTCCAGTTGCCAGCGCTTCAGCTGGGGAAGTTCCTTGTAACTTCACAGATACTTCTGTTGGTGCTGGACAGAGCATAGTGAAGTTTGGCCCTAATAACAGCTCCTGTTCTGCTGCAGGCTCACCAGGTTGTTCTTCCTCAGCAGAAAAGTCTATCAAATCCCCTGTCTCTGCAACTGGTGTCTGGGGATAAAGGTTCACCATCTCCTCTCCGTGGAACCCAGAAGATGCTATCAGTGCTGGGCAGAGCACAGTAAAGTTTGGCCCTAATAACAGCTCTTCTTCTGCTGGAGGCTCACCAGGTTGTTCTTCCTCAGCAGAAAAGTCTATCAAATCCCCTGTCTCTGCAACTGGTTTCTGGGGATAAAGGTTCACCATCTCCTCTCCGTGGAACCCAGAAGATGCTATCAGTGCTGGGAAGAGCACAGTAAAGTTTGGCCCTAATAACAGCTCTTCTTCTGCTGGAGGCTCACCAGGTTGTTCTTCCTCAGCAGAAAAGTCTATCAAACCCCCTGTCTCTGCAACTGGTGTCTGGGGATAAAGGTTCACCATCTCCTCTCCGTGGAACCCAGAAGATGCTATCAGTGCTGGGCAGAGCACAGTAAAGTTTGGCCCTAATAACAGCTCTTCTTCTGCTGGAGGCTCACCAGGTTGTTCTTCCTCAGCAGAAAAGTCTATAAAATCCTCTGTCTCTGCAACTGGTGTCTGGGGATAAAGGTTCACCATCTCCTCTCCGTGGAACCCAGAAGATGCTATCAGTGCTGGGCAGAGGTTAGCAGAGCTCTGCCCTGTTGTCAGCACTTCAGGTTTGGGGACGGCAATCTTCAGATTTTCCACTGCCGATTCTCTGGCATTCTGCTGGACAGGCACATTCCTCCATCCAAGATCATCCAATGCAGAAACAGGTTCATCAAGGTCAGTCAGCACTTGCTGCATCCGCCATAAGACCTCCGCCTCCATAGCTGCGGGTGCAGGTTGGCAAAGCACACCGCATTGCCACATTGTCAACTCTTCAGCCAGGATTTCAGAGTTGTCAACTGGTATTTCCTGATAGTCCCAGGCAAAGGGAGCACCACCCTGCTGCTGAGCAGAGTCTAACAGCTGTTTGTAGGCGATCTCCAACTCCCATTCCTGAACGGCCAGAAACTCCAAATCTTCCAGTGCCCAGTGCACTTCTGAGACATTCAGTCTCCGCTCTCTGTGCTCCATTATTTCCTCCAAACGCCACTCCCGATCACTCCCAAAGGCAGGGTCCCTGGACAGCCTCCAGTATAACAATCCCAGGCCATCGTAGTCAAAGCCTTCCGTGGGGCTGTCATCCGCTGTCCACGGGCACACTTGGGCTACATACCACTGGAGGGCTCTGTAGCTCTCGTCCAACCGCATTTCTGCCCGGATCAGCCTGCTTAACTCGGCTGTCCACTCCTGGTTCGGCTGTTCCCCCAAAAACAGCATTCGCACTTCATACTGCGACCAGTACCTCACATGGATGGAGGGGAGAACTTTTCCCTGGTGTCGCTGCTCACGGGCTAGCACTTCCTTCCAGAGTTCACAGCGGATAGAATCAAACCATCCTAGCAGGACCTGCTCTTATACTGGTCCTCTGTGCTGTATCTCCTCTCACAACCTCCTTCTGAATTCCTCATCCATGGTGGCTGGTATTTCTCCTCTCCTGCTATCCTGCTACCTTGGATCAAGGTGATGGTTTGGATGTGTTCACGGCAAGGAAGCACGATCCCACCATTCCCTCCACGGCTCTCAAGTAAGTCTTTCAGCGTGGCTCTCCTGCAGGCTGGTTTGGAGTGTCCCAGTAACTGGAGAGCAAATCCCACGGCTGCCAACCAATGTAACGAGCCCCTTGCTCGCTCGGTTCTACTCTCTCAACACGCCTCTGCAGCTATTGAATCAGATTGCAACGTCTGATGGTTCGGTCATCCGATGCTCCGGGACTAGAACTACAGCTCTGTGCCGTTCTAGTCCAGTTGTGATAGCTCAGAACAAACACCAGGCAGGCTGTATGTAAGTTCAACCAGGAATCTCTTTTATTGCAAAATACAGGCTTTTATACACTAAAAGTGGAGGTGCAGACCTCCTGCTCATATTACTCTAACAATACAGCTGTAACCTAATTAACATGAGCTAATTAACTAATCCCTTTAGACAGCCTAGATGACTCAGACATGACCGTTAGGCCAGACTGGCCATCTTGTAGTTCAGAAAATCCAATCAACATTATCACAATCAACATAGACTCTTCTTCACACAATAGCAGAGTTAATTAACACAAATAACAATGGGGATCTAATGACTCTTAGATCCCATACTAGAGACTCATTTACAATACACATTTTAGCAGACAATAGACAGACAGGTGTTGGAATTTACATCAGCATCTCCTAACAGTATCTGTCCCAGCATTATGAATCAGCCACCATTCCAATATGGCAAATCCAGGGTCCCCAGAGTCTGTGTGTCCTGCGGGACCAGGACCCGAATCCACAGTAATACCACCTCAAGGGTACCCAGGCATACAGCTCACAAAGAGCACCGTTCCCCCAAATGCAAGGGCTCCCGATCGATCGGCAAGGGGCTAGCATACAGTCCCCTCCAAAAGTCTCTTTCCCGGCTAGGTCTGTCACACCCAGCGTTAGTTGTTCCTCTTGTATCCATCTTCTCGCAATGAGCTTTTTACTCCAAAATACAGAATCCGTAGGAACAATTTAGTGTGTGCACGATCCCTTGTGAGATAGCCACAAGGGATCGTCCCCTCGCCATTGAGAACACAGATGAAAGACCTTCCCCGGTAACAACATTACCAAACCCACCTTTCTCCCTGGAATCCCCTTCCTATATAGTATGTTCTGAAGGGTTTCCTGTGAAGTGGAAATTGCAGCCTCCAACAAGGTAGTGGCATTGGGTGTCTGTGGAGACAGCCGCCAGTGCAAAAAAGAGAGCTGTGAGGCCAAAAAATAGGAGCGCAAATCCGGAACGGCCATCCCTCCCAATGTAATTGGTAATTTCAAGATCGCTAGAGACACTCTGGGAGCTTTAGAGCCCCACAAAAAACCTACAATAATGGAATCAATATGCCTAAAGACCTTTAATGTCACAAAAACTGGGGAGTTTGAGAGAATATAGAGAAGCTTGGGTAGGAAAATCATCTTAAACAGATTTATCCGCCCCATCAAAGTAATCGGTAAGTTCTTCCACCTTTGAACCTTCTCCCGAAACTTTCCCACAATTGGTGACAAATTGGTCTCCAGGAACTTAGAAATGGGAAGTTGAATCTCAATTCCCAAATATCTGAAAGATGTGGATAGTGGAATGGGGCACTCCAGTGGGACTCTGACCGCCTCATCAATGGGGAAAAGGGAGGACTTTTTCCAATTTATACGGAATCCGGAGATATCTCCAAACTCCTGAATCATTCAGAAAGCTTCCAGGAGAGAGGGCCCGGGATCTTGCAGATATAACAACATGTCATCTGCATAAAGTGACACTCGCTCCTCGAATTCCCCTATCCTCAAACCAGTCAGTTGTGGACTAGACCTTAGTTGGACTGCCAAAGGCTCTATAGCCAGAGCAAACAGGAGGGGTGAAAGTGGACACCCCTGCCTGGTGCCCCTAAAGATAGGGAAGGGGTCCGAGATAATACCATTAATCCTTATTCTAATCAGTGGATCTGTGTACAACAGCCGTACCCAAAACAGGACCAAAGCCATAGGACTCCAATAGGTGAAACAAATATGGCCATTCCACCGAGTCAAAGGCCTATTTTTTTATATCCAAAGAAGCCACCACTCTAGTCCCAGAGTTGTCGTGAACAGTCGGAAGATTCAGAAAAAGCCACCTGATATTCATGTGCACCTACCCTGGATAAATCCTGTTTGATCTGCATCTACCAATTTGGGGATGACTGACTGCAGCCTACCTGCAAGTATTTTGGCCAATATTTTTGTATCAACGTTCATCAGCGAGATCGGACGGTAAGAGTCACACTCCCGGGGATCCTTCCTCCCTTTAGGGATCAGAACAACCAAGGCTTCCCTCATAGAAGGAGGTAACCCACCGTCCGACCTGGCCGCATTGAACACCCTAAGCAAACGGGGAGCTAGGCCATATCGGAAGGCACAATACCACTCCGATGGAAGACCATCTAATCCAGGGGATTTTCTAGGGGGAAAGGAGGCAATCGCCTCCTCCACTTCCTCTACCGTAATGCCAGCCTCCAGAGCAGTGCTGTCATCGTCAGTCAGTCTAGGGAGATCAATGCCATCTATGTATGTTTCCATTGCTTCTGTCCCCAGAGGAGCACAAGACTTATATAGATCTTTATAAAACAGGACAAAAGTATTTAAGATATCCGCTGAGTCACAGACTTCTAACTTACAGTCGTCAAAGACCGATTTAATATGGACCGAGACATATTCCGGCCGTGCCAAGTATGCCAGTAATCTGCCATTCTTGTCGCCAAATTCGAAAGTATGCCTGCGCTGGGCCAGGCTAAGCTTCGTGGTACGGTCAGTGCTGTCTTGTACTCCCTAGTTCTCATCCGCAATGTCAGCAACCTCTCCGCAGTGGGGTTCCTAACATATTCTGCCTCCGCGAGGGACACTTCTGTTTCCATATGCTGCATTGTGGAAGCTAACTGTTTCTTAAATCCATTTACTTCTGCTATAAACACCCCCCGCAATGTGGCTTTAAAGGCTTCCCATTCAAGAAGAAAGGACCCAGAACCGGCATTGTCAATCCAATAATGTTTGATAGCCTCTGTACACTTGATTTTTACATATTCATCCTGAAGCCAGCTAGCCTCCATACGCCAAAGGCGCAACCCAGGCTTCGGTCCCAGATTAAGCTCCAACAGCATAGGGGAGTAATCAGACAGTGCTCTGGGCAAGTAAGACACCTTCTTAACTAATGTCATTGCCTCACCCTCAGTCAGGATAGTGTCTATTCTGGAGAGCATCTTGTGCGTTTCCGAATAGCAGGAATATTCCCTAATATCAGGATGATGAAAACGCCAGACGTCTCTAAAGCCATGAGTAGACATCGACCCTGCCAGCGGGGCAGGGGTGCCAATTGTCCCCCCCAATCCAAAACTGAATCCGAGATGGAGTTGAAATCACCCAAAATGAAAATCCTCCCCTCCGCTACCTCATATGTATCCTTCATCATATCATCCAAATGAGTTAGTGCAAAGGGAGGAAGAACATACAAATTTTCAAATGTTAGTAACTTATTCATTACCTGCAAAACCAGTATAACATACCGCCCTTTAATGTCAGTTCGTACCGTCTGAATGGATATGGGCATTGCCTTGGTGACCAGAGTGGAGACTCCCCTCGCATATGAGGAATAGCTGGAATGATACGCCCCAGCAATGTGAGCCCATTTTAGGGAAAGAAGCCTGGAGCCCTGAAGGTTAGTCTCCTGGAGCATTATTATATGAGGTTTGTATTTTTTAATACAATCAAATATCAGAGAGCGTTTAGATTTAGCGTTTAGGCCTCTGACATTCCAGGCCAAATCCTTAAGATTTACCTCTGTGACGGGTACGTAGAAAGAAAAGAATTGAGTGGAGGTGTTCCCTCCTCCATTGGGTGTGGTCATCTATAGAGTTGGGTCTCCAGGCTCCTCCCCCCCACACACACAGCATAGCACTTTAGGCCTTGGGTAACACCTAATGCAAAAACACTGAATGAAGACAATCCCATCTGTACGGCAACATAAAACCCTTGCCCAAAAAAACTCCCCAACTTCCCCCACCCCCCTCCCCGAACCCAGCCCCAACTTGCCAGGCACTTTATTCCCATAACCTGAGTTCGAGTAGGTAACAGAGGTGCGACCTAGAACTGTCACATGAGACCGGTCACCAAAGGGCTGCCGTCTCTCACCGTAAATTCAACAACTGTTCTCCTGTTAATAGACAAGGGAGGGTAGAAAAGAAACAGGGAAAAATTATTTGCCTTTTCCCTCCCCTTCCTCACACCCCAAAAAATAGTAAAAAAGGGTCCAATACTAGGTAACTTGTATTGCCTAGAGCATTTTGCAGACTTAACATATATTACTGGCAAGTGACATGAACAGTCCCAATATCAGCAAAAAACAATAAAAGAATGAGAGAAAAAAAAAAAAAGAAACAAAAAAAAAAAAGAAACAAAAAAAAAAAAGAAACAAAAAAAAAAAACGTTCTTTTCCTCAGGTTGTTTGTCCCATGGAAGGATCATCAAACTTGTATATCTGTACCGGTTCAGGTACATAGTCCAGAGAACTGCACAGTGTCAAGATCAGCTCTAGATTCCAGCACAGAAAGATAAGGAAGAGAGAAAAAAAACGCAATATCTCAAATTAAATCAAATCGCCCCCCTCCAGGCATATATGGGAAACGGTCTTTACGAGGAACCAGGATATCAGTGAAGAATAATCATCAAAAAGCAAACCAAAAAAAAAAAATTAACCAAAAAATTCTTGCTGACATTTCTTCTTTTTTTTTCCCCCCATCTTGTGGTTCCTCCATACGACGCAATCATGGCGGGCGGGGAGAAACCATGTTTCGCTGGCGACCACGTGTATCCGACCACTCCGAGGCTTCAGTAGGGTTATTGAAAAAATATGTTTTCCCATTATCCACCACCCTCAGCCTGGCAGGGTAAAGCATACTGTAAATCAGGCTAAGGTCTCTCAATCTCTTCTTTACAGGTTGAAAAGAGGCCCTCTGCTTCTGGGTAGCTGCAGAGAAGTCAGGGTATATTGATATACGACATCCGTCGATCGTTAAATCAGGGCCCGTCCGTCGATCCCGGAAGTGCAGTACTTTTGCTATCATAGATCTGGGGGGGGGCTCCCTTCGGAGGAGCCCGTCCTGGAATACGGTGTGCCCTTTCAATGGCAAACATACTTGTAAAGGTGTTAGGAGGCATATGTTCCATCAACCATTTCTCAAGGAACTCTTCAGGATGTCTCCCCTCCACCCCCTCTGGGAACCCCACCAGCCTAATATTGTTCCTTCTCATAGGATCTTCCATGTCAGCCATCTTTAATGTATGTTCAGACAATGTCTTCTTAGTCACCTGTGCTGCTGTATCCAGGGGTCTGATTATATCTTCCAGGGAAGTGATGCAATGGTCTGTGAGCTGTGCTTTCTCCCTTAGTTTTTGCATGTCATGTTTCATGAAGGAGAATTCCACCTTCAGCTCCTCAAAGTGATCTATCAACTTGTTCTGACATCCCTGTATGGCAGCCATAATCTGAGTTAGGGACGGCTCCTCTCCCCCCTCCACAGTCCTGTCAGCACTGGCCCTGCAGTCTCTCAGCCTGTCTAAGGATCTCCCCCTCCTCAGCACATCAGCCCTCTGGGGTTTGGGACTCACCCTGTTCAGCTGAGGTGACGCCGGCTGCGGGCTATCCTCGGGTCTGTGGAGCCATTCGTCCTCCTCCTCCTGTGTACCGGCGCCATTTTGGGAGCCCCAGGCATATTTCGCCAGCCGCTCTCCGGTCGATTTTGGCCGGGGGGGCCGTACTTCACCATCTCAGGAGGTTCCCGGGGGGTCCCTGTACTCATCCCCCACACTCCTGTGAAGAAAGTGGGTGTCTTTTGCCCAGGATTACCGCAGGATCTACTGTCTGCTTACGGTGCTCCGTTCCCAAGCTCCTCACATGCCGCTTGCTGGCTCCGCCCCTGTTCAGATCTACTTGCAAGGTTTCCACATCCTGCGGAGAAGTTATTGCCCTGCTTAACTTAGCATCATCCGCAAATACAGAGATTGAGCTGTTCACCCCATCCTCCAGGTCGTAGACAGCGTACAGTTCGGCGCTTTAGGTCTTTGTGACAAATTGCCCTCTCTGTCCTAAGAATTGAGTCCCCTACCACCAGAATCTGTCTTTCCTTTCCCTTGGCTCCCCCCCCACTCTCACTGGAGGAGTTCTTCCCCTGGCAGCTAGGAGAGTCCCACAGCTCCAGCAACTTCTCCTGCATGAAAGGCTTTGATAGTGTAGGTACATTTTTTCTTGGCCTGAAAGCATCCATGGTGCTTGGGTTGTTTGTTAAAGCCTAAATATCTTGTTTCTTGTCTGTTCTCTGCTGCTTGGCTGCCATCACCTTTTCCAAGATGGCAATGAGGCCACTTTCACCCTTTCTTTCCTCTCTCTCTCTCTCTGGGGACAGTAGTGACTGTCAGAAACCATAAAATCAGACCGAGACAGAAGTACAGTTAAATCACACTTGTTTAATAATAGCAGTAAGTAGAACAAACGAAGTCAAAACATAGCCAAAGCTCGGTAACCGGAACAGATAGTCAGCCAAGCCAGAGAGTCAAGGATCAGTGTAGTGGAACAGCAAGCAGGATCTGGAGCCAGAAGGGATGTCAGCCAAGCAAGTCTTTAAACAGGAACGCAGGAGATAGTCTCTGTGATGTTGACCAAGGCGAAGGCAGAGAGAGAAGGCAATTAGCCGACAGCTGAGCGGCCAGCTCAGAGAAGGAAGGGCTGAGCCCAGCCCTGACAGTACCCCCTCCTCAATGACCCCTCCCCCTCGGAGGACCACCAGGCTTGAGGGGAAAACGTCTATGGAAATCACGGAGGAGGACAGGGGCATGTACGTCCGAGGATGAGACCCAAGAGCGTTCCTCCGGACTGTACCCCTTCCAATGCACCAGGTACTGTATGCGCCCACGGAACCTATGGGAGTCAACAATGGACTGTACTTCATACTCCTCATGGTTCTCAACTTGTACAGGTTGAGGACGTGGCACTGAGGTGGTAAAGCGGTTGCAGACCAAAGGTTTTAATAAGGAGAAATGAAATACATTTGAGATATGTATATTAGAAGTAAGGTCTAATGCGTAAGCCACTGGGTTAATCCTGCAAAGAATATGGTAAGGCCCAATAAACCGAGGTGCAAACTTCAGACAGGGAACACGAAGTTGGAGGTTGCGAGATGACAGCCAAACCCTGTCCCCAACCTGGTAGGAAGGTGCGGGCAGGCACTGCGGTCAGCATGGAGTCTGTACCTATCATTAGCATGTCGCAAAGCCTCCTGGACTTGTGCCCAAGTGGAACGAAGACCACGGAGATGCTCCTCTAATGCAGGAATACTCTGTGGAACAAATGAGTCAGGCAACATGGAAGGTTGGAAACCATAGTTCGCCATAAACGGGGACAATCGGGAAGCAGAATTTAAGGCACTATTGTGAGCAAACTCTGTAGGAAAAAGCAAGCTGAATTCTCAAATGTGCACAAAAGGCTTGCTAGAACCAGGACACAAACTGATTATCCCTGTCTGAGACAATCACCTTGGGTATCCCATGTAAGCAAAAGATCTCCCGAGCGAAAATGAAAGCAAGTTCCTTTGAAGTGGGCAACTTCTTAAGTGGAATACAATGAGGCATTTTTGAGAACCGGTCAACCACCATAAGGATAACTGTGTTGTCTTGGAAGTTGGGCAACTCCACAATGAAATCCATAGACAGGTGGGTCCAGGGCCTCTCTCCATTGGGTATGGGTTGTAGAAGGCCCACTGGAAGGTGTCGTGGTGTCTTACTCTGAGCACACAAGGAATACGCAGCTACGAAGGCGGTTTCATCAACACATAGGCCACCAGAATTGTTGGGAAATGGCCCTAAATAGTTGATTCTTCCAAGGGTGACCAGCAGCCTTGGGAGAATGGTAAGTCTGGAGCATGGCAGTACAGAGACTCTCTAGGACAAAGCAGCGGTCACAAGGTTTCTCAGGAGGAGCATGGACCTGAGCAGCAAGAATTTTGTCACCCAAAGGAGAAGTGAGACTGGTGCAAACCGTAGCCAGAATACGATCAGGAGATATCACAGGAACCGGAACCGTCTCTATCTTGGAAGTGGAGGAAAACTGTTGTGACAGAGCGTCAGCCCTTACATTCTTAGTACCGGGTAAGAATGAGACAATGTAATTGAAACTTGACAAGAAAAGAGCCCATCGCGCCCTTCTTGGAGAGAGGCATTTAGCCTCAGACAAGAATGTGAGGTTCTTATGGTCAGTAAGAATAGGAACCGGCACAGTGGTACCGTCGAGGAGATGTCTCCATTCTTTCAGGGCTAAAATGATCAACACAGGAGCAGAAACAAAGGCAGCCTTGAGACTCTCAAAGGCCTTAACGGACTCAGGAGACCAGCAATGTGGGTTACCGTCTTTTCTGGTCATATCAGTCAAGGGCTTGACCAGCGTTGAGAAGTTACGAATAAACATCCAATAATAGTTGGCAAAGCCCAGAAAACGCTGCAGAGGACGTAAACCCATGGGTCGGGGCCACTGTAGGACTGCTGAAAGTTTCTCTGGGTCGATCGAAAAACATGCAATGGAAATGACATAACCCAGGAATTTAACCTGTTCATGATGGAATTCGCACTTCACCAATTTACAATAAAGATTGTTCTCTCTTAGTTTCTGAATCACGCGACAGACATTTGTGTGGTGGCTCTCCAGGGACTTGGAATTACTTTATCCTGAGGGCAGAACTGTGTTTAACTCTAATGCCCTGTACACACGGTCGGATTTTCCGTTGGAAAATGTCCAATCGGAGCGTGTTGTCGGAAATTCCAACCGTGTGTGGGCTCCATCGGACATTTTCCATCGGATTTTCCGACGCACAAAGTTTGAGAGCAGGCTATAAAATTTTCCGACAACAAAATCCGATCGCGTCAATTCCGACCGCGTGTGGCCTGTTCCGACGCACAAAGTGCCATGCATGCTCAGAAGTAATTCTGACACGGAACAGCTCGGTCTGGTAAACTTAGCATTTGCAATGGATACAGCACTTTCGTCACGTTGCAATGTCAAAAATGGTTTAATACAGCGCACTCTCTTCTTCTTTATAATGTGAGAAGAATAAGTAGTTTTGCTGCTCATATTCACACAGACTTCTCACAAACTTATTTCCTTACTATTTATTGGGATTCCCTCAATATATTTTGATTTGTCACATCTGACAACATTATTTTGGTACTAGAAACCCAAAAAAAATAATGCGCCAATCCAAAACGAAAAAGCAGCCAACACAACAATCAGACTAATTGTAACAAAGGTAAAAAATGGATAAGTGTGACGCTAAACCATATATGTGCATTAATGGGTGAGACCTGACAGAATGGGCATCTGAAAGGGAGAAAACCCAATAAGGTGTGTTTAATGAAACTCACATATAATCGTGTGTAAATAGCTATATAAACAATATAGTCAGGATGAGTGATACAAAAATAGTGATAAAAACAATCTATATGTTGTATTACTGAACAATAAAGGAGCACTATATAAACTAGTGAATGACACTTAGTAGTGTCAAGTCACCGTGGGATGGTGACATTATAAAAACTATTATATGACACTAGTAGTATCAGGTCACCGTGAGATAGTGATAAAGAAATATAAATCATAAAGAGAAAAAAATAGTTGAATAAAACTGAAACAAACCTCCTTAAAGGAACAGTGAGAACAATGACCTATGGACATAAAGTGACCCAATATAAATGAAAATAATGTGTCAAATGTCAGTACAAATCAATAATAAAACTGAGAGTCCAATCTAGGTAAATAAATAACAAACAAAACTAAAAGTCCGACAGAAGTGAAATATGTAGGCATCTAGGAATGTAACTGGAAGGTCTGCATCAACAGAGACCAATGGTGTGGGGCCCCTAGATCCAGGGATGGCATCAACAAGATAGGATATCCGACATGTATGAGAAAGGGATAGGCAAGAATACCCTTACCGGCAATGGTGGACTCCACAGCCAGCGACTGGGAGTCAGACAAGCTTGAGGCAGGGATAAGAGGAGTTCCCACAGCAATGGAGGATGGTGGAGAAAACTGCGGCACTCACCGGTCAAACCTCTCTTGTCCCAGAAACTCTTGATATCACAGGTGCAGATAGGAGACTGCTCACAAAGAATTTGCCTCCATAGAGTTGGAAGGGGTCCTCATAGAAGATGGAATCAAAAAAGAAGACTTCCCCATAGTGTAAATAAGCTTTTTGAGGAGCTTTATTTAAGAGGACAACAATAAAATACACCCTGACCCAAAAAATTGGAGTCAGGTATAAAACAATAAAAAGCGCTTAGATCAAAGGTAGTGGCAAGACAGGCATCAACACCCGACGCGTTTCGTCCGCTAGGACTTCAACTGGGGTAACATTATTTTGGTGTTGTTTTTTTTTTTTTTTGGTTTTAAGGCAGATTAGTTATTTTTGGTTTGTATTTTTTTTTCAAGGCTGATTTTTGTTTTTTTGGATTTTTATTTGTACTCCTGAAAATTTTAGTGTGTTTTTTGTGTCAAGTTACCACAACACCATTGATATGTTGTTATATTTAATCTGTAGGAGATTGTTTGGTGTTGTTGTCCCGTGTTAATTTCACATTGTACTTTAGAAATGTACCTGAATTGTCACCAACAAACTGTCCTTTTTGGATGAAAACACACATAGGAGAGTATAATTTCCCCAAAAAAAACATTTATTAAGGGCTCACAACTAAACAATGAGGGAGGCAACGCTGGAGAAACGGCAGAAATGGGTGAAGCCTTGGACCCCCAGGGCACACATCAACTATTTTCAAGCAAAATTGGGGGCCTGAGGAGTCCTTATCTAAGGGAGTGCAGTCTGGTCCAGAAGTCCCAGAGATCCGGAAAGCAGCAGATGACATCTGTGTCCCCAGGCTATGGTCATACGAGAGACTGCATCTTTTGTCAGACCAGACTGAACCCAGGGCCATCACTCTCTTGTCTTCCTTCCACGCTTCCTTCCACGCGGTGGCTCTGGTGGTGGAGTTGTGGCAGGAGGAGGAGGAGGAGGAGGATGGTCCAACTCAATCACGTCGGTCTTGGGTGTTAGTTCCCCACTCACCCCCTTAGTTAGGACTTTATAAAGAAGGTCCTCACATAGCTTGCGTTGACCCTCCTGCATGCCCTGCAGTTTTGTGGCAGCCATACAGGCAAAGGCCTCTTCAGGAGTGGATAAGGCTCTGAGGGACACAGAAGCCTCCTGAATGAGCCTGAGCGCTGAATCCTGCATGTGAGTCGTCTTCCTCGCTCTTTTGTATGGAAGGCGGAGGGGAGGAACCTGCGATTCAGTCAGGCTGCGACTGGTCCCAGGCTTCTCTTGGCTGACACTTAGCCCCGCCTCCTCCTGGCTGCCACTAATCCCCGCCTCCTCCTGACTGCCACATTCCACAAACTTACTGTGTATGAAAAAGGGACATAGTTTTAGTTTTTTATTCATCAATCACACACAATTTTCACCTCCTGACTGTTGCAAATTGAATGTTATCAAATATAACAGACTATCCTTCTGAGCTCAGCATTTTTCATTCTTGTCTCAATTTTGGGTGCCCACTACTGTCTATTGATATGTAAAAACTTTTTTCAATCTGCAATTAGTGATCAATAATAACATCTAGTAAACATGATTTCTTTATTGACCAGAAATCAGTAGAAGAATGCTATACCTGACTCCAGCTGGGCTCCTCCACTTCTTCCTGGCTGGAAGGCCCAGGTTGGACATCGGAAGCCTCAGCTGGGGTGGAAGGAAGAGTGGAAGGAAGAGTGGAGAGGGATTCCCTGACTTCAGTGTGGTCTGACAGAAATCGCAGTCTCTCATAGTACCACAGCCTGGGGACATAAACGTCATCTGCTACAGCTCTGGATCTCTGGGAATCCGTGACCTTCTTGCACTCCCTAAGATAAGTGCTCCTCAGGCCACCAATTTTGGTTTTTAAATAGGGGATGGTTGCTGTGGGGACCACCGGCTTCACCAACTCCAGCAGTTTCTCCAGTGCTGCCTGCCTCTTTTGTTTATTATTGTAATGGGGGTGTCTCACCTGCCACAGACAGGGCAGCTCCCTGTATTTGTCTATGAACAGGGGGAGGAAGTTGTGGTCATTGAAGCCATCCATTTTCTCTGCAAGACACAACACAAGACAAACCCTAAGGTCAGGCCAAACTCCCCTAATCTTGTTACAATATAGGCTTCCATTTCAAAGCAGTATAGGCCCAAGTTTAGATCTTACCTTCGTTATCACGATCGGCGCCTCCGATGCTCCTTCCTCCGCTCACAGATCGTACGTAATACGCACGCGTGTTATGCTTTATACACACTGCGCATGCGTGTAACTCCGCCCGCCCCTGACGTTCTTTCTAGTCTATTCCCCGCCACTTTTCGTTCGGCGCAGTGGGGGAAGAGCACATGGCGGATACACAGCAGGTGCGTGCTAATTACAGCAACGAGGAGGAGGGGGAGGAAAACCCGGAGCCTGAAATGTCTGGATCCAGAAGGAGATGATTTAAGGCCTCAAATATGTCCTTTGGGGAGATGTTGGAGATGGTGGACATCCTGAAGAAGGCCGATTATGATGAGAAGTATGGACCTTACCCCAACCCCAATGTCAGAAAGGCCAAGATAATTGCAAAAGTGGTCAAGAGTCTGCACCGGAATTTCAGGGTACGACGATCGAAAGATCAGCTCAGGAAGCGATGGTCGGACCTGAAATTACGAGAACATGAGCAGTACAGAAAGATTCGGAGAGTGCTACAAAAAAGTAAGTAGTTGTCCTGTGTTCCTATTCTTTATGTTTCTTACGTTCGTGCTGCTCCATGTGCTTTTCTTACAAGTGTACATTTTTAAATGGCATGTTCATGGGCACATTATTCGATCGTATCAAACATTTTTCTTTCGGCCTATAAAACACCATTGTTTAGGCCATATGCATTTGGCCACAATTTTTACGCCCTACTTGTCTGAAACTAATTTGGTTGTGTAGATGGCTTTGTTACTAGAATAAAATGCAAACTAGATTCTGTGTAAGGAGAGGACACTCAGCAGCTGTTTTCACATCTGGACACTGGAGCACTAGTGTGGGGCACAAGAACACCATTTTTATTAGGGGGCCCACACAGGTGCTCCAGTGTATACTATAGGGGGGTCTACATCTGTGAAGCTTGAACCAAACAAGTAAAGTATTGAAGCTTGACAAAGGACACTGAAAATGCTCCATTTTGGAACTCTGCCAAAATAGACAATTGTACCCCACTTCCAAGCAATGTTTCCTATTTATAGTTCTGCCATCAAATATCTGTGTGCTAAGTATACCATTTTTGTTTTACATAGGGGAGAAAAGACTCGGAGGACACCCCTCATCCAAGGAGACCACAGACCCCCCACCTCTGGAAGAAGGGGAAATCCCCCCAACCCAAGAAGAGCAGGAGGAGGAAGAAGATGTGGTGGAACTAGTTACCACAACAGGTGAGTGTCTGCGACCACAGGCTCAGGTAAGAGATGGATGCCGGCATATTTTTGATACCTTTTTTTGGGGGGTTTCTCTCTTTTTAGGTGATCGTGATGTTGTGGATCCAGATCCTTTCACATCCGAAAGTGCCCAGATCCTGATCGGGGAGATCATGGGGTGTAATTTACAATTGGAAAACCTCAAGAAAAACATCAATGATGTTATTTTAAAAAATAAAAACATCGGGGCGTGGCTTGGATGGCTTCCGGAGCGGACGTGTCTCCCTAGAGCTCCTGACCAGATCCGCCTGCAAACAGCTAAAAGCAGCTAAAAAGCACTGAAAACATGGGTAAACCTCGCAAGGCTAAAGACCCGGAACCCAGGGGACATGCCACAAGATCTTCTTCGGCTCCCCCGCCCCTTATTACGGAGTACTTTGGCCTCGGAGCTCCGGCGGGACACCACGAGGCCAAGATGGCGCCGGCGCCGGCTCCACCGTCATATGCAGCGGCCCTCTCCTCCTCTCCTCCGCGGCTCTCTCCGGGAAAGCGAACGGACAGGTATGCCTCTGAGGGGGATTTGATACCCGATCGCCCACCGCTCCCACCTATCAACACCCAGGCTGGCCCTACGCTATCCCACATGGATGACACACTTGGCAGCCTGTCTCAGCCGTTTCCTCCCTGCCTACTGGGGCCTACACCGACACCGAGTGCAGGCCAAGCCTCTCCTCTGTGGGAATCCTCAGCCCAGGAATGGGACCCAAACTCTCTGCCACAGAGACCCCAGGCTACAAGGGACAAGTCATCACCCTCATCCCTGCAGCACAAGGAAGCTAATATAGCGGCAAGGACTCCCTCACCGCAGCGGCCTGAAGAGCTGCAGGGGGCTTATTCACATGTAGCTCACGCAGCTCAAATACACGCCAGGGATCCGGCGGGACAGTCTACATTCAAGACCCCTCCACATGCAATACAGAGGGGGCCTTCCCCACTGGACACTTCTTCCATTACTATGAGGGATCCACATGCCCATATCACAATAGAAGCTGACCCTGAACCTGATGCATGTACTTCCTGGAGGGATTATGTCCGTTGCATGCCCACGAAACAGGACTTTCGTATGCTCATTCAAGAGGTACGTGACACATGTAGATCTGAAATTAACATGCTCCGCACGGATTTACACCACCTGTCTGCTAAGGTCCATTCTATAGAAGAAGAAGCATACGATACAAGGATGGAAGTTTCTCATATACATGATCAATTATCCACGCAAGCTTCAGCACTTAGAGAGTTTCAACGCCACCTCGAGGATCTCGACAATAGAGGCAGACGTAACAACATTAGAGTCCGCGGCCTCCCAGAAGCGACCCATGACGAGGACTTGCAAGTCACACTGCAAGCCATCTTCAACAACGTTCTGGGTCGCCCGGAAAATCAAAGAGTCAAGCTGGACAGAGCCCATCGCGCTCTTCGCCCCCGAGGGCCAGGCCCAAGACCAAGAGATGTAATTTGCAGGGTCCATAACTACGCCCTAAAGGAAGATATAATGAGAAAAGCGCGCAACATGCGTACCATTGATTTTGATGGAGCCCCCATACAGCTGTACCCGGACTTGTCCTGGATCACCCTTCAGCAAAGACGCTCCCTACAGCCACTCCTCACAACACTAAAGGAACATGACTTTCGCTACCACTGGGGCTTCCCCTTTAGCCTCACAGCAAAGAAAGATGGGAGATCCACCACACTGCGATACCCGGAAGACCTCCACTCGTTCTGCAAGGACTTGGACATTCCGGTTCCCCCCACACCCGGGTGGGACCCCCTACCCACTCCACCACCTCGTCCGGAGCCCTGGGTTCAGGTGAACGGGAGAAAGCGACAGAGGCCACATCCCAACAGCCCCTCGGCAAATACTTACCAGAGATGACTTTCCCTTTATTTTTTGCTTTTTCGTTTTGCTGACCAAAAAGCTCCAGATCAGGATAAGTTCTTAGCAGAGATGTTATGAATACTGCTTAGTATGCTGAAAGCTCAGGAAATAAGCTGTTTTTCTTGTTTTTTTTCACAGAGGGCTAGTCCCTAAGTTTTACTTTTTCAATTCCACTAGGTGGAAATACGGGTTAAAGATTTAGCACTTATGCAACTCTAAGGTACAGGATTATTGCTGATATGCTACGGTTATGTTCCACCTCTCACAAATTATCGATGGGGTCCCCCCCTCTCCCCTTTTCCCCCTTCCCCTCCATCCCGTTATCCTGGCCCTTTCCCCCCCCCCTCACCCCACACTTACCCTTTCCCACCCCCTCCTTCCCCTCCATGTCCTCCCATCCTTTACCCCACTAGAATGTGTTAACATAGGTACCTAATGGCCCTTGCCCATCCCAGGGCTTCTAAAGCATTACTGGACAGGGCTGATGGGTTTGTACCCTACCATCACTTTCAATATTGGGGCAGTAGGCCCATCATTGAGCATAAACAGCATTAGTTGAGTTTATCTGCTGCCTTGGTCTACATCACATGGTTATCTGGTTAATAACTGTTAAAAGAAAGTTCTTCCTTATTTTGCTGCTCCATTACGGTGTGCTGCATAATTACTTAACTACAGGCGGATCTGGGAGGGGATAGCGGCCGTTCTGGGACTGTCCTATCCTCCCCCGGGAGACCTTCGAATGGCTTCCCCTATAACCCCTGTGGAGAGTAACGTTTTCATTCCCCGCGTGGGGGGGGGCCATCCGAGGGTTTCCAACCCACCACTCTGTTTGAGTGGGTCAAACTTCATTTGGTTACAACTTGTTTTTATACTAACCTTTGTTTTTTTCTTCTTTGTCGTCCACTTCTCCTTCTATTCTTTCACCCCTGGCTTCTCTCCTCTCTGTTTCCCTGTAATTTGGTGTGCTGTGGGTGCCCCCCACCTCTGGAGCCCGGACCTAGCCCGTAGGAGCATGTTCCTGATTGGGTATGTACCTTATTTGAAAGTCCACTCGATTATCATCCCCTGCATCCAAGCGTATTCCACTCATCTTGGTAAGCTAATGCTTCTTATATTTTTACCACCCAATGATTGACATATTATCATTAAATGTGAAAGGTCTCAATTCCAATACCAAACGAAGCTTAGCCCTAAGGGAATTTAGAAGATCTAAAGCTGACATTATTTTCACCCAGGAAACACATCTCACTAAGACTGATAATATGGCATTCGCCACTAAGTATTACTCCCAGATATATCTGGCTTCTAATCCCCGTAAACGAGCAGGTGTGGCTATTTTATTCAAAAAAGACTCCCCTTTCAAATTACAATCACTAATTTCGGACCCCCTAGGACACTATATCATCCTGAGAGGTACGTGGAAAAATGCTGACCTTACACTTTGTAATATATACGCCCCTAACACTAACCAAACCTCCTTCCTATCTAAAGTGTACAAACGACTATTTGCATTTCCCCATCAGTACCGGGTCATTGGCGGAGACTTTAACCTGACCTTCTCCTCTTGCCTAGATAGACACTCTCTCGGACAGAGACAGGTCCCCAAGGCCCTCGAGAGACGGTGCTCTCTCTTCCGCCAATTGACCAGGAAATACGCCCTGTTTGACTGTTGGAGAACTGCAAACCCTTCAGCTAAACAATTCACTTTTTACTCCCACCCGCATAAGTCCCACTCGCGCATAGATTATTTTTTTGTAAACGCCCCAACCCTGAGAGCTCATGAGAACTCAGACATTCAAGCCATCTCATGGTCGGATCATGCCCCAATAACCCTGTCTCTGGCACTGTCCCCGGGCACCCTCCGTACATGTCACTGGCGATTGAATGATTTTCTGCTTAAACATGACCCTTCCAGGGAGGACCTGGAAAAAACAATGAAACAGTTCACCAGAGATCTCCATTGCTACTCTCTGGGAGGGTCACAAAGCGGTCCTTAGGGGCCATTGTATCTCGTTATCCACGGCGCTCAAGAGGAATGCTAACACGGCTCGCATAGCCCTATTGGCTAAGCTCAAACAACTGGAAGCAAGGTTGCTCACCTCCTCATCCTTAAAAACCCTTAGAGAGATTGTACAGGTACGGGCCGGTCTTAGTGATATAGACGTGGGTAAAATCGAGAAGGCGCTAATACGATTACGACAAACCTACTATGACAAAGCAAACAAGCCACATACACTATTAGCTAAACAACTGCGAGACAAACTCGCGACTACCTCCATTACCCATCTTAATGATCGAATGGGCACTCCCCAAACACATCCCACCAAGATTGCTCAGATTTTCCATGATTATTATTCGACCCTGTATAACAATCCGGACGTTCCACATAACCCTCCCCCACAAGACCTATCCCAAAGAATCTATTCCTATTTAGAAGAGTGCGACACACCGAGACTCACCCCCTCCGCCTTGACCACACTAAACTCCCCCATTACAGAGGAAGAGATTACAGACACAATTAAATCACTCCCAAACAACAAAGCCCCAGGCCCTGATGGGCTTCCATATCAGTACTACAAAACTTTCTTACCGCACCTACTCCCCCATATGACAATACTGTTTAATTCATTTCTGTCTGAGACACCCATACCACGAGACATGCAAAACTCCTACCTCACGCTGATTCCCAAGCCTGGCAAAGATCATAGCTTGCCTTCAAATTATAGACCTATTGCGCTACTTAACGCTGATCTTAAAATCTTTACGAAATTATTAGCTAATAGATTAAACAATTTCATGCCATCACTGATCCATAAAGACCAGGTAGGCTTTATACCCATGAGGCAAGCAGGGGACAATACCCGCAAAGTTATTGACCTGGTAGAGGTAGCAAACAGGACCAAAGTAGAGGCACTACTGCTCAGCCTCGATGCAGAAAAAGCTTTTGACAGGCTAAGTTGGCCTTTCCTGTTTGCTGCCCTACGGCGAGCCGGAATTACGGGGCCCTTTTTGCGAGCCATTCATCATTTATATTCATCCCCATCCGCCATGGTGCGTACTCAACACGCAACTTCCAACACCTTTTCGATTTCAAATGGGACGCGACAGGGATGCCCGCTCTCACCGCTCCTTTATGCCCTTTGCATAGAACCCTTAGCTGCCCATATCAGGGAAAATTCAAATATACATGGCATCCCAGTTCGAACCAGAGACTTTAAAATCTCCCTATACGCCGATGACGTCCTCCTTACACTCACGCAACCCCACATCTCCCTACCGAATCTACATAAGGAACTAGATAGATACAGTGACTTATCGGGATATAAGATAAACAACTCTAAAACAGAGGCTCTCCCTATTAATATGCCTCCTCAAACACAAGCGGCCCTTGCGCAAGCATTTACTTACTCCTGGAAAACTTCCTCCTTAAAATACCTAGGAGTCCACCTCACGGCCACATACGATTCCTTATATAAAGCCAACTTCCCCCATATATATACCACTATTAGAGCCTCACTGAATAAATGGAAACCCCTAAAATTGTCCCTTTTTGGACGATTAGCTACCCTTAAAATGATGATCCTACCTCAACTGCTATACTTATTTGAGACACTTCCGATACCTATCCCAGCCACACACCTAAAGAGACTGCAGGGCGACCTGATTAATTTTTTCTGGAACTACAAGGGACACCGGGTTGCTAAATCGGTTCTCTATGCCCCCCGCAACCAAGGAGGCTTGGCGTTCCCTAACATAATCAAATATTACCTGGCAGCTCAACTACGCCCTGTAGCCTCTTGGTGTACCTTGCACGCCTTCAATCGCTGGACACAAATTGAAAAGCTATGGTTAGCCCCTATACATCCGAACTCACTATTGTGGAGTTCTGATGTGGCTTCTGAAAACTTGCAGTTGCTGGGACCAATGTCCCTCCTACGTCAGCTATGGAGGCGAGCAAAATCGGCACATCCCCTTACCACCCCTTCCTCACCGGTCACGTCCTTCTTATTTACTCCCAACATCCCGGATAGCTTGACCTCACAGATGTCCCATTTCTGGATGGAAAGGAACCTATTCTGCTATGGCCAACTGATAGACCCTAAGACCCGCATTTTAAGGACATTTCAAGATTTGCAAAAAGAATTTGACATTCCCAAACAGGCCTTCTTCAGCTACTTACAAATACGACACTATGCACAATCTTTAGTCCCTGACCTCCATTTCTCCCCACTAACTGATTTTGAAAAGCTGTGCTTGGAGAGCTCATCCCCTAAAGGCATGATTTCACAAACTTATCAGCTCCTAACGCGTGATTTCTCACCAGAGGGACCCCGACATGCATACATGGGTAAATGGGAGCGAGCCTTGGGTGCAGACCTTCCTCTCCACATATGGCAACTCATTTGGTCTCAAGCCACCAAAAGCTCTATGTGTACGCTATATAAAGAGAACCAATACAAGATTTTGTTCCATTGGTATAGGACCCCTGACTTGCTCCACTCCATGTATCCATTGACTGACCCTCGCTGCTGGCGGTGCCATAAGGATAGGGGAACGCTTTACCACATTTACTGGACATGCCCCCTGATTGTACCATATTGGGAGTTGGTGCACTCCCTCCTAGAGGCCATCCTTGGTCCGGGGGTGCCTTTCGACCCGAAGGTTTTCGTACTAGGTCTCCCACCAATCTCCCTCTCTAAAAGATCCAAAAAACTTCTATCACATATATTAACAGCCGCACGTTGTCTGGTGGCATTAAAATGGAAACAGAGGGAACCACCTTCGATGTCGGAACTGCACTCTAGGATCAGGGAGGTCAAAAGGATGGAATATCTCACGGCCTCCTTAAACGACAAACTTGAAAAACATAATCAAGTATGGGAACTATGGGTCCTCTTTGAAAACCCCATAACTTAATCTGCCATGTGACGGCCTCGGGAGGCTTGGTCTTTCCCTCTGGTGGGGGGGTGCTGGGCTCCTGGGGTGGGGTACAATCCCACTGCCATCATCCTCTTTTCCTACTTTCCCTACCCAACTCTACTTATCCCACCCTGGACTTTCCACTAACCCCCTTCTTCTCAATTCTTCTCATTAATTTCTATTCCTACACTTTTCTCTATTAATTCTTATTTTTTTTTTCTTTTCCTTCTTCTGTTAAGATGTACAAGGTATACAATCAGTGGTATAAATCTAGAGTCAGTCCACCTGTTATAATTTTTCTCCCTTTTATCTAACATTCAGACAAGATATGTACAATGACTCTAACTCCATGTTACGAATGTTATTGGAGCTGGGCTCTTCTATGGACATGACTATGGCACCTTATTATGTATCACCTTGTACTTTAATTTTCTATATGTGTTCTATTATGAAAAACTTAATAAAAATTGTCAATTTTCAAAAAAAAATAAAAATAAAAATAAAAACATCATTGATGTTTTGGGGCGAGTTTAAAACCCCTCCAAATCATTTTCTTCTTTTGTGTGCTACAATGTTAAAAATGTTTTAGCGATTTTTTAGAAAAGCCTAATTTGGAGGATGCACACAGTGTGTCAACATGTGCTATCTGCCATCACGGGAGATCAATGGATGCGTTTTGGGGGTGCAACCCCTTCCTCAATAATAAAGTAGCTGAGAGGAAGGGGTTTCTCCCCCAAAACACGTCCCTTGATCCCCCGTGATGGCAGCTAGCACATGTTGACATTGGGAAATTTGTGTGCATCTTCCAAATTTGGCTTTTCCTGGGGTGACTTCACCCCATCTGAACGCAATATCAAACACAGTTCCTAAATACTCATGTCTGATATTGCCTTCAAATTCTAGCAAATGTGAACTTTGTAAGTTCAAGATTTGTGTCTTTCTTGTTGGTTTTACACATGCCTGTTTTAGCTTAAATGGACATTTCTTTTTTTGATAATGCTACCCAAAAATTGTTATACAACAAACATGTTGGTTTGTTTTAAAAACCTTTTCTAAATGCACATGTGATTGTGCTGGTATTAAAAAGATTGTTTATCAAGAATGTGTGGATTATTGTCTCAACGCTACAACACTTTTGTGGGGCTCTAATTGCTGCTTTCTGTGAAAATGGGGGTTATTTCCTAAGGGCAAATCCTCTTTGCACTACAAGTGCAGTTTCAGTGCAGTTTCAAGTGCACATGTAGTGCAAAGTGTCTTTGCCTTTAGTATATAACACCCAACAGTGCTTTGTATAAGGTTACACAATCACACCATTTTCAGGACTCACCACATTTCTGTCAGAGTCATCTAAAACAAACACAAGCAGTAAATGTCAACAAAGATTTTTTTTTTGTTTTTTTATTTGATAAAGGCTTGACAAATTCGCTGGCATATTGATGGCCCCCCTACCCGCAAAGAACTCCAGGTATCGTAACCGGACATCACGGGCACTCAGGGAGGGCAAGCCAGGACGGCCACTTTCAAGAGCCGTCAGTGTTGTTTCATGTATCATTCTGGCTTCAGGCCCAACTGAGCCAGCATAGTTGGCCGAATGTTGGCGTAAAAAGTTATGGAGAACACAGCACGCCAGGATTATATGATTAAGTTTATACTCCGCCATATGGATGGGTGTCAGAAATAGGCGGAACCGGCTGGCCAGGATTCCAAATGTGTTCTCCACCACTCTTCTGGCTCTGGCCAGCCGGTAATTAAAAACCCTCTGTTCCGGGGTGAGGGTCCTCATAGGGAATGGCCGCATAAGATGGTCCCCCAGCGCAAACGCTTCATCAGCAACGAAGACGAATGGGAGTCCTTCAACATTGTCCTCTGGAGGTGGCAAGTCCAAGCTGCCATTCTGGAGACGCCTGTAAAACTCCATCTGGGCGATGACTCCACCATCGGATATCCGGCCATTCTTCCCCACGTCCACATACAAGAAGTCGTAATTAGCCGACACCACCGCCAACATCACAATACTATTGAACCCCTTATAGTTGAAATAGTACGACCCCGAGTTGGGTGGTGGGACGATGTGGACGTGTTTCCCATCAATTGCCCCTCCGGAGTTAGGAAAGTCCCACCGCTGGGCAAAGTGGGAGGCCACAGTCCGCCATTCCTGTGGCGTGGAAGGAAACTGTTGAGGAAAACAAAAATAAATTAGTATTTTTGCACATAAACATGGCAAGCAGATTAGACACAAACATTCTTGGCCAACCTCCAGATAGCATTTATTAAGGGGAATTTAACAACATCAAAGTATAAGGTACACCTATCATAATCCCCCCCCCCCCCCCCTCATGGGCCATTTCTAACATTATAGGGGGGGGGTCTTGGACAGGTAACCCTCTCCACTTCATTGAGAGATGAATGCCTAAATACAGGGTATTACTTGGAACAGCCCCTCCTTAGTTACACTATTGGCAGCCCACAAGACAGGTAAGAAGTGTCATAACACAAAGATATAAATACACATTGTACACATTTGAGGACATTTGGACATTCTGCTATTACCTGTCAAGATAATAATAGTATACAAAAACTTTAAACAGTACCATTTGAAAGTGTACAGGCAGGCCCTTGCACTACATGCTTTTGGGAATTCATCAATACATCTGAGCACTAAAGAGATGGGTATAGTGTGTATGGGTTCGGCAAAGTCAGCAGATAGATGATTGAGGATAGATAGAGAATTGGGATCAGCTGACTTAGCAGTTGGGGGGAGGGAGGGTTACTAAAAATGATTTGGGGACACCACAAAAAAAAAGCCTCTGCCACTCTGCCTGAATTTAAAGAACAAATCACATTTCTAAACATTTTAGGGGTTGTTTGGGGTAAAGCACTACTATGGAGCTGACAAAATACATTGTTAAGTGACTACATGAGGTGAATATAGGGCAGGAGAGCATGCTGGGGAGGTTATTGAAGGCCAATCTGTATGAAGGACTAAAAAAATAATTACATAAAAATCCAGCATGCATGAGGACAAAGGGGACATTCACAGCATATTACAATCATGGTAATTTGGGGAATGAGGAAAGAAATACAATATATTATCAAACATTCAATACAATAAAATGTGATATTAAAGGATAAAAATCTTACCTTCATATACTCCTTCTGCAGGACCTGGATGATGGCAGAACAGGTCTCTGGGATGATGATACCCAGAGCCTGGGGGGAGATGCCTGTCGAGAACTTCAAGTCCTGCAGACTTCTCCCTGTCGCCAAGTACCGCAGGGTAGCGACGAGCCTCTGCTCCGCAGTGATGGCTTGGCTCATGCAGGTATCCTGCCTGCTGATATAGGGGGTCAGCGAAGCCAGCAGACGGTAAAATACGGGGTCCGTCATCCTGAGAAAGTTCCTGAAATCATCAGGATTATTCTCACGGATCTCACGGAGCCAAGGCATATGAGAGAACTGGTCACGCTGAAGCAACCAATTCTTGGTCCATGAACTCCTCCCCACCCTGTTCATGGACTGGACTTGTGTCAAGGTCAGGACCCCAACACCAAGCCCCCGCACAGCATGAACTCTACGAGGAGTACGTATACGCAACATGGCTAGAAAAAGGTCGGCTGCTCAGAACGAAGTAACAGAACGCACTGAAGAACAGCAAGGCCTGTGAAGAGTGACCTGAAAAACAGTAACGAACGAACAAGAACACAATGACTATAAGTCACGCGGAACTTGCTTGCACGCACTGAAGAGCAGATACAAACCCACAAGCACAAACTGAACCACAGAAAACGATCTGAAAGCCACGAGTCTGAAAAAGCGCAAATCGTCTCTCACCAAACTTTTACTAACACGAGATTAGCAAAAGGAGCCCAAAGGGTGCCACACTTGGTTCTGACCTGGCCTTTTCTAGTCTCGTCGGACTTGGTTGACGTCACCGCGTTGTTGGCGATCGGAAATTCCGACAACTTTGTGCGACCGTGTGTACGCAAAACAAGTTTGAGCCAACATCCGTTGGAAAAAATCCTAGGATTTTGTTGTCGGAATGTCCGAACAAAGTCCGACTGTGTGTACGGGGCATAAGTCTGTATCTTGCAGGTCTAAACCTAGCCCCTTTATTTGAAAACCCTCAAGCGACATAGTTGACTAATGCTTGTTACCCTTTTTTGGTCACTTGGGGTGTATCATCTCATAAAGAGAGAGACTGCGTATGCTCTTAGGGTCACAGTGTAAGCTGGAATCTGAACTTCCAAAAGCATCCCTACGAGGTTAATTATACAGTTACTTATTCCAATCATTTTTTTCCATCAGTCCACTGGCTGATGGAAAAAAAAAACAAAAAACATCCATCCATGGCCAACCTTAATAGATCCTGCACAAACAGTCCAAACAACAGCTTTAATGTTACTGGTTTGCTGCACTCAGAGAGCTGTGAACATGAACACAAGCTGCGGAACACAACACTGTCCACAGGACACTGAAATCTTGGAGACATTGATCTTGCAAATGGTAATTACTTATATGTTAAGAAGGAACTTTGTTGCTGGTAAGTACATTTTAAGGACGATGTATCCTTAAACCTACTGGTCCTTCAAATAACATCTAGTAATGACTGCAAGTAAAGTATGTACATGAAGAGAACACTGCTTTCAATTTGTCCCTTAAGCATCAATATAATGAAATGTTTTTCCAGATCTGTAATTTATCTTCTAGATTATAGTATTATGTGTCTTACATAACACTATGTACCTTACTGAAAAAGAGTTGGGTTAGTATTTAATGGATACTATTATTAATAATGTTTTATTTCCTGGTGGTTTGGAAACTGTGTGATCTCAGTAAAAGTTTGCGTATCCCTTCAGAAATGCTTAAAATTCTTTGGAATACAGTAGTTGGGACTGAAATCTCAGTTCTCACTTTTCATGTACCAAAACACTGGGTAGGTTCCAATAAAAACAGTCCCAGTAACTGAATGTTTTCAAGAGCAGCTGCTAAACCAAGCCCGTGCCTTGACACAAGACTATTAAATCCCTGATGGTTCTAACAGACATCTTGCCTACTAAATATAGCATCACATGGAACATATGATTTTTCATATTTTTGGTTTCATATTGGTTTATGTTAAAAATAAACTTATAAAATTAGGAAATACAGTACATTTAGAAGACATATTTCTTAAAGCTAAACTCTGGAAAGTGGATACTGTCTGGATACTATTATTCCATTGGAATGAATGAATGGATCTGGATTCAGTTCACAGGGTGTTCATTGCACTCATCGTGAAGTATGAAAATGTGTGAATTTAACCTCTTGAGTTCCAGAAGATTTTACCCCCTCCATGACCAGGCCATTTTTTGCTAGTTGACACTGCACTAATTTAACTGGTAATTGCGTGGTCATGCAACGCTGTACCCAAACAAAATTTATATCATTTTTTTTCACATAAATAGAGCTTTCTTTTGGTGGTATTTGATCACCACTGGGTTTTTTTTATTTTTTGCGATATAAATGAAAAAGACCAAAAAGTAAAAAAAAAAAACAATATTTTTCACTTTCTGCTATAAAACATATCCAATAAAAAAAATTAAAACAAAAATATATTTCTTCATAAATTTTGGCCAAAATGTTTTCTGCTATTTGTTTTTGATAAAAATAAATTTCCAATAAGTGTATATTGATTGGTTTGCGTGAAAGTTATAGCGTCCACAAACTATGGTGTCAGGTCACCTGAGGCCAGGTGACAGATGCACCTAGTTGGGGTCAAGAGTGCACCACCGAGGTAGTGGACCCTACGGCTGACTGCTGTGGATGGAGCTCTGGGTGGTTCAGGAAAGCAGGCACTCTGGAGCACCGACACGGATCACACTGGGAGCTAGAGCATGAGATTTCCCAGGGCGCGGAATCTAAGAGCCAGCGGTGTTCACCAGGGCCCATGATGGTGGGGATGGACTTCGCTGCAGTCTGGCTCCATGTCGCAGCCCCCAGGGACTCCCAGCTCACGGTAGACTACTGGAGGATTGAAAGGAAGCAGAAGCCTGGAACAACAAGGATAGTCAAGAGATAAGCCTAAAGTTCAGGGCAACAAGCAGATAGGGATAGTCAAAGAACATGCCAAAGGTCAGGATATGAAGAAGACGAGGACAATTGAGAACAAGCCAAGGTCGGTAAACAGGATCAGATGTAGGACACACAGCAAAGAGCACACAGAAGCCAAAACACACAATATTGATCAGCAAGGTTTGGCTTGCAGTGCACAGGTAATATATTGTTCCTAATTAGAGGCTGCGGTGGAGCCATACTTGAGGGAAGATTGCTTAAGCATACAGGTGAACAGCGACTGGCCTCTAAGTTGAACACAACAGAAAGGAGAGCAAACAGACAAGACCACTACTGCAGAGTCATGATTTAAGGTATATATACTTGAATTTGTATTTTAATTTTTTCATGCTAGTAATTAGGGATGAGCCGAACACCCCCCGGTTCGGTTCGCATCCAGAACATGCGAACGGACCGAAAGATTGCCCGAACATTCGAACACCGTTAAAGTCTATGGGACTCGAATGTGAAAAATCAAAAGTGCAAATTTTAAAGGCTAATATGCAAATTATTGTCCTAAAAAGGGTTTGGGGACTCGGGTCCTACCCCAGGGGACATGTATTAATGCAAAAGAAAGTTTTAAAAACGGCCGTTTTTTCGGGGAGCAGTGATTTTAATGATGCTTAAAGTGAAAAAATAAAAGTGAAATATTCCTTTAAATATCATACCTGGGGGGTGACTATAGTATGCCTGTAAAGTGGCACGTGTTTTCCATGTTTAGAACAGTCCCTGCACAAAATGAAATTTCTAAAGGAATAAAAGTCATTTAAAACTGCTTGCGGCTGTATTGTAATGTCAGGTCCCGGCAATATGGATGAAAATTATTGAGAAAAACAGCATGGGTAACCCCCCAACCCATTACCAGGCCCTTTGGGTCTTGTATGGATATTAAGGGGAACCCCACACCCAAATTAAAAAAATAAAAGGCGTGGGGCCCCCAGGCCCTATATACTCTGAACAGCAGTATACAGGCGGTCTCTGGGTTACAAACAAGATAGGGACTGTAGGTTTGTTCTTAAGTTGAATCTGTTTGTAATTTGGAACAAGTACATTTTTTAAGTGTAGCTCCAGCCAAAAAAATCTATTTTTAAGCTTGTTGGATATAGGGAAGGGTTATCATCACCCCTGTAACATTTGTTTAGCTGTCTGTGCCCCTGTTCAGAAGATTTCACCTCACTTTCTGTCCCAATGACAATTGGATTTTGAAAATTTGGGGTTTTTAGGGAAACAAGGATTGGTGATAAAGCATCAGTGGAGACACCTTTTTCCCATATTAACTCTTATAGGAGAGAATTTCCCTTCCAAGGGGTAGATTTCCTCTCACTTCCTGTTGTCTCCCTCCATTTGTAAGTAGGAGTCATTTGTAAGTCGGATGTTTGAAAGTAGGGGACCGCCTATATATACTATACGGCCTGCCCTATATACTCTGCAGAAATTTGGGCCTTAGGTGTTGGTGGTACCAGAACACTGTAAGCCCTCACAGTTACTCTTGGTGGGCACAGGAACAGGCCCTGCTGTGAAATATTAGATTAAAAATTGTAATTACATGCCCCTGTTAAACAGGGGCAGAAAAATTGGGTCTTAAGCAGTGGTGGTGGTGCCATAACACTGTAACCCCTCACAGACTCTGTTGAACGCAGGAACGAGCCCTGCTGTGAAATATTAGATCAAAAATTGTAATTACGAGCCCCTGTTTAACAGGGGCAGAAAAACTGGGCCTTAGGCGGCGGTGGTGGTGGTGCTACAACACTGCAACCCCTCACAGATACTCTAGTTGAGCGCGAAATGAGCCCTGATGCAAAACATTACAGCAAAAATTGTAATTACACACCCCTGTTAAACAGGGGCAGAAAAATTGGACCTAAGGCACTGGTGCCAAAACACTGCAACCCCTCACAGATACTATAGCTGAGCGCAGGAACGAGCCCTGCTGCAAAATATTACAGCAAAAATTGTAATTACACAGGGCAGGAAAAGAGCTTTAGGCACTGGTGGTGGTGCCCAGAACCAAAAATGTTCTTAGAAGCTATCAACATGAACATTGAGGAGGAATAGGATAGTCACTCAGTATAACAAGGTAGTCACTCAGCATCAGCATAGGCAGTCTTCAAGGGATCTCACATTCATAAAAAAATGAATCGCTTACATCAGGGATATGCAATTAGTGGACCTCCAGCTGTTGCAAAACTACAAGTCCCATCATGCCTCTCCCTCTGGGTGTCATGCTTGTGGCTGTCAGAGTCTTGCTATGCCTCATGGAACTTGTAGTTCTGCCACAGCTGGAGGTCCACTAATTGCATATCCCTGGCTTACATCATCAGGTGCTTGGTAGCTGGTGATCCAAGACTGATTCATTTTTATGAAGGTGAGCCGGTCAACCAAGTCTGTGGACAGGCGCGCTCTGTGATTGGTTACAAAGCCTCCAGCTGCACTGAATGTGTGTTCAGATAGAACGCTGGATGCAGGACAGGCCAGTAGCTCAATTGCATACTGTGCAAGCTCTGGCCAGTGATCCATCCTCAAGACCCAGTAACCCAGTGGATTTCGGTTGGAAGTCTGATCTTGCCCCAAGGTATTCCTGCACCATGTAAATCAGACGCTGGCGATGGTTGTTGGATCCGATCAGACCTTGGGGCTGCTGACTAAAAAATTGTCTGAACGCATCGGTCAGATGGCCACCTTCTCCACCGCTCCTTCTGTGACTGACCGGAGTGGGAGGACCAGGAAATTGTAACCTCCCAGGCTCTGGAAACGCATTGCACAAACCTTTCTGCAAGGCCTCCCGAAGATGTTTCATCCTCTGCTCCTTCTGCGAAGGCTGGATAAGTTCCACAACCTTACCCTTGTAACATGGATCAAGAAGGGTTGCCAGCCAGTACTGATCCCTCTCCTTGATACCACAAATTTGAGGATCCTTTCGCAGACTTTGCAGGATCAGGGAGGCCATGCAGCGTAGGTTTGCTGAGGCATTCGGTCCGGAGTCCTCTGGGTCACTAAGGACGACATGATCCACAGCCACTTCCTTCCAGCCACGTACAAGTCCATGGGTTTCTGGGGGCTGAAAATGATCCCTTGAAGACTGCTGCTGATGCTGAGTGCTAGGCTCCACCTCCATGCTGACACAATCCTCATCCTCCTCCTTCTCTTCCTGTGTGATAGGCGGGCCTGCAGGAATACTGTCTGGATAAAGGGGACCTTGAAAGGTAAGGAAATCCTCCTCTTCCTCCCTCTGTTCTGCCTCAAGTGCCCTGTCCATTATTCCACGCAGCGTGTGCTCCAACAGGAAGACAAGAGGTACAGTTTTACTGATGCATGTAATGTCACTGCTCACCATCCTCGTGGCCTCCTCAAATGGTGACAGGACACCATTTGAGGAGGCCACGAGGATGGTGGTATCATTAGCCACTGGCGTAGCGAAAAAAGCCAAGCTCCCCTGACCCTGTCCTGATGCCATACTCGACCAGGTACTCATTGAAGGCCCTTTGCTGCATGTGCAGCCACTGCAGCATTGCCAATGTTGAGTTCCACCTGGTGGGCATGTCACAGATGAGGCAGTTCTTGGGCAGGTTGCATTCCTTTTGAAGGTCAGTCAGCCGAGCACTGGCATTATATGGAAATGCCCACAGACTTTCCTGGCCTGCCTCAGGAGATCCTGTAAGCCCGGGTACCTGCACAAGAACCGCTGCACCACCAAATTAAGGACCTGTGCCAAACAGGGAACATGGGTCAAGTGTCCCTGTCGGAGGGCAGAGAGGAGGTTGGTGCCATTGTCACAAACCACCATTCTTGGCTGAAGCTGGCATGGTGTCAACCACCTCTGAACCTGCCCCTGCAGAGCTGCCAGAATCTCTGCCCCAGTGTGGCTCCTGTCCCCTAAGCAGACCAACTCAAGCACCGCATGGCATCTTTTTGCCTGAGTGCTTGCGTAGCCCCTAGAATGCCTACAGAGCACCGCTGGTTCCGAGGACAAATCTGCACAGGTAGAGGCCATAGAGGAAGAAGAAGAGGAGGGGGTGGAGGAGAGAGGTGTGGCAGAATCACCACTACCAGCATTTTGGAGGATTGGTGGCGAAACAAGCTCCAACATTACTGCACCCTGTCCTGCATCCTTCCCAGCTGCCAGCAGAGTTACCCAGTGCACCGTGAAAGAAAGGTAATGTCCCTGTCCATGCCTGCTGGACCATGAGTCAGCAGTAATATGCACTTTGCCGCTGACTGCCCTGTCCAACGAGGCCAAGACATTGCCTTCCACATGCCGGCAGAGAGCTGGAATGGCGTTTGGGAACCTGCCACTGAGGTACCGCACATTCCAAAAAAAGGGGGCAGAGTCTATCAGCTGAAAAAGTAGCAGTTGGAGTGCTAGCAATTTAGCCAAACTAGCATTCAGCCACTGAGCATGTGGATGGCTGGGACCGAATTTCCTTAGACGGTTTAGCAACTGGGGTATGGAAATTCGCCTGCTACAATCGGATTTAGGTGTACCACTAGCAGATTGCCCGCAAGTGTTTGGGACACCTAATTCTACATCTTCATTCCTCTCAGTGCAGGTCTCTGAGAGGACTGAAGGTATAGTGGGGTTGGAGATCCCAGCTGATGAGGGCAAGGACAGGTCCGCCTTGTTCTTTGGTGTGGGTCTTTTAAGTACTGTTGCCAATGGACTGCATGGGAGCTCGACATATGTCTGGTCAAGCATGTGGTGCCCAAGCGGCTGCTGTTTTGGCCATGCTTGATACACTTCAGACATATGTTGCAAACAGCAATGGTGCGATCTGCTGCACACGTCTCAAAAAAGACCCACACCAAAGAACTTTTGAAAAAACGCGCGGAGTCAGCAGCGTCCTGCATATGCGTAGCTCTGCGGTGTGCTGCAGTCGGTTGGCTGTCCTTAAGCTGGCCCCTGGAGGGCATCCTGCCTCGTTGGAGATGTGCCTCCTCCTCCTCTCTTCTATCCGGCACCCACATAGAGTCAGTGACCTCATCATCCCCTCCCTCCTCGCCACTGGAGCAAACCTGGCAGTATGCTGCAGCTGGGGGAACATGACTGCCAGTTTCTAGTCCTTCTTGGGCACCCCCTCTCTCTGGAAAGAAAAAATTATGGGTAAATCCGCGCAACGGATTCAGGTACAAAATGATTCAAAAGAGAAAGGATTAGAAAAATTAACTGCTGCCCCTACGGGTACACTATCACTTGGGTGAAGTATACTAGAGTTAATATAATAAAGAAAGTAGGTGTGACGCTGTTCTAATTAGTAAGTACTTGGTTTACACCTGTTTTGGTGTTCTTGCTGTGTTACACCCTCTTCAATAGCAAAACATACATAAAAATATGAAACCAACTGAAAAACGAGAAACGAGAAGAAATGAGCTGAAGGGATATGCAGAAGGATATTTCTGGCAATATATACCACTTTCAGTATGTCCTGTTCAATCTGCTTTCATATTACACCCCCTGCAATAGCAAATGCAGAAATGGGCACCAAATCTTCTGCTGGATAAGCCCAGTCAGAAAAGAATATATGGTAAAATTGACTAGTAAGTCAGAATTTTGATAATCAAGAGATACGTGATATGAACCCGTAATTTTATAATTTGTGTTTTGGTGTGCTACACCCTCTGCATAAAATAGGTGTTTATCTGTTACAACCCTGTGAGTTTATATAACCCCTATGGATGAGGAAATGTAGGTGTGAATTAAAAATGAAGATTTGATGAGTGTGGTAGATTTAAGTGATCAAATAGACATGTGTTGCACCCTCTGGCAGGTGCTATACAAAGAATGGAAACAAATGAAAAAAATAAAAAATGATAAAAAATGTTGATGATGATGACAATAAATAAAAACCAATGACCTAAGTGAATCAGACCCAGTGATGTGAAAGTGAGATGTGTTATACCCCCTGGAAGGTACTGCACAAAGTTAATTTGTTTTCATAAATGAATTATTTTCACCAATGAATGCATACAATGTGTTCAACTCGACAGGTTCAAAACTGGTAGTATAGTGATGGTCATAAGACATTAACTGGGGCTACGAACGTCTTTGCGTCACTTCCGGTTGGACGAAAACAGGATTCTGAAATTTCATATCTTATTTAACAATAAGTACTGGACACTTTTTTGAGCACAATTCACTTTATTTACGGAATATTGCCTTTATAGAGTTATTGTCACATGAAACCTGCATCTAATTTTAATGTCTTATGACCATCACTATACTACCAGTTTTGAACCTGTCGAGTTGAACACATTGGGGGTCATTTACTAAGATGAATGCGCAGCGCCGGTTCATACCTTAATTGGTGCGCCGGATAAATCCTTAATTGAGCGTGTGAAACGGTGCACGCACAGCAGTACCTACCCGCGAGAATGTTTCCAGCGCAATCCCATTGCGCTGGTTCTCGGCGAGGTACATCTCGTGCTCGCTGCAATAGGAAAAACACATCTTCCTATTAAAGCAGCGCAAGAAAAACTGGCACGGGTTTCCCCTCCAGGTGCATACCAGGCCCTTAGGTCTGGTATGGATTTTAAGGGGAACCCCCTACGCTGAAAAAACGGCATGGGGGTCCCCCAAAATCCATACCAGACCCTTATCCGAGCACGCAGCCTGGCCGGTCAGGAAAGGGGGTGGGGACGAGCGAGCGCCCCCCCCCCCTGAATCGTACCAGGCCGCATGCCCTCAACATGGGGGATGGGTGCTTTGGGGAGGGGGGCACGCTGCGGCCCCCCCACCCCAAAGCACCTTGTCCCCATGTTGATGAGGACAAGGGCCTCTTCCTGACAACCCTGGCCGTTGGTTGTCAGGGTCTGCAGGCGGGGGGCTTATCGGAATCCGGGAGCCCCCTTTAATAAGGGGGCCCCCAGATCCCGGCCCCCCACACATGGTACCCCTACCCATTCACCTGGGGGAAAAAAGTGTCAAGAAAAAAACACACAAAACAGGTTTTTAAAGTAATTTATTAGGCAGCTCCGGGGGTCTTCTTCCGACTTCTCCGCTCTCTCCGGCCTCTTCTCCCGCTCTCCGGTTCTTCTGCCGGGCTCCTCCGCTATCTTCTGCTTTTTTGCCGCTCTTTTGCTAGCGGTGGCCCGGTCTTCTCTGTCATCTTGTTCCATCTCCTCTTCTTCCAATGTTGACACGACAGAAGATAGTGGAGGAGCCCTGCAGAAGAACCGGAGAGCGGGAGAAGAACCGGACACCAGGAGGAGAGGCCAGAGAGCGGGAGAAGAACCGGACACCGGGAGAAGAGGCCGGAGAGGGCAGAGAAGTCAGAAGAAGACCCCTGGAGGTGCCTAATAAATTACTTTAAAAACCTGTCTAGTGTGTTTTTTTTCTTGATGCTTTTTTCCCCCAGGTGAATGGGTAGGGGTACCATGTACCCCATACTCATTCACATAGGGTGGAGGGCCGGGATCTGGGGGCCCCCTTATTAAAGGGGCTCCCAGATTCCGATAAGCCCCCCGCCCGCAGACCCCGACAACCAACGTCCAGGGTTGTCGGGAAGAGGCCCTTGTCCTTATCAACATGGGGACAAGGTGCTTTGAGGTGGGGGGCCACAGCGCGCCCCCTTCCCCAAAGCACCCATCCCCCAGGTTGAGGCAATGCGGCCTGGTACAGTTCAGGAGGGGGGGATGCTCTCTCGTCCCCACCCCCTTTCCTAACCGGCCGGGCTGCGTCCTTGGATAAGGGTCTGGTATGGATTTTGGGGGGACCCCCACGCCATTTTTTTGGCGCAGGGGTTCCCCTTAAAATCCATACCAGACCGAAGGGCCTGGTATGCTCTTGGTGGGGAATCCATGCCATTTTTTAAGTAAAATTTGGCTTGGAGTTCTCCCTCAAGATTCATACCAAACAGTGCCTGGCATTGGCGGGGATCCAAGTCGGATCCCCATGCTTGTCGCTCATTGGGAAAGGAAAAAACATTTTTTTCCTTTCCCGATGAGCGAGCCAGCTCGGTGCTGCTATCCGCAGCTGAGACAGTGCACTGCGATTACCTGCGGTTATGCGTGGATAGCTGCGCTAAATCGCTCCTGGACGCAGTCAATTCTATTTTTTCTATAGGCACCAAACCGCATGTAATCAAAACGCAGCTAAACGCATTGTGTGAATGGGGCCATAGGAAAGCATTGTGTGCGTTTAGCTGCGGTAGAAAATGCAGCTAAAAGCACAATTCTATCCGTCCGTGTGAAAGAGCCCTAAGGCCAACGCCCTTCAACGTCTGCTGGCTATGCTGACCCCTTATATCTGCAGGAAGGATACCTGCATGGGGCAAGCCATCACTGCAGAGCAGAGGCTAGTTGCCACCTTACGTTACTTGGCGTCTGGGAGAAGTCTTCAGGACTTGAAGTTCTCGACAGGCATCTCCCCCCAGGCTCTGGGGATCATAATCCCAGAGACCTGTTCTGCTATAATTCAGGTCCTGCAGAAGGACTATATGAAGGTAATTTTTTTATCCTTTAATCTTACATGATGTGTGTTTAATGTTTGCTAATGTATTGTCTAACTTTCCTCGTTACATAATTAACATGCTTGGAATATGCTGTGAATGTCCCCTTTATCTTCATGCATGCCTGTTTTTTTAATTAATCATTTTTTGCCCTACATGCATATTTACCTTCACTAACCTCCCCACCATGCAATCCTGGGTCCATTTATACCTCTAGCCTATAGTCCCTTTAACAATGTATATTGTCAGCTCAATTGTACTGCTTTACCCTCCCCCACCCCCTCAAATGTTTCCAAATGTCAGGTGTGTTCTTCTACAAAATTAGAAATCCTCCCCCATCCCCTCAAATGTTTCCAAATGTCAGGTGTGTTCTTCTACAAAATTAGAACCCCTCCCCCACTCCCTCAAATGTTTCCAAATGTCAGGTGTGTTCTTCTACAAAATTAGGACCCCTCCCCCCCACATACAAATTGATCAATGGTCCATCAGAGGGGGTGAGTAATATTATAAGTGGGCCTTATGTTTTTGTTTTTTAAAATTAACACATTTTAAAAATGTTCGACTGCTGTTGTTCAAGAATGTTTTTCTGTAATCTGCTAGTAAAGTTATGTTTAAAAGTACTTATATCTTTTTTTTCTTGTTTGACTCCACAGTTTCCTTCCAACACACAGGAATGGCAGACTGTGGCCTCCCAGTTCACTTTATAACAAGTAGTCGGCGCAAAAAAGACAAACGAATCCTAGTTTACATTGATGTGCATAAACAATAAGGAAAAAGAAAATTCCATAACAAAATAAAAAAGTTAGTCCATGTTGTAACACTGCAGATAATGGAAGCAGGAATAAAGTGTAAAATCCACATTCAGGGCAGCCTTCCAATGGGAGTGAAAGCCATATCCCAGTAGCACTATAAAACAAGGAGAAAGAGGCGCCTCTGGGTGCAGACGTTTAAAACAATTTATTAAAAAATACAGCAACAGCTGGTAATGCACTCACATTTTGGAAGAAAAAAGTAGGCAAAAGAATGTCCCAAAGCAATCAAGGGGATCCGTGGGGTCATCTAATCTCGGCTGATGGATGGTAGAGACTCTGGGCAGTCTGTGGACGCTGGATGCTTTCCGGCCGAACAGCGGAGACAGGCTCCAGAGAGAGGCTTGGATAGCATCCGATCAGGCGAGGGATGATGACGTCACTCGGTATGCGACGCGTTTCCTGAGCTGGCTCGCCGTGAATGGTGTGACGGCGGCGCTCCTTTGTCAAGCTGATTGGCTGGGAGCTGAAGAGGAAGTTTAAATAGAAAGCACTGAAGGGGGAAGGGGGCGGAATGGGGGCGGGATAGAGGATGGGCCTGGAATCTGGTGTATAGAAGTGTCAGCAGAGGAGGAAATCGAGGAGAAGGACGATGAGAAGGGATATATAGTGCAAATGTGAAAAAGAAGAAAACTAAAAGCTATTAGCTACAATGGGAAGGAAGGAGAAGGGGGACAATGTGAAAGAGGACGGGAAAAATTATATCATATAATGATATACACAAATGTAAGGAATGGAGTGGACGGGGGCAGAGGGCTGTGACACAATTATAGGAGAAGAACTGGAACAGGAAAATACATGTGCATATATATATATATATATATATATATATATATATATATACACAAGCAATTATATACACATATATACATATACAAAAAAGTCAATTATATACATATATATATACACATATACAAATGAATGGTGTGTCATCTATTGGGCATAAAACAGGTGTGTAGGCAAGCATATGTGTGCGCACATATGTGTGCGCAACAACAATATGATATATGCTGCATATAGATCAATGAATTCAAACTCCTATAGGATGGTATATTATTATATTAATATAAAATAAAAATAAAAAATAAATAATAAAAATTAATAAAAAATAAAAAATAAAAATAAAATAAAAAATAAAAAATAGTCGCTACATGGAATGGGTAACATATGAGGGTGTGTATGTGTAATACATGCATGCAATATTGTGCATCCATATATAATGTTGGTATTGATATATACATATGCGTATGTATATATGTGGGGAGGGGGAAAGGGAGAGGGAGACAAAAAAGGGGAAAGGAAAATAGGGGGGGGGAGTTGGGGAGGGGGGGGGGGGGAAGGAAGGGGGGGGGGGGATATGGGGGGCGGGGAAAGGGGAGGGGCTAGAAAGGCCTAGCGTGTTATAACATACAGAATCTGAATAAAAATGGGTAGCATATCCACATTTAACCAATATATACATACATTACACAATGCAACAAAATAAGGATAAAATTCAAATCAATAAAACTATAAGTAAAGGAGTATAAAAATCAATGGGATAATGAAGATGAGTAAACTTAAGAGTATGGGTACCATATTAGTTTATATTCATGTCCGCCTTACAAGATGGTGGAGGTTTCGATGCATTCATTGATTCCCCCGGGCGAAAGGACATCTAGACGGTAGACCCAATAGGTCTCTCTTGCACACAATTTTTTGAACCTTTCGGCAGGCGGGAGAGACCTAGGGATCTGTTCTATAACCCAAACTGAGAGTCCAAGGGTGGAGCCCTTATGCACTGCAGCAAAATGTTTCGGTACACTGTGGGGGTCTGTACCACCCTCAATGTATCTTCTGTGTTCCCCGAAAAGTTGTCTCAGGGGCCAAATAGTGCGGCCGACATAAATAAGGCCACATGGGCAGGTCAAGCCATACACAACGTAGTCGGATGAACAATTGTAGAAGTCTTTTAGAATGTATGTCTGGCCTTTTGTACAAAAGGATTTTTGGCCATGTTGGACAAAGTGGCAAGTCTTACATAGTTTTTTCCGACATTGAAACATCCCTACTAGAGGGATGAGTGGGATGATAGGTGCAAAGGTCGGGGTAGTCTTGAGTTTACTGGGGGCAATTTTGTTTTTGAGGTTGGGAGCCCTTCGATAAGTGACCTGTGGATGTGTGGGGAGAATGGATTTAAGGTGGGGGTCTTGTTGAAGGATGACCCAATGTTTTCGGAGTATCTTCTCCATTTTGTTATGTTGGGAATGAAAAGTGGTAATGAACCGGATGGGGCAATTCGTCGGAGGCGTGTTGCTGCGTGGAGGTTTTTCGTGAAGATAAGATTCATAAGCAGTCTCCACTAAATCTTTCGGATATCCTTTCTCAGAAAACTTTTGTTTAAGATGGATACTGGCATCTATATAGTCCGCTTTTTTAGTACAGTTTTGTCTCAAACGACAAAATTGGCCTTTGGGAATATTTTTTATCCAAGGGGGATAGTGGCAACTTTTAAAGTGAAGATACGAATTGCCTCTAGTGGGTTTGGTATAATTCTTGACATATATCTCCTGATGGTCGTGTCTTAATTCCAGATCAAGAAAGGCTAAAGAAGTCTGATTGCTATCATGTGTGAAGTATAAACCATACTTGTTATTGTTACAATGTGTGGTGAATAGTGGAATGAGGTCTAAAGGTCCATCCCAGATAATTATAATATCGTCAATGTATCTTCCAAAATAGACGATATTAGCCGAGAAGGGGTTATTGTGGTAAATGTACTGTTGTTCCCAAAACCCCATGGCCAAGTTCGCGTACGAGGGGGGCAAAGTTTGCCCCCATCGCCGTCCCTTGTAGCTGTAGGTAGAAGTCACCATTGAATGTAAAATAGTTGTGTGTTAAACAGAACTTGGTGGCTTCTATGATAAAGGTGGCCTGGCGGGGATTCATGAGTGGGTCTGTGGAGAGAAAGTACTCAAGGGCCATAATTCCAAAATCGTGGGGAATGGAAGTATACAGGGAACTTACGTCTAAAGATAACCAAGAGTACGTAGGTTCCCAACTGTATGGTGAAAGTTGTTCCACAAGATGTGTCCCATCTCGTATATAGGACTGAAGTTGGTGAACTAAAGGTTGTAGGTATCTATCAACGTATAAGCTGAAACCTGAAGTAATGCTGTCCATGGAGGCCACGATAGGCCTACCTGGGGGATTCTGTTGGTTCTTGTGGATTTTGGGTAGATGGTAAAAATAAGGGATGGAATAAAATGGTTTACGGAAAAAAAGACACTCCACCTTGGAGATGATATTATCCCTGAGAGCAGTGGAGATCAGAAGCTCAGCTTCTGATGTGAAATCATTGGTGGGGTCTTTAGATAGTTTCATGTAGGTGGCCTGATCTGACAGAAGCCTTTCAGCCTCTGCAATGTGATCAACTTTATTTTGGAGAATGATACCGCCTCCTTTATCAGCAGGCTTGATAATGATATCTTCTGCCTGGATGAATTGTTGCAGGGATCTGGTTTCAGATGATGAAAGGTTGTGTGAAGTGGAGATAGATGTGGTATTACAGAGTTTGGTCATGTCAGAGAAGACCACTCTGTAAAAACTCTCTATGTAGGGTCCTTTTGAGTGTGTGGGAAAAAAGATGGATTTGGGCTTTAAACCGGAATGTATGATGGGTGGGGATGTGGCAAGGTGTTGTGTAAGTAACCTAGATAGGTCGTCTTCTGTATATGAATGATTGTCCGTGGTGTATGAGATGTCTGAACAATCATGGTCAAGGATGTCTGAGACATGGTCGGCATCTAGTGGTGGGGGTGAAGATGGGGTGATATTGATCTGTGAAATGGGGGTTAGTAAATCTTTCGCTTTTTGGATATTGAAATGTCTTTGGAGGGTTAAGTTCCTGATATAGCAATTCAGATCTTTGAACAACAAGAAAGGATTTGGCTTATTAATAGGGGCGAAATTCAAGCCTCGACTGAGAAGTGCCATGTCGGAGGAGGACAACATATAGTTGGATAAATTGAAAATTTTTACCGTTTTTTTGGGTTCTGAGTGTAACACGGCTCGTCTAGTTCGTCCCCCTCGGCGGCCTCTTCTGTGAGTTTTCTTTTTCTGGATATGGTTGCCGGAGGGTGACTGGGAACTAAAAAAGTATCCTGGGAAGAGGCCGTGAGGGGACCAACAGGGGTGTGGCCTCCTAAGGTATGTAAGACTGAGGTAGACGAGTCAGCATGACAATTGGCCATATCTGCTATTGAGGTTCCTGAATGGGAATATATGGCATCCGCATGCACAATAAGTGACTGTGTAGGGCCACTGGCTTCATTGTGAGTATCCACATTCGTGGTCTGGCTGGATGAAAATGTGGGAGTATGACTCTGCCTATTGTAAAATAGGGTTAGAGAAGTAATTAATTCTCTATTTTTTTGTATATATTTTCTAGGATATTTGGGATCATATCGTTGGTTATTATTCTTCCGTATAGGTGTGGGGTGATGGATACCTGAAGGATGTGAACCATGTATGTGGGAAGGAGGTTGGGCTTTTTGAGATGTGGGGAATGATTTGGATCTCTGAGGTATATGGAGTTGTATACTCATAAGGGGGGGTGGATAGGGGGTGGGGACGGGTGGTGGTAAACTCATAAGAGGTGGAGGGGCTGAAACAGAGGGATCTGAAGGAGGAGGTACCGTATGTCTTGGGGCCTGGGTGGATGGTATAGGGGCGGAGCTGGATAGAGGTTTTTTATTCCACGTGAAAATTCTGTCAGAATTGTAATCATCTAGGTCTCTTTTGAATTTACCCATTTTGGAACTGACGAGAGAATCTTCATCTCTTTTGGTGTTACTGTGAAGTATATTAAACCATGTTTGGGGAATGATGGTAGATGTAGTTTTTATGTCATTTATAATAGAGAGTATTTGATCCTGCAGTTTGTCAAATCTGTTTTTCCTATGGGATATTAAAATTCCCATCCATTTAGCCGTACAGAACTCGGCTAAGCTGGCCCATTCTTTGGTGTGCTCAGCACCCAAAAAGGCCGGGCTTTCTTTCAGAACTCTGAGGCCTCTGGGTGAGATCCGAGTTTTGGTATATTGTTCAAGGAAAAATTGATCCCACCACTGTTGGTTGGCAGAATGTATCAATCTTTCCAATTGTTTGAACTTGCCACAAAGGTGTGATCGAGTTTTACCTATGAGTGTGGCCTCCTGGGAAAAAGTAACCTGGAGTAAACTGGAGGAGATTTGGTCTAAAAACTTATATCTATGATCATCTATGATGGCTGGAAGGTCCATATTTATTGGTTTGAAGGAAAATACCAACAGATGTACATTTATATGTAAGGGAAAGTATGGAACTATAATAAAGGAAGGGAGGGAGGAGGGGGGATGGTATATATGAAAATTTAATTGGGATAGGGAACGCACAATATTGTATGTATTTGTGCGTGTATATGTGGTATAAAGCTACAAGAGGTACACGTTTGTGTGTGTATAGGAAAGGATAGAAACTGGGGCAGAATAAGGAGGAGATCTTTATACAAAAATTAGGTAATGAAACAAAATGAATATTCAAATGAAATAGAATTAAAAACACATATATTTATATGCGTATATCTGTGCGTGTGTATGTGCTCGCACGCACACATATATATGCACACATATAAGGATAATTGTCAATATGCAGCACAAAGGCATACAAAGGCAACAATACAACAAGTAGTCGGCGCAAAAAAGACAAACGAATCCTAGTTTACATTGATGTGCATAAACAATAAGGAAAAAGAAAATTCCATAACAAAATAAAAAAGTTAGTCCATGTTGTAACACTGCAGATGAAGGAAGCAGGAATAAAGTGTAAAATCCACATTCAGGGCAGCCTTCCAATGGGAGTGAAAGCCATATCCCAGTAGCACTATAAAACAAGGAGAAAGAGGCGCCTCTGGGTGCAGACGTTTAAAACAATTTATTAAAAAATACAGCAACAGCTGGTAATGCACTCACATTTTGGAAGAAAAAAGTAGGCAAAAGAATGTCCCAAAGCAATCAAGGGGATCCGTGGGGTCATCTAATCTCGGCTGATGGATGGTAGAGACTCTGGGCAGTCTGTGGACGCTGGGTGTTTTCCGGCCGAACAGCGGAGACAGGCTCCAGAGAGAGGCTTGGATAGCATCCGATCAGGCGAGGGATGATGACGTCACTCGGTATGCGACGCGTTTCCTGAGCTGGCTCGCCGTGAATGGTGTGACGGCGGCGCTCCTTTGTCAAGCTGATTGGCTGGGAGCTGAAGAGGAAGTTTAAATAGAAAGCACTGAAGGGGGAAGGGGGCGGAATGGGGGCGGGATAGAGGATGGGCCTGGAATCTGGTGTATAGAAGTGTCAGCAGAGGAGGAAATCGAGGAGAAGGACGATGAGAAGGGATATATAGTGCAAATGTGAAAAAGAAGAAAACTAAAAGCTATTAGCTACAATGGGAAGGAAGGAGAAGGGGGACAATGTGAAAGAGGACGGGAAAAATTATATCATATTATGATATACACAAATGTAAGGAATGGAGTGGACGGGGTCAGAGGCTGTGACACAATTATAGGAGAAGAACTGGAACAGGAAAATACATGTGCACATATATATATATATATATATATATATATATATATATATATATATATACACAAGCAATTATATACACATATATACATATACAAAAAAGTCAATTATATACATATATATACACATATACAAATGAATGGTGTGTCATCTATTGGGCATAAAACAGGTGTGTAGGCAAGCATATGTGTGCGCACATATGTGTGCGCAACAACAATATGATATATGCTGCATATAGATCAATGAATTCGAACTCCTATAGGATGGTATATTATTATATTAATATAAAATAAAAATAAAAAATAAATAATAAAAATTAATAAAAAATAAAAAATAAAAAATAAAATAAAAAATAAAAAATAGTCGCTACATGGAATGGGTAACATATGAGGGTGTGTATGTGTAATACATGCATGCAATATTGTGCATCCATATATAATGTTGGTATTGATATATACATATGCGTATGTATATATGTGGGGAGGGGGAAAGGGAGAGGGAGACAAAAAAGGGGAAAGGAAAAAGGGGGGGGGGGGAGGGGGGGGGAGGAAAGGAGGGGGGGGGGGATATGGGGGGCGGGGAAAGGGGAGGGGCTAGAAAGGCCTAGCGTGTTATAACATACAGAATCTGAATAAAAATGGGTAGCATATCCATACGCATACCGAGTGACGTCATCATCCCTCGCCTGATCGGATGCTATCCAAGCCTCTCTCTGGAGCCTGTCTCCGCTGTTCGGCCGGAAAACATCCAGCGTCCACAGACTGCCCAGAGTCTCTACCATCCATCAGCCGAGATTAGATGACCCCACGGATCCCCTTGATTGCTTTGGGACATTCTTTTGCCTACTTTTTTCTTCCAAAATGTGAGTGCATTACCAGCTGTTGCTGTATTTTTTAATAAATTGTTTTAAACGTCTGCACCCAGAGGCGCCTCTTTCTCCTTGTTTCCCAGTTCACTTTCCCAACTGTGTCGGGCAATTGATGGGAAGCATATCCGCATTGTGCCACCACCCCATTTGGGATCTTACTACTTTAACTACAAGGGGTTTCATAGTGTAGTATTGATGGCGGTGGTCTCGACATAATTGGATTTTCTGTTTGTGGACATGGGGAAGAACGCGGGATGTCGAACGGAGGAGTCTTTGTACAGACTGAGTTGTGCCAGCGTCTCCAGACTGGTGGCCTGGGATTGCCACCTGATGACCAGAACGTTGATGGACTCCCCTTAGTTTTCATCGCTGATGAAGCGTTTGCTTTTGGCGATAACTTGATGAGGCCGTTCCCCCAAAGGTTCCTCACCCCTGAGAGGAGGGTATTTAATTACCGGCTGGCCAGAGCAAGAAGAGTTGTTGAGAATGCCTTCGGGATTTTGGCCAGCCGGTTCCGTTTGTTCCTCTCGGCCATAAATCTGGCGGAATATAAAATAAATGATGTGATAATGGCTTGCTGCATTCTCCATATTTTTTTGAGAAGACATTCTGCAACATATATTACCTCTGTTGGGCCTAAGGCCGGACTTAGTGGTGAAGCTCCACTCACAGGCCTGGATACTGGCCGTACTGGCTTGGCCCCCCAAACCGCCCATCAAGTGCGTGACAGATATGTCAATTATTTTAATGGTCGGGGGGCCATTGCAATGCAAGAACAACTTTAACCTTTTACCAAATAAACAAAAAATATTTTGGATAAAATCTGTTGTTTTTATTCTTGTTTACATTTAGTTTTGGCTGTCTCCTAGTGCACTTGTAGTGGCGAGTGCATTTCCCTTTAGTTAATAAGGCCCTTTGTCACTGTAAACACCCAAAAAATTAAGAAACTGTTATTGATAAATAATAAGCCACACACATTCTAGTAGTAAAAACATTTTACTGTGCACACATTGAAAGGTGCATTTTTTTTTAACGTGTTTATGTTTTTTTTTTTTTCTTATTTTTTTTTTTTTTTTGGAACAATATAATTTTTTTTTTTTTATTTTAGGCATATTTCTCAAAAATATTTTTTGTTTACAAATTTATGCTTGACAACAGGGTTTTTTAAAACATAATACAAAAAAATAACAGGAACTTACAAAGTTCAACATGTCAAAAACGGTGCTGGTGATGTCACCCATGTAAAATCAAAATTTAGCAGATGCACACAAATTGGGAGTACAAATGGTTCAAGTCAACATGTGCTATCTCCCATCATGGGGGAGCAATGGACGTGTTTTGTGTGTGAAATCCCTTTTTTCCTCTCACAAACTAACATTATTATGAGGAAGGGGTTGCAAACACAAAACAAGTACATTGATATCCCCTGATGGAAGATAGCACATGATGACACACCGTGTGCATCTGCTAAATTTTGATATTACTATTTCACAACTTCAAAAAATTTTAAAAGGTAAAATTTTACAATGAAATAAAGAACATGATTGATGTTTTTGGGCAAAAAGTGATTAGATTCTGCCCAAAACATCAATCATGTTCTTCATTTCCTGTTGCATGCTGTCCAGCCGATTTCTCATGCTGTCAATTTGTTCTCGCATTCGATGAATTTGGCCATTCCACACCATTATCTGCCCAATTAGTCTTTGTGCACTGTCTGTGCTAAATGGCTCCACCACTTGGCCTTCTACAACCAGAACATCACCTAAAATTTGTGGAGAAAAATGATTTTAAAAATATGCACGCCTAAATAGATTACCTTAAGCTGGGGTGTCAGTCACTCACTTGGTGAGGTGCAAATCTCGCACACTTCCTCCACCTCTCCTTCCTCAAGATCGTCGGGTGGGCGTGGTCTTGGGCTGGGGCTTGGGGTAATTCCTGCTTCAGGCTAGTGACTTGGTGGGGCCCTGGGATCCTCGGACTGTTGTCTGAGTCTTTTCTCCCCTATGAGAATGAAACAAAAGGTATACTTAAAACACAGTGATATTTCAGCCCTGAAATAGGAATATGAAACCTTGCTTTGAAGTGGTGGACAATTGTCAGTTTGTTCAAAAAATATTTTTGAAGACAGGATTTAAATTCATTCTGAAAAAAAATGCAAAACAATACACAATTTGTTGCACGTTTCACAGATGCAGACACCTCAAGTATCCCCTGGAGCCTCTGTGTGTATTACCCTCAAAAATGTTCTCTGGTGTCACATAGTACACTAGTGCTCGTGAGTCCAGATGTAGAAACAGCTGCTGTGTCCTGTCCTTACATTACACTGAATCATTTTTTAATAAGCATTCTAGTTTCAAACACATCTACACATCATCCCCGAATTTTTGGAATACAACAAATTATCAAGACCTAAATGTATGTCCAACCCTGTACCATCGTATTTCTTGCAAAACAAATGCCATTTTATTATTATCATATGTAGTTTCAAAAGAACGGTCTTTACGAACGATGCTGTATAAACGAAAAGCATATGGATCAGCAGGCAAGTTAAGTATCTCAATAGGAACACACAACAAGTACTTACTTTTTTAAAGCAGCTTCTTGATTTGCCAATATTGTTCAGGCTCCCTAGTTTTGAGGTCAGACCACCGCTTCCTCAATTGTTCTTTAGCCCGTTTAATGCCAAATTTTTCTTCAAGAGCGGTGACAACTGAGGACATTATTTTGTCCTTCCGCATATTGGGTCTGGTGTACGGTCCTTTTTCGGCATCATAGTCCCCCCCTTCTCAATATGGACACCATCTCCACCATCTCTTCAAAAGCCATGTTGGTGGCCTTATATCTCCTCCGGGATCTGGATGGTTGTGGCTCCGGGCTTTCCTCCGCACTAGTTCCAGATAATCTCTCCGCCATCTTTCTCTATATACTCCCACTGCGCAACGAAGAGTGAAGGGACGGGGACAAATCGTCCTGAAGATTGTCGGGGCGGGCAACACAGGCATAGCATGACACATGCGCAGTGTATATAAAGCTATTACGCTGGCCTACGGATGTCCGAGCAGAAGTAGCGAGCGTCATAAATGAAGGTAAGATTTAAATGTGGGTGTGTGTTTGGTGAATGTGTTTGGTGTGTGTGTGTGTGTATGTGTACCCTATATTCTGCAAAAAATAATACTAGTAGTTTGGACTGACATTACAGTTTTTATCTTGTGTCTTGTCTTTCATCAAAAATGAATCCCTTTAAGGAGGAAGGATTTTTGTCTCATTTAATTGATCTGTACCAAGAGAACAGAAACCTGTGGAAGGTCAAGCACCCATTGTATTTTATTAGACATGCAAGGAAGGCAACACTGGGGACACTTCTGGAATTTGTCAAGACTCGAGTCCCCCAGGCAGACATTAAGTTTGTGGAGAATAAAATTGGGATCTTGCGTAATATGTACAGGCGGGAACACAAGAAGATCCAGGATTCCCTCAGATCAGGAGCAGCAGCAGACAAGGTTTATGTCCCCAAGCTGTGGTACTACCCAAAACTGAGATTTCTGGATGACCAGACAGAAGCAAGGCAATCACTTTTGACCCTTCCCTTCCAGCCCTCCCTTCAGCCTTCCCTCCAGCCTTCCCTCCACCCCAGCTGAGGCGTCCCAGGAAGAACAGGGCCCTTTCATCCTTGAGGAAGTGGATGTGCCCAGCTTGAGCCAGGTATACTTTTTTGGAGAATTTTGGACTGTGTAAATATTAATGATGTAAACTCTAAAATGTTTTAAGTGCTTAAAAAAAATTATTTAGGGGGCTGGAGGCGGAGCCTAGCGGAGCAGACATGCATTGTTAGAGCTCCACACCGCTGAGGAGAGAAGAGAAGGACAAAGCGGAGCCTGCAGGCTCAAAAGGTATCCATTTGAACCTTTTTGCCCCAGGGAACAAACTGTGAAAGTTTGGGAAGGAAATATGGTACTGGGAGGAAACCGTGGCAGAAATAAAAATCACCTCACAAAGAGCTCACAGGCACTCACTGCAGCTGAAGCAGCTCCAGTCACATCACAAGATACAGCATCAGGGGGCTCTCACAGACAGAAAATGTCACAGCAAGACTCTCCATTTGAGTCAGATACAGAACAAATCCTCTCACAAACTTCTCCACAAGCCTCCTCAGTATCCCCAGTAATATTATTACAATTTGAAAAGATGCTTCATAAGACTTTAAAACAAACCTCAGACCAAATAACAAAAAGCCTAACCAAAGAAATAAGAGAGCTGGGAAACCGCACCGCAGCCTTAGAAATAAAAATGGATGAAATTGAAATTACAACCCAAGAAAATATAACAGAATTGGAACAATTAAAAAAAGAGAATTTAATACTTCAAACTAAGCTCGAAGATTACGAAAATAGAGCCAGACGTTCAAACTTGCGCATGAGGGGAATACCTGAAACTGTGACAGACCTGCAATCTACTATTACTGCTCTATTACAAGAACTAAAGCCAGATATCCCTATTGAACGTTTAGAACTGGACAGAGTACACAGAGCCCTCACAGCCAAAAAGAAACATGGACCCCCACGTGATATAATCACAAAATTTCATTATTACAGAACGAAAGAACAAATACTAATTGCTGCAAGAGAAAAAAAGGAACTTAATTTTCAAGGACACAATTATCAAATTTTTGCTGACCTATCCCAACTTACTATTACTAAAAGACGATCCATGAAACCCCAACTAATGGAACTGCAACGCCACAACATTATGTATCAATGGGGCTTCCCCTTTTCAGTCAGATTTAACCACCAAGGTACAATTTACAGAAGCAGATCAGCAGATGAACTACAACAAACCCTTTTAAAATTAAATCTGACAGAACCCACAAGCAGCAACACTCCCACACGCAGAAGAATGGCATCATCTTCACCTTCAGGCAGCACCCAGAAAATTCCAGAACAAAATGGGAATCATCATTCTCACAAAAGAGGCCGTTATGCCACATCATCCATGGACCAAGAAGATTCAATGGACTGACATCCTAATTCCTGATATCTCTTCATTTATTATACTAAGAGATGGTTCTCTATAAAAAACCTGTATTTATAACTGAATGTAACTGCATTCTGATAGTCACACACTGTGTGGGAACATGTTACATTCCAGTTATATTTCTTATTACTTCTATTCATATAGCCTTAGAATATATAAGTGAAATAAGGAAATTCTTGTTCAGTTATATATTATCAGGTAATAACAATAGATTTATTACTTTTTAGGACAAATATGTTCAATAATCCAGAAGTAATGGAAGCTTTTTCTTTCTTTTCTTAAAACAAATATATTATTACCTAACTAGTTCCTAGAATTATGTTTTTGTTTATTCTAATCTGAAGCAATACAACCTCAATTTTATGAGTTAACATATCTAAACAGTTACATATGAATAAAATATGTAATTGTTTACTCTAAAAGGGTTAAAATCCCAAAATAATTCAAACTATCTTCATCAATACCAAAGTTATTAACAGTACCTTTCTAACTGAATTATTTAGCCTAGGGCAAGACTAACCATATACAACCACCCTGGAATAAATAATTTCAACAAAAACTATATTCTGCACTCCAATTAATGAAACATCATTTTGATGTCTTTTGACATAGCACTTCTCTCCTGTAAGCGGAAGATCCGTGTACCCCCATTAGCCCTCCTCATTCTCCCAACCATATTATGTGGGAGTGTGACGAAGGCACTTATTCCCCTGAGAGAGATATTTATTCTCTTTCACAGGTAAATTGTGATTACTTGCAAAAAATAATTTATACAATGTATCATCTAATCTTATATGTTTTTTGTTTACTCTTTACTCCAGAATTCACTGGTTTCTTTTCTATCTATTCATCTCTTCAGTCCACACAGGTTGATCTGCGCAGTCAGCTCTGCATAACAAAAAGTAAGTCAAAACTATTTGATCTATTGCCATGGCACCACTAAATATACTTTCCCTGAATGTTCAGGGAATAAATGTCCCTCAAAAAAGGACCAAAGCCTTCCGTACTTTCCATAACAAGAAGGCTCACATAGTATGCCTCCAAGAAACACACTTCACCAAAGATTCTACTCCAAAATATATTTCTCCTTTTTATCAACAAATTTACACGGCTTCTGCCTGTACCAAGCAAAGGGGAACTCTAATTGCATTTCACCGATCCACACCATTCACCTTATCATCAGAAATTAAAGACCCAGAAGGTAGATACCTGATACTCATGGGTTATATAATGGATACAGCAATCACGGTGATTTCCTACTACGCTCCTAACAAACAACCTACACCATTCCTCTCACATATATTACAAGTGATTAATACACACAAAATAGGAACAGTGATAATTTGTGGGGATTCGAACCAGGTCCTTCTCCCATTTCTAGATAAATCACCTTTTACACCACCATCCAAAATAACCTCTAGATTACCTTTTTCTCAACTTCTTTCCAAATACAATCTGGTAGATTCGTGGAGAGAAAGTAACCCAATGAAAAAGAAATTCACTTATTTCTCGCACCCTCATCAAACCTTCACCAGAATAGATCATATTTTTCTAACAATAGGAATGATACCAGAAATTATTGCATCAGATATAATTCCGAGGTCTGACCATAATGCAGTATACACTACTATAGCCTCAGCCATACCAAAAGCGCATGACCCAACGTGGTACTTACCGGACATAATGCTCAAACACCCACTACATCAGATGGCCATTGAACAAGCTTTAAAGGAATACATATCAATTAATAATACAACAGACATCTCCCCAATAACACTGTGGGAAGCTCATAAGCCTGTCTTGCGTGGTACAATACAAAGACAAATGGCACTATTTAAACGGGAACGCAAAAATCTAGCAAAAAAACTAGAACTCAATTTTAATGCAGCCTACATATCATTTCAAGATAATCCATCTCAGAGTACAAAATCTCATCTGGAAAAATCTAGATTGGAATACGATCTATTTCTCACTGAGTCAGTTGATAAATCCCTCAAACGCTCCAAACACAATTTCTACATGAATACAAACAAACCAGGTACATATTTGGCTCGGGCATTAAATTCAACTAACAAATCTTTCAAACCAATACGTTTGAAATTATCAAAAAATGTTTACACTTGTAATCCAGTTAAAATAGTCCATAAATTTCACTCACATCTCGCAACTTTATACAAGACAAACAATGAATTTAATCCTACAGAGGCTGAATCCTTCTTCTCAAAAATAACCTTACCTGAGTTATCTCAGAATCAAAAAAGCAGTTTGGATGAGCCTATAACTATAGATGAAGTTGCTAACACCATAAAAGACCTAAAACTTAACAAAAGACCAGGCCCAGACGGCTACTCGGCTTTATACTATAAAACATTTTCAGAAATACTCTCTCCCATTCTCACTGAAACTTTTAACAAACTTCTAGATGGACATTCTTTTCGGCAAGAAACACTAATGGCAATTGTTTGTATGATCCCAAAACCCCTTTCTGATGAAACTTCCTGTGTGAATTATCGGCCTATCTCTCTGTTAAACCTTGATATTAAATTATTAGCAAAAATAATAGCAAAACGCCTCAGTAGCATTATAGGAAAATTAATACATAGAGATCAAGTAGGCTTCATGCCAAATAGACAGGCAGGCGATAATATACGCAGGGCAGTGTTATTGGCACATATTGCTAAAAAACGGAAAATCCCTTTATGTTTTCTATCTCTCGATATTAAGAGGGCATTTGACACAGTATCCTGGCAATATATGCAATATTCATTACAAAAAATGGGGTTTTGGACCCCACTTTTTAACATGGATCAAAGCATTATATAATAAACCCAAAGCCTATATAAAATATGCTGGATACAAATCTGAAGCCTTTAATATCGAAAGAGGTACCCGACAGGGTTGACCATTATCTCCCTTATTATTTGCCCTTATACTCGAACCCATGGCCCAATACATCAGAACAAATCAAACTATAACTGGCATTGAAGTAGGAGGTATTACACACAAATTATGTATATTTGCAGACGATATATTACTTTTTCTATCATCACCACAGGTGTCTGGTCCTAACTTAATACCAGCTCTTGATGGATTTGCAGCCCTATCCGGCCTTATGATTAATCCTAAGAAATGCCTAGTGCTTAATATTTCACTCACAAACATGGAATTGATCCCGGCTAGGGCTGCACTCCCATTCACATGGGCAGAAAAATCAATCCCATATCTTGGAATTCATTTAACAGCATCTCATTCTGACTTATTCTCAACCAATTATCCTCCTGTATTAAGACAGATCACAAATCTAATAAAACAATGGTCGCAACTTCCTTTATCCTGGATAGGGAAGATTAATGCAATCAAAATGACTATTCTACCCAAATTGCTTTATCTATTCAGAGTCCTCCCTATTCCAATTCCTTCCTATTTTTTGAGAATAGTACAAAAAAGAGCAACTTCGTTTATATGGGGCTCTTCTAAACCACGTATACCTATACACACACTACATCTTCCCAAAAATAAAGGAGGCCTGGGATACCCTAATTTTACTAACTACTACAGAGCAGCACATTTGGCCAGTCTGTCCAAATACCATGCAAAACAGGAAATCCCATTATGGGTATTTATAGAGGCTTCAGAAAATGACCCTCTATTAATATCAAATTTATTATGGCTTGATCCTAAAGACCGCTTTAAAATTCATAATCCCATAACTAAACACTTCTTATCTCTCTGGGATAAACTAAAAACCAAATATCAGTTACAATCTCCACACAATCCTCTCCTTTCTTTTATCAGAAATCCGGCCTTTTATCCGGCATGGATCTACCCAAATTCTTTTAAAGCTTGGACAACATCAGGCATTCAGACACTAAATGACTTCATAGCATCTAAATCATTCCTTTCATTCCCATCGCTTAGAGAAAAATATGATCTACCAAACTCTGAGATATTTAGATATCTCCAAATCAAAAATTTCTATACACCATTCCTAAAGGGGGATACACCATTATCCCAATTATCCATTTTTGAATCAATCTGTACAAAAGATCCATTTGCTAAAGGTACAATTTCATCACTTTATAATCAATTATATGGAGTAGCAAATCTTAATAGACCCTCTTACGTTCAGAGGTGGGAGGAGGACCTAGGACGAACTTTAGAAGACACGGACTGGTCTAACATATGGCTCACATCTAAGTCATCTTCACCCAACATCTTAGCACTGGAGACAAATTATAAAGTCCTAACTCGCTGGTACCTTGTACCCGCTAGAGTGGCAAAATATTCACCTAATACCTCAGCTCTTTGTTTTCGAGGATGCCCAGAAATAGGCACATATTTACACATATGGTGGACGTGCCCAGTAATCCAAACCTTCTGGAAGGAAGTCTTCGTGATTGCATCTAAAATATTTAAAAAAATAATACAACCAGATCCATATTTAACTTTACTTAATCTAAAACCGGAATGGTTAACACTCTCTCAATTCAAACTTATGATCCAACTAATAACGGCTGCAAAACAAACAGTGGCCAAGGCATGGAAATCTCCTACATTGGTACTAGCAGAAACAATTCACAGAATGAATAATACAATGTCCCATGCTAAGATGATAGCCATCGATCAAAACCAAATTCCAAAATTTGAAAAACTTTGGCATCCTTGGATAAAACAACAGTTCCTGTCAAACTTCAATGACTCTGTCCTGTTGCCATGGTAACAGATTAAATGACTTACAGAGACACCCATTCTAAGGCTTCAAAGAGAACTAAAAAGAATAATAAACTGACGAGCGGGACAACCTTGTGGACCATACCTCTACCTTTCAACCCTTTTTCTTCTTTCTCTTTCCTTTTCTCCACCTTATGATTAAAGCTCATTATCAGAATTTATTTGACCTATATACACTCTACTTGTAAACAATATGTATAGTAGGTATAAATCATTTAAATACCTACAAAAGTAACTAAGGAAATGATATATATCTTTAATTTAGGTTTACGTGAACCCAATGTTTAATATTTGAAATTTCATGATATTTACCTATATAAACCCTACTGTAAAACAATGAGCTTACTTTATAGATCCTTGTAAACTTACTTTATGTATCTTTATAACATTGTATACTCAATAAACTTCTTTTGACAAGGAAAAAAAATGATTTAATCACAATTATTAATATGTATACATATCACTAGACAGTAGTGGCCAAAAATGTACTTCAAATATTGGTGATCAGCTAGAATAATGGTGGGGTCAAAAAGATAGCCTTTTCTAATTGTTTAGAATTATATTTGCAAGTCATGAGCTGAAAATTGTGTGTGATTGTGGAAGCAAAAATTACAACTATGTCCCTTTTTTTTTTACACAGGATGAGCTCAGTCAGGAGGAGGCCATGCCCAGTGGGAGAGAGGAGGAGGCCGTGCCCAGTGGCAGGCAGGCGGTGGCTGGGCCCAGTAGAAGCCTCACCCAATGTCAGGTGCCTCCCCTCCACATTACCACCAATAGGCCCAGAAAGATCAGCCAAACAGAGGAGGAATCACTAGCCCTCTTTCGGGAAGCCAGCCAAATACTCAGTACCCCACCCAATGCTGAAGAGGCCTATGGAACGTATATGGCCACCAGGTTGGTGGAACTTGAGAAGGGGCAACGCCTTCTCTGTGAGGGGATTATTTTTCAGGCCTTTCAGAAGGGGTTGAGAGGGGAGCTTACACCAAAAAGCCACATTGCAGATGAAGCCCCTCCTCCTGCTCCTCCTCCTCCAAGTACACCACCAGAGGCGCAGCCTTCAAGGAAGGCTGCAGAGAAGCGTGGAGGGAAGGCTGCAGGGCAGCATGCAGGGAAGGCTCCAAGGAAGAGTCGAAGGTAATTGCCTGGCTTCAGTCTGGTCTGACAGAAGACGCAGATTGTGCTCCCTATTTGCAAGATCCCAATTTTATTTTCAACTAACTTGATGTGTGTCCTGGGGAACAAAAGGCTTCACACATTCCAAAAGTGTCTCCAGTGTTGCCTTCTTCATTTATGTTTTTCCAAAAATAAATGGATATTTTCTTTAGCTTACATTATTGACTATGGGGGTTATTTACGAAAGGCAAATCCACTTTGCACTACAAGTGCAAACTACAAGTGCAAAGTGCACTTGAAATTGCACTGAAAGTGCACTTGGAAGTGCAGTCGCTGTAGATCCAAGGGGGACATGCAAGGAAAATAAAAAACAGCATTTTAGCTTGCACATGATTGGATAATAAAATCAGCAGAGCTTCCCCTCATTTCAGATCTACCCATCAGATTTACAGCGACTGCACTTCCAAGTGCACTTTCAGTGCAATTTCAAGTGCACTTTGCACTTGTAGTTTGCACTTGTGCAAAGTGGAGTTGCCTTTCGTAAATAACCCCCTATGTGTTTTGATTCAAAAAGGACATTTTGTTTGTGACTAGGCAGGTACATGTCAAAAAGACTATGTGGGTTATTTACAAAAGGCAAAATCATTTTGCAATTCAAGTGCAAAGTACAAGTGCAAAGTGCACTTTAGAAATTGCACTGCAAGTGCACTTGTTGGAAGTGCAGTCGCTGTAAATCTGAGGGGAAGATCTGAAATGAGGGGAAGCTCTGCTGATTTTATCATCCAATCATGTGCAAGATTAAATACATTTTTTTGGGTTTTCTTGCATGTGCCGCTCGGATCCACAGCGAATGTACTTCCAAATGCTCTTTCAGTGCAATTTCAAGTACACTTTGCCCTTGTAGTGCAAAATGAATTTGCCTTTTGAAAATAACCCCCCTATGTCAAATTAACAAGGGACACCAACCTCATTAAGGTTCATTAAAACAATACAAAATATTAAGGTTATTGTGGTAACTTGAAACTCCAAAAAAAAAACAAAAAACATTTTTTAAAATTTAGCACAAATTGTAAAATAGATATTGATTAAATATAAAAATACTAAAGATGAGTCAAAAAAGTAATTTAATACATTATTTCTGGAGATCTGGCTTTTAAAAACTATAATATTAGTCATGGCATGAGGATAAATATTGAACAAAGTAGTTTGTGAGAACTCTGTGTGAATATAAGCAGCAAAACAACTTAATTCCTCTCGAATTATAAAGAAAAGAGAATGCGCTGTATTAAAAGATCACAGAAGAGAAATGTGCTAGCTTCAATACGAAGGCTAGTTTTACCAGACCGAGCGCTTCCGTCTTGTACTTGCTTCAGAGCATGCGTCAGTTTTGGTCCGTCGGACCAGCACAGAGACGATCGGTTTGTACGCTAGAAAGCCGAGTCTGTCTGACAGATTTGAAACATGTTTCATTTCTAGGTCCGTCGAACTTTTGAAAAAAAAAAGTCTGCTGGAGCCCACACACGATCGAATTGTCCGACGGACTCCGGTTCACCGGACCAAGTATTCCGTAAAGTCCGGTCGTGTGTACGCGGCATTACAGTGCATCTTCCTATTATCGCTTTAGTCTAATGCTCTGTTTCCACTATTTCAACCCCAAAGTTGCGTGATTTACAATGTGCTTTTTCAGCTTGTTTTCCACTATTGCTACTTGTCATGCCACTTGGGACTGAAAAGTTGCATCACGAGTTCTACCCCATGTTTTACAATGAGTACCGTTCATATGTGTGTGACTTCAAGTCGCAGCAACTTCAAAGTAGTCCCTGCACTACTTTGGTCCCACTTTGATGCGACTTGAGGTCTATAGACCTCAAAAATACACAGGCATTGCTTCAAGTTTCGTCAAAAAGTTGCGGGAAACTCGCGGTAAAAAACACGCGACTTTGGGCTTGCAATAGTGGAAACCGAGCCTTAATGCCATGTCATGCGGATACTTCAAAACATCTGAGAAAAAGTCACACTGAAGTTGGAACAAAGTAGTGCAAGAACTTTTTTTGGAGTTGCACCAATTAGAATGGGGGAACCTTGAAATACATGTGTTTTGACTTGTCCTGCGGCTTCACATGTGTCAAGAAAGACAACAACTCGCAGTAGTGGAAAGAGAGCCTAAGGCCACTTGGGACTGAAAAGTTGCATCACAAGTTGTACCCCACGATTTACAATGAGTACCGTTCATATGTGTGCGACTTGCTTACGCCCAATGCGCACATGCCGTATACACAGCAGGCACACATCTTTATTACAGAAATCCATATTTTTGCATGGAAATTAACCATTGCTTACTGGGCACTTAAGCCCCCCTGCTGTCCAGCCCAATTTTCATCGCTGATGCACTTTGAATGACAATTGCGTGGTCATACTTAGCCAAATGTTTTGTTTTTTTGAAATTTTCCCACAAATAGAGCATTCTTTTGGTGGTATTTGATCACCTCTTTGGTTTTTTCTTTTGTTCAAAAAAAAGAAAAGACAGATTTTTATAAATAATTTTGTCTATTTTTGGATATTTTGATATTAAATTTTGCAAACAAGTAATTTTTCTCCTTCATAGATGTACGCTGATGAGGCGGCACTGATGGGCACTGATTGGTTACACTGATAGGCAGCACTGCTTGGGACCACTGGTGGGCATTGATAGGTGGCACTGGCAGGTGGTACTGGTGGGCACAGGTGAGGCAGAATTGCCTCTTCGGGACCAATGTCCCTTGCACGTAAGCCGGTGATCAGCTTTTATTTGCTGGTGATCAGCTTTTATTTGCATGTAATGTGTAATACCATTATAATAGAAATAAATTATATTATAATGGTATTATAATATAAATATATGCAATAAATGATGAATTTTTGTGACCTATGTACCTATTTTTATGTAAGATTTTATCATGCTTTACATAATATATACAATTTCCTGACCCCTCACTATTGTCTGCGCGCTTCATATAATGTCCCGCCTTTTTCCCTTTTCTCATATTGACAGGGATGGAGGCATTAGACCCCACTAAGTCTCTGCCTCATACAAAGTCCCAACTTCTCCCCATTTCTTGCTACATGCACCAAAAAATGCACTACAACACACTTGTCCTTATTTAAGGTTAAGAAAAAAGAGGGGGAAAAAAAGCACTGGACTGCATCAAAAACGCACCAAAGATGCACTGGAACGCATCAAAAACGCGCATGCAGAAAAGCACCTGGAACGCGTCCGGACTGCGTTTCTATGGTGTGAACTGGCCCTAAGGGTCCTAAGGGCCAGTTCACACCATAGAAACGCAGTCCGGATGCGTTACAGGTGCTTTTCTGCATGCACGTTTTTGATGCGTTCCAGTGCGTTTTTGGTGCGTTTTTGATGCAGTCCAGTGCTTTTTTCCCCCCCTCTTTTTTCTTAACCTTAAATAAGGACAAGTGTGTTGCAGTGCGTTTTTGGTGCATTTAGGTGCGTTTCAGTGCGTTTTTGATGCATTTTACAACGTTCCAGTACAGTCCAGTGCATAAAAAATGCAGCATGTTCTACTTTTTTTCGGGAACTGGAAACGCACTGGAACTGCAAGCACTGGTGTGAACTATGCCATTGAAAACCATATAACCTACTTTCCATGCGTTTTTAATGCAGAAAAAAAATGCACTGGACTGCATGTGGTGTGAACTGGCCGTTAAGGAATAAAAGTTATTTAAAACTGCTCATGGCTATAATGAAATGTCGGTCTGGCAATACACATAAAAGTTCATTGATAAAAACAGCATTAAGAAAAAAAACATAATTAAGAAAAAAAAATGCGTGGGGTTCCCCTGAAATTCCATACCAGGCCCTTCAGGTCTGGTATGGATATTAAGGGGAACCCCGTGCCAAAATTAAAAAAAAAATGGCATGGGGGTCCCCTTCAAAATCCATACCAGACCCTTATCCGAGCACGCAACCTGGCAGGCCGCTGGAAAAGAGGGGGGGCGAGAGAGCACCCCCCCTCCTGAACCGTACCAGACCACATGCCCTCAACATTGGAAGGGTGCTTTGGGGTCCCCCCCAAAGCACCTTGTCCCCATGTTGATGGGGACAAGGGCCTAATCCCCACAACTCTTGCCCAGTGGTTGTGGGGGTCTGCGGGCGGGGGGCTTATCAGAATCTGGAAGCCCACTTTAACAAGGGGACCCCCAGATCCCGTCCCCCTGTGTGAAATGGTAATGGGGTACAAAAGTACCCCTACCATTTAAAAAAAAAAGTGTCAAAAATGTTAAAAATTACAAGAGACCGTTTTTGACAATTTCTTTATTTAAAGTCTTCTTCTTTCCATCTTCTTCGGGTCTTCTTCCTTCTTCCTTCCTTCTTCCTTCGGTTTCTTCCTCCATTTTCTTCTTCCTCTGGTTCTTCCTCCGATCCTCTGCTTCTTGCTCCGGTGTTCTCCTTCGGCATCTTCCTCCGCGGCATCTTCTTCCCCGCTTCGTTCTCGGGCCGCTCCGCATCCATGGGAGGCTCCCGCTGTGTGATGCTTCTCTTCTTCTGACACTTCTTATATAACGGAGGGCGGGGCCACCCGCTGACCCTGCCCCTTCTGAAGCATGGTTCCGTTATATAAGTGTCAGAAAAAGAGAAGTGTCACACAGCGGGAGCCTCCTATGGATGCGGAGCGGCCCAAGAACAAAGCGGGGAAGAAGACGCTGCGGAAGAAGATGCCGGACGAGAACACCGGAGCAAGAAGCAGAGGATCGGAGAAAAAAGCAGAGGAAGAAGAAGATGGAGGAAGAAACCGAAGGATGAAGGAAGGAAGAAGGAAGAAGACCCGAAGAAGATGGAAAGAAGAAGACTTTAAATAAAGGAATTGTCAAAAACTGTCTCTTGTAATTTTTAACATTTTTGACACTTTTTTTGTGAAATGGTAGGGGTACTTTTGTACCCCATTACCATTTCACACAGGGGGTACAAAAAAGGATAAATGGCGCTAGAACATACAAACATGCATATAAAGAGTCCAAAGTAAATGTGAAAAAACATCCAGGGTGTGATAGTCAATAAAATTATATATATATAGAAAAATTGTATGTATATATATATATATAAAAAGTCACTGAAATTAAAGATCTGATCTCTGATCCGGATCACTTACCTTTCCTGAGCTGTTGCCTAGTTACTGACTCCATAGCTCCCATAAAAGGACACCTGTTGTATTAGCCTATCGGATCTGAAGAAAATGCGGAAGCATTGAAACGCGTCATCCAACACGTCCATACGTCACTTCCGCTTTGTTGGTTCCTGGACTAAGTGCCTTGCGTTCCACGCTTGTCTTCCGGTTCCTGTCTACTGCGACGGCTCTGGCTCTCCATGTCCACTTAGACGCTGGTTGTCTTTGCGGACACCTCCATCGTTTTGCAGCCCAGCACCCAGCGATGACCCCGGTGACTACTTGCACATCCTAACGTGGACAGCGCTTCCAGGAGAACCTGCACCATGCACTTTGCCCACATCTGAGGAGGACGTCCCTGGACCCATTACTTGTCCTTGCCTTAACCTATTTCATCTTTGTGAGTAGCCATTTGGCTGTTTGTCCGTTTATAATTATCTCATTAAAGTTTCATGATACTGCACTTAGATTGGCGCTTCTTGCTGTTTTTTACATTGTTTTTTACATTTCACACAGGGGGGGTTGGGATCTGGGGGTCCCCTTATTAAAGGGGGCTTCCAGATTCCGATAAGTCCCCCGCCCGCAGACCCCCACAACCACCGGGCAAGGGTTGTGGGGATGAGGCCCTTGTCCCCCTCAACATGGTGACAAGGTGCTTTGGGGGGACCCCAAAGCACCCTCCCAATTTTGAGGGCATGTGGCCTGGGAAGGTTCAGGAGGAAGGGTGCTCTCTCATCCCCCCCTCTTTTCCTGCAACCTGCCAGGTTGCGTGCTTGGATACGGGTCTGGTATGGATTTTTAGGGGGACCCCAACGCCATTTAAAAAAAAAAAATTTGCGCGGGGTTCCCCTTAAAACCCATACCAGACCCAAAGGGCCTGGTATGGATTTTGAGGGGGACCCCCATGCCATTTTTGTTTTTTTTTGGCGTGAGGTTCCCCTTAATATCCATACCAGACCTGAAGGGCCAGGTATGGAATTTCGGGGGAACCCCACTTATTTTTTTCTCTTAATTTTGTTTTTTTTCTTAATGCTATTTTTATCAATGAACTTTTATGTGTATTGCCGGACCAACATTTCATTTTAGCCGCGAAGTGAACCAGCGTTAAAAAAAAAAAAAAAGTGTAAAAGTGTTTAGAGGTGCGCCCGTTCAACCTATGCAAATGCATTTACGTTGCTTGACATTTACTAAGATTTTGCCAGCGCAGTGAAGCAAAGCATCTGAACAAGCGCAAATGCCATTTGCGCATGCGCGGTGCATAAATTGACCTCCCGCAGTTCTAAATGTACTTTCCGGCGCAGCAGGCTTGTTCAGATAAAGTTACTTTCTCATTCTATTTTGAGCATATTTGTTACTTGGGCAGTTATTACTATACTTCCTCACATCACCCACATCACCCCCATAATATTGGCACTTCCAGCTTGTTTACATTTTAACCACTTGAGCCCCGGACCATTATGCTGCCTAATGCCGCGTACACACGAGCGGACTTTCTATCCTACTTGGTCCGGCACACTTTCCGACGGACTTTGTCCGCCAGGTGCGCCGGACTTTAAAACGGACGGACTTGCCCACACACGCCGGGACTTTCCGGCGGGCTAAGTCCGCCCGTCTTTCCAACGGACTTTCAGAATGAACGGACTTGCCCACACACGGACAAGTCCGTTCATTTTGAACGTGACTCAGGTGCGACGGGACTAGAAAAGGATGTCAATCTTGCCGCTTTTATCGGCGAGATTGACACCTTGCTAGCCCCGTCGCGGGGCATACCAGGCCCTTAGGTCTGGTATGGATTATAAAGGGGAACCCCGCTACGCCGAAAAAACGGCGTGGGGTCCCCCTAAAATCCATACCAGACCCCGATCCGAGCACGCAGCCTGGCCGGTCATGAAAGGGGGTGGGGACGAGCGAGCGCCCCCCCCCCTCCTGAACCGTACCAGGCCGCATGCCCTCAACATGGGGGGTGGGTGCTTTGGGGGAGGGGGGCGCCCTGCGCCCCCCCCCCAAAGCACCTTGTTCCCATGTTGATGAGGACAAGGGCCTCTTCCCGACAACCCTGGCCGTCGACCACGCCCCCTAAAACGTCACAGTCCCAGCATGCCCAAGGACTGTGACATCATATGGGGGCGGGGTCTCCGCCTATATAAGTCACAACGCAGCCCTCAGAGACCAGTCCAGCCGGAGAGAGCGTCGTGTCAACATCTGGGGGAAGAGACGAGAAGAGAAGCCAAGAAGCCAAGAAGCCAAGAAGCCCAGAAGTCCGGACCTCCGCTCGCAATAGAGCTACATGAAGAGAGCGGAGGGGCCGGCCGAAGACCTGCGACACCGGGAGAAGAGGCCGGAGAGCGGAGAAGAACCAACCGGACGCCGGGAGAAGATGAAGCGGAGGGACCCCCGAAGCCGGAAGAAGACCCCCGAAGCCGGAGGAAGATCCCCCCCCCGGAGCTGTTTAATAAAATATTTTAAAAACCTGTGTAGTGTGTTTTATTACTTACACTTTTTTCCTAGGTAAATGGGTAGGGGTACCATGTACCCCATACTCATTTACATAGGGTGGGGGGCCGGGATCTGGGGGCCCCCTTATTAAAGGGGGCTCCCAGATTCCGATAAGCCCCCGCCCGCAGACCCCGACAACCAACGGCCAGGGTTGTCGGGAAGAGGCCCTTGTCCTCATCAACATGGGGACAAGGTGCTTTGGGGGGGGGGGCGCAGGGCGCCCCCCTCCCCCAAAGCACCCACCCCCCATGTTGAGGGCATGTGGCCTGGTACGGTTCAGGAGGGGGGGGGGCTCGCTCGTCCCCACCCCCTTTCCTGACCGGCCAGGCTGCGTGCTCGGATCGGGGTCTGGTATGGATTTTAGGGGGGGCCCCACGCCGTTTTTTCGGCGTAGCGGGGTTCCCCTTTATAATCCATACCAGACCTAAGGGCCTGGTATGCCCCGCGCTCGCCGCAATAGGAAGATTTGTTTTTCCTATTGCAGCGAGCGCGAGATGCAATACCATCCCCTCGTGTCGTATTTGGTCTGTCGGACCAGCCTACACACGAGCGGGCTTTCCGTCGGACCAGCACACACACGAGCGGACTTTCCGCCCGAAACTGAGTCCGACGGAAAGATTTAAAACATGTTTAAAATCTAGGTCCGGCGGGCTTTTGGGAAGAAGTCCGCCGGAAAAGTCCGCCGCCGCCCACACACGGGCGGATTGTCCGGCACACTCTGGTCCGCCGGACCAAGTATGCCGGAAAGTCCGACCGTGTGTACGCGGCATAAGGACCAGAGGTCTTTTTCCAATTTGGCACTGCGTCGCTTTAACTGCTAATTGCGCGGTCATGCAATGCTGTACCCAAACGAAATTTGCGTCCTTTTCTTCCCACAAATAGAGATTTCTTTTGATGGTATTTGATCACCTCTGCAGTTTTTATTTTTTGCGCTATAAACGGAAAAAGACCGAAAATTTTGAAAAAAAATGATATTTTCTACTTTTTGTTATAAAAAAAATCCAATAAACTAAATTTTAGTCATACATTTAGGCCAAAATGTATTCGGCCACATGTCTTTGGTAAAAAAATTGTCAATAAGCATATATTTATTGGTTTGCGCAAAAGTTATAGCGTCTACAAACTAGGGTACATTTTCTGTAATTTACACAGCTTTTAGTTTATGACTGCCTATGTCATTTCTTGAGGTGCTAAAATGGCAGGGCAGTACAAAACCCCCCCACATGACCCCATTTTGGAAAGTAGACACCCCAAGGAAATTGCTGAGAGGCATGTTGAACCCATTGAATATTTATTTTTTTTGTCCCAAGTGATTGAATAATGACAAAAAAAAAAAAAAATATTTACAAAAAGTTGTCACTAAATGATATATTGCTCACACAGGCCATGGGCCTATGTGGAATTGCACCCCAAAATACATTCAGCTGCTTCTCCTGAGTATGGGGATACCACATGTGTGGGACTTTTTAGGAGCTTAGCCGCGTACGGGGCCCGGAAAACCAAGCACCGCCTTCAGGATTTCTAAGGGTGTAAATTTTTGATTTCACTCTTCACTGCCTATCGCAGTTTCGGAGGCCATGGAATGCCCAGGTGGCACAAAACCCCCCCAAATGACCCCATTTTGGAAAGTAGACACCCCAAGCTATTTGCTGAGAGGCATATTGAGTCCATGGAATATTTTATATTTTGACACAAGTTGCGGGAAAGTGACACTTTTTTTTTTTTTTTTTGCACAAAGTTGTCACTAAATGATATATTGCTCACACAGGCCATGGGCATATGTGGAATTGCACCCCAAAATACATTTAGCTGCTTCTCCTGAGTATGGGGATACCACATGTGTGGCACAAACCCCCCCCAAATGACCCCATTTTGGAAAGTAGACACCCCAAGCTATTTGCTGAGAGGCATGGTGAGTATTTTGCAGCTCTCATTTGTTTTTGAAAATGAAGAAAGACAAGAAAAAACTTTTTTTTTTTTCTTTTTTCAATTTTCAAAACTTTGTGACAAAAAGTGAGGTCTGCAAAATACTCACTATACCTCTCAGCAAATAGCTTGGGGTGTCTACTTTCCAAAATGGGGTCATTTGGGGGGGGTTTGTGCCACCTGGGCTTTCCATGGCCTCCGAAACTGTGATAGGCAGTGAAGAGTGAAATCAAAAATTCACGCCCTTAGAAAGCCTGAAGGCGGTGCTTGGTTTTCGGGGTCCCATACGCGGCTAGGCTCCCAAAAAGTCTCACACATGTGGTATCCCCGTACTCAGGAGAAGCAGCAGAATGTATTTTGGGGTGTAATTTCACATATTCCCATGGCATGTTTGAGCAATATATCATTTAGTGACAACTTTGTGCAAAAAAAAAAAAAATTTGTCTCTTTCCTGCAACTTGTGTCGCAATATAAAATATTCCATGGACTCGACATGCCTCTCAGCAAATAGCTTGGGGTGTCTACTTTCCAAAATGGGGTCATTTGGGGGGGGTTTTGAACTGTCCTGGCATTTTATGCACAACATTTAGAAGCTTATGTCACACATCACCAACTCTTCTAACCACTTGAAGACAAAGCCCTTTCTGACACTTTTTGTTTACATGAAAAAGTTATTTTTTTTTGCAAAAAAATTACTTTGAACCCCCAAACATTATATATTTTTTTAAAGCAAATGCCCTACAGATTAAAATGGTGGGTGTTTCATTTTTTTTTTTCACACAGTATTTGCGCAGCGATTTTTCAAACGCATTTTTTGGGGAAAAAACACACTTTTTAAAATTTTAATGCACTAAAACACACTATATTGCCCAAATGTTTGATGAAATAAAAAAGATGATCTTAGGCCGAGTACATGGATACCAAACATGACATGCTTTAAAATTGCGCACAAACGTGCAGTGGCAACAAAATAAATACATTTTTAAAAGCCTTTAAAAGCCTTTACAGGTTACCACTTTAGATTTACAGAGGAGGTCTACTGCAAAAATTACTGCCCTCGATCTGACCTTCGCGGCGATACCTCACATGCATGGTGCAATTGCTGTTTACGTTTGACGACAGACCGCCGCTTGCGTTCGCCTTAGCGCGAGAGCAGGGGGTGACAGGGGTGCTTTTTTTTTTTTTTTTTTTTTTTTTCTTTATTATTTTTTGCTTTTTTATCTTATTTTTAAACTGTTCCTTTCATTTTTTTTTTTTTTAATCATTTTTATTGTTATCTCGGGGAATGTAAATATCCCCTATGATAGCAATAGGTAGTGACAGGTACTCTTTTTTGAAAAAATTGGGGTCTATTAGACCCTAGATCTCTCCTCTGCCCTCAAAGCATCTGATGACACCAAGATCGGTGTGATAAAATGCTTCCCCAATTTCCCAATGGCGCTATTTACATCTGGCGAAATCTAAGTCATAAAATGCTCGTAGCTTCCGGTTTCTTAGGCCATAGAGATGTTTGGAGCCACTCTGGTCTCTGATCAGCTCTATGGTCAGCTGGCTGAATCACCGGCTGCATTCTCAGGTTCCCTGTTGAGACAGGAGAGCCAGAGAAAAACACGGAAGACGGTGGGGGGGGCATTCCCTCCCACGGCTTGTAAAAGCAGTCTAGAGGCTAATTAGCTGCTAGGATTGCTTTTACATGAAAGCCGACCGCTGGCTGAAAAGAATGATACCAAGATGATACCTAAACCTGCAGGCATCATTCTGGTATAACCATTCAAAGTCGTGAATGGCGTACCTGAAGACAAAAAAATGGTTAACAATAAAGCACAGTAAACGGTAAAGTATAAAAAATTGCATACCTGAAAAGCAAACATGATAAAACATAATAACAATAAAACATTGCAGAATAGAATACAGTAAAAAAGAGCAGAACAATAGAGAGAGAATAGAGAGAGAGAGAACAATAAAACGACAACTATTTTTTTTTATTTTATATATATTTTTTTTTTTTTACACTTTTTTTGTAACTAACTTTTATAACGGTAACCGGTTCCAGGTTCGGGTCTCTCAAAATGCGATGGCATCTTGGGAGACCCTGTGAAAGTGTGCCTAGTCTGTGCAATGCTGTACCCTACGCTAATACTCAACTAATGAATGGTAGCGTTCAAAACATTCACCAATGCAAAGACCAGGATTGTCAGGACAGGAGGGACAATAATAGCGGGTGTCACGCCTATATTCGCGCTTGCTGCAGACACAACATCTTTTTTGGGGGTTCGTTGGGTAGGGGTACTCGGGAGGACATAAAGAAAATGCCTCTCATGCAGCCGACTGCATTTGGTTGGGGATGTGAATGGGGGAAGTACGGGCGCTGCAGAAGTGGTGGGTCCCCAATTAGGATTGGCGAATGCAGCAGGAAGGGCACTATGGGCACGACGGGCCTGTGTTTGTCTTTTTGGTGGCAGCGGGACACTACTTGTGCTTGCCACCTCACCAGCTTGAACTGCACTTATGGGACTCGCCACGTCACCAAGTGTTACTGCAGTGCTGGTTTGACTACGACCGGGGTGTACTAGGCCGCTGGCGCTTGCCAGTTCAATAAAAAGCTACCAAAAAAACTGTTAGCGATCGCAGGGATCAGGCCTGACTCTGCGAACACTGCAGTTATGCGTTTAGTGTTTTGTAAGTGACAGTGATCGATCGATACTGCACTTGGGTGGGCTGGGCCGGGCGGAGGGGCAAAATGCAGGTGCTAGCAGGTATCTGGGCTGATCCCGCTAACACTGTGTTTTTGGGAACCCTAAACTGCTGGGGACGCTAGTATAGATCTGATCGGATCAGATATTGATCCGTTCAGATACTATACCACTAAGGGAGGTGTACGGTGCGTGCGTGGGTGTTAGCGGTACTGGCGCTAATCTGACGCTGCTTGGGGCTGGTGCTTGCCAGTTCACCAAAATACTACCAAAAAAACTGTTAGCGATCGCAGGGATCAGGCCTGACTCTGCGAACGCTGCAGTTATGCATTTAGTGTTTTGTAAGTGTCAGTGATCGATCGATACTGCACTTGGGTGGGCTGGGCTGGGCGGAGGGGCAAAACGCAGGTGCTAGCAGGTATCTGGGCTGATCCCGCTAACACTGCGTTTTTGGGAACCCTAAACTGCTGGGGACGCTAGTATAGATCTGATCGGATCAGATATTGATCCGTTCAGATACTATACCACTAAGGGAGGTGTACGGTGCGTGCGTGGGTGTTAGCGGTACTGGCGCTAATCTGACGCTGCTTGGGGCTGGTGCTTGCCAGTTCACCAAAATACTACCAAAAAAACTGTTAGCGATCGCAGGGATCAGGCCTGACTCTGCGAACGCTGCAGTTATGCATTTAGTGTTTTGTAAGTGTCAGTGATCGATCGATACTGCACTTGGGTGGGCTGGGCTGGGCGGAGGGGCAAAACGCAGGTGCTAGCAGGTATCTGGGCTGATCCCGCTAACACTGCGTTTTTGGGAACCCTAAACTGCTGGGGACGCTAGTATAGATCTGATCGGATCAGATATTGAACCGATCAGATACTATACCACTAAGGGAGGTGTATGGTGCGTGCGTGGGTGTTAGCGCTACTGGCGCTAACCTGACGCTGCCTGGGGATGGTGCTTGCCAGTTCACCAAAATGCTACCAAAAAAATGTTAGCGATCGCAGGGATCAGGCCTGACTCTGCGAATGCTGCAGTTATGCGTTTAGTGTTTTGTAAGTGACAGTGATCGATCGATACTGCACTTGGGTGGGCCGGGCGGAGGGGCAAAACGCAGGTGCTAGCAGGTATCTGGGCTGATCCCGCTAACACTGTGTTTTTGGGAACCCTAAACTGCTGGGGACGCTAGTATAGATCTGATCGGATCAGATATTGATCCGATCAGATACTATACCACTAAGGGAGGCGTATGCTGCGTGCGTGGGTGTTAGCGGTACTGGCGCTAATCTGACGCTGCCTGGGGCGACGCATATCACCGCCGGGCGATCAGGGGGCTAAACCTTTATTCGGTAATAAACGGCGGGTGCCCTGACACTAAAAAAAATAAACAAACTAACCAGCGTCACCCGTAACAGTTATACGGTGATCAGTGGTGAAAGGGTTAACTAGGGGGCCATCAAGGGGTTAAAACATTTATTAGGTAGTATATGGGGGTCCCTGTCGCTATAAAACGCTGACGGCGAACCTAAATATTTAGGTCCCTAACTAGCGTCACCAGCGACACTAATACAGCGATCAGAAAAATGATGGCTTAGCGACACTGGTGACGGGGGGTGATCAAGGGGTTAAGACTTTATTAGGGGGGGTTAGGGGGGTATCCTAGACCTACAGGGGGCTAATATTCACTGTCCCAACACTGTAACTGTCACAAACTGACACCAATGCAGTAATCAGAAAAAAAAAAACTGCTGGTGTCAGTTTGTGACAGGGAGGGGGGGTTGTGATTGGGGGGGGATCGGGGTGTTTTGTGTGCCTGGCATGTTCTACTGTGTTGTGTAGTGTTGGTGCACTCACAGTGAAGTCTTCTCTCCTCGGCGCTGCAACGGAATACCGAGCCGAGGAGAGATGACATCATTTCCTTTGCTGCTGTTTAGCATACAGCAGCAAAGGAAGTGATCTGATTGGCCGGCGGCGATCGCGAGGGGGGGGCCACGAACGGATGGCCTCCCCCTCACCTCGGACAAAAGACGACCGCCTCGGGCACCGGGGGGGGGGGGTCCGATCGGACCCCCCACCCGCGGAAGTCAAATCACGTATATGTACGTGATTTTGCCTGTCCGTGCCACCTTGCCGACGTAAATCGGCGTGAGGCGGTCGTCAAGTGGTTAAGTTAAAGATGCCGTGCGCCATGTCTATAGTGGCGTACCGATCGCCTCCTCCTGTGCTCCGGGAAGAGAATAGTAAATGGGGAATTGCGCTGTGTTACCGGCGCAAATGTTTTGTAAATACGAAAAAATCCTTTGCACATCAGCGTGCGCCGCAACTCATGGCGCAAATGCTTAGTAAATCAGCCCCATTGTATGCGTTCATTGGTGAAAATAATTAATTTATGAAAACAAATTAACTTTGTGCAGTACCTTCCAGGGGGTATAACACATCTCACTTTCACATCACTGGGTCTGATTCACTTAGGTCATTGGTTTTTATTTATTGTCATCATCATCATTATTTTTTATCATTTTTTATTTTTTTCATTTGTTTCCATTCTTTGTATAGCACCTGCCAGAGGGTGCAACACGTGTCTATTTGATCACTTGAATCTACCGCACTCATCAAATCTTCATTTTTAATTCACACCTACATTTCCTCATCCATAAGGGTTATATAAACTCACAGGGTTGTAACAAATAAACACATATTTTATGCAGAGGGTGTAGCACACCAAAACACAAATGATAAAATTACGGGTTCATATCACCTATCTCTTGATTCTCACAATTCTGACTTACTAGACAATTTTACCATATATTCTTTTCTGACTGGGCTTATCCAGCAGAAGATTTGGTGCCCATTTCTGCATTTTCTCGTTTTTTTCTCGCTTTTCAGTTGGTTTCATATTTTTATGCATGTTTTTCTATTGAAGAGGGTGTAACACAGCAGGAACACCAAAACAGGTGTAAACCAAGTACTTACTAATTAGAACAGCGCCACACCTACTTCCTTTCTTATAGTAACCCCCTCTCTCTGGGCTCATGTTACTGCCTTCATCCTTAACCTGGGTACCATCATCGGAGCCTTCAAAAAGCTGCGCATCCTCCTGCAGCATGTACCTGACACTGTGGTCGAACAGTTCGGGGGACTACTCAGGACATGATGGTGGGGCTAGGGAAGGAGTGACTGATGCCATTGAGCCGATGGAATAGGCCGCTTTGGCAGCTGCATTGGCAGCCAAACTTCTCTTAGCCTGGGTGACAGAGGATGAGGAGGATGAGGACGGCTTTGTGATCCACTCTACCAACTCTTCTGCATGTTGTGGCTCAACACGGCCAGCTGTCGAAATAAAGGACAAGCGTGCCCCACGGCCACGTGCTGAGGATGCACCTTGTCCATGACCAGCACTCATGGCTGTAGACACAGAGGGGGTTATTTACGAAAGGCAAATCCACTTTGCACTGCAAGTGCAAACTACAAGTGCAAAGTGCACTTGGAAGTGCAGTCGCTGTAGATTCGAGGGGGACATGGAAGGAAAATAAAAAACAGCATTTTAGCTTGCACATGATTGGATGATAAAATCAGCAGAGCTTCCCTCATTTCAGATCTACCCCTCAGGTTTACAGCGACTGCACCTCCAAGTGCACTTTCAGTGCAATTTCAAGTGCACTTTACACTTTTAGTTTGCACTTGTAGTGCAAAGTGGATTTGCCTTAAATAAATAACCCCCAGAGCCTGCTTGTCCTCTTTTAGTGGCCTGTGAGCGTCTGCCTTTCCTTGGTGGCCTTCCAGACATGCTGTAAAATTGAATTAGCAAAGCACCGCCTGAAGTTTGCTAGAAAAATTACATGGCCTGCAGTCAGGTATAGTCTTGGCTAGACTAGAATGCAGTGGATATATATATATGTAGGAGACCGTATATATATCTTTATGCACTGCAGATCACTGAATCACCTGCCTGCCTGCCTGAAAGTGTCATTGAAAACGTACACCAGGAATGGCCTGTACTCAGGTATTGGCTTGGCTAGACTAGAATGCAGTGGTTATATATGTAGGAGACTGTATATATATCTTTATGCACTGCAGATCACTGAATCACCTGCCTGCCTGCCTGAAAGTGTTGTTGAAAACGTACACCAGGAATGGCCTGTAGTCAGGTATAGGCTTGGCTAGACTAGAATGCAGTGGATATATATGTAGGAGACTGTATATATATATTTATGCACTGCAGATCACTGAATCACCTGCCTGGCCTGCCTGCCTGAAAGTGTCTTTGAATACGTACACCAGGAATGGCCTATAGTCAGGTATAGGCTTCGCTAGACTAGAATGCAGTGGATATACAGTATATGTAGGAGACAGTATATATATTTTATGTACTGCAGATCACTGAATCACCTGCCTGCCTGCCTGAAAGTGTATTTGAAATCGTACACCAGCAATGGCCTGCAGTCAGATATAGGCTTGGCTAGACTGGAATGCAGTGCATATATATATATATATATATGTTGGAGACTGTATATATATTTAATGCACTGCAGATCACTGAATCACTTGCCTGCCTGCCTGCCTGAAAGTGTATTTGAAAACGTACACCATCAATGGTCTGCAGTCAGAAATAGGCTTGGCTAGACTGGAATGCAGTGGATATATATATGTTGGAGACTGTATATATATTTAATGCACGGCAGATCACTGAATCACTTGCCTGCCTGCCTGAAAGTGTATTTGAAAACGTACACCAGTAATGGCTTACAGTCAGAGATAGGCTTGGCTAGACTAGAATGCAGTGGATATATATGTAAGAGACAGTATATATATTTTATGCACTGCAGATCACTGAATAACCTGCCTGGCCTGCCTGCCTGAAAGTGTATTTGAATACGTACACCAGGAATGGCCTGCAGTCAGATTTAGCTATACAGGATACAGTGTATGTATATATATATATATATATATATATATATATATATATATATATATATATATACACAAAGCCGAGATGTATATATATATACTAAATACACTGCGGCTAACTGAATAAACTGCCTGCTCAAAGTAAATGAAATTACACTTTCTCTCTCTCTCTTGCTCTATCTCTCTCTCCGCCAAGAACACACTACACAAGGCCGACGTGCAGGCGGCCTTATATAGTGTGGGCCGTGGACTTAACCTCTGAGCCATAATTGGCCAAAGGCACCCTGCCTTTGGCCAATTATGGCTTTCTTTGCTGACGGCGCTGTGATTGGCCAAAGCATGCGGGTCATAGTGCTTGGCCAGTCATCAGCCAGCAATGCGATGACACAGTGCATTATGGGGCACGACGCGCCACTCGAATTTGGCGCGAGCGCCCCATAATGTTCGATCTTCATCGAACGATCGAACAGCCGATGTTCGTGTCGAACTCATGTTCGACTCGAACCGAAAGCTCATCCCTACTAGTAATGGCGGCGATCAGCGATTTATACTGGGACTGCGATAATCAATCTGACACTAACTTAAGTCAATCTGATGCTGATCTGTGACTAACTGCCACTGACATGACCAGTGACATTAATACAGTGATCAGTGATAATACTATACACTGTCACTCTACTAATGACAGTGGCTGGGAAGGGGTTAACATCTAAGGCGATCTAGAGGTTGACAGTGCGCTTAACTATGTGTAATGTATGTAAAGTGTGCTGCTTTTAACTCAAGATCTCTCAGTTTCTCATCCCTGCTTTGCAGGGATGAGAAACTGACAGATCGCTCCCTCTGTATAGAGCTCTGCATTGTTTATCAACACAGAGTTCTAGGCTGTGATTGCACACAGCTGATCAGCAGGTCCCAGCTGTGACTCATGGGCTGGGACTTGCTAACAGGCTCCCGCTGTGTACAATCACAGCGGGAGCCGGGCGGGGAGTGCAGGTGGGTATGTTGCTTTGCCTACAGCCGCCTCTCGCCCGCAGTACAGTGTGGGTGGGTGGCAAGTGGGTAAAGGCATGGCAAGCATTCTTATCTGCCCATTGTGTTTTTCACCTGCATAAGATGTGCTTTGAACACGGAGGTTCATGGTGTTGTTTGTTGCCCGGTAAACACAGGCTATAGTAAATTTTCACATTCCTGTGTCAGCAGTTTCAGTTTGTGTTGAAACATCAGGCATGAGACATGGCATGGCACTGGTTAATAGATGACCTCTGTCTAGGGTTGCCACCTTTTCTTGAAGCCAAACCCGAACACTTTAGCGGCAAAGGGTAATATTTTTTTTTTCTTAATAAAAACTATAGGATTATAAAAGACCTGGGACACCTTTGGGTGCCCCAAAGAGAGTAGTAATGTGATGTGCCGAACAGTGGGTGTGGCCAAATTGTTCTTGCTGACATCATCGCCCCACCCTTCAGTGATGCCAAACCTGCCCCCAGACAGCCACCCCCAGCTCCTTGACAGCAAAAGAATTGTCTGTGACTATCTCGGTTACTTGGGTAGCCACAGCCTGATCAGAATAATATGTCCATTTCAAGTGGACTGTCCGAGTGAATCCTGGACAGGTGGCAACCCTAGGTATTCCATGGATGAGCAGTAAATGATATAGTAGTGAGTGATCAGAGGTCATCCAGCTAGGTGGCACTGGTGGTGTATGAAATCTGAACTACCTCCCAATACACAGCACGCTGGACATAAAAACATATAGAATGGTCACCCTGGGCTCTTCCGATCTAAGGGGATCCATTCACAGTATACAGGTTAAAGCCATCCCACCCCCTGTGTGTGATCACTGCTGGATCAGAGCAAATGATCTCTGCCAGGAACTCCATATTATCCTTCCTAGTCTCACCCCACTTGTCATCCATCACACAGACAGGAGCCTGGCATGTGCAGCCACCGCTGGCCGTCCTACACTCACCACACTGCAACAAGAAGCCAGCCCATCATCTTCTTCACCCTCCCCCTCCACTCTACTCTTCCCCTCCTCTTAATCTCCACTCTGGGTTCAAGAGACCACTGGGATGGCGTGGGGGTGGGCAGTGACTGACCCGAGCTGGGCAGGGATGAGCAGTCGTGGCCATCAACACAACAGATATCATCCACCAGGGATATGCGAGGATGAAGAGCCAAAAGCTGGGGTGGGAGGGGAAGCAGGAAAGAAGTTGAACCACATACTATCTGTCCCATCATCCCTAGGCTGGTACTAAGGACCCCAACACTGCTCATCCCCCAGCCACAGTCTGGTCTGAATAATGTGTTGGGGTTTCAGATGGACTGAAATCTGAACACATGATTCAAAACCCGGAAATGTCCAGGTGAATCCAGAACAGGTGGCAATCCTACCTCTGTCTGTAGTGTGAGACCTGACACTTCCTGTGAAGAAACTATATATCTCACAATCCCTGGTTCTCTCACTCTAGTGCTGGCGCATGTGAGAATTACAAAGTAATTGGATCTAATTAAAAAAACACGAGAAAGCAGAATATTCATCAAAACAGCATTCCCCCATTTGTGATGCAACACAAAGAGCATGGCGAGGCATACATTAGATGCTGTGTGATCCAAACAGGAAGTTGTGCTGTCCTTGGCGCATAAGGACCAACTAGAGGAAGCATACATGGACATAGGGGAAATATTCAGCTGTGACACTACAAACTGCAGCCACAACATGTGAGCTCATCATTACTAGGGATGGGTGAGCGGTTCGGCCCGAGAATGAGTTCAGGCCGAACAATGGCTGTTCGCATGTTCGCTGAACAACCGAATTATCAGGACGTTCGACTGTTTGTTCAGTGCTCCGAACGACCACAATACGCTGCGCCGCCGCACAGTGCATTGAAAGCCCTTATTGGCTGAAGCAATGAAAGCTTTGCCCAACCAGGGCACAGAGCACTGCCAGAGCCATGATTGGACGCTGTCATGATGACGCTATCCAATCATGGCTCATTGCTGTTAGTCCCGCCCCTAACTATAAAAGTATTCTTTCAATAGCGGTCAGTGTGATATCAGTGTGATATCAGCGTTGAGAGAGATAGAACAGGGCTCTGTTCAGTGCTATTAGACAGTTGGTGTGCTATAGTGTGCTATTCTGATTCTATTGCAAATGTAGAATTAGAATATAAGTTTAGTGTGAATCTAGGGATAGTTCAGTGTGAGTGTAGTGCGACCATTCATCTTTACATTAGTGTGAATGTAGGGATAGTTCAGTCAGTGTGAGTGTAGTGTGACCACCATTTATCTTTACAGTATATTTTACTGCGTTACTGCAAGTAAAGTTACGTATTTCAATGAGTTACGTGCCGTTTAACGCAGTAAGGAAATCTCAGGAGCCTACCAGTTGGTCTTTGATGTGCTCTGAAGGGCAGGGTTCACAGTGAACACAAAAAAAAGCAAAATTGGGTTGGAGGAGGCCCGCTACCTGGGGTATGTTGTAGGCAGGGTGTGAATAAACCCCAACTGAACAAAGTAGAGGCCATTCAGAAATGGCCCTGTCCACTCACAAAAAAACAGGTGCGTTCCTTCCTTGGCGTTGTGGGGTATTACAGGAGATTTGTCCCCAACTTTGCCAGCGCCTCTGATGGATCTGACTAAAGGAAGGTACTCGACTGTTATTCAGTGGAGTGCTGAAGCAGAAGCAGCGTTCTGCCATCTGAAGCAATCTTTGTGCCAGAAACCAATACGCATAGCTCCCGACTTCCAAAAAGAGTTCCTGGTGCAAACAGATGCTTCAAAGTAGGGTCTGGGTGCATTACTGTCCCAGATGGTGGGGGGAGATGAGGGGTGCATTACTGTCCCCGATGGTGGGGGGAGATGAGCACCCCGTTGTGTACTTGAGCTGGAAGCTCTCATCTGCTGAGAGGAACTATTCCATTGTGGAAAGAGAGTGTCTGGCAAACAAATGGGCTTTGGAGACACTCCGCTACTAACTGTTGGGCCGACCTTTCAAGCTCATGTCAGACCATGCACCCCTTACGTGGATGGCCCAGAATAAGGAAAAAAACTCCAGAATCACCCGCTGGTTTCTCACCCCACAGGACTTTAAAGCGGAGTTAAAAATTAAAAGTCAACAGCCACAAATACTGCAGCTGCTGACTTTTAATATTCGGACACTTACCTCTCCCAGGATCCAGCGATGCGCTCGTCTCCCCCTCTGCTCCGGCATTGTAACTGTGGGCACCCTGCTGTGGCTTCACAGCCGGGCACCTACTGCGCATGTGCGAGCGGCGCCGTGCACCGTAATTGGCTGCGCAATCATCTGGGACCTGTGATGTGGGAGGGGGCAGAGCTGATCTCCCTTCCTGCGCCAAGGGAAGTGATGTCAAGAGCCCAGAAGGAGGCAGACTACGAGGGACCCCCTAGCAACAGGCATTTAGAGGTGAGAAAAAAAAAAAATTCTCCAAATGTTTTTTTAAAATTTTTTGTTTTATGCACATAAATGAAATTTATTTTTTTTGGGTGGAACTCCACTTTAAGTTTGTAGTGGTGCTTAGACCAGGGAAGGTACATCAGAAAGCAAATGCCCTTTCCCGAGTCTATTGCTGTTTTGTTTGCTGTGTCCAGTCAGCCTGAGGCCGGGTCAAGAAGTACTTAATTGAGGAGGGCAGGTTTTTCCCCTTCAGACCTTATTAATCAGGTGCTCTGAAAATGTCAATGGAGCTGTTTTCCTAGGAGTGGGAGACACAGCAGCACACTGTGTGAAAGGTCCATTGCTGGATTGTGTACCTGCCTGATCATGGAGCTGCAAGGAGAGCTGTGTCAGATAGACATTTGAATTAACTCTTTCACTTGAAGAATCCCTTGGGCAGTGTGTTTTTGTTTTTGGACTCCATATATATTTTAGCGCAAAGACTGTGTCTTTTTGTTTATCTGTTGTTTTTATACCTGCTGGGTAAGCCCAGGGCTATTTTTCAGCGGGAACGCGGGGGAACGCAGTTCTGGCACCTCTTGGACTGACTGTATGTAATGGCAAGGGGTGCTGGGGTGTGCTGCAGGGTATTAATGCTCACTGCTGGGGATCTATTTTTGAAAGGGAGGTCTATTGTTGCTGGTGGGGGACCTATTGTTGCTGGGGGGGTCTTATGTTGCTGGGGGGTCAGTTGTTGCTGAAAGACATCTACTGTTGGGGGAGGGGTCTATTGTTGATGGCAGCTAGACAGACTATTAATTCTGGCTGTGCGGAGATCTGTTGATGCTGCCAGGAAACTATTGTTGCTGGCGGGGAAATTTTGTTGCGGTTGGTCCATTGTTGTTAGGGGGATCTATTGTTGCTCGCTACAGGGGATCTATTTTACTGCTTTTCTTGATATCATTACCAAATTCCATACAAATTACTTAGCACCTCAAAATGATACTTGGCTCTATATTGTCTAAAAGGGATGGTACTGGGAGGTAGGTAGGGGCAGAGAAAAGGGGTGACTTGGAAAGGGGGAGTTCCTGCACCTATTGTCTGAGAAAAAAAGCCCTGGGTAATCCTAACCATATAAAAGACTGTAACTCTTATTAGAGCCAAGAACTATTGCCTGTAAGCCTGTATGCTGCAGAACTTTGAACTGTACCTGTGTGTGCAACTGTGTTTCAAGACAAGCCTGTCGTTTCTTTTGTTTATTTTGCCCGTTATGCTGAATAAAGCTACATTTACTTTTACTGGACTGTCTCTGAGCTGGCTGTTCACCCCTCTGATCCCTTACAATACCTACCTTGTATTTCCGGAAATTATGCCAGATGTTTTCTAAATTCATCTGGAATGCAGCCCGTCCCAGAATACAATATCAAACGTTATCTCTTCCAAAGCACAGGGAGAAGCTAGAGCTCTGGATGCTTCGGTGTATCATAAAGCAGCAGAAATCACTTGCCTATTTGACTGGTTTTACCATTCTTCAACCAAGCTCTGGGTTCAATTGGAAAGCCATATGAATCCAATTGAACTCTGCGCCCTCCCATGGACCTCATCCACACATTGTGGGGGCTCGTACCCCCTTAGTGATCTTACTCGTCAGACGATCCAAATTTGGGATTGCTTGACATCCAGAGGTGGCATATCGAGTCTCTTGAGGCCTATGACTCCCTTTTTTGGAACCTTTTTGGCTTTCCCACTGGCTATGCATGTAGCAGGATTCAGACCATGGAAAAAGATAATAATAGGAGACTTGCCCAAGTTCTCCAAGCAGACCTGTCCTTAATGACAGATACCCCCTCCGGGTCACTTCTCTGACACCCCATGGAGTGGCTCCAGAGACAACAAATAACTTCTTATGTTTGGACTCCCCCATCTATACCAGACATTCTAGCTTATAGTAATCCAAACCACATTCTCAGTGTCACCATGTGCCCCTAAAAGATACAGGATGACTTAGATATAAGTGGGGCATTGGGAGCTGAAATAAAGGTTTCCCAACCTATCCAAGGTGAGCTGGGTTCCACAGGCCCCCCACCCAAAGTGACCCCCGTCACAATTAGTTTTGATGCTTTAATGCGTGATATATACAGTACATATGATCTCTTCGTCTTTGATGTAGGTTATCTGTACTTCTACCTGTCTTGTTTCTCTATGTTACACATGTTTGTTGACTCTTGATCTGGCGTAGGAACTTGGTATAATACTTGTGTGACCATAATTTACATATGTTCTAATGCATTTGATACCTATTGTTGGTGATACCTGTATAAAAGAATGTAATATTTACTTTTGAAATAAAATAAGATTGAATTCATTTTTATTTATGTGCTTGGTCATCTGTGGTGTAAAGGACACGGGGGATGGGTCCTGGACAGCAGGAATGTTAAAGTGGTTGTAAAGGCTAAAGGTTTTTTTTTTTTTGTCTTAATGCCTTTTCTGCATTAGGGTAAAAATAACTTTCATTCAGCTCCTCCCAGCCCTCTCTAAATACTTACCTTAGCCCGATCTCGATCCAGGGCTGTGCTTCTCTCTCTCTCAGTGTAAGCAGGGGAAGCCATTGGCTCCTGCTGCTGTCAATCAAATCCTGTGACAAGGGAGCAGGGGATGGAGCTGAGATGAACTGTGTGCATCAATAAGTGACACAGGTAAGCTCGGAATTGAGCCTGCACATGTGACAACATAATGTTATGCCTTTTTTATCAGGAATTGCCTGAACGAATAATTACATTGAGTACGTTTTTTAGACCAGTCAGATTCTTAACCACTTCTGGACCAGGCGCCGCAGTTTCACTGCGGCAGGTTGGCTTACCTGCGCGAAACCACGTAACTATACAGTGGCTCACAGGGTCCAGATAGCAGGCACGCGCCCGCTGCACAGCGGGGGTGCCGATGCTCATGGCCGAAGGTCGCGATGAAACACACACTTCCCTGTACTGTTCTGACAGGAGTGACAGATCCTGTGTTCCTATTAGCTAGGAATCACGATCCGTCACTTCCTCTAGTTAGTCCCCTCCCCTTCAGTTAGAATCACCTCCCAGGGAACACAGTTAACCCCTTCACCGACCCCTAGTGTTAACCCCTTCACTGCCAGTGACATTTTTACAGTAATCAATGCATTTTTAATCGCACTGATCGCTGTATTAATGCCAATGGTTCCAAAAATGTGTCAAAATTGTCCGATGTGTCCGCCATAATGTTGTAGCCACGATAAAAAATCGCAGATCGCCGCCATTACTAGTAAAAAAAATAAATAAATAAAAATGATATAAATCTATCCCCTATTTTGTAGACGCTTTAACTTTTGCGCAAACCAATCAATATACGCTTATTGTGATTTTTTTTTAACCAAAAATATGTAGAAGAATACATATCGGCCTAGCAAAAGTAAAAAATAATGCGCTTTTTTAAAAATTGTCGCTCTTTTTTTGTTTATAGCGCAAAAAATTAAAACCGCAGAGGCGATCAAATACCACCAAAAGAAAGCTCTATTTGTGGAAAAAAAAGTACGTCAATTTTCTTTGGGTACAACGTCGCACGACCGTTCAATTGTCAGTTAAAGCGACGCAGTGCCTAATCGCAAAAAGTGCTCTGGTCAGGAAGGGGTTTAAATTCTTCTGGGGCTGAAGTGGTTAAAAATAAACACAAATCGATCTATACGAATACAGACTAAATATGGAATTAAATTAATATTTATTCACTAGATATGTATTCACAATAAATAGTTAGAATGTGGATAGACATAGACAACAATCTTACATAATTATAACAAGATTGTATGCAACACTCGCTAATGTACAGTATTTTGCTACATATATAAATAAAACGAAAGGATTAATTTCTCCCCATGGACAAAATATCCATATGTATATATGGTTAACTATCAGACAATCTCCCGGAAGACCCTAATCCAGGGGTCTCCAAACATTCTAAACAAAGGGCCGGTTTATTGTCCTTCAGACTCTAGGAGGGCCGGACTATGGCCAGCGGGAGTGGAAATTTTCCTGGCATCAGTGGGAGTAAGCATTGCCACATTTGGTATTAGGGGAGGAATAGTGCCCAGTCCTCAGTATCATAGGGAGGAATAGTACCCCATTTTTGGTGCCAGTGGGAGAAATGGTGCCCCATTGTTGGTGTCAGGTGGCAGAATAGTGTCTCGTATCAGTGGGAGGAATAGTGCCCCAAGGGCCAGAAAAAGGCAAGCAGCGGGCCACATCCTGCCCTCGGGCCAAAGTTTGGAGACCACTGCCCTAATCAATAAGGCATTGCCATTCTATAAAGCCACATACCAAAATAGAGGTTGTTCCAAAAAATTGCAGAAGGTATGGCATGGTTGGATGTCTGACTAATCTACACTTTCTTGAGGCTGTCATAGATAATCATAGGTTGAGTTGATTCCTTCTAGTGAGGAATGGATATGATATCCGTCTGTGCTGGCAATCATGTTGGATTCTCTGACATCAATTTGGTTGAGGCCTGTGATGTCAGTATGTTAACATTGCCCTGGGGCTCCTGTAAAGATGGTATTAGTTACATAGTTACATAGTAGGTGAGGTTGAAAAAAGACACAAGTCCATCAAGTCCAACCTATGTGTGTGATTATGTGTCAGTATTACATTGTATATCCCTGTATGTTGCGGTCATTCAGGTGATTTTCTAATAGTTTCTTGAAGCTATCAATGCTCCCCGCTGAGACCACCGCCTGCGGAAGGGAATTCCACATCCTTGCCGCTCTTACAGTAAAGAACCCTCTACGTAGTTTAAGGTTAAACCTCTTTTCTTCTAATTGTAATGAGTGGTCACGAGTCTTATTAAACTCTCTTATTGTCTCTCGTATTGTCATGCTGAAATTATTCTAACTTGTCTCTCAAATGTACATGTCTTTATAATCTTGCACAGGTATTGCACTTGAGGAGGGGGTTAGGGGATATTAACCACTTGCCTACCAGGCACTTACACACCCTTCCTGCCCAAGCCATTTTTCACCTTTCAGCGCTGTCGCACTTTGAATGACAATGGCGTGGTCATGCTACACTGTACACAAACAAATTTTTTATCATTTTCTTCACACAAATAGAGCTTTCTTTTGGTGGTATTTAATCACTGCTGGTTTTTTTATATTTTACAAAAAAAAGACCAAAAATTTTGAAAAAAAAAAATGTTTTTTACTTTTTTTTTCTGTCAGTAAATTTTGTAACTAAGTAATTTTTCGCCTTCACTGATGTGCGCTGATGAGGCAGCACTGATGGGCACTGATAGGCTGAACTGGTGGGCATTGATGAGGTGGCGCTTATGGGCACTGATGAGGCGGCACTTATGGGCACTGATTAGGTGGCACTGATGAAGAGGCACTAATATGCCGCACTTATGGGCACTGATAGGTGGCACTATTATGTGGCACTGATAAGCACTGATAGGCAGCACTGATGGGTACTGTTAGGTGGCACTGGTGGGCACTAGTAGGCAGCACTGGCAGGCACTGATAGGCGGCACTGGTGGGCACTGATAGGCGGCACTGGTGAGCACTGATAGGCGGCATGGATAGGCAGTACTGATGGGCACTGATGGGCATTGATGGGTGGCACTGACGGGCGACACTGATGGGCACTGATTGACAGCAGTGATGGGCATTGATAGGCAGCACTGATAGGTAGCACTGATAGGTGGCACTGATTGCCAGCACTGACTGGCATCGCTAATGGGCACTGATTGGTGGCACTTGTGGGCTTTGGTGGGCACTGATTGCTGCCACTGGTGGGCACTGATAGCTGGCATTGATGGGCAATGTTGGGCACTGATTGGTGACAGTGTATTGCACTATTTCAATCAGGGCACTGATGATCAGTGCTCTGATCACATTCCTACATGTCCCCCTGTGAGGAGATGCCGCTGATCGGCTCTCCTCTCCTCACACTCTGTCAGTGTGAGGTGAGGAGAGCCGATTACCGGCACTTCCTTGTTTACATGTGACCAGCTGTGATTGGACACAGCCGATCACATGGTTAACAGAGATCGGGGTAGCGCCGTGTCCTAGCAACACAACGCGGCCTCGATCGCTGCACTGCACGCCCCCTTGGGTGCGTGAAGGCGGCCGTTCTGGGACGCCATCATAGGACGCCCTGCCGTCATTTAACGGTGGGCGGGCAGCAAGCAGTTAAAGGTGGTTTTTGTAGCCTTACTGTTTCTTCAATATTTGGCTGTGCCAGTAATAGTATTGTATTTTTCTGATATCTTGGATACCCCACTTTGTATGTTTTTCTATACGAAAAAATTAATAAAAATAATTTTCCAAAAAAAAACAAAACTCAAACAATAGTCTGCGTTTTTTAGAAAGCCCAACAGTTATTCCCCTGCAGAAGAGTAAATGTTACACTACGTAAAAATGGTACGCTACTATAGCACAAACACAGAAAATAATTAGGATTGGAAAAACAAAAATAAAATTAAAGAAAAATGGAAATGGTTATAGAATCGGGGGGACAACAATCTAAGTATCACAAGAAGTCAATAAAAAGTATATCAAAATAAGCAATGAATCATGAAAAGATTAATGTATTATAATTAACCTTTCAAAATGGCTGCTGGATTACAATGGTCATTACCAGAGTCCCCTAAAATGGCTACCATTCCAAAATGCCATTTTGCTTGGTTTTAGATGATGAGGCGTGATGATGAATATCTCTCTGGATATATGGATGTGTTCTGGATGAAGTAGTTCTTCATGGGTGATGAATTCTGATAGATGAAGTGAAGTGTGTGTCTCTATGGCTTTCTATATTTGTCCTATATACCGTTCTGAACAATAAGCTCATAAAAATGTTATTAAGCCTAGCCTAGTGTCAGGTCACCTTGAGGCTAGGTGACAGATGCACACCGTTGGGATCAGGAGTGCACCGCAAGGTACGGCTGACTGCTGCGGATGGGAGTCAGGGTGGTAAGGAAGGCAGGGCCGCTAGAACACTAGCTCGGATCCCACCCGGGTTAGAGCGTAAGATTCCCAGGGGTGCGGAGTCTAAGAGCCAGCAGGTGTTCACCAGAGCCTCTAGTGGTGAGGATGGACTGGGCTTCAACTGGCTCCAGGTCGCAGCCCCCAGGGTCCCCCAGCTCACACCCACAGTAGGCAACAGGAGGATAGGGATAGTAAGGAAATAAGCCAAGGTCGGGGCCACAAGCAGACAGGAATAGTCAAGAACAGGCCAATGTCGGTAACTGGTATCAGACGCAGGAAACACAGCAAGTACACACGAAAGCCAACACACAATGGTTGATCAGCACTGCTGGCTTGCAGTGCACAGGTTAATATAGGGTTCACTGATAGGAGCTGGGGTGGAGCCAAGCTAGAGGAGAGTTTATAAAAGCAGTCAGGTGAGAGTCAGCTGGTCTTTAGAGATGAACACATGGAGACAGGTAAGCTGACAGACAAAACTCTATTGCATAACCATGACACCCAGAAGGTGGAACTTCTTTGCATTGGTTCATGTGGGTAAATATTTGCTCATTGTTTGTTCAAGCATTGCCTTTCTTGGCCTTAAAGTGATTGTAAAGCTTTGATTATTAAAAAAAAAAAATAACAAACATGTCATACTTAACTCCACTGTGCAGCTCGTTTTGCACAGAGTGGCCCTGAACTTGGCTTCTGGGGTCCCTCGGTGGTTCTCGTGGCTCCTCCCCACATCAGATAACCACCTAGGAGAAGCGCTCTCCCGGGGGGTTACCTTGCAGGTGCACTCTGGAGTCCAGCATTCAGCGTCCATAGCCTCCGAATGTATGACTCGGCCCTGCCCCCTGGTGCCCGTGTCATTGGATTTGACAGCAGCGAATGGCCAATGGCTGCGCTACTATCAATCTATCCAATCAAGAGCTGAGAACCGCGGGGAGAGGAACAGCATGTCCTCGGTGAAGTGCAAGGGCTCAGGTAAGTAAAATGGGGGGCTGGGGGGCCGGGCACTGCCAGGTGTTTATATATATATATGCATAGGTATAGGTATAGTATATAAATACAATAATTTGTAAGCTTGACCACTTCAGCCCCGGAAGGATTTACCCACTTCCTGACCACTTCCTGACCAGGCCATTTTTTGCGATACGGCACTGCGTTACTTTAACTGACAATTGCGCAGTCGTGCGAAACTGTACCCAAACAAAATTAATGTCCTTTTCCCCCCACAAATAGCGCTTTCTTTTGGTGGTATTTGATCATCTCTGCCGTTTTTATTTTTTGCGCTATAAACAAAAAAGAGGGGATCCGCCTTGTTTATACCGGCAGATCCCTGTTCTGCATCTGTACACTGCGATCACGGGTCGCCATTGGACATTGAGTCCGCTGGACCCGCTGGCATGCTCCCGCGTTGCATGCGCCTACTATCTCCCATGCACGGACCACCATACAGCTACGGCGGTTCGCGCAGGAGAGCCAACCTGCCACCGTATAATCACGGCGGCTGGTCAGCAAGCAGTTAAACTATTTCTACATGTAGGATAATTCTGATCAGATTAATACATACTACATAACGAGATTATTATTATTATGCCAGCAGACAATAAAATCATGACTTAATACATTTCAGGGGATATGATAAATGAGGTCATAGTCACAATACAATCTTATATACTGTATATGCAGAGATGGTTCGATTCTTATTAGAATATTCTCATCAATACATGAATAAAAACGTCATAGTTCCATCTTAGCATAATACGAACTTTGGAGGTTGTACATCAATGCATCAATAGTATGCAAGCTCTTGGAGGGGATGATAAGGGACTATACAAGATTTTAGTAATGAATATCGATATCATTAGCAGTAATCAGCATGGATTCATGAAGAATCGTTTTTGCCAAACCAATCTATTAACCTTCTATGAGGAGGTGAGCTGCCATCTAGATAAAGGAAGGCCCATAGACGTGGTGCATCTGGATTTTGCAAAAGCATTTGACACAGTTCCCCATAAACGTTTACTGTAGAAAGTAAGGTCTCTTGGCATTGACCATAGGGTGAGTACATGGATTGAAAACTGGCTACAAGTGCAAGTTCAGAGGGTGGTGATAAATGGGGAGAACGCAAAATGGTCAGGGATGGAAAATGGGTTGCCTCAGGGTTCTGTTCTGGGACCAATCCTATTTAATTTGTTCATAAACGACCTGGAGGATGGGGTAAACAGTTCAATCTCTGTATTTGCGGACAATACTAAGCTAAGCAGGGCAATAACTTCTCTGCAGGATGTGGAAACCTTGCAAAAAGATCTGAACAAATTAATGGGGTGGGCAATTATATGGCAAATGAGGTTTAATGTGGAAAAAATGTAAAATAATGCATTTGGGTGGCAGAAATATGAATGCAATCTACTCACTGGGGGGGAGAACCTCTGGGGGAATCAAGGATGGAAAAGGTCCTGGGGGTCCTAGTGGATGATAGCACCCAGCAATGGCATGCAATGCCAAGCTGCTGCTAACAAAACAAACAGAATATTGGCATGCATTAAAAAGGGGATTAACGCAAGACATAAAGCAATAATTCTCTCATTCTACAAGACTCTGGTCCAGGCCTCACCTGGAGTATGCTGTCCAGTTCTGGGCACCAGTCCTCAGGAAGGATGTACTGGAGCGAGTACAGAGAAGGGCAATAAAGCTAATAAAGGGACTGGAGGATATTAGTTATGAAGAAAGGTTGCGAGCACTGAACTTATTCTCTCTGGACAAGAGACGCTTAAGAGGGGATATGATTTTAATTTACAAATACCATACTGGTGACCCCACAATAGGGATAAAACTTTTCAGCGGAAGGGAGTTTAATAGGACATGTGGCCACTCATTAAAATTGTAAGAAAAGAGGTTTAACCTCAAACTGCGTAGAGGGCAGGATGTGGAATTCCCTTCCACAGGCGGTGGTTTCAGCGGGGAGCATCAATAGTTTCAAAAAAACTATTAGATAAGCACCTGAACGACCACAACATACAGGGATATATAATGTAATACTGACATATAATCACACACATATGTTGGACTTGATGGACTTTCTTTTTTCAACCTCACTTACTATGTAACAATGTAAATGCTAATATTCCTAGTTGGATGTCTGTTGTACAGTGTCCACATATTTTAAATGATGTTTGATATGTCTCTTTTTCCCTTCATATTCAGTTTTTGAGAAATTCTAGATGGAAATTCAGGTTTTAAACTGGCCTGAGTATGTTGACCCTCTCTTTCTGTGTACAGATGTAATTTTGAGGTTTTTTAGTTTGGTAAACATAACCCAAGGTTTCTTCTTTATACTCTGAATGAATACTGTATATTCTTACCTTGGAAAATCAGTTGCTGTTTGCTGTTTCAAGGTTTATTACCCCAGCCTTATTAGGAAAGAATAACAGAAAGAAGAACAACTTTTTCCTAGGCTCCAGGTGGGAATGAAAATTTGCACTCATTCTTCTATTTAACCAGTTCTGCAAACAGGCTTGTTTACAGACCCCCAGCAGATTGTGAAAAACCAGAATGTCCTAAATTGAAAGACTGGCAGGACTGTGTCCTTAAGTTGACCCTTTCTCTGGGGCTTATTCAGTCTTAAAAATACATGTTTTCAACATTGAAACGATGAAAATATATCTATTTCCTCACAACAGTTCTGACAATAGGAAGTGACTTTCTATGGTGGCACACGAAGAGGAGAAGGAGCTGAGAGCACTGGTGGGGCACCCCAAAGGAGGAGCATCAGGACTACTCTGTTCAAAACTATTGCACAGAGCAGGTAAGTATAACATGTTTGCCTTTTAAGAAAAAATACCTTTACTAACCACTATTTGGGTTGTGGTCCCTTTAGGGAGATGGTTTGAGAGATATTTTTGATTATTCAGGGGGTATCACTCGTGCAGAGGAGGGTTTTGGGGTAGCATAGTTGGAGAGAAAAGACTCGTTTGCAGTTCTCTCATGTTTGGTAAGTCCTCATATGGGACCTGGAATGTGGAGGCTTGGAGAAACTGTAGGGGAGGTTTTGAATATGGGTGACTTTAACATTCCTGACATTAAAGTGGATTTCCACCCAAAAATGGAACTTCCACTTTTTGGATTCCTCCCTCCCCTCCAGTGTCACATTTGGCACCTTTCAGGGGGGAGGAGGGAGCAGATACCTGTCTAATACAGATATTTGCTCCCACTTCCTGGCATAGATCACCGCGGCGCTTGCGGTGACCTACGCCACTTCCGGGGCCTACAGTCTCCTCCACCGCTGTATTCTGTGAGACACAGAACACAGCAGGGACCAGAGAGGACGCGCAGCCGCACGGCTTCACTTCCTTATTCCCTTACCGAGGATGGCGGCGGCAGCAGCCGAGAGCCGAAGAACGGATCGGCTTCGGCTGCTGACATCGCGGGCTCCCTGGACAGGTAAGTGTCCATATATTAAAAGTCAGCAGCTGCAGTATTTGTAGCTGCTGGCTTTTAATATTTTTTTTTCAGCGAACCTCCGCTTTAACTGGAATTCTTGAACTGCTATTACAAGCAGGAGCAGGGATGTAATGGTAGCACTGAATGGGGTTTCTCTAAAACAGTTAGTAAAAAGCCCAACCCAAGGTGACCATATTATAGATCTAGTACTGACAAATGGTGATTGACTGTCTGATGTTGAGGTGGGAGAGAATTTGGGTTCTAGTGATCACATTGGGTTCTCATTCACCACCTCTCTCACCCTAAGGGAGGGTCAGTGATCGATGCGATTGATCCTTCCCTTTGTACTGTATCCTATGCCTCTTTTGATCAGGCGGTGCAGTGGATGACGAAATTCAGTAAAGGAGCTCTCATGGCCAAGACGTACATAGAGTCAGCCTTTCATTTGTTGCTGGAGCATCCGGATAGTGTTCGCCTGTTGGGATGTTGTTGGGAAGGGAAGTGTTTTGTTGACCGTTGCTTACCAATGGGCTGCTCCATTTCTTGTTCTTATTTTGAGATGTTCAGTTTCTTTCTGGAATGGATCATCAGGGACCTGTCCAGCCTTAGTTCTATTTTGCATCTGGATGATTTCTTGGTTATAGGTCCCCCAGGGGATTGGTCCTGTCTCATCTTGTTGGCAACGTTACAGCATATTTTCAAGTTTTTGGGTTTTAGCTCAGGAAAAGACGGAGGGACCCACTATGGTTTTGCAGTTTTTGGGGATAGTCATCTATACCAATTTGATGGAGTGTCACTTACCGATCGATAAGCTGGAGGATCTCCGGCGGACGGTGGCCGAGGTTGTCCGCCGTTCAAAAGTACAGTTGAGGGAGTTGCAGTGATTGTTGGGGAAGCTCAACTTTACTTGTCGCATCATGCCCATGGGGCGTGTCTTTTGTAGACACTTGGCGGCCGCCACTGTGGAGGTTAAGGCCCCACATCTTTTTTTTTGGATTAGTCGGGAGCATCAGGAGGATTTGCAGGTATGGGACGTGTTTTTAGAGCAGTACAATGGCTGGTCTTTTTGCCAGGGGCCGGTCTTTTTGGAAGGGGACGGCGGTGCAGGCGGCGGAGCTGGAGCCCTTTACTGACGCAGCAGGGTCGGTGGGTTATGCAGTTTATTTCAGTGGTCTGTGTTGTGCGGATCGGTGGCCGGAGTTGTTGTCGGGGTCTGGTCTCATTCAGAATTTGATGTTGTTGGAGCTTTTTCCTATAGTGCTGGCTGTAGAGCTTTGGGGGACGGATTTCAAGAACCGGCGGGTTCGTTTAATTCCCTGTCAGCATCTTCCTTGCCTGTGATCCGTTTGCTAAGTCATTTGGTGTTGTGTTTGAATATTTTTGTGTGTGCTGTTCATATCCCGGGGGTTGAGAATGAAGTGGCTGATGCGCTTTCTCGCTTACAGTGGGACAGATTCTGGCAGTTGGCACCTTGGGCGGAGCAGCTTGGGGTCCCGTGCCCCAGTCGTTTGTGGGATCTCATGTTAACATTGTGATGTCGTTGGTTCAGAAGTCAGTAGCGGAGGCTACTTGGTAGGCTTACGAGCAGGTGTGGGGAGAGTGGCACGAGCTGGTAAGTAGTGTCGGGGGTTGTTCCAGCGATGAGGACAGGCTACACGCGTTTCTGTATTTCCTGGGTAAGAATTGCGAGGAGGGGGTGTCTGTCGCTATGGTTAACAGTAAGATGGCGGGCCTGGCTTTTTTGCTTAAATTGGGTGGTGTGGAGGATGTTACAAAGGCTTTCATAGTACGTAAGGCGTTGGGGGGTTACAAAAAAGGGCGCGGCAGACTGATACTCGGTGACCGGTGTCGTTGGGGATGTTGGAAGTGTTGGCGGGAGTGTTACACAGTGTCTGTTTCACTCCTTTTGAAGTTCAACTGTTTAGGACAGCTTTTGTCTTGGCCTTTTTCGGGGGATTGAGGGTGGGTGAGTTGGCAGCCCTTCCAAGTTGGTGGCTGGGGGTTTGGATGTCTCGGATGTTTCAGTCCTGGGCGAAACTGCAACGCTCCTTATTCGTAAGTCCAAAACCGATCAGATGGGAAAAGGGGCCAGAGTAGTACTAGGGGCAGTGGAGGGTTTATCCTTGTGCCTGGTTGCTGTGATAAGGAATTGAGTGGGGTTACGGCCTGCTGGGCCTGGTCCCTTTTTGATCCACAGGGATGGGTCGGCGTTGTCTCGCTACCAGTTTGTAAATGTGTTCCAGAAATGCTTGGAGGTGGGTGGGTTCTCTCAGAGGGACTACTCTTCGCATTCATTCAGGATTGGAGCGGCCACTGAGGCGGCGCGTTGGGGCGTAAGTGACCAGATACTTCAGCGTATTGGTCGTTGGGAATCTCACCGATTTATGTTGTATGTACGCCCTCATCTCCTTTAAAGTGGGAGGAAAGGGGGTGGGGGGGTGTGGATCCCTCCACTCATGGGGCGGGTTGGTAATGGGATCTATGTCCTGTTTTTGTGTTGTCTGTGTGGTTGTTTATTGTGAGGGGCCTTTCTGGCCTGGGGGATGGAAGTGCAATGTGGGGTTCTGTGTGTGTGTGGTGTAATGGGTCTTGTTTGCCTATGTTCTCGTTTGTGTTTCTGTTTTTCAGGCTCGGTGTGCCTGATGTTGATCCTGGGTCATTCCTATGTTCACTGGGGGGCTAGAAGGGTTCTGGTTAGACCGGAAGGCAGGTAGCTGGGTTTTTCAAGGGAGGAGGCCACGGTATGATGGATTGGGATACCGGGTATGCTGGGGTCCCAAGTACTGCCAGAGATACAGCGGTACGCCAGGGTGCATAGGCCTCCTGATGTGCTGCTACTGCATGTTGGGGGCAATGACCTCAGGCTCAGGGCTTCCAGGGAACTCATTAGAGACAAAAAATGGGATTTCCTTTGGTTGCAAATGGCTTTTCCAGACACTGTCCTAATCTGGTCAGACATTATTGGCAGAGCAGTTTGGAGGGGGGCGCGGTTGGTTGACAGGATCAAAGTTGACAAGGCAGCGGCAAAATTTGTGGTCTGCATTGGGGGGTTGGTGGTCCGCCATGGGGAGTTGGAGGGAGACAATGGTCTGTATTTAAGGGGAGACGGGGTTCACTTGTCAGCTGTGGGCATAGACATGTGATTCCTGGGGAGATTCCTGGGGCTCCAGGAAGATCTCCAGCGGGCCTCTGGTTTGTGAAGGTCGGAATGGTGGAAGGTATACAGTATATGGTGCAGAACGGGCTGGGCCATATCTTGGTATAGGTACCTTCCCTATCTGGTAATTATGGGCTATCCGTCATTGGGCTGCATTGGGCAAAAAGGTGGCAGTAGTTGTCCCTGAGCTGGTGGGATCGTGGCTAGGGGCCATGATGCCGAAGTGGTGGTACAGCCAATGCGATAGAATACCTTCCTTCATGAACCTCAGACATAGCAGTCAGTATATATATGTAAAAAAGTTGTTATATATGTTTATATATTTATATTTATATATATTTAAAATGGAAGTTAATGTATAGAGTTTGCTATGGTTGTTAATAAAGGGGCCATATGGCCATTTAATCTAGAAGGTGTGGCATGTGTTTATTAGGGATGGTAAGGGTAGGAAGGCAAGGGTTGGGGGTAAAAGGTGGGAAAAAAAAGATACATCAGCATACACCAGTAAAGAACAGTCCTGGAACAAAGGTAACCTGGGTGTAGGGCCCACATGACTGGGGGTTGCTGTTAGAGGTTGCACAGGTTGTTCCTAAAGGGGGCGGGTCAAGAGGTGTGGGGGGGGAATAGGTGTTGAGTAATGATTGGGCCAGGAGGTGCGGCTTAGGTGTTGGTCATGCCTGGGGGGGGGGGGGGTTGGTTAGTAGAGGGTGAGCAGGAGAAGAGGCAACACCATAGAAACCTTTTGTTTCCCTCCCTCCCTGTAGTTAAGATCTTTGGTTTGTTTGATGATATGGTTTCTTGTTATAGGTTGGCTGCAGGGGTCTCTGGTTCGTGAAGGTCAGAATGGTGGAAGTTATACAGTATATGGTGTGGAACGGGTTGGGCCTATCTCGGTATAGGTACCTTCCCTATCTGGTAATTATGGGCTATCGGTCATCAGGCTGCATTGGGCAAAAAGGTGGCAGTAGTTGTCCCTGAGCTGGTGGGATCTCAGCTAGGGGCCATAATGCCGAAGTGGTGGTGGTACAGCCGATGCGATAGAATACCTTCCTTCATGAACCTCAGACATAGCAGTCAGTATATATATGTTAAAAAGTTGTTATATATGTTTATATATATTTAAAATGGAAGTTAATGTATAGAGTTTGCTATGAATGTTAATAAAGGGGCCATACGGCCATTTAATCTAGAAGGTGTGTGTGTTTATTAGGGATGGTAAGGGTAGGAAGGCAAGGGTTGTGGGTAAAAGGTGGGAAAAAAAAGATACATCAGCATACACCAGTCAAGAACAGACCCAGAACAACGGGAACCTGGGTGTAGGGCCCACATGACTGGGGGTTAGAGGTTGCACAGGTTGTTCCTAAAGAGGGCAGGTCAAGAGGTGGGGGGGGATAGGTGTTAAGTAATGATTGGGCCAGGAGGTGCGGCTTAGGTATTGGTCATGCCTGTGGGGGGGGGGGTTGGTTAGTAGGGGGTGAGCAGGAGAAGAGGCAATGCCATAGAAAGTTTTTGTTTCCCTCCATCCCTGTAGTTAAGATCTTTGGTTTGTTTGATGATAAGTTTTCTTGTTATAGGTTGGCTGCAGGGATCTCTGGTTCGTGAAGGTTGGAATGGTGGAAGGTATACAGTATTTGGGGGAATTATGGGCTTTGGTCATCAGGCTGCATTGGGCAAAAAGGTAGCAATAGTTGTCCCTGAGCTGGTGGGATCGTGGCTAGGGGCCAGGATGCCGAAGTGGTGGTGGTACAGCCGATAGAATACCTTCCTTCATGGACCTCAGACATAGCAGTCAGTAGATATATGTTAAAAAGTAGCAGTCGGTATATGTATGTTAAAAAGTTGTTTTATATGGTTATATATATATATATATATATATATATATATATATATATATATATATATATATATACATATACATATATACACAGTATCTCACAAAAGTGAGTACACCCCTCACATTTTTGTAAATATTTTATTATATTTTTTCATGTGACAACACTGAAGAAATTACACTTTGCTATAATGTAAAGTAGTGAGTGTACAGCTTGTATAACAGTGTGAATTTGCTGACCCCTCAAAATAAGTCACCATACAGCCATTAATGTCTAAATCACTGGCAACAAAAATGTCAATATTTGGTGTGGCCACCATTATTTTCCAGCACTGCCTTAACCCTCTTGGGCATAGAGTTCACCAGAACTTCACAGGTTGCCACTGGAGTCCTCTTCCACCCCTCCATGACGACATCACAGAGCTGGTGGATGTTAGAGACCTTGCACTCCTCCACCTTCCGTTTGAGGATGCCCCAGAGATGCTCAGTAGGGTTTAGGTCTGGAGACATGCCTGGCTAGTCCATCACCTTTACCCTCAGCTTCTTTAGCAAGGCAGTGATTGTCTTGGAGGTGTGTTTGGGGTTGTTATCATGTTGGAATACTGCCCTGCGGCCCAGTCTCCGAAGGGAGGGGATAATGCTCTGCTTCATTATGTTACAGTGCATGTTGGCATTCATGGTTTCCTCAATGAACTGTATCTCCCCAGTGCCGGCAACACTCACACAGCCCCAGACCATGACACTCCCACCACCTTGCTTGACTGTAGGCAAGACACCCTTGTACTCCTCACCTGGTTGGCACCACACATGCTTGACACCATCTGAACTAAATATGTTTATCTTGGTCTCATCAGACCACAGGACATGGTTCCAGTAATCCATGTCCTTAGTCTGCTTGTCTTCAGCAAACTGTTTGCAGGCTTTCTTGTGCATCATCTTTAGAAGAGGTTTCCTTCTGGGATGACAACCATGCAGACCAATTTGATGCAGTGTGCAGCGTATGGACAGGCTCACCCCCAACCCCTTCAACCTCTGCAGCAATGCTGGCAGCACTCATACCGCTATTTCCCAAAGACAACCTCTGGATATGACGCTGAGCACACGCACTCAACTTTTTTGGTTGACCATGGCGAGGCCTGTTCTGAGTGGGACCTGTCCTGTTTAACCGCTGTATGGTCTTGGCCACCGTGCTGCAGCTCAGTTTTAGGGTCTTGGTAAACTTCTTATAGCCTAGGCCATCTTTATGTAGAGCAACAATTCTTTTTTTCAGATCCTCAGAGAGTTCTTTGCCATGAGGTACCTTATTGAACTTCCAGTGACCAGTATGAGAGAGTGAGAGCGATAACACCAAATTTAACTCACCTGCTCCCCATTCACACCCGAGACCTTGTAACACTGACGAGTCACATGACACCGGGGAGGGAAAATGGCTAATTGGGCCCAATTTGGACATTTTCACTTAGGGGTGTACTCACTTTTGTTACCAGTGGTTTAGACATTAATGACTGTGTGTTGAGTTATTTTGAGGGAACAGCAAATTTACACTGCTATACAAGCTGTACACTCACGACTGAATAGTGTAGCAAAGTGTCATTTCTTTAGTTTGTCACATGAAAAGATATAATAAAATATTTACAAAAATGTGAGGGGTGTACTTACTTTTGTGAGAATATATATATATATATGTAGCGGGCACCTACTTTTATGTAGGTGACCTTTTTGCTAGCTTACAATTCTAGATAAATTTAGGCAGGCTTGTACCATTATAGCAGGCCTGTTTGTTTATTTGGGATTTGAGTGACAGGTAGTTTGTATGCGAGTTCTGGCCAATCATTAATTTGTTTGGCAGGAGGCGGGACTCTCATATAAAAAGCCCGGTCACACAGGGAGTCAGGAGTTCGAGTGTGGAGAGAAGCCCAGCCTGGTTCCTGGAGGGGAGAAGTTCATCCTACGTGGAGCCCCCCCGCCAGGAGGGTGGGGAACCGGCACCCGTAGAGGAGTTGGTGACACCGTACAGCATGTAGTTCCTGGTGTCGTTGGACGCCCCTGCGGGGAAGGGAGCGCGCCAGAAAGGAGGAAAGGGATGAAGAATCACTGCAGAAGAAGTAGCAACTAAGCGGAAGGAAACTGGGCGGTCGATCATTTATGAGTGGCACATGGACTATTGAGCACGAGAGTGAAAGCCCATAAGAAGGGTACTACCAGAGGCTGAGGGATGTTGGTATGCAAGTCAGTGAGACAGGTGGTGATGGCCTGTGACTTTGGGTTCAACGATGCCCTGGGATTCCAATCAGTCAAGCGGGAGGAGTTATTCAGAATGACTTTTCTTTAGCTCAACTTGGAAGTACCATGCAGATGGGAAGTAGAGGTAAAGAGGTGGCTGTAAAGCTACTAGTACACATATAGAGATACAGACTGTTCTTGAAAAGTCCTGCAGATGAAGAAGTTATTCAGAGTGACTCTTTATCAAATATTCTCTATCAAATCTACTTCCATCTTCTCTGATGAAGAAATCACATAGAGTGATTTCTTATTATCCGCAATGATTCTAAGTCTTTGCATGAGAGGCAAAGAAAAGATTACAAAGCAACGAAGGACATCTCAGAAAACCCTTCTCCTATCCCAGTTCAAGTTATGCAAATAAAAGCAAGAGAAAAATGCAATATGGACTGTTTTTGATGGAGCAGGAACTTCAGAGCCTCGATCCGGAAGGGGATTGGAAACCGTTGGTTTGACCACACTCTATGGCCAGTGTATCTATCCTCCCCATGACCATAGTTTTACTCTCCTCAATGGCCACCAGGATGGCTGCAGTGGAATCAGTAGCTGGTGTTTGCTCCATATCTGAGGGCTGCTGCGATTCTTCTACGTTCTGCTCCATGTACCTCAAGAGCTGTAGGGCTGTTTGTATGGCCGCAGCTCGCTCTGCACCGGAGGGCGCGACAACCGCCGCACGTGTCACTGCTGGAGAGCTCTGTGTCCTGGGAGGCGGCTGTTTCCTTGTTGATCGCTGTTTGGATGGCATCTAAGGAATCAGGAGGTGCCCCCAATCTCACTGCCGCCGTCCACCGGCCAGGAGACCACTTGCTGTAGGGTATCAGAACAGAGAACCGGGATGGAGGTATCAGAATGTGGATTATATGGGGCCCTGGACACGGCCATCAGCCCTCCCGTTTCCTGGCAGGATGATGGGGTACCTGAGGGCTATTTTTCAACAAGCTGGGACAGGGGCAGGAGGATATGAATGATGCTGGGTCCTTGAACGCTGCTGCCAGCTCTCACAGGCAGTTTCTATCCAACACTGATCTGATCTGGGCAAAATGATGGGGTAACTGAGGATCACTGCCAGAGAGCTGGGATGTATGCAGAAAAATGTGGGTAGCTCTGGGCCCTTGTACTCTGTCCCCAGCCTACACAGGCTGAATCCATCCAAAACCTATCTGGGCTTTTTTGGATGGTGAAAAGGCTGACATCCGCATCATCCGCGCCCTGGATTACAGTCCGTACCGGCCGCGGCGCCCCTCCGCAGGCCGGCCTCTTAGGAAAATGCGGTGGGCGGCAGGCTCCACTAGGCCGCACTAGGCCATACCAGGCCGGACCAGATCGCGGCTGCCACAAGCAATCCCGGCAGCCCCATGGCTCACCGGACCCAACCAGGCACAGTACAGGGCAGGCTTGACGATGAGGGAGTCCCCTACTGTACCTCCAGGCCGGCAGCAGCTCCCTTCACGAGGATGTAGGAGGATGTAGGAAAATGGGGGCGGCCGCGGATGTGCGGGATCCGTGTCTCCCTGTCCAGTCCCGGACAGATCTTGCTCAATATAGCCACCAGGTTCAGCCAGACAGGTATAGGGACAGTCCGGGGAAGAAATGGAATGGATTTAGGCTGCCTAGTGCTCGGATGGCTAAGGATTAGTGTCAGGATTTCTGGAGCTCCTCTCTCTCACGTCTGTCTCTTTTCACATCCGGACACGCCCCCCCTGATCCTTTTCTCAATTAAAAAAGGACCCAAGTATCTTGGGCCAAGTTTTTTTGGGGGACACTTCAATTTTAAATTTGCCCTAGACAGCCAGACCTCATCTCCTGGTTTCAAGTTTAAATTCCCCCTCTTCTTCTTATCGAAAAACTTTTTATTACCTGCCTGCGCCTTCAAGATGGTTGGTGGCACCCAGTCATATTGCGAGAAGGACGAAAGACATTTTACATATTGTTTTCTATATATTATATATTGTGTCCTCTTGGTCTGTCCATTTGTCTGTGGGTGGTAAGCAGAAGACAAACAAAGTTCAATATTCAATGCATCACACAGGTCTTTCCAAAACTTGGAGGTGAACTGAACCCCACGATCAAAGACAATATTGACTGGGATCAGGGCCTTCTTTAAGGCAGGGCAAAAAGGGCAGCTGCCCTGGGCCCTATCATTGTTGTGGGGCCCAAAGCAGCTACCTCATACTTGCCAAATATCTTGGTTTAAATTCCCTTGAAGTTTTAGTCTTGTGCTGTGTCCTGATATATCAGTGTGAAGTGCTGCTACTAATGCTGCCCAGCTGTGCCCTATTGTTGTGTACAGATTACGCACCTGCGTTTACATGTAAATAACCTGCATTGATATTTAAATAGCAACTGCATTCATATGTAAATAGACGCGGACCGGTCACATTCATATGTAAATAGACGAGGCATTCATATGTAAATAGAGGCGGCATTCATATGTATATCATGCCCCCCTGAGGTCATATCCACCATCACCTAAACTGAATGCTGCCCACTGGGGAGATTAATGGGCATGCTTGAAAGTCCTGGCTGCAACTTTGGTCATTCAGCCTAACATCAGCCTGTTAAGTAAATTGGAGGGGGTGCGGGGAGGGTAGTGTATAATGTGCAGAGGTAGGCAGAGAAGGAATTACAGTTTGGGTGCACAGGTAAGCAAGGAGGGGATGTATAGAAGTGAGGAAGGTGGGTGCAAGATGAGCAGAGGGGGCAGGTAGAGTTAAAGCGGTGGAGGGTTGGAGTGGAGAGGATGGGGGAGGTTTGGGGTGTAGAGGTTAGCAGGGGCTTTAGGATGAAAAAGTGTACTGACAGGGTGGTTAAAGATGTAGATCGCATGTAGGGCAGCCCAATTATTTCAATGGCCGGCTCTATGCGGAAAAAAGTCCCCAACACTTTTTCAAAATCACACAGTTGCACAGCACGTCAGCAGATGCGTGAGGGTGTCATTAACAATTAATGCCACTGTTGTGTATCTGCTAAAAGGTAGCACGTTTCTGTGGTGTCAGGAAAACGATTTTGCATGCATTTCTGACACACACAAATGTGAATGCAGGCTAAATGTCTGTTACATTGATCGTCAGTAGGGATGAGCTTCGTGTTCTAGTCAAACGCATTTTTGACTCGAACATCGTGTGTTCGGTCGTTCGCCAAATTGCGAACGTTATGGGCCGTGGCATCTCAGTGCATTGCTGGCTGATGATTGGCCAAGCATGCACTATGACCCGCATGCTTGGCCAATCACAGTGTTGTCTGTACAGAGAGCCGTAATTGGCTAAAGCCAAGGTGGCTTTGGCCAATTATGGCTCAGGGGGTTTAGTACACGCCCCACACTATATAAGGCCGCCTGCACGGCGGCCCTGTGTAATGTGTTCCGGTGTTGAGAGAGAGATAGATAGACAGAGAGACAGTGTCATTTGATTTAAGTTAGATAGAGTAGGCAGGCGAGTCAGTTAGCTGCACTTACAGTGTATTGTGTATATATATATATATATATATATATATATATATATATATACATCCTAGGTTTTTTTTTTTTTAGTACAGTACCACAGGCAGCTGCAGCATTTACAATTTAGTGTAGTGCGTCCCCTGCACAGTGTGCACCTAAAGCTACCTGGAGACAATTGCTGTTGTTCTGCTCCTATTAATACCACAGGCGGCAGTTACAGTATTTACAGTTAGTGTACTGTGTCCTCTGCACAGTGTGCACCTAAAGCTACCTGAAGAAAATTAGTGGTGTTCTTCTGATCCTATTAGTACCACAGGCAGGCAGCTACAGTATTTACAGTTAGTGCACTGTGTTCTCTGCACAGTGTGCACCTAAAGCTACCTGAAGAAAATTAGTGGTGTTCTTCTGATCCTATTAATACCACAGGCAGGCAGCTACAGTATTTACAGTTAGTGTAGTGCGTCCTCTGCACAGTGAGCACCTAAAGCTACCTGGAGACAATTGCTGTTGTTCTGCTCCTATTAACACCACAGGCAGGCAGCTACAGTATTTACAGTTAGTGTACTGTGTCCTCTGCACAGTGTGCACCTAAAGCTACCTGAATAAAATTGGTGGTGTTCTTCTGATCCTATATTAATACCACAGGCAGGCAGCTACAATATTTACAGTTAGTGTACTGTGTCCTCTGCACAGTGTGCACCTAAAGCTACCTGAAGAAAATGAGTGGTGTTCTTCTGATCCTATTAATACCACAGGCAGGCAGCTACAGCATTTACAGTTAGTGTAGTGCATCCTCTGCACAGTGTGCACCTAAATCTACCTGGAGACAATTGCTGTTGTTCTGCTCTTATTAATACCACAGGCAGGCAGCTACAGTATTTACAGTTAGTGCACTGTGTCCTCTGCACAGTGTGCACCTAAAGCTACCTGAAAAAAATGAGTGGTGTTCTTCTGATCCTATTAATACCACAAGCAGGCAGCTACAGTATTTACAGTTAGTGTAGTGCGTCCTCTACACAGTGTGCACCTAACGCTACCTGGAGACAATTGCTGTTGTTCTGCTCCTATTAATACCACAGGCAGGCAGCTACAGTATTTACAGTTCGTACACTGTGTCCTCTGTACAGTGTGCACCTAAAGCTACCTGAAGAAAATTAGTGGTGTTCTTCTGATCCTATTAATACCACAGGCAGGCAGCTACAGTATTTACAGTTAGTGTACTGCGTCCTCTGCACAGTGTGCACCTAAAGCTACCTGGAGACAATTGCTGTTGTTCTGCTCCTATTAATACCACAGGCAGACAGCTACAGTATTTATAGTTAGTGTACTGTGTCCTCTGCACAGTGTGCACCTAAAGCTACCTGAAGAAAATTAGTGGTGTTCTTCTGATCCTATTAATACCACAGACAAGCAGCTACAGCATTTACAATTTAGTGTAGTGCGTCCCCTGCACAGTGTGCATCTAAAGCTACCTGGAGACAATTGCTGTTGTTCTGCTCCTATTAATACCACAGGCAGGCAGCTACAGTATTTACAGTTAGTGTACTGAATCCTCTGCACAGTGTGCACCTAAAGCTACCTGAAGAAATTTAGTGGTGTTCTTCTGATCCTATTAATACCACAGGTAGGCAGCTACAGCATTTACAGTTAGTGTAGTGTGTCCTCTGCACAGTGTGCACCTAAAGCTACTTGGAGACAATTGCTGTTGTTCTGCTCCTATTAATACCACAGGTAGGCAGCTACAGCATTTACAGTTAGTGTAGTGCGTCCTCTGCACAGTGTGCACCTAAAGCTACTTGGAGACAATTGCTGTTGTTCTGCTCCTATTAATACCACAGGCAGGCAGCTACAGCATTTACAGTTAGTGTACTGTGTCCTCTGCACAGTGTGCACCTAAAGCTATCTGAATAAAATTGGTGGTGTTCTGATCCTATATTAATACCACAGGCAGGCAGCTACAGTATTTACAGTTAGTGTACTGTGTCCTCTGCACAGTGTTCACCTAAAGCTACCTGAATAAACTTGGTGGTGTTGTTCTGCTCCTATTAATACCACAGGCAGGCAGCTACAGTATTTACAGTTAGTGTACTGTGTCCTCTGCACAGTGTGCACCTAAAGCTACCTGAAGAAAATTAGTGGTGTTCTTCTGATCCTATTAATACCACAGGCAGGCAGCTACAGCATTTACAGTTAGTGTAGTGCGTCCTCTCCACAGTGTGCACCTAAAGCTACCTGGAGACAATTGCTGTTGTTCTGCTCTTATTAATACCACAGGCAGGCAGCTACAATATTTACAGTTAGTGCACTATGTCCTCTGCACAGTGTGCACCTAAAGCTACCTGAATGAAATTGGTGGTGTTCTTCTGATCCTATATTAATACCACAGGCAGGCAGCTACAGTATTTACAGTTAGTGTACTGTGTCCTCTGCACAGTGTGCACCTAAACCTGCCTGAAGAAAATTGGTGGTGTTCTTCTGTTCCTATATTAATACCACAGGCAGGCAGCTACAGTATTTACAGTTAGTGTACAGCGTCCTCTGCACAGTGTGCACCTAAAGCTACCTGAATAAAATTGGTGGTGTTCTTCTGATCCTATTAATACCACAGGCAGGCAGCTACAGCACTTACAGTTAGTGTAGTGCATCCTCTGCACAGTGTGCACCTAAAGCTACCTGGAGACAATTGCTTTTGTTCTGCTCCTATTAATACCACAGGCAGGCAGTTACAGTATTTACAGTTAGTGTACTGCGTCCTCTACATAGTGTGCACCTAAAGCTACCTGAAGACAATTTCTGGTGTTCTCATACTAATAATACTATAGGCAGGCAGTTGATTCTGCTAGCTGCCGTATCAGTATATATATACATCCCAGCTTTGTGCAGCTACATCTTACTGCAGGCCATTAGTATGTCTGGAAGGCCAACAAGGAGAGGCAGTCACAAGCCAATAAAAGAGAGCAAGTAGGCTCTGTGTCTAGAGGCAACAGTGCTGGTCGTGGAGATGGTGCATCCTCATCAGCACGTGGCCGTGGGACACGCTTGTCCTTTTTTTCGGCAGCTGGCCGTGTTGAGCCGCAACATGCATGTCAGACTTTCACGTACCTGACTGATGAACCCAATACAGCAGGGGAAGGCCTCCCTTACGTATCTGGTTCCCGGCCCCTGGTAGTGTAAACAGAAGGCACGGGAGCACAGAATGGTATGAGAGCCTGGCGGGTGACTTGTGTAGTTAAGTCCCAGGATCCTGGTGCAGGTGGACTGGAGGTGCTTGGTAAGCTGGAGCACAGTCAGCCGGTGCAAAGCAGGAGCAGAGTAGGCAGGTCGGGTCACAGGCAGAGTTGGCAACAAGTGGTCGGCACAGTACAGAGGAGCAGGCAGGTTCAAAGTCCAGGTCACAGGCAGGGTCGGCAGCAGGCGGTCAGCGTGGTACAAGGGAGCAGGCAGATTCAAGGTCAAAGGCAATCCGGGTTCAGATGCAGGCAGATAGCAGAGAGGAATCCAAAAGACAAGCCGGGTAACAAGGAGATCAACTTTCAGGCAGGTAACAGCAAGCACAGGACTGGGAGCTGCAGATCGCACAGCACCGAGCAAAGGGTACCAGCACACTAAATAGGGCAGTTGGCGCCAAACACCGTGCGTGCGCGCCGGCGCGGACCGGCGCGAACTGGCGCACACTAGAGTGCCTGATAGTAATTCTGTTCTGGGATCTTCTCTGACAATGCGGAAGACTTGGTAGAGTGGATGACTAAACCGTCCTCATCCTCCTCATCCTCTCTCACCCAGGCTCAGGGTACTTTGTCTGGCAAAGCAGCTGTTAACGTGGCCTCTTCCCTCGGCTCAATGGCATCAGTCACTCCTTCCCTAGCCCCACCATGTCCTCCTGAGGAGTCCCCCGAACTGTTTGACCACAGTGTTGGGTACATGCTCCAGGAGGATGCCCAGCGTTTTGAAGGCTCCGATGATGGTACCCAGCTAGAGGAAGGCAGTAACGTGAGCCCAGAGAGAGGGGGTGCCCAAGAAGGACAGCAATCTTGCAGTCATGTTCCCCCAGCTGCAGCATACTGCCAGCTTTGCTCCAGTGATGAGGAGGGAGGGGATGATTAGGTCACTGACTCCACATGGGTGCCTGATAGGAGAGAAGAGGAGGAGGAGGCACATCACCAACGAGGCAGGATGCCCTCCAGGGGCCAGCTTAAGGGCAGCACACCAACTGCATCACACCGCAGAGCTCCGCATGTGCAGGGCACTGCTGTCTCTGTGCGTTATTCCAAAAGTTCTTTGGTGCGGCCCTTTTTTGAGACGAGTGCATCAGATCCCACCGCTGCTATTTGCAACATATGTCTCAAGCGTATCTCTCGTGGCCAAAACATCTCCCGCTTGGGCACCACATGCTTGAGCAGACATATGTTGACCTGCCATGCAGTTCGTTGGCAAGCGTACCCCAAAAGACGCACACCAAAGAACAAAGAGGACCTCTCCTTGCTCCTCATCAGCTGGGATCTCCAACCCCACTATACCTTCAGTCCTCTCTGAGACCTGCACTGAGAGGAATGAAGGTGTAGAATTAGGTGTGTCACAGCCAAGTACTGAGGGGCAATCTGCTATTGGTACACCGATGTCAGATTATTCCAGGCAAATTTCTCTGCCCCAGCTGCTGCACCACCGAAAGAAGTTCGCTGCCAGCCATCCACATGCCCAGTGGTTGAATGCTAGCTTGGCTAAATTGCTAGCACTTCAACTGCTGCCTTTTCATATGACTCTGCCCCCTTCCGTGAATTTGTGGAATGTGTGGTTCCTCAGTGGCAGGTTCCCAAACGCCACTTTTTCTCACGGAAGGCGATTCCGGCTCTCTGCTGGCATGTGAAAGGCAATGTCTTAGCCTTGCTGGAGAGGGCGGTCAGCGGTAAGGTGCATATTACCGCTGACTCATGGTCCAGCAGGCATGGACAGGGACATTACCTATCTTTCACCGCTCACTAGGTGACTCTTCTGGCAGCTGGGAAGGATGCAGGACAGGGTGCAGTAGTGTTGGAGGTTGTTCTGCCACCACGCCTCCAAAATACTGTTAGTGGTGATTCTGCCACACCTCTCTCCTCCACCCCCTCCTCTTCTTCTTCCTCCATCGCCTCTTCCTGTGCTGATTTGAATTCGGAACCAGTGGTGCTCCGTAGCAGTTCAAGGGGCTACGCAAGCATGCAGGCCAAAAGATGCCATGCGGTGCTTGAGCTGGTGTGCTTGGGGGACAGGAGCCACACTGGGGCAGAGATTCTGTCAGCTCTGCAGGGGCAGGTTCAGAGGTGGTTGACGCCACGCCAACTTAAGGCAGGTATGGTGGTTTGCGACAATGGCACCAACCTCCTCTCCGCCCTCCGACAGGGATAACTGACCCATGTGCCCTGTTTGGCTCACGTCCTTAACTTGGTGGTGCAGCGGTTCTTGTGCAGGTACCCAGGCTTACAGGATGTCCTGAGGCAGGCCAGGAAAGTCTGTGTGCATTTCCGCAGGTCATATAATGCCAGTACTCGGCTGGCAGACCTCCAAAAGGAATTTAACCTGCCCAAGAACCACCTAATCTGTGACATGCCCTCCAGGTGGAACTCAACGTTGGCCATGCTGCAGCGGCTGCACACGCAGCAGAGGACCATCAATGAGTACCTGTGCGACTATGACACCAGGACAGGGTCAGGGGAGCTTGTTCTTTTTTCCCCACGCCAGTGGGCCATGATCAGGGATGCATGCACTGTCCTGTCACCATTTGAGGAGGCCACGAGGATGGTGAGCAGTGACAGTGCATGCATCAGTGACACTGTCCCCCTTGTCCACCTGTTGGAGCACACGATGCATGGAATAATGGACAGGGCACTTGAGGCAGAACAGAGGCAGGAAGAGGAGGACTTCCTTAGCTCTCAAGGCCCCCTTTATCCAGACAGTGTTCCTGCGTGTCCGCCGATCACACGGGAAGAGGACGAGGAGGAGGAGGAAGAGGAGGATTGTGTCAGCATGGAGGTGGAGCCTGGCACTCAGCATCAGCAGCAGTCTTTAAGGGATCATTTACAGTCCCAAGAAACCCATGGACTTGTACGTGACTGGGAGGAGGTGGCTGCGGATCATGTCGTCCTTAGTGACCCAAAGGACCCTGGACCGAATGCCTCAGCAAACCTACGCTGCATGGCCTACCTGATCCTGCAAAGCCTGCAGAAGGATTCTCATATTTGTGGTATCAAGGAGAGGGATCAATACTGGCTGGCAACCCTCCTTGATCCACGTTACAAGGGTAAGGTTGCGGACCTTATCTTGCCATCGCAGAGGGAGCAGAGGATGAAACATCTTCGGGAGGCCTTGCAGAAATGTCTGTGCAACGCGTTCCCAGAGACTGGGAGGTTACAAACTCCTGTTCCTGGACAACGTGTTGCTGAGGTTTCGGTCAGTCAAAGAAGGAGCGGTGGAGAAGGTGGCCAACTGATCGATGCGTTCAGACAATTTTTTAGTCCGCAGCCCCAAGGTATGATCGGTTCCAGCAACCATCGCCAGCATCTGTTTTACATGGTGCAGGAATACCTAGGGGCAAGATCTGATTTGGACACCTTTCCCACTGAAAATCCTCTGGGTTACTGGCTCTTGAGGATGGATCACTGGCCAGAGCTTGCACAGTATGCAATTGAGCTACTGGCCTGTCCTGCATCCAGCGTTCTTTCGGAACGCACATTCAGTGCTGCTGGAGGTTTTGTAACCGATCACAGGGTGCGCCTGTCCACCGACTCGGTCGATCGACTGACCTTCATAAAAATGGATCAGTCTTGGATCACCACCAGCTACCAAGCACCTGATGCTGATGTAACTGAATAATTTTTTTTGAAATGTCAGATCCCTTTAAGACTGCCTATGCTGATGCTGAGTGACTATCCTGTTATGCTGAGTGACTATCCTCTTCCTCCTCAATGATCATGCTGATAGCTTGTAAGAATATTTTTGGTTCTGGGCACCGCCACCAGTGGCTAAGGCCCAATTTTTCAGCCCCTGTTTAACAGGGGCTTGTAATTAAAATTTTTCATGCAATATTTTGCAAGGAGGGTTCGTTGCTGCACTCAACTAGAGTATTTGTAAGGGGTTGCAGTGTTGTCGCACCAGCACCAGTGCCTAAGGCCCAATTTTTCAGCCGCTGTTTAACAGGGGCATGTAAATACAATTTTTGATGTAATACTTTGCAGCAGGGCTTGTTCCTGCGCTCCAACTAGAGTATCTGTGAGGGGTTGCAGTGTTGTGGCACCAGCACCAGTGCCTAAGGCCCAATTTTTCAGCCCCTGTTTAACAGGGGCGTGTAATTACAATTTTTGATGCAATATTTTGCAGGAGGGCTCATTCCTGCGCTCCAACTAGAGTATCTGTGAGGGGTTGCAGTGTTGTGGCACGGGACATACTAAAACATGGCTTAATGTAGCTTAACGTGTAATAAAGTGCCTAAACCTCAATCAATTGCCCTGAAACTTTGCACAGCCTAAGTTTTTACATTTCCAAACCTATCCAAGAAGTTTCATGCGATTCAGTGTTCCACAAGGCAAACTAGGGACATTAAGCTTGATTTTTGGGGAGCTTAATGTGGCTTAATGTACAAAAAAGACCTTAAATGTTAACCAATTTCCCCCAAACATTACACAATAGAAGACTCTATCCATGCCAACACATTCTGAAAATTTCAGCTCATTTGGTTAATCACACCAAAAGTTATTCATGTTGACATTAAGCTTGTTTTTTGGAGATCTTAACGTACAAAAAAGACCTTAAATAATAACCAATTTCCCCCAAACTTCACACAATAGAAGACTCTATCTATGCCAACATATTCTTAAAATTTCAGCTCATTTAGTAGATCACACCAAAAGTTATTCACATTAAGCTATATTTTACAATGCTAAAACGTTTAATGTAAAGAGCTTAACGTACCATAATGTGCCTTACCCTCAATCAATTGTCTTGAAACTTTGCACAGCCTACGTTCTCAACTTCCCAAACCTATCCAAGAAGTTTCATGTGATTCGGTGTACCACAAGGCAAACTATGGACATTAAGCTTCTTTTTTGGAGAGCTTAATGTGGCTTAACGTACAAAAAAGACCTTAAATGTTAACCAATTTCCCCCAAACTTCACACAATAAAAGACTCTATCCATGCCAACATATTCTGAAAATTTCAGCTCATTTGTTTTTTTTTTTAAAGATATTTTTATTATTAATTTTACAAACCAGTTGTACAAAACAAGCACAACAAACAACCACTTAATATGCTCGGTCAGTCATTGGTAAACAGCAACAATATGTATCTCATATAAACAAAGACAGACATTGGTGCATCTGCTAATATTGCACATAACTACTTATACAAGCAATTCGTCCGTGTATAACAGTATTAATAATCTGCATAAATTATATGCTATCCTGGCGCGACCTGTAAATGTCCCAACTATATATATCCTACAAGGTGAAGGTCAGAGGGCTAGCAAGCCACCTACCCCAAATTTTATGGAATGTTTTTGTCTGTTTCCTTAGTTCAAAGGTAAGTCTATACAGTGGTATAACATCATTGATTAATTTTAGCCATAGGGATTTCAAGGGTGTTGATACACCCTTCCATGACAGCAGAATGGTCTTTCTAACATAAAAGTAGAGGATTCGTAGTAAACTTTTTGCCTGTGTTGATAGTTGTAAATCTCCAAAGATCCCCAACAGACCATTTTTTGGGTGGATGATATTAGGGAGGCCTAGAGCAGAGGAAATGAAGGAGCCTACTTCCACCCAAAAGTCCTGAACCACTGGGCAGGTCCAGAAGCAGTGCATGAAATCAGCACTCCCTCCACAACCACGAAAGCACTCAGCAGAGGACTTCAGCCCCATTTTGTATAGTCTGGCCGGAGTAAGGTGAGAGTGGTGAAAAAATTTAATCTGTATAACTCTGGATGAGATGACCGTGGCTTTATATGTGTCTCTGAATTCAGTCCAGTCCTCCTCAGTAAATGAAATGTCCATGGATGTCCATTTTTCCTGCGCTTTACTAAATCGGGGGTTAACGTCTGTCGTTAGGGCCGCATAATAGGTAGAAATAAGCTTATTAGGGTCTGGTTGTCTTAGTAGTCTCTCTAGCGGGGGTAAATTAATGGGATTCTTTAAGGAGCCAAACTGAGCTCGTATAGCATGCCTAAGTTGATAATAGTGGAACAAATAAGAGCGTGGTAGGTCAAAGTTTAATCTCAGTTGTTGAAAAGTTTTAAACCCTTGGGCATCATACAAATGACATAAATATTTTATTCCCTTGGAGTACCATCGCTTAGTGTCGGGCAATGAGTATAGTTCCTGCAAAGTAGGGTTGAACCACAGAGGATTATTTGGGGATGTGGACCAGGAATGTTTAGAGATTTTTGTAACGATATATCGAAAAAGTAAGAGAGAAGTGGCTAGCATAGAGGTGCCTGGTCGATTTGGGACCTTCCCTCTATAAATAATGTTATGTAGAGTTTTCATAGAAGATGCAATGGCTCCCTCAGTGGTAGTACATGCATTTGCTGGGACCGGACATAGCCAATCATGCACATGCACTAGCTGTGATGCTAAGTAATAAAGAAAAAAATTTGGAAACGCCAACCCCGCCATATGTGATGGCAGTCTCAACGTCTCCAGTGCCACCCTGGGGGTCCCCCCACTCCACAGGAACGTTGTACAAATCGTATCTATCCTTTTAAAAATAGATTTGGGGATTTTGCAAGGGGAGTTAGCCAGCACGTATAGCAGTTTCGGTAGGTAGATCATTTTAAGTAGACTTGCTCTTCCCAGGTCCATCCATTGTTTTTTTTTTTCCAAAATCTTTTTATTGGTTTTTAAAAAGAGAAACAAAAACAGATAAAGAGAACAAACAGTTAAACATACATTGGTCTAATATGATGTCTATGTGATCCTTGCAGGAATCACGCTGTCAACTTATTCATGAAAAATATATTATGAAATCAGTCATAGTGGTAATTTGTTCCTGTAGTCTACTCAGTATGGGGTCTAAGTTGTTAGTAATGTAGGTAGATAAAGGCGATTGTACCAAGACTCCAAGATATCGGAAGGAGGTTACTACCTGTAGGTTGGAGTCCGGGTGGATCTGGGAGATTGCTGCAGAATCCAGAGGGAACAGGCTGGATTTGTCCCAGTTCAGCCGGAATCCAGAGAAATCTCCAAACCTATTGATCTCGGCCAATAGCGACCGAAGTGATGCATTAGTATCTGCCAGATACACCAAGGTGTCGTCTGCATAGAGCGAAATACACTCCTCAATGGTAGCAATAGGCAGGCCTTTAATGGAAGAGGATGTACGAATTCGTGCCGCCAGCGGTTCCATAGCCAAGGCGAACAGAAGCGGGGACAAAGGGCATCCCTGCCTCATGCCCCTTGTAATGGAGAATGATTTAGTGATTGAGGAATTAACTCGCACTCGGGCTGGGGGGATGTATAAAGTAGTCTAATCCATGCCACCATGCGAGGACCGAAACCATACACCTGCAACACACAAAAGAGATATGGCCATTCCACACTATCAAATGCTTTACATGTGTCCAAAGACACAATGGCACGTGTACGGGAACACTCATGAGGGTATTGCAGGTTGTGGAATAGTCTGCGGATATTCATTCTTGTGGACCGTCCAGGTATAAAACCCCCTTGGTCACTATTGACCAGAGACGTAACTACAGTATTTAAGCGGTTTGCAAGCACTTTTGCTAGGATCTTAACATCCACATTTATGAGGGATATTGGGCGGTATGATTCACATTTAAGTGGATCTTTGCAGGGTTTCAGCAGGAGCACGATCAAGGCTTCTTGCATGGTGGGGGGAAGGATACCAGCATCCAAGGCCTTATTATATGTAAGTAACAGAAATGGGCACAGTAAGTCCCTAAATTGTGAATACTATTCAGTGGGATAACCATCCAGCCCAGGAGTCTTGTGGGCTGGCATTTGAGCAATGGCTACTGCAATCTCTTCAACCGAGATGGGAGCGTCTAACATCTCCCTCCCCTCAGTAGAAATGGAGGGGAGAGATATGTCAGCAAGGTATTCGTTTAGCTGGGGTTCAGTATACTCAGCCCTGGAAGTGTAAAGTTCTGTGTAGAAGTTTAAAAAAGTTTCCATAATATCCCCAGGGACCTCACTCATTTGACCTGTCTTAGTATAGATACGAGGAATGGATACTGGAGGGCAATCAGGCCTTGTTAAAAATGCTAAAAGGCGCCCAGCCTTGTTGCCATGTTCAAATGATTTCTGTGCCATGTGTAACAATTTTTTTTTGTAAGGTCTAACAGACGTATTTCATATTCCCTACGTTTCAGTAGCCATGTTTCTCTTGTGTCCGGTGTCGGATCAGAGGCATATACAGATTCTGCTTGTACCATGGCAGTTTCAAGTTCTGCCGTACGCTGTTGGTTATTTTTCCTCAAGGCCCCAGTGACGGACATAAAGGTGCCCCTCAATGAGGTCTTGAATGCCTCCCACTCTATAGAAGGGTCCACTGTCCCCACATTGTCCCTCCAGTATTCCTTGATACCTTGCCTACATGTTCCCTGTACCACCTCATCCTCTAGCCAATAAGAATTTAACCTCCAAATGGAGGGGCCAGATCCCGGAAGGATGGTGAGGTCCACAGAACAGCTCATTTGGTTAATCACACCAAAAGTTATTCACATTAAGCTAAATTTCACAATGCTAAAATATTTAATGTGAAAATGGCTTAATGTAGCTTAACGTGTAATAAAGTATCTAAACCTCAATCAATTGCCCTGAAATTTTGCACAGCCTAAGATCTCAACTTCCCAAACCTATCCAAGAAGTTTCATGTGATTCAGTGTTCCACTAGGCAAACTATAGACATTAAGCTTGTTTTTTGGAGAGCTTAACGTACAAAAAAGACCTTAAATAATAACCAATTTCCCCCAAACTTCACATAATAGAAGACTCTATCCATGCCAACATATTATGAAAATTTCAGCTCATTTAGTAAATCAGACCAAAAGTTATTCACATTAAGCTATATTTTTTATTATTATTTTTATTTTTTAAAGCTTCTACTTTCCTCAATTTTCCTACCCTCTCTTTCGCATATACAACAAGAAATCTTAGATGAACAAATCTCAAATTTGGAAGTCACATCAGCCATTAAATCCTTAAAACTTCATAAACGTCCAGGCCCTGACGGATTTTCAGCCTCCTTTTACAAACATTTCACTTCACTACTATCCCCAATTATGACAAATGCATTTAATTCACTCTTAGAAGGAGAATCATTTCATGCAGAATCCTTACTAGCTTCAATATCCATGATTCCTAAACCTCAATCTGATGACACTTCTTGGTCTAACTATAGACCTATCTCTATACTTATTCTGGATATTAAAATTTTAGCCAAAATCTTATCAAATAGACTTAACCCAATTATAGGTACACTGATTCATAAAGACCAAACTGGTTTCATTCCAAACAGACAAACTAGTGATAACATTCGTCGTGCTACTCTACTAACCCATATAGCTAGAACTCGCAAAATCCCTGCCTGCTTCCTCTCAATCGACATACAAAAAGCATTTGACACTTTATCTTGGTCCTACCTTCACGCCATTCTTCATAGATGGGGTTTTGGTGATAGGTTCCTGAAATGGATTTCTTCTCTTTATCATAATCCAGAAGCCTATGTATCCTATTCGGGTACCGCTCTGATACTTTCAATATTGAAAGAGGTACCAGGCAGGGATGTCCATTATTTCCCTCTCCTATTCTCCTTAGCTATTGAACCCCTAGCTCAACTCATTAGATCTAATATAAATATAAAAGGGATTGAACTGTGTTGTCACCAACACAAAATATGTATGTTTGCTGACGATGCATTTGTATTTCTAACCTCACCCCTAATATCAGCTCCAAACCTCATTGACATTCTTACTAAATTCGGTAACTTATCTGGACTCAAAATTAACCAATGTAAGTCAAAAGCCCTAAATATCTCGTTAACATCTGAACTGCAAAAACAATTACAAGATTCCCTCCCGTTTGTATGGTCGACAACACACATATCATACCTCTTACTGCTAATCCAGCTGACTTGTACTCTGCAAATTATCCACCATGCTAACTCAACTAACAGCCTTAATGAAAAAATGGTCTTCATTACCGTTGGCTTGGATGGGTAGAATTGCAGTAGTTAAAATGTCAGTATTACCTAAAATCTTATATCTGTTCCGAGTACTCCCTATACATGTTCCTGCTCACTTTTTCCGTATATTGCAACGCAGATCAGCCCAATTTATTTTGGATAAACTTAAACCACGTTTACCACAATCTACCCTATACATGCCACGAATCCGTGGAGGCCTGGGTGTACCTAATTTTTCCAAATACTACTATGCTTCTCAATTAGCCCAACTAACTAAATACCATTCCACAAAAGAAATTCCTCTTTGGGTAGCAATAGAATCAGGGGAATGTGATCCACTATCCACATCAAATCTGTTATGGCTTTTAACTTCCCAACGTCGTTCAATATCAAATCCGATCACTAGACATAGCCTCTCAATTAGGGATAGGGTCAAATCTGGGTTTAGACTCCAATGTCCACTTAATCCCCTCCTCTCCTTCTTACACAATCCCTCCTTCTATCCAGCCTGGTCTTTACCTTCATCCTTTTCGGCCTGGAAAATTGCGGGTCTTACACAAACACATCATTTCTATGACTCAGATAAAATCATAACTTTTCCAACACTAATGCTCCGTACACACGGTCGGATTTTCCGATGGACAATGTCCGATCGGAGCGTGTTGTCGGAAATTCCGACCATGTGTGGGCGCCATCGGACATTTTCCATCGGATTTTCCGACACACAAAGTTGGAGAGCAGGAGATAAAATTTTCCAACAACAAAATCTGATCGCGTCAATTCCGACTGTGTGTGGCCTGTTCCGACGCACAAAGTGCCACGCATGCTCAGAAGAAATTCCGACACGGGACAGCTCGTTCTGGTAAACTTAGCGTTCGCAATGGATACAGCACTTTCGTCACGCTGCAATGTTAAAAATGGTTTAATACAGCGCACTCTCTTCTTCTTTATAATGTGACAAGAATTAAGTAGTTTTGCTGCTCATATTCACACACACTTCTCACAAACTTTTATTTGTGTTTTTTAAGTGGGATTCCCTCAATATATCGTTATTAGTTGTCACATCTGACAGTTTTATATTTTTTTTTTTTGGATTTTCAGCCTTTTTTTTCTTTAATATTTGGATTTTTTCCAAGGCTGATCTTTGTTCAATGTTATTTTTATTTTTACTCCAGAATATTTTTGTGTGTGTTTTGTGCGTCAAGTTACCCCAACACCATTGATATCTTTTATTATTTAATCTCCAGGAGATTGTTTGTTGTTGGTGTCCCTTGTTCATTTCACATTGTATATTTGAAATGTACCTGAATCCTCACAAACCAACTGTCATTTTTGAAGTAAAACACATAGGAGAGTATAATTCAAAACAAAAATCCTTTATTAAGGGATCAGAACCAAACAAAGAGGAAGGCAACACTGGATCAACATGAGAAATTAGCGAAGCCTGGGACCCCCACGGCAGACATCAATTCTTAAACATCAAAATTGGTGGCCTGAGGAGTCCATATGTAAGGGAGGGCAGTCTGGTCCAGAATTTGCAGAGATCCGGATAGCAGCAGATGACATCTGTGTCCCCAGGCTGTGGTACCACAAGAGGCTGCATCTTTTGGCCGACCAGACTGGATCCAGGGCAATCACTGTCTAGTCTTCCTTCCACGCTTCCTTCCGGGCTGTGGCTGTGCAGTTGGAGATGTGGCAGGAGGAGGAGTAGGACCTGGAGGAGGAGGAGGACTGGGAGGACCTGGAGGAGGACTGGGAGGACCTGGAGGAGAGGGAGGAGGAGGACCTGCAGGAGGAGGAGGAGGACCATCCCAAAGATGTGTGTGAGGTGTAATTTGGCCCCTCATACCTTTCTCCAGAGCCTCTGATATGAGGGCCTCACACATGGCTTTTTGGCCCTCCTCCATCCTCTGCATTTTATATGCTATGAATGCAGCAATGTTCTCCTGCATGGTGTGTGGTGCTCCCAGGACCTCTGTAGCCCTCCAAAAGAATGCTATAGCCGCCTCCTCTAGGGTACTCGTCCTACTGCCACTTTCTGTTTTCAGGGGGGGTGGAGGGACCTTGATATCAGCCAGCCGGCTCGGCCCGGCCACCTCCTGGCTGAGACTTCCCTGTGTATGAAAAAGGGACATGGTTTTAGTTTTTGCATCATCAATCACAATCCTAAATTAGTACTCCCAACTAACATCTAGTTAACATCATTGATTGGACAAGCAGAAATATTTAGAGGAATGCTATACCTGGCTCAATCTGGGCTCCTCCACATATGGCCTGGAAGGTCCAGGTTGGGCGTCAGAAGCCTCAGCCGGGGGGGAAGGAAGCGTGGAAGGAAGACTGTAGAGGGATGGCCTGGGTTCAGTCTGGCCTGCCAGAAAGTGCAGCCTGTCGTAGTACAACATCCTGGGGACATAGATGTCATCTGCTGCTCCGGATCTCTGTGAATCCAGGACTTTCTTGCGCTCCCTCAGATATGTGCTCCTCAGGCCACCAATGAAAATCTTTAAATAAGTGATGTCTGCCGTGGGGATCACCTGCTTCACAATTTCACACAATTGCTCCAGTGCTGCCTTCCTCTTTGCTTGGTTCTTGAAATGGGGGTGGGTAATCTCCCACAGACAGGGCAGCTCACTTAGCATATCTATGAATACTGACATGAAGTCAGTATCTCTCATTAAGATATCCATGTTCACTGCAAGACACAACACAAGACAAAGCCTAATGTCAGACAAAACTCTCCTAATCTTGTAACAATATAGGCCTCAATCTAGAAGCAGTATAGGCACAAGTTTGTCTCTTACCTTCGTTCTTATGATCGGCGCGTCCAATGCTCCTTCCTCCGCTCACAGATCGTACGTAACACGCACGCGTGTTACGCTTTATACACACTGCGCATGCGTGTAACTCCGCCCGCCCCTGACGTTCTTTCTAGTCTATTCCCCGCTCCTTTTCGTTCGGCGCAGTGGGTGAAGAGCACATGGCGGAGTTACAGCAGGTGCGTGCTAATTCTAGCAACGAGGAGGAGGAGGAGGAAAGCCCGGATCCAGGCACGTCCCGATCCAGAAGGAGACGTTTTAAGGCCACAAATATGTCATTTGGGGAGATGTTGGAGATGGTCGACATCATGAGGAAGTCTGACTATGACGGAAAATATGGGCCTTACCCCAACCCCAACATCCGAAAGGCCAAGATCATGGCGAAAGTGGTCAGGAGTCTTGAGAGGAATTTCGGGGTACGAAGATCTAAAGATCAGCTCAGGAAGCGGTGGTCGGACCTGAAGTTGAGAGAACCAGAGCAGTACCGAAAGATCCAGAGAATGCTGCAAAAAAGTAAGTAGTTGTGCTGTGTCCATATTCTTTCTGTCTTTATTACGTTCATTCTGCTCCATATGCTTTTATTAATTGTAACGTTTAAAAAGGGCAACTTTAATGTTCATGTGCCCATTATTCGTTCGTATCAAACATTTTTCTTTTGGCCTCTAGAACACCATTGTTTAGGCCATATGCATTTTCACACATTTTTGGGGGCCTACTTGGATGCCAAATATTTGTTTGTGTAGATGGGTTTGTTACTAGAATGAAATGCCAACTAGATTGTGTGTAAGGAGAGGACACTGAGCAGCTGTTTTCACATCTGGACTCTGGAGCACTAGTGTGGGACACAAGAACACCATTTTTATTAGGGGGGGCACACAGGTGCTCCAGTGTATACTATAGGGGGGTCTCCATCTGTGAAGCTTGTACCAAACAGGTAAAGTATTGCAGCTTGACAAAGGACACTAAAAAAGATACATCTTGGAACTCTGCTAAAATAGACAATTGTACCCCACTTCCAAGCAATGTTTCCTATTTCTAGTTCTGCCATCAAATATCTGAGTGCTAATTATACCATTTTTGTTTTACATAGGGGAGAAAAGACTCGGACACCCCTCATCCCAGGAGACCAGAGCCCCCCCACCTCTGGAAGAAGGGGAAATACCAACCCAAGAAGAAGAGCAGGAGGAAGAAGAAGACGTGGTGGAGATTGGCACCACAACAGGTGAGTGTCTGCGACCACAGGCTCAGGTAAAAGAGATGGATGGTGGCAGATTTTTGAGACCTTTTTTTTTGTTCTTTATCTCTTTTTAGGTGATCGTGATCCAGAACGCTTTACATCTGAAAGTGCCCAGATACTCATCGGGGAGATCATGGGGTGTAATCTCCAACTGCAAAACATCCAGCAACAAATCACTGATGTTATTAAAAAAAATAATAACATCATTGATGTTTTGGGGTGAATTTAAACCCCACAAAATCACCTGTTTTATCTTACGAAAATTTTTACAATGTTTAGAAAAGCCAAATTTGGAGGATGCACACAGTGTGCCAACATGTGCTATCTGCCATCATGGGAGATCAATGGACGCGTTTTGGGGGTGCAACCCCTTCCTCAATTATAAAGTCGCATTGAGGAAGGGCTTGCTCCACCAAAACACGTCCCTTGATCCCCCCTGATGGCAGATAGCACATGTTGACATTCGTAAATTGGTGTGCATCTTCCAAATTTGGCTTTTCCAGGGGTGATTTCCCCCCATCTGAACGCTATATCAAACACAGTTCCTAAATACTCATGTCTGATATAGCCTTCAGGTTTTACCATATGTGAACTTTGTAAGTTCAAGTTTTTTGGCTTTCTTGTTGGTTTTACACAGGCCTGTTTTATCTGAAATGGATATTTCGATTTTTGAGAATGCTACTGCAAACATTGTTATACAACAAACATGTTGGTTTGTTTGAAAAACCTTTGGGAAATGCACATGTGATTGTGCAGGTATAAAAAAGTGCCTTACTCAAGAATGTGTGGATTATTGTCTTAACACTACAACACTTTTGGGGTGATGTAATTGCTGTTTTATGCAAAAATGGGGGTTATTTCCTAAGGGCAAATACACTTTGCACTACAAGTGCAGGTTCAGTGCAGTTGCAAGTGCACTTGTAGTGAAATGTGTTTTGGCATTTAGGAAGTACCAGCCAACACTGTTTTTTTAAAAGGTTACCCAATCACGATATTTTCTGCACTCAACACATTTCTGTCAGGGTCAGCTAAAACAAACACAAGTAGTAAATGTCCACAAAGAATTTCTTTTGATTGTTTTTTATTTGAAAAAGGTGTCACAGATTGTCTGGCATATTTATAGCCCCCCTACCCGCAAAGAACTCCAGGTAGCGTAACCGGACATCACGGGCATTCAGGGAGGGCAAGCCAGGACGGCCACTTTCAAGCGCCGTCAGTGTTGATGGATTAGGGATTCCGGCCTCAGGCCCAACTGAGCCAGCATAGTTGGCTGAATGTTTTCTTAAAAAATTATGGAGAACACAGCAGGCAAGTATTATATGGTTCAGTTTATACTCCGCCATATGGATGGGTGTCAGAAATAATCGGAACCGGCTGGCCAGGATTCCAAATGTGTTCTCCACCACTCTTCGGGCTCTGGCCAGCCGGTAATTAAAAACCCTCTGTTCCGGGGTGAGGGTCCTCATCGGGAATGGCCGCATCAGGTGGTCCCCCAGCGCAAATGCTTCATCAGCAACTAACACAAATGGGAGACCTTCAACATTGTCCTCTGGAGGTGGCAAGTCCAAGCTGCCATTCTGGAGATGCCTGTAGAACTCCGTCTGGGCGATCACTCCACCATCGGACATCCGGCCATTCTTCCCCATGTCCACATACAAGAACTCGTAATTAGCCGACACCACCGCCAACATCACTATACTATTAAACCCTTTGTAATTATAATAGTACGACCCCGAGTTGGGTGGTGGGACGATGTGGACGTGTTTCCCATCAATTGCCCCTCCGCAGTTAGGAAAGTCCCACCGCTGGGCAAAGTGGGAGGCCACAGTCTGCCATTCCTGTGGCGTTGAAGGAAACTGTTGAGGAAAAAACAATAAACATTACTATTTTTTCAAAGATACATGGCAAGCAGATTAGACACAAACATTATGGGGCAACCTCCAGATAGCATTTACTAAGGGGAATTTAACAAGGCCAAAGTATAAGGTACACCTATCATATTCCCCCTCCCCCCCTCTCATGGGCCTTTTCTAACATTATAGGGGGGCGAACTCTTGGACAGGTAACCCTCTTCATTTCATTGAGAGATGGATGCCTAAATACAGGGTATTACTTGTAACAGACCCTCCTTAGTTACACTATTGGCAGCCCACTGGACAGGTAAGAAGTGTCAGAATACAAAGATATAAATACACACTGTACACATTTGAGGACATTTGGACATTCTGCTATTACCTATCAAGATAATAATAGAATAACAAAACTTTAAACAGTACCATTGGAAAGTATACAGGCAGGCCCTTGCACTACATGCTTTGGGGAATTCATCCATACATCTGACCAGTAAAGAGATGGATATAGTGTGTATGGGTTTGGCAAAGTCAGCAGATAGATGATTGAGGATAGAGAATTGGGATCAGCTGACTTAGCAGTTGGGGGAGGGAGGGTTAAAAAAAATTGGGGGACACCACAAAAAAAAGCCTCTGGCACTCTGCCTGAATTGAAATCAAAAATCACATTTCCAAACATTTTAGGGGGTGTTTGGGGTAAAGCACTACTATAGAGCTGATAAAATACATTGTTAAGTGACTACATGAGGTGAATATAGGGCAGGAGACACCATGCTGGAGAGGTTATTGAAGGGCAAATATGTATGAAGGACCTAACATAATAATTACATAACAATCCAGCATGCATGAGGACAAAGGGGACATTCACAGCATATTACAATCATGGTAATTAGGGAATGAGGGAAGAAATACAATATATTATCAAACATTAAAGACAATAAAATATGATATAAAAGGATAAAAATCTTACCTTCATATACTCCTTCTGCAGGACCTGTATGATGGCAGAACAGGTCTCTGGGATAATGATCCCCAGAGCCTGGGGGGAGATGCCTGTCGAGAACTTGAGGTCCTGCAGGCTTCTCCCTGTGGCCAAATACCGCAAGGTAGTGACCAACCTCTGCTCCGGAGTGATGGCTTGCCTCATGCAGGTATCCTGCCTGCTGATATAGGGGGTCAGCGAAGCCAACAAACGGTGAAACACGGGGTCCGTCATCCGGAGAAAGTTCCTGAAATCATCAGGATTATTCTCACGGATCTCACGGAGCAAAGGCATATGAGAGAACTGGTCATGCTGAAGCAAAAAATTCTTGGTCCATGAACTCCTCCCCACCCTGTTCATGGACTGGACTTGTGTCAAGGTCAGGACCCCAACACCAAGCCCCCGCACAGCACGAACTCTACGAGGAGTACGCATACGAAACATGGCTAGAAAACGGTCGGCTGCTCAGAACGAAGTAACAGAACGCACTGAAGAACAGCAAGGCCTGTGAAGAGCGACCTGAAAACCAGTAACGAACGAACAAGAATACAATGACTACTTAAAGTCACGCGGAACTTGCTTGCACGCACTGAAGAGCAGATACAAACCCACAAGCACAAACTGAACGTCAGAAAACGATCTGAAAGCCACGAGTCTGAAAAAGCGCGAATCGTCTCTCACCAAACTTTTACTAACACGAGATTAGCAAAAGGAGCCCAAAGGGTGCCGCGCTTGGTTCTGAACCGGCCTTTTCTAGTCTCGTCGTACGTGGTGTACGTCACCGCGTTGTTGGCGATCGGAAATTCCGACAACTTTGTGCGACCGTGTGTAGGCAAAACAAGTTTGAGCCAACATCCGTCGGAAAAAATCCTAGGATTTTGTTGTCGGAATGTCCGAACAAAGTCCGACCGTGTGTACGGGGCATAAGTAAATCTCACAACATATCTTCTAATGAAACATTTAGATATTTACAAATTAAAAACTTTTTGTCCCAAAATGCCCCCCCCCCGCCAACTTGACAACTTTGGACTATACTACCTTTGAACGTGCTTGTATATCAGATCCACACAAAAGAGGACTGATATCAGATCTATATAACCAATTACTTACACATACATCCTCCACTCCTCCATCTTACACTTCCAAATGGGAGGCTGATTTAAATCTTACCCAAGATACATTGGATTGTGTACAGATCTGGAAAGACTCTAAATCCGCTACACCTAACATTATAGCTCTTGAAACAAATTATAAAGTTTTTACCAGGTGGTACCTTGTACCTGCACGAATATCTAAATTCCTTCCTCAATATCCCCCTCAATGTTTTCGTGACTGTAATGACAATGTAACACATCTACACATTTGGTGGACTTGTCACATAGCGCAAACCTTTTGGTCAAAAATATTTTACTTTCTTTCTACAATGTTTGAAACTAATGTACAACTTGATCCTTCGGTAGCTCTCCTAAATAATAAACCACGAAATATCACACAGCGCCAATTTAAACTTTTATTATATGTTACAACAGCTGCTAAACAAACAATAGCAAAATCCTGGAAGTTAGACAAACTCTGTGAAGTAGTGGTGAAACAATATGTAACACAAGCTATGATACACACTAAAATGGAATCTTACTCGATCAACTTGATAAATTTAATACACTATGGCTTCCACGGATAACACATTTCCTACCACCAAATTTAGACCTCTCCCTTCTTTTACCCTAGCCGTTTTACCACCCTTATGGACAAGATTTTATATATCTCTACAGATACTATGATAACCTATCTCTTTTGAAGATCCCACACTCCCACAACATTCCTTCAGTTACCACCCCATTTTCTCACCTAAGTAACTTTATTTCCACAAAAAATGACAGTGGAAATATCTTATTTTACCCTCATACTGAATTACTCCTCGAAAGTAAGGTAATGATTGGTCATGTATTTTGGGGACATGTGTGTTTAGTTTGTGTTTTTTACATTGTGGGGACACTAGACTGGTGATCAGTGAGTAAAAAGCTGTAAAAAACAGCTCATACTCACTGATCACCAGCCGGCTGCAGCGATCTGCTCTCCTCTCTTTACTGACAACTTCCATGTGAGGAGAGGAGAGCCAATTTCCTAGTAACCGGCTCTGTATTTACATCACATGACGGCTGTGATTGGACATGGCCATCATGTGATCAGGAGGGCCAATCGCAGAGCCCTCCTGCCGATCGGAGATGCGCTGTGTCCGGGTGACACAAGCGCATTGGGATCGCGCCGCTGTGCGAGCATGCACGCGCGCGATCCCGCTCCTTCTGAGGGACGTTCCTGAAGTCCACTCAGAAGGAGAGAGCGCCCATCCGGCAGTTTATGTGCAGTGGCCGGGTGGGAAGTGGTTAAGGATTGTAAAAAAATGGTTAAATGTAAATAACTTTTGGGGTGATTTACTAAACGATCTGGAATTCTTGAATAGGTTTGGGAAGTTGAGAACTTAGGCTGTGCAAAGGTTCAAGACAATAGATTGAGGTTAAGGGACATTATGGTATGTTAAACTCTTTACATTAAATGTTTAAGCATTGTAAAATATAGCTTAATGGGAATAACCTTTGCTGCGATTTACCAAATGAGCTGAAATTTTCAGAATATGTTGATATTGATAGAGTCTTCTATTGTGTGAAGTTTGGGGGAACATGTGGTTAACATTTCAGGTCTTTTTTGTACATTAAGCCACATTAAGCTCCCAAAAAACAGGCTTAATGTCCCTAGTTTGCCTTGTGGAACACCAAATTGCATGAAACTTCTTGGATAGGTTTGGGAAGGTGAGATCTTAGGCTGTGCAAATTTTTAGGGCAATTGATTGAGGTTTAGGCACTTTATTACACATTAAGCTACATTAAGCTACATTAAGCCATTTTGACATTAAATGTTTTAGCATTGTAAAATATAGCTTAATGTGAATAACTTTTGGTGTGATTAACCAAATGAGCTGAAATTTTCAGAATATGTTAGCATGGATAGAGTCTTCTATTGTGTAAAGTTTGGGGGAAATTAGTTAACATTTAAGGTCTTTTTTGTACATTAAGCCACATTAAGCTCTCCAAAAAACAAGCTTAATGTTCATAGTTTGCCTTGTGGTACACCAAATTGCATGAAACTTCTTGGATAGGTTTTGGAAGTTGAGATCTTAAGCTGTGCAAAATTTCAGGGTAATTGATTGAGGTTTAGATACTTTATTATACATTAAGCTACATTAAGCCATTTTCACATTAAATGTTTTAGCATTGTAAAATATAGCTTAATGTGAATAACTTTTGGTGTGATTGACCAAATGAGCTGAAATTTTCAGAATATGTTTGCATGGCTAGAGTCTTTTATTGTGTGAAGTTTGGGGGAAATTGGTTAACATTTAAGGTCTTTTTTTGTACGTTAAGCCACATTAAGCTCTCCAAAAAACAAGCTTAATGTCCATAGTTTGCCTTGTGGTACACCGAATCACATGAAACTTCTTGGATAGGTTTGGGAAGTTGAGAACTTAGGCTGTGCAAACTTTCAAGACAATTGATTGAGGTTAAGGCACATTATGGTACGTTAAGCTCTTTACATTAATCGTTTTAGCATTGTAAAAAATATAGCTTAATGTGAATAACTTTTGGTCTGATTTACTAAATGAGCTGAAATTTTCATAATATGTTGGCATGAATAGAGTCTTCTATTATGTGAAGTTTGGGGGAAATTGGTTATTATTTAAGGTCTTTTTTGTACGTTAAGCTCTCCAAAAAACAAGCTTAATGTCTCTAGTTTGCCTTGTGGAACACTGAATTGCATGAAACTTCTTGGATAGGTTTGGGAAGTTGAGATCTTAGGCTGTGCAAAATTTCAGGGCAATTGATTGAGGTTTAGATACTTTATTATACGTTAAGCTACATTAAGCCATTTTCACATTAAATGTTTTAGCATTGTAAAATATAGCTTAATGTGAATAACTTTTGGTGTGATTAACCAAATGAGCTGAAATTTTCAGAATTTGTTGGCATGGCTAGAATCTTTTATTGTGTGAAGTTTGGGGGAAATTGGTTAACATTTAAGGTCTTTTTTGTATGTTAAGCCACATTAAGCTCTTAAAAAAACAAGCTTAATGTCCATAGTTTGCCTTGTGGTACACCGAATCACATGAAACTTCTTGGATAGGTTTGGGAAGTTGACAACTTAGGCTGTGCAAAGTTTCAAGACAATTGATTGAGGTTAAGGTACATTATGGTACGTTAAGCTCTTTACATTAATTGTTTTAGCATTGTAAAATATAGCTTAATGTGAATAACTTTTGGTGTGATTAACCAAATGAGCTGAAATTTTCAGAATATGCTTGCATGGCTAGAGTCTTTTATTGTGTGAAGTTTTGGGGAAATTTGTTAACATTTAAGGTCTTTTTTGTATGTTAAGCCACATTAAGCTATCCAAAAAACAAGCTTAATGTCCATAGTTTGCCTTCTGGTACAGCGAATCACATGAAACTTCTTGGATAGGTTTGGGAAGTTGACAACTTAGGCTGTGCAAAGTTTCAAGACAATTTATTGAGGTTAAGGCACATCATGGTACGTTAAGCTCTTTACATTAATTGTTTTAGCATTGTAAAATATAGCTTAATGTGAATAACTTTTGGTGTGATTTACTAAATGAGATGAAATTTTCAGAATATGTTGGCATGGATAGAGTCTTCTATTGTGTGAAGTTTGGGGGAAATTGGTTAACATTTAAGGTCTTTTTTGTATGTTAAGCTCTCCAAAAAACAAGCTTAATGTCCATAGTTTAGGGTGTGCAAAATTTCAGGGCAATTGATTGAGGTTTAGGCACTTTATTACACGTTAAGCTACATTAAGCCATTTTCACATTAAATGTTTTAGTAAATCCCTTGTGGCACCAGTGCCTACGGCCCAATTTTTCTGCCCCTGTTCAACAGGGACATGTAATTACAATTCTTGATCTAATATTTCACAGCAGGGCCCACACACGGTCGGATTTTCCGATGGAAAATGTGTGATAGGACCTTGTTGTCGGAAATTCCGACCGTATGTGGGCTCCATCACACATTTTCCATCGGATTTTCCGACACACAAAGTTTGAGAGCAGGATATAAAATTTTCCGACAACAAAATCTGTTGTCCGAAATTCCGATCGTGTGTACACAAATCCGACGGACAAAGTGCCACGCATGCTCAGAATAAATAAAGAGATGAAAGCTATTGGCCACGACGTACGTGTGTACGTGTTTTACGTCACCGCGTTTAGAATGATCAGATTTTCCGACAACTTTGTGTGACCGTGTGTATGCAAGACAAGTTTGAGCCAACATCCGTCGGAAAAAATCCTAGGATTTTGTTGTCGGAATGTCCGAACAAAGTCCGACCGTGTGTACGGGGCATTACTGTGAGGACTTACAGTGTTGTGGCAACACCACCACCACCACCAAAGCCCCAATTTTTCTGACCCTCTTCAACAGGGGCATGTAATTACAATTCTTGATCTAATATTTCACAGCAGAGCCAGTTCCTGCGCCCACCAAGAGTATCTGTGAGGGCTTACAGTGTTGTGGCAACACCAACACCTAAGGCCCCAATTTCTGCAGAGTATATAGGGCAGGCCCCTACTTTCAAACATTCAACTTACAAACAACTCCTACTTGCAAACGGAAGGAGACAACAGGAAGTGAGATGAAATCTACCCCTAGGAAGGGAAATTCTCTCCTGTAAGAGTTAATATGGGAAAAACGTGTCTCCTTTCCACTGATGCTTTATCACCAATCCTTGTTTCACTAAAAACTCCAAATTGTCAAAAAACATTTGTCATTGGGACAGAAAGTGAGGTAAAATCTTCTGAAGAGGTGCACAGACAGTAAAACAAATGTCACAGGGGTGATAACCCTTCCAAATGTTTTCCAAAAAGCTTAAAAATAGATGTTTTGGCTGGAGTTACACTTTAAAAATATACCAGTTCAAAATTACAAACAGATTCTACTTAACAACAAACCTATAGTCCCTGTCTTGTTTGCACTGCCTGTATACTGCTGTTCAGAGGGCCTGGGGCCCCACGCCTTTCCTTTTTTTAATTTGGGTGCGGGGTTCCCTTTAATATCCATACAAGACCCAAAGGGCCTGGTAATGGACTGGGGGGGGGTACCCATGCCGTTTGTCTCACTGATTTTCATCCCTAGGTAGGGACCCAACATTACATTAAAGCTGTAAGCAGTTTTAACCACTTGACGACCGCCTCACGCCGATGTACGTCGGCAAAGTGGCACGGACAGGCAAAATCACGTACAGGGTACGTGATTTGCCTTCCGCGGGTGGGGGGTCCGATCGGACCCCCCCCCGGTGCCCGAGGCGGTCGTCTTTTGTCCAGCGGCGATCGGTGATGAGGGGGAGACCATCCGTTCGTGGCCCCCCCCTCGCGATCGCCGCCGGCCAATGAAAACACTCCTTTGCTGCTGTATGCTAAACAGCAGCAAAGGAAGTGATGTCATCTCCCCTCGGGTCGGTATTTTCCGTTCCGGCCCGAGGAGAGAAGACATCTATGTGAGTGCACCAACACACACACACACAGTAGAACATGCCAGGCACACAAAACACCCCGATCCCCCCCCCGATCGCCCCCCGATCCCCCCCCAATCACCCCCCCCCCCCCCTGTCACAAACTGACACCAGCAGTTTTTTTTGTTTTTTTTTTTTTTTTTTTCTGATTACTGCATAGTGTCAGTTTGTGACAGTTACAGTGTTGGGACAGTGAGTATTACCCCCCTTTAGGTCTAGGGTACCCCCCTAACCCCCCCTAATAAAGTTTTAACCCCTTGATCACCCCCTGTCACCAGTGTCACTAAGCGATCATTTTTCTGATCGCTGTATTAGTGTCGCTGGTGACGCTAGTTAGTGAGGTAAATATTTAGGTTCGCCGTCAGCGTTTTATAGCGTCAGGGACCCCCATATACTACCTAATAAATGTTTTAACCCCTTGATTGCCCCCTAGTTAACCCTTTCACCACTGATCACCGTATAACCGTTACGGATGACGCTGGTTAGTTCGTTTATTTTTTATAGTGTCAGGGCACCCGCCGTTTATTACCAAATAAAGGTTTAGCCCCCTGATCGCCCGGCGGTGATATGCGTCGCCCCAGGCAGCGTCAGATTAGCGCCAGTACCGCTAACACCCACGCATGCAGCATACGCCTCCCTTAGTGGTATAGTATCTGTACAGATCAATATCTGATCCGATCAGATCTATACTAGCGTCCCCAGCAGTTTAGGGTTCCCAAAAACGCAGTGTTAGCGGGATCAGCCCAGATACCTGCTAGCACCTGCGTTTTGTGCCTCCGCCCAGCCCACCCAAGTGCAGTATCGATCGATCACTGTCACTTACAAAACACTAAACGCATAACTGCAGCGTTCGCAGAGTCAGGCCTGATCCCTGCGATCGCTAACAGTTTTTTTGGTAGCATTTTGGTGAACTGGCAAGCACCAGCCCCAGGCGTCAGGTTAGCGCCAGTACCGCTAACACCCACGCACGCACCGTACACCTCCCTTAGTGGTATAGTATCTGAACGGATCAATATCTGATCCGATCAGATCTATACTAGCGTCCCCAGCAGTTTAGGGTTCCCAAAAACGCAGTGTTAGCGGAATCAGCCCAGATACCTGCTAGCACCTGCGTTTTGCCCCTCCGCCCGGCCCAGCCCAGCCCACCCAAGTGCAGTATCGATCGATCACTGACACTTACAAAACACTAAACGCATAACTGCAGCGTTCGCAGAGTCAGGCCTGATCCCTGCGATCGCTAACAGTTTTTTTTGTAGCGTTTTGGTGAACTGGCAAGCACCAGCCCCAGGCAGCGTCAGGTTAGCGCCAGTACCACTAACACCCACGCACGCAGCATACGCCTCCCTTAGTGGTATAGTATCTGAACGGATCAATATCTGATCCGATCAGATCTATACTAGCGTCACCAGCAGTTTAGGGTTCCCAAAAACGCAGTGTTAGCGGGATCAGCCCAGATACCTGCTAGCACCTGCGTTTTGCCCCTCCGCCCGGCCCGGCCCAGCCCACCCAAGTGCAGTATCGATCGATCACTGACACTTACAAAACACTAAACGCATAACTGCAGCGTTCGCAGAGTCAGGCCTGATCCCTGCGATCGCTAACAGTTTTTTTGGTAGCGTTTTGGTGAACTGGCAAGTGCCAGCGGCCTAGTACACCCCGGTCGTAGTCAAACCAGCACTGCAGTAACACGTGGTGACGAGGCGAGTCCCATAAGTGCAGTTCAAGCTGGTGAGGTGGCAAGCACAAGTAGTGTCCCGCTGCCACCAAAAAGACAAACACAGGCCCATCGTGCCCATAATGCCCTTCCTGCTGCATTCGCCAATCCTAATTGGGAACCCACCGCTTCTGCAGCGCCCGTACTTCCCCCATTCACATCCCCAACCAAATGCAGTCGGCTGCATGAGAGGCATTTTTATGTCCTCCCGAGTACCCCTACCCAACGAACCCCCCAAAAAAGATGTCGTGTCTGCAGCAAGCGCGGATATAGGCGTGACACCCGCTATTATTGTCCCTCCTGTCCTGACAATCCTGGTCTTTGCATTGGTGAATGTTTTGAACGCTACCATGCACTAGTTGAGTATTAGCGTAGGGTACAGCATTGCACAGACTAGGCACACTTTCACAGGGTCTCCCAAGATGCCATCGCATTTTGAGAGACCCGAACCTGGAACCGGTTACCGTTATAAAAGTTAGTTACAAAAAAAGTGTAAAAAAAAAAAAAAATATGAAATAAAAAAAAATAGTTGTTGTTTTATTGTTCTCTCTCTCTCTATTCTCTCTCTCTATTGTTCTGCTCTTTTTTACTGTATTCTATTCTGCAATGTTTTATTGTTATTGTTATTGTTATTATGTTTTATCATGTTTGTTTTTCAGGTATGTAATTATTTATACTTTACTGTTTACTGTGCTTTATTGTTAACCATTGTTAACCATTTTTTTGTCTTCAGGTACGCCATTCACGACTTTGAGTGGTTATACCAGAATGATGCCTGCAGGTTTAGGTATCATCTTGGTATCATTCTTTTCAGCCAGCGGTCGGCTTTCATGTAAAAGCAATCCTAGCGGCTAATTAGCCTCTAGACTGCTTTTACAAGCCGTGGGAGGGAATGCCCCCCCCCCCCCCCCACCGTCTTCCGTGTTTTTCTCTGGCTCTCCTGTCTCAACAGGGAACCTGAGAATGCAGCCGGTGATTCAGCCAGCTGACCATAGAGCTGATCAGAGACCAGAGTGGCTCCAAACATCTCTATGGCCTAAGAAACCGGAAGCTACGAGTATTTCATGACTTAGATTTCGCCAGATGTAAATAGCGCCATTGGGAAATTGGGGAAGCATTTTATCACACCGATCTTGGTGTGGTCAGATGCTTTGAGGGCAGAGGAGAGATCTAGGGTCTAATAGACCACAATTTTTTCAAAAAAGAGTACCTGTCACTACCTATTGCTATCATAGGGGATATTTACATTCCCCGAGATAACAATAAAAATGATTAAAAAAAAAAATATGAAAGGAACAGTTTAAAAGTAAGATTAAAAAAGCAAAAAAATAATAAAGAAAAAAAAAACAAAAAAAAAAAACACCCCTGTCGCCCCCTGCTCTCGCGCTAAGGCGAACGCAAGCGGCGGTCTGTCGTCAAACATAAACAGCAATTGCACCATGCATGTGAGGTATCACCGCGAAGGCCAGATCGAGTGCAGTAATTTTTCCAGTAGACCTCCTCTGTAAATCTAAAGTGGTAACCTGTAAAGGCTTTTGAAGGCTTTTAAACATGTATTTATTTTGTTGCCACTGCACGTTTGTGCGCAATTTTAAAGCATGTCATGTTTGGTATCCATGTACTCGGCCTAAGATCATCTTTTTTATTTCATCAAACATTTGGGCAATATAGCGTGTTTTAGTGCATTAAAATTAAAAAAAGTGTGTTTTTTCCCCAAAAAATGCGTTTGAAAAATCGCTGCGCAATTACTGTGTGAAAAAAAAAAATGAAACACCCACCATTTTAATCTGTAGGGCATTTGCTTTAAAAAAATATATAATGTTTGGGGGTTCAAAGTAATTTTTTTGCAAAAAAAAAAAACTTTTTCATGTAAACAATAAGTGTCAGAAAGGGCTTTGTCTTCAAGTGGTTAGAAGAGTGGGTGATGTGTGACATAAGCTTCTAAATGTTGTGCATAAAATGCCAGGACAGTTCAAAACCCCCCCAAATGACCCCATTTTGGAAAGTAGACACCCCAAGCTATTTGCTGAGAGGCATGTCGAGTCCATGGAATATTTTATATTGCGACACAAGTTGCGGGAAAGAGACAAATTTTTTTTTTTTTTTTTTTTTTTTTGCACAAAGTTGTCACTAAATGATATATTGCTCAAACATGCCATGGAAATATGTGAAATTACACCCCAAAATACATTCTGCTGCTTCTCCTGAGTACGGGGATACCACATGTGTGAGACTTTTTGGGAGCCTAGCCGCGTACGGGACCCCGAAAACCAAGCACCGCCTTCAGGCTTTCTAAGGGCGTGAATTTTTGATTTCACTCTTCACTGCCTATCACAGTTTCGGAGGCCATGGAATGCCCAGGTGGCACAAAACCCCCACAAATGACCCCATTTTGGAAAGTAGACACCCCAAGCTATTTGCTGAGAGGTATAGTGAGTATTTTGCAGACCTCACTTTTTGTCACAAAGTTTTGAAAATTGAAAAAAGAAAAAAAAAAAATGTTTTTTCTTGTCTTTCTTCATTTTCAAAAACAAATGAGAGCTGCAAAATACTCGCCATGCCTTTCAGCAAATAGCTTGGGGTGTCTACTTTCCAAAATGGGGTCATTTGGGGGGGTTTTGTGCCACCTGGGCATTCCATGGCCTCCGAAACTGTGATAGGCAGTAAAGAGTGAAATCAAAAATTTTCACCCTTAGAAATCCTGAAGGCAGTGATTGGTTTTCGGGGTCCAGTACGCGGCTAGGCTCCCAAAAAGTCCCACACATGTGGTATCCCCATACTCAGGAGAAGCAGCTAAATGTATTTTGGGGTGCAATTCCACATATGCCCATGGCCTGTGTGAGCAATATATCATTTAGTGACAACTTTATGAAAAAAAAAAAAAAAAAAAAAAAAAAGTGTCACTTTCCCGCAACTTGTGTCAAAATATAAAATATTCCATGGACTCAATATGCCTCTCAGCAAATAGCTTGGGGTGTCTACTTTCCAAAATGGGGTCATTTTGGGGGGTTTTGTGCCACCTGGGCATTCCATGGCCTCCGAAACTGTGATAGGCAGTGAAGAGTGAAAGCAAAAATTTACACCCTTAGAAATCCTGAAGGCGGTGATTGGTTTTCGGGGCCCCGTACGCGGCTAGGCTCCCAAAAAGTCCCACACATGTGGTATCCCCATACTCAGGAGAAGCAGCTAAATGTATTTTGGGGTGCAATTCCACATAGGCCCATGGCCTGTGTGAGCAATATATCATTTAGTGACGACTTTTTGTAAATATTTTTTTTTTTTTTTTTTTTTGTCATTTTTCAATCACTTGGGACAAAAAAAATAAATATTCAATGGGTTCAACATGCCTCTCAGCAATTTCCTTGGGGTGTCTACTTTCCAAAATGGGGTCATTTGGGGGGGTTTTGTACTGCCCTGCCATTTTAGCACCTCAAGAAATGAGATAGGCAGTCATAAACTAAAAGCTGTGTAAATTCCAGAAAATGTACCCTAGTTTGTAGACGCTATAACTTTTGCGCAAACCAATAAATATACGCTTATTGACATTTTTTTTACCAAAGACATGTGGCCGAATACATTTTGGCCTAAATGTATGACTAAAATTTAGTTTATTGGATTTTTTTTATAACAAAAAGTAGAAAATATCATTTTTTTTCAAAATTTTCGGTCTTTTTCCGTTTATAGCGCAAAAAATAAAAACCGCAGAGGTGATCAAATACCATCAAAAGAAAGCTCTATTTGTGGGAAGAAAAGGACGCAAATTTCGTTTGGGTACAGCATTGCATGACCGCGCAATTAGCAGTTAAAGCGACGCAGTGCCAAATTGGAAAAAGACCTCTGGTCCTTAGGCAGCATAATGGTCCGGGGCTCAAGTGGTTAAATGATCTTTATTACTTTAAAAATGTCATTTTGTGCAGGGACTGTTCTAAGCATGGGAAACATGCGCCACTTTACAGGCATACAATAGACACCCCCCAGGTACGATATTTAAAGGAATGTTTCACTTATTTTTTCACTTTAACCTCCCTGGCGGTATGATTATTTCAGATTTTAGGTGCTGAAAGCAGTACCATTATTTTGCACAGAAATTTGGCGTTTTATATTGAAGGCCTGTAATTCTTAGGAATAACACACTTAAATCTGTCCAAACAAGAGTCTAGTAGACATCCCGGGTATGATAAAGTTTGAAAAACAAAATAAAAAATTATAATATAATAATTATAACTATAAATAATTATAACAAATAATAATATAATAATAATAAAAATTATTCAATAATGTAATAGAATCAAAAACACTGAAATTTGCTCAGTTGCAGAATTGTCGCTTTCGTTACTTTTAGTGTTTGGTGACAGATTTCCCCACAAATCACTATCGCTCAATTCTGCAAGTGATTCTAATTTATTATCGCTGTTTTCTAGCTGGTCTAAAGCCACTCTTGATGTAAAGGGACGGTTTTGGTTGCTATGGACAATCTCCAGTTTCCAGGCAGAAAGAACAGTATTTACAATATAAAACTGCATGCAGGCCACTGGACAGACCACTAGGGACAAAGGGGGTGTGAAATTATTTGATACAGTACTGTAATCTGTAAGATTACAGTATACTGTATCAATACTGTGTGTTTTACTGTTTGAATTTGCCGCCGAACTCCGTCCCAGTGCGTCGCAATGCTCGCAGGGAACGGAGCTCGGCACTGTGAATCGAGCGAGACACAGCGGCTCGCCGATCACAGCGGGGAGACATCGCAGGATCCAGGGGACAAGGTAAGTAAACTCTTCCTGGATCCTGCGATGCGATCCCGAGTCTGGCTCGGGGATACCGCTTTTGGTATTGAAAATCCACCCCGAGCCAGACTCGGGAATACCGCTAGGGGGATTAAGCATCATTAAAATCACTGCTCCCGAAAAAACGGCCGTTTTTAAAACTTTTTTTTGTATTGATACATGTCCCCTGGGGGAAGGACACAGGTCCCCAAACCCTTTTTAGGACAATACCATGCAAATTAGCCTTTAAAATTAGCACTTTTGATTTCGAATGTTCGAGTCCCATAGACTTCAATGGGGTTCTAACGTTTGTGCAAATTTTCGGTCCGTTCGCAGGTTCTGGTGCGAACCAAACCAGGGGGGTTTTCGACTCATCCCTAGTATTCGGTAAAAAAATCAGCATTGCCATTGATCACGCCCTCCCACAGCACTGCCACTGATCCCAGGAATTCTAGGATCCCTAGGAGTTTTCTGTCTATTGATGGGTCCCCTCACCACCCCAGTCCATGGTGTGCAGGCAGGTGGAGAGCGAAATTGCATGGGGGGGGGGGGGGGGGTGGCCCAAGAAAATGTTTGCCCAGGGTCCAATCAATATTAAAGATGGCCCTGACTGGGATGCCATGTAGCCTCACAACCTCCTTGATGAATGCAGAAAATGTGTCAGTGGCAGAGGGGGTTCCTTTCAAAGGTATGAAGTTTGCCATTTTTGAAAGATGGTCAACTATGACACAGATAATGGTGAATCCTTCAGATGGGGAAGTTCCACAATAAAGTCCATGCAAATCATACTCCATGGCTTTTTAGGTGTAGGGAGGGATTTCAACAGGCCCCAGGTCTTGGCACGATCAAACTTATTTCTGAGGCATACAGAGCATGATCTGACATAGTCTCTACAGTCCTTTAATAAATCTGGCCACCAAAAGGAATGGGAACCAGGTCTGAGGTTTTGTGGATTCCAAAGTGTCCGGCTAGAGCAGTGATGGCGAACCTTGGCAACTCAGATGTTTTGGAACTACTTTTCCCATGATGCTCAACTACACTGCAGAGTGCATGAGTATCATGGGAAATGTAGTTCCAAAACATCTGGGGGGCCAAGGTTTGCCGTCATTGGGCTAGAGAATGATCATGGCACCTCTTAATAATGGAAACCCTAAATGAAAATTTGTACCTTGTGTAAATAGAGTTCATCCCTTCGTTGGAGATGTAAATCCAGAGGAGGTGGGTGGTTAGCGACCGCCTCCTTAACTGGTGACATCACATCTACTTGTAGAAGCAGGACATTTTTATCTGGCAAAATAGTGTCAGGTTCAGAAGGTGGGACTGATTCAGGAAACATGCGTTAGAGAGCGCATCAGGTTTGCAATTCTTGGATCCGGGGCAAAAAGTTAAATGGTATACAAAACAGGAAAAGAACAGTGCCCATCTGGCCTGTCGAGGTCTTAGTCATCTAGCAGCTCTTAAGTACTCCAGATTCTTATGGTCTGTAAAAATAAGGATAGGCTATGCAACTCCCTCCAGCAGGTAGCGCCATTCCTCAAGGGCAGCTTTAATGGCTAACAGTTTTCGATCTCCCACATCGTAAATTTTCTCTCAGAGGAACTTAATTTTCTGGAGAAAAAGGCAATAGGGTGGAGTAAAGATTTGGCCCCTTGTTGTTTGGATAATATAGCCCCAAAAACACTTTCAGAAGCGTCCACTTCGAGTACCTAGGCCAAAGCAGGATCTGGGTGCTTCAAACTAGGAGCAGAGGTGAACAGAGTCTTTAATTGTTCAAAGGCGACTTGAGCCTCTGGAGTCCACTTGAATGGAACATACTGCTTAGTCAACTGTGTGATTGGTGCTATGATACCGAAAAGGTTCTTTATAAATTTCTTTAAAAAAAGTTAGCGAACCCCACAAAGCGGTGTACTGCTTTCGTCTCCTCCGGAGCAGGCCATTCCAATACAACGGTCACCTTTTGTGGGTCCATAGCAATGCCATCTGCAGAAATGTCCCAGGAATTGAATAGTCTGTCTTTCGAACTCGCATTTCTCAGCTTTTGCGTAGAGATGGTGTTGACAAAGTCTGCCCAGTACCTTCTTTACATGACTTCTGTGTAGGTCTAGAGAACTGGAAAACAGGATAATAAACAAGTCAAGATAGTCCCCAAATATGTCATTGACAAGATGTTGGAAAGTAGTTGGGGCATTACAGAGAGTGAACGGCATAACTAGATATTCAAAATGTCCAAAGCGCGTTCGCAATATTGTCTTCCGTTCGTCTCCTTCACGAATTCTGACTAGATTGTATGCACCCCTCAAGTCAAGTTTAGAGAAAACATGCGCCCCTCATAATGTTTGGAATAGTTCAGGAATTAAAGTGGTTGTTAAGCCACTCTAACCTGTATACACCATCAACACTGCTTCCTATTGCAGTGTTCCCCTCTGTGTGTGATTTATAAAATTAATTGCTGCAAATGCCTCATTTCACAGCCAAGATTGTGATTACATGACCGGCCAGCTTTCTCCTTTCCTTCCCTGAGAGGTGCAGTGGGTGGGCCTGAGATTCCTCTGCTGACGTCAGTCGCAGGGGGAGGAGGAGGGGTGGAGGAGAGGAGGAGAGAGCTGGGTGGTCACCTGATTGCAATCTCAGCTCTTAAATGAGGTATTTACAGCATTTATATTTATAAATCATTCAGAGAGGGGGACACTGCAATTGGAGGCAGTGCTGATGGTGTATACAGGTTAGTGTTATGAGAGCAGCAGGAGGGGTGGCACTGTCACGAGTAGACAGACAGAGAGGGGAGGGCGGGAGGAGGACACAGGAGCAGAGAGGAGAGCAGATAGCAGGCTGCGGATAATGGAGGCACATAAACTGACCACAGACTCCATAACTTGCTGACTAATACTGTCACGTACCTGAAAGGAGACTGAGTTGATGAGGTTGGCCTCTCTTATATCTTCCGCCCTGGCCCCATTGAAGATGAGACAGAGGAAGCTGAGTGACAGAAGGGACACAAGTGCCTGATGTTGATTGCAGAACCTGTAGCAGAGAGTGCGACTCCAAGGAGACTGTGGAACCAGAAAAACAGTAACAGTGGTAATGTTTGAAGGCCTTGTCCAGGTTAAAGGGGCACTCCGCTCAAGTTAATGGTTCTGGACTGGCAGCTTGTCAGGACTCTGGAGGCTGGGACATACAGCGGTGAGCAGAGCTGGTGCAGCAGACAGCCGGGCAAGCACTCGGAGGTTAACGGAAGCCAGGATCAAAGGCAGAAGCAGAATCTCAGGAATAGCCGGGATCGTCAACAAGCGGGTAGTGGGGTACCAAGTCATTAGCAGAGCCAGAGTCAGAAACGGAGCCGGGTTAAAGGTAAACAGCAGCACATAAGCAGGATCCACAGCCAAGGTCGAGGAAAACGCCAGGTCAGCAACAGGGAAAACATGCAGGATCAATCAGGATACAGGACACAGTTGAAGATCAGTCAGCAAAGGATAAGAGAATGAGCTCCCTTTAAATAGCCCGCCTGGCACCAAGAGGCATTGTGTCCACGCGCATGCGCACCCGAGATTGCAAATTTCCGGTGCCTGCACCTGTTAGCCATTCTGTGGGAACTGCCATGCACATGCCCACATCTATGTGCCAGATGTCTCACAGGGATTCAATGACAATAGATACCAGAGGTTGGTTGTATATGGAGTTCACCCAGAACAGAGAACAGTCACAAATGGTGTACCACAAGGCTTTGTACTGGGTCCTGTTCTTTTTAAAGCAGTGTTCCAGCCGCAAAAAAAAAAAAAATTCTTAAAAGTCAGCAGCTACAAACACTGTAGCTGCTGACTTTTAATAAGGACACTTACCTGTCCAGGGAACCCGCGATGTTGGTCCTCTGAGGCCGATCCATCCATCGGATCGGGTGCAGGCGCCACCTTTCTAACTAAGGGCAACCGGCAGTGGAGCCTTGCAGCTTCACTGCCCATTCCCTACTGTGCATGCGTGAGTCGCATGGCATTTTGTGAATGGCCAGCTTGTCTTCTGGGACACACACAGGTCCCGGAAGACAGTGGGGGGGGGGGGGCGGGGGGCTCGCCGCACAAAATGATATGACGTCCTGTGCCGTGGCCCTGATGGATCGGAAGTACACTATGTACTTCATAAAAAGTTAGGAAGGAAAAAAAAATAAATTTTAATATCCAAAAATGAGGGGTGGAGGGGTAGTCTTTCGTTTAAGATCACCTCTCAAAAGTGGATGTCACTCCCCTTTAATTAATATGTAAGTAATATTACTAAAGTTTTTTTTGGGCAAGGTATGTCTTTTTGCTGAAGACACAAAGGTGTTTAATAGGGTTGATATCCCTGGAGGTGTCTGTAACATGGAACATGATTTGGCATTGCTGGAAGATTGGTTTAAAGCAGTGGAGACTGCAGTTCAACCTTTCTAAATGTAAAATAATGCACCTAAGGAAAAAATAATCCCCTGAGAGAGTACAACATTGGGGATACAGTTTTAGCCAGCACTGCAGAAGAAAAAGATCTGGGGGTACTTATTTCAGATGATTGCAAAATTAGCAAACAGTGTGACCAGGCAGTGGGGAAAGTGAATAAAATTCTAGGATGAATCACTAGAGGGATCACCAGCAGGAGGAATGAGGTCCCGATTCCCCTATATACAGTGCCTTGAAAAAGTATTTATACCACTTGAAATTTTCCACATTTTGTCATGTTACAACCAAAAACGTAAATGTATTTTTTGGGGATTTTATGTGATAGACCAAACAAAGTGGCACATAATTGTGAAGTGGAAGGAAAATGATATCGTTTTCAAATTGTTTTTACAAATAAACATCTGAAAAAAGTGTGGCGTGCATTTGTAATCAGCCCCCTTTACTCTGATACCCCTAACTAAAATCTAGTGGAACCAATTGCCTTCAGAAGTCACCTAATTAGTAAATAGAGTCCACCTGTGTATAATTTAATCTCAGTATAAATAAAGCTGTTCTGTGAAGCCCTCATGCCACGTACACATGATCAGAATTTTGGTCGGAAAAAGCTATGATGGTTTTTCCGACGGGATTCTGCTCAAGCTTGTCTTGCATATACACAGTCACACCAAATTCCTAATGTCAAGAATGTGGTGACATACAACATGTACGATGGCACTATAAAAAGGAAGTTCAATAGCCACTGCGCCACCTTTTGGGCTCCTACTGCTAATCTCATGTTTATCTCGTGTTAGTAGAAGTTTGGTGAGAGACGATTCGCACTTTTCAGCCTTGTGCTTTTCAGTCCGTTACTGCTCTTCAGTTTGTGCTTGTGGGTTTGTATCTGTTTTTCAGTGCGTGTAGTCAGTTCGTATCTGTTTTTCAGTGCGTTCTTTTTCACTCATTTCTGATTTTCAGCTCGCTCTTCACAGGCCTTGCTGTTCTTCAGTGCGTTCTGTTAGTTCTGACCAGCCGACCGTTTTGAAGCCATGTTGCGGGTATGTGCTCATCGTAGAGTTATGCGGGGGCTTGGTGTTGGGGTTCTTGCTTTGACCCAAGCCCAGTCCATGAACAGGGTGGGGAGTTGCTGCGTGAGATCCAGGAGAATAACCCTGATGATTTCAGGAATTTTCTCCGGACGATGAACCCCGTTTTTCACCGCCTGTTCACTTTGCTGTCCCCTTATATTAGCAGGCAGGACACCTGCTTGCGGCAAGCCATCACTCCGGAGCAGAGGCAAGTCCCCACGTTGCGGTACTTGGCGATGGGAAGAAGTCTACAGCACCTCAAGTTCTCTACAGGCATCTCCCCCCAGGCTCTGGGGTTCATTATTCCAGAGACCTGTTCTGCCATCATACAGGTCCTGCAGAAGGAATATATTAGGGTAAATTTTCTCCTTTAACATCACATTCTGTGTATTTAATGTTTGCTAATGTATTGTATTTCTTTCATCATTTCCTAATTACCATGATTGTAATATGCTGTGAATGTCCCCTTTGGGCCCATGCATGCTGTAATCTTTTAATGCCCCTTTATTGGCCTACATGCATATTTGCCTTCACTAACCTCCCCAGCATGCTATCCTGGGCTCATACCCACCTATAGCCTAGTCACTTAACAATGTATTTTGTCAGCTCCATTGTAGTGCTTTACCCTAAACACCCCCTAAAATGTGTACAAATGTTATTGTTGTCCTTAAATTCATGCAGAGTGCCAGAGGCTTTTTTTTGGCTCCCAAACTGATTTAGGACCCCCCTAAAATTTTTCCAATGGGCCATCAGAGGGGGTGAGGAATCTGATAAGTGGACCTTATATTTTTGTCTTTAAATACTCCTTAAAATAAATGTTATACTGATGTTGGCCAATAATGTTTGTGTCTAATCTGCTTGCAATGTTATGTGCAAATGTACTCATTTTTTTTATGTTTGGACTCCATATTTTCCTTCAGCGCCACAGGAATGGCAGACTGTGGCATCCCAGTTTGCCGACCGTTGGGACTTTCCCAACTGTGTAGGGGCAATCGATGGGAAGCACGTCCACATTGTACCACCACCCCATTCGGGGTCATACTATTTTAACTATAAGGGGTTTCATAGTATCGTGTTAATGGTGGTGGTGTTGGTGACATATGAGCTTTTAAATGTGGACGTGAGGAAGAATGGCTGGATGTCGGATGGTGGAGTCTTTGCCCAGACCAAGTTCTACTGACGTCTCCAGAGTGGTGGCTTGGGATTGCCACCTGCGGAAGAGAACGTCGAAGGACTCCCATTTGTTTTTATTGCTGATTAAGCATTTGGTCTGGGTGATCACATGATGAGGCCATTCCCCCAGAGGACCCTCACCCCGGAGAAGAGGGTTTTTAATTACCGGATGACCAGAGCCAGAAAAGTCGTGGAGAATACCTTTGGGATAATGGTCAGCCAGTTCCGCCTATTTCTAACAGCAATAAATATGGCGGAGTACAAACTTAACCACATTGTGTTATCATGCTGCATACTGCACAACTTTTTAAAGCGAAATGCTACTAGTTATGTAGTCTCAGTTGGGCCTGAGGCTGGACTTCATGAAAGGATACTGATGGCCCTGGAAGCTGGCCGTCCTGGCTTGCCCCCCCAAAGCGCCCGTGAAGTGCGTCAAAAATATGTCGATTATTTTACGGGTAGGGGGGGCATTGCTATGCCAGCACATTTTTAAATATTTTCGAAATAAAAAAAAATTGATATGATAAAATCTTGAATTTGATTAACTGCTTGTGTTTCTTTTGTCTCCTAGGTTCTCCTAGTGCACTTGTAGTGCCAAGTGGTTTTTCCATTATTTAAATAACACCCATTGTCACTGTAAACACCAACTTAATACAAAAACTGGAATTGAGCATTGAAAGAAGAAGCCACATATTGTTGAGTAGAAAGCCTTTTACTCCGTGCACATGTGCATTATAAAACATTTTGGGGTAAAAAACATCTTTGTTTTTTAAAGTTTTACCTTGAAATTTTTATAAAAGTACATAAACAGGCATGTTTCCAAACATAACATACACAACTCAGGAACTTACAAAGTTCAACATTGAAAAAATGAAGGCAATATCAGACATTATAGTGTCAAAACTGTGTTGATCTTGCCTTCATCAGATGGGATGATCTCACCCCTGTAAAAGCCAAATTTAGAAGATGCACACAAATTGGGAGTCAAAATGGGGATTTCCCTCCTGATCCCATACCTAATGTCAACATGTGCTATCTCCCATCATGGGGATCAATGGGCGTGTTTTGAGGGTGCAACCCCTTTCTCTCACCAACTAGAGTTGCGAGGAAGGGGTTGCAAGTACAAAACGCGTACATTGATATCCCCTGATGGCAGATAGCACATGTTGACACACTGTGTGCATCTTCCAAATTTGGCTTTTAAACTGTATTAAAACTTTAGTTAAATTTTCTTTAAAAAAAAAAGGTGTAATATTTTTTGGATTTAGATTCTCCCTAATACATCAATCATGTTCTTCATTCTTTGTTCAATCTCTTTGGTTTTTTCCTTTATGATGTCTAAATCCCGACTACAAAAAAATTATGTCCTGGATTAGTCTTTGTGCACTGTCACTGGTGAAAAGAGGAGATTGTTCTTCCACAACATGCACATCACCTAAAATAAAAATACACACCATGTATTATAAATATACAGGCATACATCTATTACCTGAATCTGTGGTGTCAGACACTCACCTGTTGTGGTGACAATTTCAACCACCTCTCCTTCCTCCACATCCTGAGGTTGTGGTGTCCTCTGCTGCCCTTCTTCAGGAGGTGGGGGGTTCCTGGTTTCCTAAGATGTCCTGAGTCTTTTCTCCCCTATGAGAATGAAACAAAAGGTATACTTAGCACACAGATATTTGTGGCCAGAAATATGAATGTGAAACATTGCTTCGAAGTGGGGTGCAATTGTCTGGGCAGAGTTCCAAGTTGAAGACATGATTTATTCCCTTAACAAAGCTGGAATACTTACCTTTTTTGGACAACTTTCACACATGTAGACACCCCTAGTATCGACTGGAGCACTTGTGTGGGACACCCTAAAAAGTTTGTTCTGGTGTCCCACACTAGTGCTCCTGAGTCCAGATGTGTAAAGAGCTGCTGAGTGTCCTCTCCTTACATTACACTGAATCAAGTTTGCAATTCATTCTAGTTACAAACACATCTAGACAACAATGTCCTAAACTTCTTTTAATACAAATCAGCATGACCAAATGTAGTTAACCCTGTATCTACCAAAAACATCGTATTTAGTTGGCAAACGAAAGATGTGTACTGTGATTAACTGTACAACAGTAAAGAAAAGCACATGGAGCAGCACGCATGTAATAATAATAATAGGAACACACGACAACTACTTACTTTTTATAAGCACTCTCTTGATTCTTCTGTACTGATCCTGCTCCCTCAATTTCAGGTCTGACCAGAGTTTCCTCAATTGCTCCTTGGATCGTCATACCCCAAAATTCCTGTGCAGACTCTTCACAACTTTAATCATGATCTTGGCCTTTCTCACATTTGGGTTTAGGTACGGTCCATGCTTCCCATCATAGTCGGCCGTCTTCAAGATGTCCACCATCTCCACCATCTCTGCAAAGGACATATTTGAGGCCTTTTATCTTCTCCTCCGGGATCATGACATTTCTGGCTCCGGGTTTTCCTCCTTGTTACTGCTATTACACACCTGTGTCTCCGCCATGTCATCTCCCACTGCGGCGAAAGAGAAGGGGTGGGGAATATTCTAGAAAGAACGTCAGGGGTGGGCGACGTGGGCGGAGTTTCACGCATGTGCAGTGTATATAACACGCGTGTGTCGTACCTACGTTCTGTGTGCGTAGGAAGGAGGACCGGAAGCGTTGAACGTTCTAACGAAGGTAACATTTTAACTTGGGAAATCAGTGGCCTATACTGATTCAAGATTGAGGCCTATATTGGGATAAGATTAGGAGAGTTTTGCCTGATATTAGTATTTTTGTCTTGTGTTTTGTCTTTCAGCAAATATGAAACAATTCAAAGACCCTGAATTCATGAGCCAATTCATCAACAAATACAGGGATATGCGAAATTTGTGGAAGGTTAAAAACCCCTTATATCGCATTAAACCAGCTAGGAAGGCATTGCTGGAGAAACTGCTGCAATTTGTGAAGACGCAGGTCACCGACACAGACATTGAGTTTCTGTGGAGAAGAAAATTGGTAGCTTGAGAAGCATGTATAGGAAGGAGATTAATAAGGTCCAGGCTTCCATGAGATCAGGAGCAGCAGCAGAGGATGTGTATGTACCCAGTCTGTGGTACTACAACAGGATGCGGTTTCTGGAAGACCAGATTGAAGCCAGGGAATCACTTTCTACACTTCCGGCACCCCTTCCATCCACCCTTCCCTCAATCCCAGCTGAGGCTTCCGAGGACCAACTTGGGCCTTCCATCCTGGAAGAAGTGGAGGAGCCCAGCTGGAGCCAGGTATAGTATTTTTTAACATATTTATTGTCCGAAAATTATTGTTGTTAACTAGGGATGAACCAAACACACCCCGGTTCGGTTTGCACCAGAACTTTCAAACGGACCGATAGTTCGCACAAACTTTTGAACCCCGTTAAAGCCTATGGGACTCAAACGTGAGAAATCAAAAATGCGAATTTTAAAGGCTAATATGCAAGTTATTGTCCTAAAAAGGGTTTGGGGACCCGGGTTCTGCCCCAGGGTACATGTATTAATGCAAAAAAAGTTTTTAAAAAACTGACGTTTTTTCAGGAGCAGTGATTTTAATTATGCTTAAGTTGAAAAAATAAAAGTGAAATATTCCTTTAAATATCGTGCCTAGGGGGTGTCTATAGTATGCCTGTAAAGTGACGCGTGTTTCCTGTGTTTAGAAACTATCCCTGCACAAAATGACATTTGTAAAGGAATAAAAGATATTTAAAACTGCTTGCAGCTTTAATGTAATGTCTAGTCCCGGCAATATGGAAAAAATATCATTGAGAAAAAAAGGCATAGGTAACCCCCCTCCCCAGCCCATTGCCAGCCCCTTTGGGTCTTGTATGGATATTAAGGGGAACCCTGCACCCAAATTAAAAAAAAGGAAAAGCGTGGGGCCCCCAGGCCCTATGTACTAAGACAGGGACTGTAGGTTTGTTCTTAAGTAGAATCTGTTTGTAATTTTGAACTGGTACATTTTTAAAGTGTAGCTCCAGCCAAAAAATCTATTTTTAAGCTTTTTGGAAAACATAGGGAAGGCTTATCACCCCTGTAACCTTTGTTTTTGCTGTCTGTGCACCTTTTTAGAAGATTTCACCTCGCTTTCTGTCCCAATGACAATTGGATTTTGAAAAATTTGGTGTTTTTAGTGAAACAAGGAACCCTTACAGGAGATCATTTCCCTTCCTAGGGGTAGATTTCCTCTCACTTCCTATTGTCTCCTTCTGTTTAAAAGTAGGAGTCGTTTGTAAGTTGGATGTTTGAAAGTAGGGGCCTGCCATATATACTCTGCAGAAATTTGGGCCTTAGGTGTTGGTGTTGCCACAACACTGTAAGCCCTCACAGTTACTCTTGGTGTGCACAGGAATGGGCCCTGCTGAAATATTAGATCAAGATTTGTAATTACATGCCCCTGTTGAACAGGGGCTAAAAAATTGGGCCTTAGGCACAGGTGCTGGTGCCACAACACTGCAACCCCTCACAGAAACTCTAGTTGGAGCGCTGGAATGAGCCCTGCTGCAAAGAATTGCATCAAAAATTGTAATTACACGCCCCTGTTAAACGGGTAGAAAAATTGGGCCTTAGGTACTGCTGCCACAACACTGCAAACCCCTCACAGATACTATAGTTGGGGGCGCAGGGAATGAGCCCTGCTGCAAAGTATTGCATCAAAAATTGTAATTACACGCCCCTGTTAAACAGGGGCAGAAAAATTGCACCTTAGCCACTGGTGGTCCGTGCCCAGAACCAAAAATGTTCTTACAAGCTATCAGCATGAAAATTGAGGAGGAAGAGGATAGTAACTCAGCATAACAGGATAGTCACTCAGCATCAGCATAGGCAGTCTTGAAGGGATCTCACATTAAAAAAAAAATTATTCGGTTAATTCAGCATCAGGTGCTTGGTAGCTGGTGATTCAAGACTGATTCATTTTTATGAAGGTCAGCCGATCGACCGATTTGGTGGACCCTGTGATTGGTTACAAAGCCTCCAGCAGCACTGAATGTGCGTTCCGAAAGAATGCTGGATGCAGGACAGGCCAGTAACTCAATTGCATGCTGTGCAAGCTCTGGCCAGTGACACATCCTCAAGACCCAGTAACTCAGAGGATTTTCAGTGGGAAAGATGTCCAAGTCTGATCTTGCCCCTAGGTATTCCTGCACCATGTAAATCAGACACTGGTGATGGTTGCTGGAACCGATCATACCTTGGGGCTACAGACTAAAAAATTGTCGCAGAAGGTGGCCGTCTGAACGCATCGGTCAGACAGCCACCTTCTCCACCGCTCCTTCTGTGACTGACCGAAGCCTTGGCAACACGTTGTCCAGGACCAGGAATTTGTAACCTCCCAGGCTCTGGAAACGCGTTGCACAAACCTTTCTGCAAGGCCTCCCGAAGATGTTTCATTCTCTGCTCCCTCTGCGAGGGCAAGATAAGGTCTGCTACCTTACCCTTGTAACGTTTATCAAGGAGGGTTGCCAGTAATGATCCCTCTCCTTGATACCACGAATACGAGGATCCTTCCGCAGGCTTTGCAGGATCAGGGAGGCCATGCAGTGTAGGTTTGCTGAGGCATTCGGTCCGGAGTCCTCTGGGTCACTAAGAACGACATGATCCGCAACCACCTCTTCCCAGCCACATACAAGTCCATGGGTTTCTTGGGACTGTAAATGATCCCTTGAAGACTGCTGCTGATGCTGAGTGGTAGGCTCCACCTCCATGCTGAAACAAACCTCCTCCTCCTACTCCTCGTCCTCTTCCTGTGTGATTGGCGGGCCAGCAGGAACACTGTCTGGATAAAGGGGGCCTTGAGAAGTAAGGAAGTCCCCCGCTTCCTCCCTCTGTTCTGCCTCAAGTGCCCTGTCCATTATTCCACGCAGCGTGTGCTACAACAGGTGGACAAGAGGGACAATGTCACTGATGCATGCACTGTCACTGCTCACCATTCTCGTGGCCTCCTCAAATGGTGACAGGACAGTGCATGCATCCCTTATCATGGCCCACTGGCGTGGGGAAAAAAAACAAGCTCCCCTCACCCTGTCCTGGTGCCATAGTCGCACAGGTACTCATTGATGGTCCTCTGCTGCCAGTGCAGCCGCTGCAGCATGGCCAACGTTGAGTTCCACCTGGTGGGTATGTCACAGATTAGGCGGTTCTTGGGCAGGTTAAATTCCTTTTGGAGGTCAGCCAGCCGAGCACTGGCATTATATGACCGGTGGAAATGCATACGGACTTTCCTGGCCTGCCTCAGGACATCCTGAAAGCCCGCGTACCTGCCCAAGAACCGCTGCACCACCAAGTTAAGGACGTGAGCCAAACAGGGCACATGGGTCATTTGTCCCTGTCGGAGGGCAGAGAGGAGGTTGGTGCCATTGTTGCAAACCACCATTCCTGCCTTAAGCTGGCATGGCGTCAACCACCTCTGAGCCTGCCCCTGCAGAGCTGACAGAATCTCTGCCCCAGTGTGGCTCCTGTCACCCAAGCACACCAGCTCAAGCACCGCATGGCATCTTTTTGCCTGCGTACTTGCGTAGCCCCTTGAATGCCTACGGAGCACCGCTGGTTCCGAATTCAAATCAGCACAGGAAGAGGCCATGGAGGAAGAAGAAGAGGAGGGGGTGGAGGAGAGAGGTGTGTCAGAATCACCACTAGTAGCATTTTAGAGGCGTGGTGGCGGAACAACCTCCAACACTAGTGCACCCTGTCCTGCATACTATCCAGCTGCCAGCAGAGTCACCCAGTGGGCCCTGAAAGATAGGTAACGTCCCTTTCCATGCCTGCTGGACCATGAGTCAGCGGTAATATGCACCTTACCACTGACCGACCTGTCCAGCGAGGCCAAGACATTGCCTTCCACATGCCGGTAGAGAGCCGGAATCGCTTTCCGTGAAAAAAGTGGCGTTTGGGAGCCTGCCACTGAGGAACCGCACATTCCACAAACTCACAGAAGGGGGCAGAGTCTACCAACTGAAAAGGCAGCAGTTGAAGTGCTAGCAATTTAACCAAGCTAGCATTCAACCGCTGGGCATGTCAATGGCTGGGAGCGAACTTCTTGCGGCGGTGCAGCAGCTGGGGCAGGGAAATTTGCCTGGTACAATCTGACGTCGGGGTACCGATAGCAGATTGCCCGCAAGTACTTGGCAGTGACACACCTAATTCTACACCTTCATTCCTCTCAGTGCAGGTTTCTGAGAGGACAGAAGGTATAGTGGGGTTGGAGATCCCAGCTGATGAGGAGCAAGGAGAGGTCCGCTTTGTTCTTTGGTGATACGCTTCAGACATATGTTGCAAATAGCAACGGTGCGATCTGCTGCACACGTCTCAAAAAAAGCCCACACAAAAGAACTTTTGGAATAATGTGCAGAGACAGCAGTGCCCTGCACATGCAGAGCTCTGTGTGATGCAGTCAGTTGGCTGCCCTTAAGCTGGCCCTTAGAGGGCATCCTGCCTCGTTGGAGATGTGCCTCCTCCTCCTCCTCTCTCCTATCAGGCACCCATGAAGAGTCAGTGACCTCATCATCCCCTCCCTCCTCATCACTGGAGCAAACCTGGCAGTATGCTGCAGCTGGGGGAACATGACTGCCAGTTTGCTGTCCTTCCTGGGCACCCCCTCTCTCTGGGCTCACGTAACTGCCTTCCTCAAGCTGGGTACCATCATCGGAGCCCTCAAAACGCTGCGCATCCTCCTGCAGCATGTACCCAACACTGTGGTCAAACAGTTTGGGGGACTCCTCAGGACATGGTGGGGCTAGGGAAGGAGTGACTGATGCCATTGAGCTGAGGGTAGAGGCGGCGTTGGCAGCTGCTTTGGCAGACAAAGTACCCTGAGCCTGGGTGAGAGAGGATGAGGAGGATGAGGACAGCTTGGTCATCCACTCTACCAACTCTTCTGCATGTTGTGGCTCAACACGACCAGCTCCCAAAAAAAAGGACAAGCGTTTATGGGAAAACACAATAAGCTGCTACCATAACGCTTGCCAAAGGAAAGCTGACTAAATATTTAAAGCAAAACACAAAAACCTAAATTCTGTGTAGGCACAGAATTTAGGTTTTTGTATTTTGCTTTAAATACTGTACAATTAGATTAGTAAAAGAACGCCTGAAGTTTACTAAAACAATACACCAGTAATGGTCTACAGTAAGGTATAGGCTTGGCTAGACTATATATATATATATATAAGCCAGTATATATATATATATATATATATATATATATATATATATATATATATGTTAAATGCACTGAGCTCAGTGAGTCACCTGCCTGGCTGAAAGTGTCTTTGAACACGCACTCAGGCAATGACCTAGTCAGGTATAGGCTTGGCTAGACTATATATATACAAGCCTGTATATATATTTATATATATATTTATTAAATGCACTGAGCTCAGTGAGTCACCTGCCTGGCTGAAAGTGTCTGAACACACACTCAGGCAAAGGCCCTTTTCATGTATAGGCTTGACTAGACTATATATATACAAGCCTGTATATATATTTATTAAATGCACTGAGCTCAGTGAGTCACCTGCCTGGCTAAAAGTGTCTTTGAACACACACTCAGGCAATGACCTAGTCAGGTATAGGCTTGGCTAGGCTATATATATATATACAAGCCTGTATATATATTTATTAAATGCACTGAGCTCAGGAAGTCACCTGCCTGGCTGAAGTATATTAGACACAATACCCCAGGAACGGTCTGCAGTGAAATAAAGCTAAACTGTATACAGTGTATATATATATATTAAATACACTGCAGCTGTCTCGCCCGCCTGCCTGAAGTATATTAGCGACAGTACACCAGAAACAGTCTGCAGTGGGATCTAGCTAAACTATATACAGTATATATATATATATATATATATATATATACAAAACCGAGATGCATATATATACACAATACACTGCAGCTATCTAACTGTCTCGCCTGCCTGCCTGAAGTATATTAGCAACAGTACACCAGGAACAGTCTGCAGTGAGATCTAGCTAAACTATAAACAAGGTAAATATATATATACAAAACTGGGTTGCATATATATACACAATACACTGCAGCTATCTAACTGTCTCGCCTGCCTGCCTGAAGTATATTAGCAACAGAACACCTGGAACAGTCTGCAGTGAGATCTAGCTAAACTATATACAGTGTATATATATATATATATATATATATATACAAAACCGGGATGCATATATATATATATACACAATACACTGCAGCTATCTAACTGTCTCGCCTGCCTGCCTGAAGTATATTAGCAACAGAACACCAGGAAGGATTTGCTTGCCTGCTGTAGCCTCACCCAATCCCAGGTGCCTCACCTCCGCTTTACAACAAAAAGGGCTGGGAAGGGGATTAATGCGGAGGAGGCAGCACTGGGCCTCATTAGGGCGCTAATGTGGCCCTGAAAGCCCCCCCCCCCCCCCCCCCGACGCTGAAGAGGCCTATGGCTGCTATGTAGCTGCAAAATTGCAGCAAATGGAGGAGGGCCAATGCCTCAACTGCAAAAAAAATATTTTTGAGGCCATTCATATGGGGTTGAGGGGCCAAATGACCAATAGTCTAGATAGGACTGTGTTGACCAAAAAGTGAATGACTCAACACCAAGTTCACTATATGGACCCCTTATATATTTGTACATGTTGATCATATCCCCCTTAATCTCCTCTTCTCAAGAGAGAATAAATTCAGTTCCTCCATGCCTCTTATCAGTTTGGTTGCCCTTCTCTGCACTTTCTCCAGTTCCCCTGATATCCTTTTTGAGAACTGGTGCCCAAAACGGAACTGCATATTACAGATAAGGTCTTACTAATGATTTGTACAGGGACAAAATTATATCTCTCTCTCTGGAGTCCATACCTCTCTTAATACAAGAAAGGACTTTGCTCGCTTTGGAAACCGCAGCTTGGCGTTGCATGCTATTATTGAGCTTATGATCTACCAAAACCCCAGATCTTTCTCCACTACAGATCCCTCCAGTTGTTCTCCCCTAGTATGTTTGATGCATGCATATTCTTAGCCCCCAAGTGCATAACTTTACATTTATCAACATTAAACCTCATCTGCCACATAGTCGCCCAATTAGACAGTGCATTGAGGTTGGCTTGTAAATTGGAGACATTCTGTAAGGACGTTATTCCACTGCATAGCTTGATGTCATCTGGAAAGACTGAAATAGTACTTTTAATCCCAGACCCTATATCATTTATAAAGATATTAAAAAGGAGGGGTCCCAACACTGATTTTATTATTTTACTGAAAGGGTAGTTGATGCTTGGAATAAATTACCAGCAGAGGTAGTGCAACAGTCAACAGTAAATGGCTTCAAACATGCTTGGGACAAATATAGATCGATAGACACTGGGGAGCAGACACTAGTGCTGATGTCAGGCCACTGTCCGATAGCAGGTCGGCAGTGGCACCCATTGTCATATGTTTTTATGATTAATTTTATTTTGGCTTTTAACATACAATTCCAAGAAATTCTACACTATGGAGACTTCATCTGGCTCCCGGTGAGCTTTATTTGCTATAGCTACATCTGGATGGTGCGAGTTGCTGAACAGCCTTCCCCACAACAGATGGCGGATCTACACTGAATGCATGTTTGCTGCTGTACCGGCAACCAGCTTTTCCGGTGAGTGTCCATTTCGCAGGGGTGCGGTGGATGATTCTGGAGCACTGTACTGGATCACCAATAAGTTTATATTGCTGAGCCTATCATGGGACTGTGCATTTAAATCTATATTTTTCACTATATTGTTTTTTTATTGTGGATTTCCATCCACAAGTTTGGACATGCTGTGAACAAAGCTTATCAGCTTATCAGCCAGAATACGTGAGCCCGTTTTTTACTTTTTAGTCCTACTCATGTATTAATAAAATGGATTAAGGATTATTGAAGTCGCCAGCTCTATCTTCTGAAATTGTGTCTATTCACCGATGTAAGAGGGAACATCTGAGCCAGAGCACCCACCGTGGCTTTCTGTTCTATACCTGTAAAGGGTTACACTGCTTTGAGCGCTGCACCATCTGTTTTTCCTGTTAGAATTCCTAAACAGCAGGAAATGCAATAGTCCATATTCAATGAAGAATTTGACTAAAAAGAATGTTTCCAAGTGAGACTCCCAATCACCACTGCATCCACCATGCAAACACAACGTGGCAGTGTCAACAAAATCAGTGGTAAGTGCCCCCTACACACACCATTTGCAGCATCTGGTAAGAGCATACTGCACCTGGTGTGTGGTGTATGAGGTAGACACTGCCACAGGTTTTTTACACGGTGGATCCAGTGGTGATTGGGAGTCTCTCCTGGCAACATTCTTTCCTGACGGCTCCATGTCAGCACAGCTGACAAGTCTCCAGGACTTAACTCATATAAATTTGGGCCCATCTACAGCCTCGGCATTCTTCTTTTTTCCTCCTATACGCAGGACCTAGGTGTGCTCCTCTACCTGGCTGGTCTAAATGGCTGGCTGTCCATCCATGTGTGGATTAGACTGGACGCAGTCCCTGGTGGGTAAATGACCCATAATCCATGGAGCCCCGCTGCTGGTCCTCCGGGCGGCTTTTGTCAGGGCTAACAGACTTGTCTGGGGTCCGCTGGGTCCATGTTATGTGGGCAGCGGTGTTGGCAGAGTCTCCCCTATACACGCACACCCGCGCTGTGCCGGTGTTTACGGTCAGATGACGGAGGATGGGTGAGCTAAATTTGAAAAATGCTTTGTATTCAAAGGAATTCTGCAATTATGGGTATGGCCTTGCTCCCTGCAGCCTCTATGCATAGCCTGAGCTCCTCCACAGGGAGTACCTGCATAACAGGTACACAAAGTAACACTTTGTCTGTTCACACATGGCAATAACCTGTTGGTGGCTTTTCATGTTTGCTTTACTGTTGTGCCATTCTGCCAACCCCCTCAAAAGACCAGCATTTCCAGAGAAGATAGAGGAGTCACCTGTGGATGACTACTGGAGCCAGCCTTGGCCTGTTGAGATATGGGATATCCTTTTATATTTCTATGTGCTCTCCAGTTTTTCACCAAAAAAAAAAAAAAATGGGGAGAAGCTTGTTTATGATGTCTACAATTCCCTTGGTTTGTGTACATTGCAGAATATTATTGTAATTCTGTTGAAAATTCCTACCTTTTTTTGTCACTGTTCTGAACAAACTTTTTCATTATGTCCTGATTCCTGGCAGGGCAAGGTTTAGCTCATGAACCACATGGTGAATCAGGGTTGTAGATGGAGGCTTCAGTCTCCCTCTAGCAGTGGTTAACTCTTTAGGGTTTTTTATACTAAGCAAACTATTTTATTGCATTTAATTATTTTTGTGGGCTGGTTTGTTAAATGGCACGCAAAACCCTATGGAAAGGTTATCTATTGGTAATTACCAGTCTCAGAGCAAAACAGCCCTCTTCAGGCTCTTCTATAAAGAAGACGTGGATGAACATGGCTGTATGGGTCTTGCTTTTATATGGTTATATGTTCTGGCAATGACCAGTCTCATAGCCTTCCCAGGCCAATCAGCCTCTTCAGACTCTCCAAAGGGGAAGATGTGGAATTTTGCTGTGATTAAGCAACCAGAGATGAGGATGATGATACCAACAGGTTGTCTTATTTATTAAACAAGTGGCCAATACACTCAAGGGAGTTATTCCCACTTACCCTGTGAAGGGGTTGAATTTTCTGGCAAGGAGCAGTCTCACAGTTTTCCCAAGCAAAATATTCCTCTTCAGACTCTAAGAGGAATACACGGATGGGCATGACAGTATGTATCCCACTGGCTCAAGCAGCCAGGGATAAGGATGACACCTAATAGGATGTCACATTCAATAAACACATTGTAAATACACTCTAAAGAAGTGGTTTCTGCTCACACTTTGAAAGGGTTATCTGCTCTGGCAATGAGAAGCTGCCTAGTCATACCAAGTAAAAAAGCCCATTTTCCGAATTTCCGGATGGACATGACTGCATAATTCTGCTTTGTTCAAGCAACCAAGAATAAGGATGATGAGACCTAACAGGTTGTCACATTCATTAAGCCTGTGGTCAGTACACTCTAAAAGAGTGTTTCCACTTACCCTGTGAAAGGGTTACCGAGCAGTCTCAAGCCTTTCCAGGCAAGCAATATGCTTCAGATTCTTCCAGAGAGAAGACAGACGAGCATGACTGCAAGAATGTTGCCTTGCTCAAGTGACCAAGAATAAAGATGACGATGACACCTAACCGGTTGTCACATTCATTAAGCATGTGGTCAATACACTCTAAAGGGGTGGTTTCCACTCACTCTGTGACAGGGTCATATATGGGGCCAATGAGTAGTCTCAGAACCTCTTCAGGTAAATTAACCCTTGTCAGCTTCTTCCCAAGTAGAGGTGAATGAATATGTGATTCCTACTTTGTTCAGGCAGGCTGTGATTAAGATGATGGTGACCAAGTTGTCGAAATTAAGCATATGGTCAAGACACTCTAAAGAATTGCTGAATTCATCTTCTGCAATGGCCATCTATTCTGGCAATGTCCAGTCTTCTATTCAGGGCCTTCTCAAGCGAATCAATCCTCTTCAGTCTCTTCTGAACAGGAAGATGAGGATGACCTTTGTCCAGTTTGGTAAGGTTGGTGAAATGCCTTTAAATAGAAGTGAAGCTTTGAAAATATTTGAAGTACCTCCAGATTACAGCTTGACAATTCTCTCATGTTGGATGGATCAAGTGCTTGTTCTACAAGATTGGAGTATGTTGTCACAGCAGGATGTGAAAGTTATGCCCTTTTTAACTGAAAAATGCCAAGGGGTTGGGATCACCCCTCTGGTCAGTGTGTGTCCCTTGTGGGATTGGCCATATACATGTCCTTACCATCAGAAGATGTCGTGGCCTTCAAGGACAAAAGCTATCACTGCATTTTTCTTCATCGTAGAAGGTCAAGCCTAAATTTAATAGGGGTCAGTTTGTCTTTCTGCCGCAAGATGAATGTCTGCTGAGTTGAAGGAGCCCGAAAAACTCAAGAGTCAGTTTCCACGCTCACTCTCACTCCAGAGAGGTTAGCTTCTGCATTTCTGGCTGGGAGTCCAGGAAAAACTGGGAAGCTAACGCAGTAAGTCAGTAAAGAGTTCCATGTCAGGATGCTTTCTGTTATTTTGGGATTGTGCTTCCCAAATACATGTGGCTACTCTGTGGACATAGGTACAGCTTTGGTGATTGACACGTGGTCCATTAAGGCAAGCATTTTAGGCCATATTTGGAGATCTTTCATCCTTCACATCTCAGATTGAGCCATAAAAATCGTCTTGCTCCAGCAGCTCAGGTAAGCTCAGTTTAACTCTCGCTGGACAAGTGGCCTACACTTGTGGTTGAAGAAACTAAATCGTCTGCAATGTTCTGGGGTAAGCCTGTCTTGGTAAAGTTGGACAGCACAATGACTGTAGCCTACTTCTGGAAACAAGGCTCAGTCTCTCCCTCCTGAAGAAGGTTTCTCTAATTATAGAATCTGCCCAAGTCAATCTTCTGCAGCTATCTGCGGCTTATGTGCCCTGTTTAGAAGAATCTTCAAAAAAACTATTTGTCCAGGTCAAGTCTGGACGACAAAGAATGGTCCAGACTACTGTGAACTACTGCGAGTCTTTCGAGAACTAACAGAGCTTGGTATTTTTCTTCCAGAGGTAGACCGCTCACAACCCCAGTCAACATCAAGTTGCTGAAGTTCCATTCCAGGGCCCAGAATCCGCAAGCAATCGGGGTGTAGGTGCTGACTGCAGAGTGGATCTCCAAGACAGCTTATGCCTTTCTTCTGCTCCCTCTGATTCTCAGCTTCCAGCTGAGGCTGTGGCGGTGGAAGGTGACAGTTCTGGTGATGATCCCAGATTGGCCGAAGGAGCATTGGTACCCTTTGCTCATCCTTGTAAATGTCAAGGATTGACTCCCTCTGTAAGATCAAACCTTCTCCAAAGTCCCATTCATCCAGTATTTGACAGGCTCAGGCTGATGGCCTGGGTGTAGAGAGGCAGAGGCTAATGGATTTTGAATGCTCTGTGAAGATAGTAAATACTCTTATGAAAACAAGAAAGGACAGCACTAACCGTGCCTATAGTAGAATATGGCATAAATTCCCAGTATTATTGCTCAAGATTTCACTCTGGACTCTTCAGAAGTCTGTTCTGAAATGTCTGCAGGCATGGCTTGATTTAGGTCTATGCATAAGTATGCTATAGGCACACATTTCGGCTATCTCTTCCTTCACCGGCATACAGTGGGCATCGCGTACTTCCAGACAGGGTGGTACTCAAGCCAATGCTCGAATTTTGTGCCTGAACTGACCTTCAGAGTCCATATCACACAAGAGGTTGTCCTCCTATGTTCCTTTTGGGGAGTACTCAAGAAATGAGCCCATTGGATGTGGGCCAAGCTTTAAAATGTTTAATCAAGGCGACTTCTGCCATCAGGAAGTCGGAGCATATGTTTGTCATTCCAGGTGGAACACATAATAATTTTACTACTTCCAGCAAGATTATTGCCTCTTGGTTGGTAAAGCTCATCTTCTTGGCCTACAAGTTGAAAGGGTTGGCCGTTCCAGGAGAATCACGGCACCCTTCACTAGAAGGGTCTCGCCCTTGAGAGTGGCAGCAGGCCGAGTGTCTGAAACTATCTGCAAGGCAGCTACGTGGGCACCAAAATATTCATATTCATGGCTTAATGACAGTTGAGTTTGGCAGAGGCACCTGGCTTCTGTTTTTTTAGTGAGAATTGAGGAGTGTGTAGCATTATCCCTCCCCTGTTTTGGCTAGTTAGTTCCCAGCTGTGCTGACATGGAGCCCTCAGGAAAACGGAAAAATGAATTCAAATACTTACCGTAAATTTCCTTTCCTGACGAGTTCCATGGTAGCACAGATCCCACTCAGCTTGGTAGGACTAGTTACAGAACACCAAGGCTGTAGGTGGGCTCAAATTTATATGAGATAAGTCCTGGAGGCATGAGGGCGGGCGGAGCCTATACCCAGCTGTGCTGCCATGGAGCTCGTTAGGAAAGGAAAATTACGGTAAGTATTTGAATTTAATTTTCTGTTTTTTAGTCAAATGCTTCATTGTATAGGGACTATTGGCATTTTCTACTGTTTAGGCATTCTATTGCTATTTATACGTGGACAATTTTCTATTCTAATTGTAGAGCTAGTCTATTGTTAATCATTGATAATTTTTTTCTATTGGAGTGTTTTTCATCCAGTTATTTATGTACGACAGAGTTGCTCTACATTATTATGAAGGTAATCATTTGCTAATAATGCTAGCTGCACCAGGGACACTGTTGTATTTAATCTAACTTCGGGAGGGGTGGAATACCTCATTACTGGGTATCATACATTACATACCACGTGCCTTTCTTTTCTGTTTTTTTCTATTTCCCAATTTGTCCCTCAAAATAAACGTATGCAGCAAATCAAAATTTCCCTGACTGCTTTCAGTCGTACACAGTGACAAAGAAGCAGTATACAGTAATCAGATGCATATGCAGTCCTGGTTTTATTTGAAAACTACTTCCCACAAATCCACTGCATTTATATAATGGAATACTGTTGCCAAGGCAAAAAAAGTACATTTGTTTGGGCAAAAAAAGCCTTGTGCTTGGTTTGGATGGTTGATTATGTAGTGGACGGGGCTGGCTTTCTAACAATGGGAAAGCGCCAACTGTGACTGAATCAGAGCTCAGACTGGTTGGAGTCTAATATCCAGACTTGCTGTGCAAAGGGCACTGAACAGAAATAGTTCCTAATTAAATCACAGTATCTGACTACTGAGTTCCTATTTTTCTTCATGCCAGAAGCAGTTTAGATTTCATTAGTGCCAAGTTGTACTAATTAATAAAACACCTTAATAAATTGCCACAACGTTCTCTTTCTTTGGAGATATTTTAAGGAGGGTGGGAAGCTCTAATGCTGCCAGTGTACACAGACATTCAATGAATCCATTCACTCCTAAAATTTCATATACACTGCTGCAAGTTTCTGCAAGCTTACCTTACTAGAAAGGGAGCAGCACATTCAAAATGGTCCCTATTTATTGACACTAAAAAAAAATCAATTATGTGTTGGAACCCCACAAATTATAAAACATCTTTAAAATAGGCTTCATTTACAGTTACAACAACTAATTTCTGATTACCCCTTCATGGAGCTTTGTACTTTTGTATACATAGGGGGTTGATTTACTAAAACTGGAGAGTGCAAAATCAGGTGCAGCTGTGCATAGTAGCCAATCAGATTCTAACTTCAGCTTGTTCAATTAAGCTTTGATAACAAAAAAACCCTTGAAGCTGATTGGCTTTTATGCAGAGCGGTGCCAGATTTTGCACTCTCCAGCTTTAGTAAATCAACCTCATAGTAGGTGAAACCCCTCTAATGATTTTTTTTGCATCTAAAAGATGTACACAACTGTAATATAATCAAAAGTGGACATTTTAATTCCAGCACTCACAAAAACAATCTTTGTGACACTAAAGACATCTGTATTTAAAAATACAATCACATTATACATAGGATTAATTACAATGTTCAGCTTAGGACTTTGCATTTATTCTCTGTTCATATAAATCAACCACAAGCATAACATATAATTTTACCCAGGTTGGGAACCCACGCAAAGCATGCCCCAAAGTTCTGGTAAAGGATACTATTCTGACTTCAATTGTTGTACCTTCCTGAGACCTCCATGCCTGGGCTAAATATAGAGGCAGTCTCTACAGAAAGTCTTCATTAGATAACGGAACTTTCCAACACTATGCACTATGACCCGCATGCTTGGCCAATCACAGCGCCGTCTGTAGAGAGAGCTGTAATTGGCTTTGGCCAATTATGGCTCAGGGGGTTTAGTACACGCCCCACACTATATAAGGCCACAGCCCTGTGTAGTGTGTTCCGGCGTTGAGAGACAGAGAGACAGTGTCATTTGATTTAAGTTAGATGGATTAGGCAGGACAGTCAGTCAGTTAGCTGCACTTACAGTGTATTGTGTATATATATGCATCCCAGGTGTTGTGTGTGTGTATATATATATATATATATATATATATATATATATATATATATATATATACACTGTATTCAGTTTAGCTAGATCCGTTCCTGTTATTATCTTCCCACTGACAGGCAGGCTTGTGTTGTTACAGTATTTATAGCTACCTGAAGAAAATTGCTGGTGTTCTTCTGATCCTATTAGTACCACAGTCAGGCAGCCAGACTATTTACAGTTAGTGTAGTGCGTCCTCCTCACAGTGTTCAGCTAAAGCTACAAGTCAGTTTAGTGTGACCTCTGCACAGTGTTCAGCTAAAGCTACAAGTTAGTGTAGTGCGACCTCTGCACAGTGTTCAGCTAAAGCTACAAGTTAGTGTAGTGCGTCCTCCTCACAGTGTTCAGCTAAAGCTACAAGTTAGTGTAGTGTGTCCTCTTCACAGTGTTCATCTAAAGCTATCTGTAGAAGGTTGGTGGTGTTTTCCTGATCCTATTACTACCGCAGGCAGCTACATTATTTACACGTTAGTCTAGTGCAACCTCTGCACAGTGTTCAGCTAAAGCTACCTGTAGAAGGTTGGTGGTGTTTTCTTGATCCTATCACTACCGCAGGCAGCTACATTATTTTAATGTTGGTGTAGTGCGTCCTCTGCACAGTGTTCAGCTAAAGCTACAAGTTAGTGTAGTGCGACCTCTGCACAGTGTTCAGCTAAAGCTACCTGTAGAATATTGGTAGTTGGCAGTTGATTTTGCTAGCTGCAGTATCAGTATATATATATATATATATATATATATATATATATATAAGCTTAGTGCAGCTACATCTCACTGCAGGCCATTAGTATGTCTGGAAGGCCAACAAGGAGAGGCAGACAGTCACAAGCCAATAAAAGAGGGCAAGCAGGCTCTGTGTCTAGAGGCAACAGTGCTGGTCGTGGAGACGGTGCATCCTCATCAGCACATGGCCGTGGGACACGCTTATCCTTTTTTTCGGCAGCTGGCCGTGTTGAGCCGCAACATGCGGAAGACTTGGTCGAGTGGATGACCAAGCCGTCCTCATCCTCCTCATCCTCTCTCACCCATGCTCAGGGTACTTTGTCTGGCAAAGCAGCTGCCAACGCGGCTCCCTCGGCTCAATGGCATCAGTGACTCCTTCTCTAGCCCCACCATGTCCTCCTGAGGATTCCCTTGAACTGTTTGACCACAGTGTTGGGTACATGCTCCAGGAGGATGCCCAGCGTTTAGAAGGCTCTGATGATGATACTGAGCTAGATGAAGGCAGTAACGTGAGCACGGACAGAGGGGGTGCCCAAGAAGGACAGCAATCTGGCATTCATGCTCCCCCTGCTGAAGAATACTGCCAGGTTTGCTCCAGTGATGAGGAGGGAGGGGATGATGAGGTCACTGACTCAACGTGGATGCCTGATAGGAGGGAGGAGGAGGAGGAGGCACATCACCAATGAGGCAGGATGCCCTCCAGGGGCCAGCCTAAGGGCAGCACACTGACTGCATCACACCGCAAAGCTCCGCATGTGCGGGGCGCTGCTGTCTCTGCACGTTATTCCAAAAGTTCTTTGGTGTGGGCCTTTTTTGAGACGAGTGCATCAGATTGCACCGCTGCTATTTGCAACATATGTCTCAAGCGTATCTCATGTGGCTAAAACATCTCCCGCTTGGGCACCACATGCTTGACCAGACATATGTTGACCTGCCATGCGTGTTGACCTGTAAGCATATCTAAAAGACCCACACCAAAGAACAAAGAGGACCTCTCCTTGCTTCTCATCAGCTGAGATCTCCAACACCACTATACCTTCAGTCCTCTCTGAGACCTGCACTGAGAGGAATGAAGGTGTAGAATTAGGTGTGTTACAGCCAAGTACTTGTGGGCAATCTGCTTTCGGTACACCGGCGTCAGATTGTACCAGGTAAATTTCCCTGCGCCAGCTGCTGCACCGCCGAAAGAAGTTCGCTCCCAGCCATCCACGTGCCCAGCGGTTGAATGCTAGCTTGGCTAAATTGCTAGCACTTCAACTGCTACCTTTTCAGTTGGTAGACTCTGCCCCCTTCCGTGAGTTTGTGGAATGTGCGGTTCCTCAGTGGCAGGTACCCAAACGCCACTTTTTCTCACAGAAGGCGATTCCGGCTCTCTACCGGCATGTGGAAGGCAATGTCCATGCCTCGCTGGACAGGGCGGTCAGTGGTAAGGTGCATATTACCACTGACTCATGGTCCAGCAGGCATGGACAGGGACGTTACCTAAGTTTCACGGCACATTGGGTGACTCTGCTGGCAGCTGGGAAGGATGCAGGACAAGGTGCAGTAGTGTTGGAGGTTGTTCCGCCACCACGCCTCCAAAATGCCACTACTAATGAATCTGACACACCTCCCTCCTCCACCCCCTCCTCTTCTTCTTCCTCCATGGCCTCTTCCTGTGCTTTGTCCTCAGAACCAGCGGTGCTCCGTAGGCGTTCAAGGGGCTATGCAAGTATGCAGGCCAAAAGATGCTATGCGGTGCTTGAGCTGGTATGCTTGGGGGACAGGAGCCACACTGGGGCAGAGGTTCTGTCAGCTCTGCAGGGGCAGGCTCAGAGGTGGTTGATGCCATGCCAACTTAAGGCAGGAATGGTGATTTGCGACAATGGCACCAACCTCCTCTCCACCCTCCGACAGGGACAAATGACCCATGTGCTCTGTTTGGCTCACGTCCTTAACTTGGTGGTGCAGCGGTTCTTGGGCAGGTACCCGGGCTTACAGGATGTCCTGAGGCAGGCCAGGAAAGTCTGTGTGCATTTCCGCCGTTCATATAATGCCAGTGCTCGGCTGGCAGACCTCCAAAAGGAATTTAACCTGCCCAAGAACCGCCTAATCTGTGACATGCCCACCAGGTGGAACTCAACGTTGGCCATGCTGTAGCGGCTGCACACGCAGCAGAGGGCCATCAATGAATACCTGTGCGACTATGGCACCAGGACAGGGTCAGGGGAGCTTGTTTTTTTTCCCCACGCCAGTGGGCCATGATCAGGGATGCATGCACTATCCTGTCACCATTTGAGGAGGCCACGAGGATGGTGAGCAGTGACAGTGCATGCATCAGTTACACTGTCCCCCTTGTCCACCTGTTGGAGCACACGCTGCGTTGAATAATGGACAGGGCACTTGAGGCAGAAGAGAGGCAGGAAGAGGAGGACTTCCTTAGCTCTCAAGGCCCCCTTTATCCAGACAGTGTTCCTGCGTGGCCGCCGATTACACAGGAAGAGGACGAGGAGGAGGATTGTGTCAGTATGGAGGTGGAGCCTGGCACTCAGCATCAGCAGAAGTCTTTAAGGGATCATTTACAGTCCCAAGAAACACATGGACTTGTATGTGGCTGGGAGGAGGTGGCTGCAGATCCTTAGTGACCCAGAGGACTCCGGACCGAATGCCTCATCAAACCTATGCTGCATGGCCTCCCTGATCCTGCAAAGCCTGCGGAAGGATCCTCGTATTCGTGGTATCAAGGAGAAGGAACAATACTGGCTGGCAACCCTCCTTGATCCACGTTACAAGGGTAAGGTTGCGGACCTTATCTTGCCGTCGCAGAGGGAGCAGAGGATGACACATCTTCGGGAGGTCTTGCAGAAAGGTCTGTGCAACACGTTCCCAGAGACTGGGAGGTTACAAACTCCTGTTCCTGGACAACGTGTTGCTGAGGCTTCGGTCAGTCAAAGAAGGAGCGGTGGAGAAGGTGGCCGTCTGACCGATGCGTTCAGACAATTTTTTAGTCCGCAGCCCCAAGGTATGATCAGTTACAGCAACCATCGCCAGCGTCTGTTTTACATGGCGCAGGAATACCTAGGGGCAAGATCTGACTTGGACACCTTTCCCACCGAAAATCCTCTGGGTTACTGGGTCTTGAAGATGGATCACTGGCCAGAGCTTGCACAGTATGCAGTTGAGCTACTGGCCTGTCCTGCATCCAGCGTTCTTTCGGAACGCAATTCAGTGCTGCTGGAGGCTTTGTAACCGATCACAGGGTGCGTCTGTCCACCGACTCGGTCGATCGACTGACCTTCATAAAAATGAATCAGTCTTGGATCACCACCAGCTACCAAGCACCTGATGCTGATGTAACCGAATACATTTTTTTGAAATGTCAGATCCCTTCAAAGACTGCCTATGCTGATGCTGAGTGACTATCCTGTTATACTGAGTAATTATCCTCTTCCTCCTCAATGATCATGATGATAGCTTGTAGGAACATTATTGGTTCTGGGCGCCGCCAGTCCCGCCACCAGTGACTAAGGCCCAATTTTTCAGCCCCTGTTTAACAGGGGCATGTCATTACAATTTTTCATGCAATTCTTTGCAGCAGGGCTAGTTCCTGCGCTCCAACTAGAGTATCTATGAGGGGTTGCAGTGTTGTGGCACCAGCACCAGTGCCTAAGGCCCAATTTTTCAGCCCCTGTTTAACAGGGGCAGGGCCGATCCTAGGGTCACAGACGCCTGGGTGCAGAAATATTTCTGGCGCCCCCACATGGGCGTGGTCATCTTACTAACTCCTCCCCTTTACAAATGTTTCTATGGCTACCACTGAAACACAGAGATGCTCCCCTAAGAAGTCTTCATTACCCTGGGATCCTCCCATGATCTTTTAACAATAAAGAAAATGCAGACAGAGAGGGCTTCTGTTAGAGAGTCTGTTAGAAAGAGCCCCCAGACATAGTACAGGAGATGATCAGAGACTGCAGACATACTACAGGAGATGGTCAGAGACTGCAGACATAATACAGGAGATGGTCAGAGACTGCAGACATAGTAGAGGAGATGATCAGAGACTGCAGACATGGTACAGGAGATGATCAGAGACTGCAGACATAGTACAGGAGATGATCAGAGACTGCAGACATAGTACACGAGATGATTAGAGACTGCAGACATGGTACAGGAGGTGATCAGAGACTGCAGACATACTACAGGAGATGATCAGAGACTGCAGACATAATACAAGAGATGATCAGAGACTGCAGACATAATACAGGAGATGGTCAGAGACTGCAGACATACTACAGGAGATGGTCAGAGACTGCAGACATAATACAGGAGATGGTCAGAGACTGCAGACATGGTACAGGAGATGATCAGAGACTGCAGACATGGTGCAGGAGATGATCAGAGACTGCAGACATAGTACAGGAGATGATCAGAGACTGCAGACATAGTACAGGAGATGATCAGAGACTGCAGACATGGTACAGGAGGTGATCAGAGACTGCAGACATACTACAGGAGATGATCAGAGACTGCAGACATAATACAGGAGATGATCAGAGACTGCAGACATACTACAGGAGAGGGTCAGAGACTACAGACATAGTACAGGAGAGGACATAGTATAGGAGATGGTCAGAGACTGCAGTCCCTAAGGATGGCAGTAGATGATGGCCTACCAGCCGTATCACCAGACCTGGCGATAAAGCAACATCAGTTCCTCTGATCAGGAGTCAGCTCACTCTGGGTTGCCCGTGGCGACTCTGTTGGGTAGTGCTCAGATCTGTATTCTGGCAATGACTCCATTCCTTTCTTCACCAGGGATGGCGCCAGGCTGTGAGGCTTTCCCTCTGGGGGCGCAGGGCAGCGGGGTTCTCTCTCTGATGGCATCCCCTCAGCACTGTCCTCTCCCTGGAGTCCTGGGTAAACTTCCCCGAAAGCTTTCCCTAGGCTCCTGGAGCTCTCTCTCTCCCCCCTCTCTTATTCAGCTGAGCATGCTGTGTGGGTTGCAGTTTCCGGGCCACAATGGGGCCGCCAGTCCTCAGGACTACATGTCCCACAATCCTCTTCTCTGCTCCCTTTTTATTGTATTTCTTCCCTGGCCAATATGAAGGAGGGAGAAGAAACATAGCTGGCAGCTGACCTGGCAAGCGCCGCTCACTAGTACAGCAGTGCGAGGAGGAGGGGGGGGTCTAAGAGCCTGCGGCTGCTCTCTCTCCACTCAGACACGGGCGCTTCGATCTCCGACTGCTTCGCACTCCTCCTCTGACAGGTAGAGGGGAGGGGTGGGCAGTAAATGCAGAGAACCCTCTTCCCGTTGATAACAGGGACGGAAGTGGCACAGTCTCCCCTGATCCGCTCCTGCATACCTCCTAACATTTAAAGTTGAGAATGAGGGACATTCTGGGAAGAGAGTTACCTGCGGCAGCTTATATCAAAGTCCCTATCAGAGTCCCTCCTTACATCAGGGTTCCCATCAGAGTCCCCCCACAGCAGGTGTCCCCTATCAGAGTCCCCCCACAGCAGGTGTCCCCCATCAGAGTCCCCCCACAGCAGGTGTCCCCCATCAGAGCCCCCCCACAGCAGGTGTCCCCCTCAACCCCCCCACAGCAGGTGTCCCCCCATCAGAGCCCTCCCACAGCAGGTGTCCCCCATCAGAGCCCCCCCACAGCAGGTGTCCACCTCAAACCCCCACAGCAGGTGTCCCCCATCAGAGCCCTCCCACAGCAGCTGTCCCACATCAGAGCCCCCCACAGCAGGTGTTCCCCCACAGCAGCTGTCCCCCATCAGGGCCCCCCCACAGCAGGTGTTCCCCCACAGCAGCTGTCCCCCATCAGAGCCCCCCCACAGCCGGTGTTCCCCCACAGCAGCTGTCCCCCATCAGAGCCCCCCCACAGCAGGTGTTCCCCCACAGCAGCTGTCCCCCATCAGAGCCCCCTCCACAGCAGCTGTCCTCCATCAGAGCCCCCCACAGCAGCTGTCCCCCATCAGAGCCCCCCACAGCAGCTGTCCCCCATCAGAGCCCTTCCACAGCAGCTGTCCCCCATTAGAGCCCTTCCACAGCAGCTGTCCCCCATCAGAGCCCCCCACAGCAGCTGTCCCCCATCAGAGCCCCCCACAGCAGCTGTCATCCATCAGAGCCCCCCACAGCAGCTGTCATCCATCAGAGCCCTTCCACAGCAGCTATCCCCCATCAGAGCCCCCCACAGCAGCTGTCCCCATCAGAGCCCCCCACAGCAGCTGTCCCCCATCAGAGTCCCCTCACAGCAGCTGTCCCCCATCAGAGTCCCCCACAGCAGCTGTCCCCCATCAGAGTCCCCTCACAGCAGCTGTCCCCCATCAGAGCCCCCCACAGCAGCTGTCCCCATCAGAGCCCCCCACAGCAGCTGTCCCCCATCACAGTCCCCTCACAGCAGCTGTCCCCATCAGAGTCCCCCACAGCAGCTGTCACCATCAGAGCCCCCCACAGCAGCTGTTCCCCATCAGAGCCCCCCACAGCAGCTGTCCCCATCAGAGTCCCCTCACAGCAGCTGTCCCCCATCAGAGTCCCCTCGCAGCAGCTGTCCCCCATCAGAGCCCTCCCACAGCAGCTGTCCCCCATCAGAGTCCCCCCACAGCAGCTGTCCTCCATCAGAGCCCCCCACAGCAGCTGTCCTCCATCAGAGCCCCCCACAGCAGCTGTCCTCCATCAGAGCCCCCCCACAGCAGCTGTCCTCCATCAGAGCCCCCCCACAGCAGCTGTCCCCCATCAGAGCCCCCCACAGCAGCTGTCCCCCATCAGAGCCCCCCACAGCAGCTGTCCTCCATCAGAGCCCCCCACAGCAGCTGTCCCCCATCAGAGTCCCCTCACAGCAGGTGTCCCCCATCAGAGTCCCCCCACAGCAGCTGTCCCCCATCAGAGTCCCCTCACAGCAGATGTCCTCCATCAGAGCCCCCCACAGCAGCTGTCCTCCATCAGAGCCCCCCACAGCAGCTGTCCTCCATCAGAGCCCCCCCACAGCAGCTGTCCCCCATCAGAGCCCCCCACAGCAGGTGTCCCCCATCAGAGTCCCCTCACAGCAGCTGTCCCCCATCAGAGTCCCCTCACAGCAGCTGTCCCCCATCAGAGTCCCCCACAGCAGCTGTCCCTCATCAGAGTCCCCTCACAGCAGCTGTCCCCCATCAGAGCCCCCCACAGCAGCTGTCCCCATCAGAGCCCCCCACAGCAGCTGTCCCCCATCAGAGTCCCCCACAGCAGCTGTCCCCCATCAGAGTCCCCCACAGCAGCTGTCCCCATCAGAGCCCCCCACAGCAGCTGTTCCCCATCAGAGCCCCCCACAGCAGCTGTCCCCCATCAGAGTCCCCTCGCAGCAGCTGTCCACCATCAGAGTCCCCTCGCAGCAGCTGTCCCCCATCAGAGCCCTCCCGCAGCAGCTGTCCCCCATCCGAGTCCCCCCACAGCAGCTGTCCTCCATCAGAGCCCCCCACAGCAGCTGTCCTCCATCAGAGCCCCCCACAGCAGCTGTCCCCCATCAGAGCCCCCCACAGCAGGTGTCCCCCATCAGAGCCCCCCCACAGCAGGTGTCCCCCCATCAGAGCCCCCGAGGAGCCCCCCACAGCAGGTGTCCCCCATCAGAGCCCCCCACAGCAGGTGTCCCCCATCAGAGCCCCCCACAGCAGGTGTCCCCCATCAGAGGAGCCCCCTCACAGCAGGTGTCCCCCATCAGAGCCCCCCCACAGCAGGTGTCCCCCATCAGAGCCCCCCACAGCAGGTGTCCCCCATCAGAGCCCCCCACAGCAGGTGTCCCCCATCAGAGGAGCCCCCCCACAGCAGGTGTCCCCCATCAGAGTGCCCCCACAGCAGGTGTCCCCCATCAGAGCCCCCCACAGCAGGTGTCCCCCATCAGAGCCCCCCACAGCAAGTGTCCCCCATCAGAGCCCCCCACAGCAGGTGTCCCCCATCAGAGGAGCCCCCCCACAGCAGGTGTCCCCCATCAGAGTCCCCTCACAGCAGCTGTCCCCCATCAGAGTCCCCTCACAGCAGCTGTCCCCCATCAGAGTCCCCTCACAGCAGGTGTCCCCCATCAGAGTCCCCCCACAGCAGCTGTCCCCCATCAGAGTCCCCCCACAGCAGCTGTCCCCATCAGAGCACCCCACAGCAGGTGTCCCCCATCAGAGTCCCCTCACAGCAGCTGTCCCCCATCAGAGTCCCCTCACAGCAGCTGTCCCCCATCAGAGTCCCCTCACAGCAGCTGTCCCCCATCAGAGTCCCCTCACAGCAGCTGTCCCCCATCAGAGCCCCCCACAGCAGCTGTCCCCATCAGAGCCCCCCACAGCAGGTGTCCCCCGGCCCCATCAGAGGAGCCCCCCCACAGCAGGTGCCCCTATAGATCTGTACCTGTCCAATAGATGATCCAACATCCCTGTAGCTCGGGCGCGCTGGGAGCAGATGCACATTGCAGTGGGAGGGCATACGTGGCATCTTTGGTTACTAGGAGGGCGGCACTCGGAGAGCATTTCTGGGCGTGCACTGGATGATTGGCAGCAGCTCCGGCCAACCCAGAAGCCGCTCATCACACCGCCTATGGAAAAAGTACACACGCAGAGGGGGCGGGGCAGACATGAGACTGCTCTGCCTCCACGCGCACCAAGACAGAAAGATTAGTGGAGTCTAGTACCGGAACATGTTCCGGTACTAGGCTCTGCTGCGGTACCCAGGCAACACGGATTGCGGCGACAGAAGGAGCGGTATGCGCTCTTCTCAGGTCCCGGCAGAGAGAGCAAGCGGGATGGGGAATCGCAGCACCCACTACATGCGCTCCGCCTGACTGGACACAGACGAGGGGGAGGGAGTGGAGCACTCTGGAGCTTCGGCGCCCCCACCTCTGCGGCGCCCGGGTGCGGAGCACCCCGTGCACCCGCCTAGGATTGGCCCTGAACAGGGGCATGTAATTACAATTTTTCATGCAATTCTTTGCAGCAGGGCTAGTTCCTGTGCTCCAACTAGAGCATCTGTGAGGGGTTGCAGTGTTGTGGCACCAGCACCAGTGTCTAAGGCCCAATTTTTCAGCCCCTGTTTAACAGGGGCGTGTAAGTACAATTTTAAATGCAATTCTTTGCAGCAGGGCTAGTTCCTGCGCTCCAACTAGAGCATCTGTGAGGGGTTCCAGTGTTGTGGCACCAGCACCAGTGCCTATGGCCCAATATTTCAGCCCCTGTTCAACAGGGACATGTAATTAGAATTCTTGATCCAATATTTCATAGCAGGGCCCGTTTCTGCGCCCACCAAGAGTTTCTGTGAGGACTTACAGTGTTGTAGCACCAGCACCACCACCACCACCAAAGGCCCAATTTTTCTGCCCCTGTTCAACAGGGGCATGTAATTATAATTCTTGATCTAATATTTCACAGCAGGGCTCTGTGAGGGCTTACAATGTTGTGGCCACAACAACACCTAAGGCCCAAATTTCTGCTGAATATATAGGGCAGGCCCCTACTTTCCAACATCCAACTTACAAACGACTCCTACTTGCAAACGGAAGGAGACAACAGGAAGTGAGATGAAATCTACCCCTTGGAAGGGAAATTCTCTCCTGTAAGAGTTAATATGGGAAAAACTTTTCTCCTTTTCCACTGATGCTTTATCACCAATCCTTGTTTCACAAAAAAACCCAAATTTTCAAAAAAACATTTGTCATTGGGACAAAAAGTGAGGTGAAATCTTCTGAAGAGGAGCACAGACAGCAAAACAAATGTCACAGGGGTGATAACCCTTCCCTATGTTTTCTAAAAAGCTTAAAATAGATTTTTTGGCTGGAGCTAAACACGTTAAAAATGTACCAGTTCAAAATTACAAACAGATTCTACTTAACAACAAACCTACAGTCCTTGTCTTGTTTGCACCACCTGCATACTGCTGTTCAGAGTATATAGGGCCCCACACCTTTCCTTTTTTAATTTGGGTGCGGGGTTCCACTTAATATCCATACAAGACCCAAAGGGCCTGGTAATGGACTGGGGGGTACCCATGCCGTTTGTCTCACTGATTTTCATCCATATTGCCAGGACCCGACATTACATTAAAGCCGCAAGCAGTTTTAAATGACTTTTTTCCTTTTAAAAATGACATTTTGTGCAGGGACTGTTCTAAGCACGAGAAACACGCACCACTTTACAGGCATACTATAGACACCCCCCAGGTACAATATTTAAAGGAATATTTCACTTTTTTTTTTTACTTTAAGCATCATTAAAATCACTGCTCCTGAAAAAACTGCCGTTTTTAAAACTTATTTTGCATTGATACATGTCACCTGGGACAGGACCCGGGTCCCCAAACCCTTTTTAGGACAATACCATGCAAATTAGCCTTTAAAATGAGCACTTTTGATTTCGAACGTTCGAGTCCCATAGACGTCAATGGGGTTCTAACATTTGTGCAAATTTTCGGTCCGTTCGCAGGTTCTGGTGCGAACCGAACCGGGGGGTGTTCGACTCATCCCTAGTCCTCAACAAAATGGTTCCCGTGCCTTCACACTACTGCTCAATAGGGATGGGCCGAACACCCCCCCTGTTCGATTCGCACCAGAACATGCGAACAGGCAAAAAATTTGTTAGAACACGCAAACACCGTTAAAGTCTATGGGACACGAACATGAAAAATCAAAAGTGCTACTTTTAAAGGCTTATATGCATGGTATTGTCTTAAAAAGTGTTTTGGGACCTGGGTCCTGCCCCAGGGGACATGGATCAATGCAAAAAAAAGTTTGAAAAATGGCCGTTTTTTCGGGAGCAGTGATTTTAATAATGCTTAAAGTGAAACAATAAAAGTGTAATATTCCTTTAAATTTCGTACCTGGGGGTGTCTATAGTATGCCTGTAAAGTGGCGCATGTTTCCCGTGTTTAGAACAGTCTGACAGAAAAATGACATTTCTAAAGGAAAAAAGTCATTTAAAACTACTCGCTGCTATAATGAATTGTCGGTCCGGCAATACACATAAAGGTTCATTTATAAAAACGGCATAGGGCAACCCTGAACCAAAATTTAAAAAAGAATGCGTGGGATTCCCCCCAAATTCCATACCAGGCCCTTCAGGTCTGGTATGGATATTAAGGGGAACCCCACGCCAAAATAAAAAAAAAAACGGCGTGGGGGTCCCCCTCAAAATCCATACCAGACCCTTCAGGTCTGGTATGGATTTTAAGGGGAACCCCGCGCCAAAATTTAAAAAAAAAATGGTGTGGGGTCCCCCCCAAAATCCATACCAGACCCTCATCTGAGCACGCAACCTGGCAGGCCGCAGGAAAAGATGGGGGGATGAGAGAGTGCCCCCCTCCTGAACCGTACCAGGCCACATGCCCTCAACATCGGGAGGGTGCTTTGGGGTAGCCCCCCAAAGCACCTTGTCCCCATGTTGATGGGGAGAAGGGCCTCATCCCCACAACCCTTGCCTTTAACAAGGGGACCCCCAGATCCTGCCCCCCGTGTGAATTGGCAATGGGGTAAGGGGACGGGGTCATAAACGGGTAACCCCGCCCCCCTCTGACACCGCGGGGAAAGCCATAGGGAAGTCCCCGTACGTCAGAGGGGCCATCGGGTGGCCCCGCCCTCCATTATATAAGAGCTGTCACCTGAACAGAAGCATCACACAGTGGGAGACTCCCATTGAGGCAGATCGGAGGACGAAGCGGAGAAGAAGAAGACGGAGGAAGATGCAGGACGAGGGGTCTGGTATGGATTTTGAGGGAGGCCCCCACGCCATTTTTTTTTAAATTTTGGTGCGGGGATCCCCTTAATATCCATACCAGACCTGAAAGGCCTGGTATGGAATTTGGGGGGACCACCACGCATTTTTTTTTACATTTTGGTTCGGGGTTCCCCTGTGGGGGAATCCCATACCGTTTTTATCAATGAACTTTTATGTGTATTGCCAGACCGACAATTCATTATAGCCGCGAGTAAGTTTAAATTACTTTTTTTTCCTTTAGAAATGTCATTTTGCTGTCAGACTGTTCTAAACACGGAAACGTGTGCCACTTTACAGGCATACTATAGACACCCCCCCAGGTACGAATTTTAAAGGAATATTACATTTTTATTGTTTCAATTTAAGTATTATTAAAATCACTGCTCCTGAAAAAACGGCCGTTTTTAAAACTTTTTTTTGCATTGATACATGTCCCCTGGGGCCGGACCCAGGTCCCCAAACACTTTTTATGACAATAACTTCCATATTAACTTTTAAAATTAGCACTTTTGATTTCTCTCATAGACTTTTAAAGGGTGTTCCGTGGCTTTCGAATTTGCCGCAAACACCCCAAATTGTTCGCTATTCAGCGAACGGGCGAACAGCCAATGTTCGAGTCGAACTAATGTTCGACCTGAACATAAAGCCCATCCCTACTGCTCAATGGTCACAGAACTCTCACCTCTATGACGTGAATAATCAGCCTCAAGGACACATACAGATGCTGACGGTATCTGACTTACAAGCTCCAGGCTACAGGCTCCTACTGTATCGCTATGGGCTCCGATTCACATATAGAGATGGAATAGATAAATGCTTCCCATAGTATAATAAGTTTTAACAATTGATAGTTTATTGAAAGACAAGTGAATGCTTACATCAAAAACTATTTAAAAACGCAATGAGATAAAAACACCGGCGTTCCAACGCTGCTCACATCACTTCCGATCCACGACTCACTCCGGCCACGCCCTACACGTTACATCGCGTGCCTCACACTTCATTTCCGGTGTGTTCCACCATTTACATATTGGTGAAAGCACAAATTTTGAGTACTTTCTTGCTGCTATATACACTGTTATTTGATAATGGAGGGGTGGTGATGGGTTGGTCTAGAGAGTAGGATTAACATATATCCCCAATAGTCTATACATAGGGAAATTTGTTCCTCTTATGGGACTTTAAAGGGAAAAAGCTACTCTGTGGTGATTATGAATATAAGGTTTATTAATAAAGGGTGTAGATGTACACATATCTACAATGCAAATAGAAAATACAAAAGAAAATTACAGGATGCGCGACACAGTGGGTATGCAATACAATACATAAGGTTTACAATCATTGACTCCGTTGCATATGGAACACACATACGGGGAGTACTCGATGTGTTTCGAGTGTTACTCTTCTTCAGGGGTGTATGATTGAGACCAGCACGATAAAATCATGTCTATAATTGAAAAGACGGTCATGAGTAAAATATATGACATCAAAGGGAAATTGATTAACATAAATATATCTAAAGTCATCCACCTATAAAAAATATATTCAAGTGAGTACTGACCATATAGTATTGCTTGGAAACATGCTATGTTACTGCATCCACTTTTAAAATACTTTAAAGACTTCCGGTTCCGGCGCCACATGAGGAGGAGGTGAATAGCTCCAGCTCCCGCAGCGCTCCTCACATACCCGGCATACGAACCCGGCCATTGCTTTGGGGAGACCCCCTCTATCCCTGCTTCATTGTGGGCACTGATGGATCGCTTTGTAGAGCGATCATATGCATGGGCGGTATCCTCCACGATACCCCCCGCGGGAGAAACAGCGGCTGACACAGCCAAGATGGCGGCCGCCCCAGGCTCACCAGAACTGCTGCAGACGCAGCCACAGCCTCCTTCGGCTTCAGAAATGGCAGGTACGGATCCTGCCTCCCCTGCTGGCATTGCACAAGCTGTGGTGACACTGCTGGGACCCACATTAGCGGCCACTGTGGATGCAGCAGTTCACAGAGGACTGGAGCAGCTCCACATAGAAATTCAGGCACAGCGAATCACTCATGTGGAAGAGAGGATATCATCCCTTGAGGATGAATGCACAGCTTCATCTGCCGTGCTTGCACACATCACCGCCTCGAACAGGGACATATGGGATAAACTCGACGATCTGGAAAATCATTCGAGAAGGAACAATTTGCGCATAATCGGTTTACCAAAATCGGTGTCCGCTTCCCGGTTCACGAATATTTGCGCAAAAACCATCCCAGAGCAACTGGGCCTCCGCATACCCTGCACTATTGAACGTGCACGCCGCATGGGTCAGTACTCAGAAACCCGCGCCAAACCTCGTCATGTTATAGTTAAATACTTAAACTATGCTGACAAGAATGCCATAATGCAAAAATTTCACCGCTCACGTTCATTAACTGTGGATAAACAAGATATTTTCTTCATTACCTGTGGATGGCGCAAAATTGCTGCTTTTCACAGATTATTCCATAGAGGTGATGAAAAAACTTAAAGCGTTTTCGCCGATCTGCTCAACTCTACACAACAACCAAATCTGGTTCTCCTTAGCATATCCAGCTATCCTCCGCATCCAAACACATGAAGGAGAACACCCCACCTTCAACACACCTGATGAGGCGGAAAATTACCTAACCACCCGGAGCACCGGGATGAAACACAGCACCACTGCAGAGGGCCCACCATCAACATCACCGTCTTCTTCAACTGCACCGCCTAAACATCAACGCAGCCTGACCAAACCTCCATATAAACGCAGCCGATTCACCAACCAGGAGGACCGCTCTGGGAATCGCTAAAGGACTTCAGAACCCCACTTTCATCACTTGTGCTTGCACAGATGGGTAATATTACACCCCCCCATCTCTCTTTTCACTTTTTTTATAATATAGGTACTTTTACTGTTCTTTCAAATCATCATGACTGAACTTTTTGACACAGTACTTGTATCAGCCTGTTGCTTGCGTTCTTTTTTTTAATGCTCTACAGCCTTCCACCCCAGTTGCCAATAAGGCCGCAATGCTATCTGTTTAGAAGTTCACTCTAGGGACCCATGCAATAATCGCAGTCATTGCACTTGCGTAGTTTAGACCCATGAGCTGAGCCTTCACTCTTCTGAGCCTATCACAGTGTTTAAATTTGACTTGCTCCTTCCCTGACATTCTCCCCTCTGTCTACCCTTCCCTGTTATCCTCTACCCATATCCCTCCCCCTTCCCATTTTTCCCTTCTTTTCCTCACTGCCTCTACCCCCCATAGCTTGCATCCTGCCCCTACGTGAGGAGCTAGCGACCGGCGGGGGCTTTGATAGGTAGTTGAACCTCATGTGGAAAAAAGTGAAGTCCACTATGTTCATTTTGCTTTTCCTTAACCGAAAATCCACTTTGTTAATGTTTGTTCTCTATTGTTGTTTAGAAGATTTGAAATTCATGTTTGCCTATCTAGTACCTATGTTCTCAGGAGATCTACAGCGCTTTGGTGACTCCCAAATGGTAGATACTCTACTTACAGAGGGGCTCCATTGCAAGCCTCTAACCCAAAACATTGTTTATTTCCAGTCATGTCACAATCTACTGAAGGGAGTCACCTAAAGTTTGTTTCGTGGAATGTTAAGGGGCTTCGCTCTCCAAATAAACACATGTCAATCCTTAGGCACGTGCAGCGTCTCCGGGCAGATGTGGCTCTGCTCCAGGAGACACACCTGTCCGCAGACGATTTAACATGCCTCCGAAAAATGTGGGTGGATTCTGTCTATGGCTCTCCGGCAGTAGGCCGAAAAGCGGGAGTTGCTATCCTATTACACAAAAACTTACGTCACACTGTCAGAGATGTTAGGGTTGACATGGTAGGCTGGAAAATAACCCTACATTTGACCCTAGGCGACAAAGCTGTTGCTGTCACCAACATTTATGCTCCTAACTCGCCTGACGCCTCCTTCTTTCAAGATTTGGTGCAATGGGTGCTAACTGCCCCTGAGATGCTACACCTAGTGGGCGTAGACTTTAATTCTGTTATGTCCACGCTGGCAGATCGCACGTATCACCCGTCACATAGACCGCGTACCTATAGCCCCCCTGTACCGAACGCTACTCTCCTAGTGCAATCCATCGCTTCCATGCAATTCATCGATGTTTGGCGTTTAATGCACCCTACGGATCGAGAATATACCTTTTTTTTCACCCCCACATAACACTTTTTCTCGCATAGATTACTTTTTTGCCTCCCCTGCTCTAATCTCCACAATAAGTGCCCCAGACATACATGACGCCAGAATATCAGACCACAGCCCTATTGCTGTACACATAACTCAGGCTAAACCTTCATCTCCCTCCCCTACCTGGCGCTTCCCTTCGTACCTGGCAGATAGTGAAGATTTCCGTCACACAATATACGAAGCCTGGGAGGAATACATCTCCACCAATGGAGCTCACATTTCTGACCCAAACCTTTTTTGGGAAGCCGGTAAAGCCTTTTTACGGGTTAAATTTATCTCTCATACCGCCCAATTTAAAAAATGGACCAGACAACAATACAGACAATCTAGCAAAGCTTTACGCTTGGCTCATGAGCGGCTAACACTAAACCATACCTCAGATAACATACAGGAATGGAGAAAGGCTAAACGTACTTTTGATCTTTGGGCAGAACAACATGAAGCAGCCAAAACATCATACTCTACTCTGCATTTTCACAAGTTTGGTAACAAGGTGGGCAGGCTGCTGGCTAAATTCTGTTCAGGACCTAGACATCCTACTCACATCTCTACCCTGAGAAATGTGGCCGGCTCTCTGGTTACCTCGCCTGCTGAAATTAGTAAACTACTTGCAGAGTATTACACTAATTTATATAGAGCTGACCCAAATGACCAACCTACGGCAGAAGCTCTGCTGGCCAAGATACTTCTGCCCAAACTCCAAAATACACAATTAGAGGCACTCAATGCTCCTAATACCGTAGATGACATCCGGCACACGATTAAATCCATGGCGTCTGCCAAAGCCCCAGGAACCGATGGTTACACGGCAGAATTTTTCAAACTGACAAACGATTTTATCCCCGAAACCCTGAAACATTTATACGCAGCCATGTGGGATGGAGGGCCCTATCTTCCCACAGGGACACAGGCTCACATCAAACTAATTTCCAAGAAAGGCAAAGATCCCCTATTACCAGTATCATACCGTCCGATTTCTTTAATTAACGTTGATGTAAAAATCCTGTCTAAAATAATTGCATCACGCTTAGCTCTCCTACTTCCATCTTTATTACACCCAGCCCAATCTGGCTTTGTTTCAGGACGATCAGCTACCCTAAACATTCGCAAGGTTTTAATGGCTTTAGAATACGCTAAAACTCACCCCGACCAAGACTTTGCCATTATGTCCCTCAACGTGGAAAAAGCCTTTGATAACATCAGTTTCTCCTGGCTTTTTAGAGTAATGAAACAATTCGGCTTTTCGGGTCAAATTATGCGATTTTTATTACAAATGTTTGCCTCCCCAATGGCGTGTCTTGTCACCCCTGACTTTGTCTCCGACACAATCCCCCTAGCAAAGGGAACGAGACAGGGATGCCCCTTGTCCCCGTTGTTGTTCAACATAGCGATTGAACCTTTATCTAGAATACTCAACTCAGATAATGGGGTCAGTGGCATCACCTTAGGCAACCAAATTCTCCGCTCCGCCCTGTTCGCGGACGACATACTCTTATTCTCTACCAATCCCATATCAGACTTTGACAGACTCAAACAACTTTTTACGGACTTCCGACTTTGCTCGGGCTTCCGCATTAATTTTGACAAAAGTGAGGTCTTAGCACTACACCCACGCCTATCTACTAAATGGAGACATCTATCTCCACTCGCCCTGGCCACTCAACATATCACATACTTGGGTATTTGAATAGGATGTGAACCATCTTCTTTATATTTACTTAATTATCCCCCCTTAATAACCAAAATTGTGAAGGAGTTGGAGGCTTGGGGGGCCCTCCCCCTCTCGTTTTTTGGGAGATGCCACCTTTTTAAAATGGTGTCATTTGCGCGCCTGCTTTATCCAATGCAGACCATACCTCTCCTACTGAGACACTCTGATGTTCAAAAAATCCAGAAAGCCTTAACTGCTTTTATATGGTCTCGCAAGAAACCACGCATCGCACTACAAAAATTTTGTCTCCCGAAGGGCGAGGGCAGGGAGGGACTACCCAATATGCGTTTCTATAACCTAGCATGTTTAATTAGACAGGGCCTAGATTGGTTAACTGGAGGATCTAAATATTCCAACTTCGCACTTGAAGGCGCTATGGCCTCCCCCTATGACCTTTCAGCCATCCTTCATTCCAATCCTAACACTCTGCCTCCCCACCTCAAGTCCAGTGTACTTTTCAGGGATACAGTCATTGCCTGGAGAGAGGTCAGAAAATTACTCAGACTGCCATCTAACATCTCCCGCCACCTGAAAATCCAAGGCAACCCTGTGTTCCTCCCATTAAACTCTACAAAAAGCTTTTGGTCAATGGAAACTCAGGGGCCTTACGAATGTAACATCCATCTACCACGACAAACCTGGCAAATTTAAACCCCTTCAAACCTTGATGTGGGAATTCTCACTACCACCAACACACATCTTTTTTTATCATCAACTCACCGATTATTTAAAGTCTTGCTGTGGGTCTGAGTCTGATCCCCTTAAAACGTCCTTCATTGACACTCTACTTCAAGGCAATAATTATTCTATCTCCAATATATATTCATGCCTCATACAACACCAAGCATGGAAGTATTGCCTCAAACCTTTTCAACAATGGTCTCACTTACTGGGTGACAATGATCTGCCAGAAAAAAATCTTTGCAGGATACAGACATATCCGCAATCTTATAACTTCTGAAACATGGAGGGAGACGCAATTCAAAATTATTCACAGGGCCTACTTTCCATTTCGCTTCAACAAAGCGGACCCAACTCAAGCGCAATGTCCCTGGTGTTCCTTAGCTCGCCCCACCCTGCTTCACCGTCTTTGGGACTGTACTAATATCACTACTTACTAGAGCAATGTGATAGCCTACATCAACAAAATCCATAAAACACAGATAACTAAGGAATGTCTCTTATGCTTGTTCAGTATACCACCATCATCCTTATCGTCAGCGATGGACCCACAAAATATTCCACAATGGGCTCATCTGTGTCTCCATTTGCCCGCAGAACTATTATGTCTCATTGGATTTCAGCAGCACCACCTAATTTAAGGGCGGTTAAAAAAGCCATGACCTCACTCTTCTATTTGGAGAGATTAGATACCATCACACTGAACTTTCGTTCTACCTCACGCTTTTTCAAGAGATGGAGAAGGTATATGGAAGCCACATTCACTCAACAAACAATGCTAGATATAATGCACCCATTCCGTTTTACAGATTGGTACCTAAGGAGAGATCTCACCAATTCCCTTGGCAACCTCAAAATATCTCCCACTTCTGACCCCTCCACCTTTAAGCTGCCGTAAGATGTTCACAAGCCCATATTGCTCTTTGACATCCACTATTTTCTTTTATTTGTTCTCAGTAGTACTAGTTAGTTTTGCTGTGTTACCTAGACCAATTTATCTCATCTCTAGCTAGTTATGTCCAAACGCTGCTTCCACTCCTGAAGGTACTAAGGTGTAAAGTTTCAGTCTCTCAAGCACTGTTTTGCTTAATAACGATGATAAGATGGTAAATGTGAATTTCTGACCCCCCCCCCTTACCTGTATTTAAGTATAAAACTTTCTTACTGCTTAGAGATTTTACGTGTACCTGATTTATAACTATTATGTACTCTGTTTTATACTACTGTATGCTATAAAAATCAATAAATATTTTTCCAAAAAAAAAATACTTTAAAAACCTATAGGGAACGGATTGCCACTGTTCCCTGCCTGATCCAGAATGGGTGGGCCACGAGTGCCAGACACACAAACCCTCAGGGGAGACTCCCCAACAGAGGGTGTGAGGACACCTAAGGTGTGGAGTTTGTCCAAAAAAGCGGGGCGTCAATCCCTGTGGTGAAAGTAAGGTATACAAAAATTGTACTGGGCCATATAGAAGCCACAAGGTGCATGTGACCACAAGGGGTGTGGGTCCCGCATGCATTTGCACTGTGACTATTCAGTAAAAGGTAAGAAAAAATGGTACCTGCTGGGGTGTCCTGGTTGGGGAGGAGGAGTGTCCTGCCTTGTGGAATGAAGGTGTCTCTGGCAAGGCGATGTGGACACCTCACTTCTAGAGCCCACACAGGGGTATGGTAAGGTCTGGTGTGAATAGCCTAGGTAAAAAAAGATATAATAAGGATCCAGAGGAGGGGGGGAAGACAGGGGGGGTTTGTGGGGGTTTTTGGGGGGTCTGGGGGGGGAAAGGGGGAGAAATGTGAGGGAGAGGGATAAGGGTGGTGCTGTCCCTGGAGGAAGGAAAGTGAAGTGGTATGGTACCTGTTAAAGATGTATTGGTTGGGGGAGAGAGAGTGCTGAGCTGCCTTGACCATAAGGTGTGAGCAAGAGGGGGCTATGAATGCCCCAGTACTGGAGCCTTCAAAGGAGTCCGGTGTGGCCTGGGGTACACAGCCTGAAATAGGGAGGAATAAGGTAAATATCCTTGGGGGTGGAGCTCATTGCCAGTGCTCAAATAAGTGTTGGGCTGCAGAGTAACACAGTCCAGAGGCCAGTGCAGCCAGGGTGGAGGTTTGCCTGTGAAAGCCATGGGGAAGATCTGATGCCGGTAGTCAGGAAGCCATTGGACTGAAGGACAGGAAGCAGGAAGGGGGTGGATATGGAGCCCGTTTAAATGTGATGAGGAGGTGGGTCTGGAGACCAATCCCATGAAGGAGTGTGGGAGTGGCTGGGAGTGTGCGTTTACGCCCCCGAGCTGCTGGCGCACGAATAAGTCTCCATGGAGACCGCTACCGGCGTGCGACTAGCACCTCTGGGCGCGGCGACACAACACGTTCAGTGTGATGATGCCAGACACACGGGGTGGGGACATAGATCCGTGTCAGCGGCCCGCGAAGATCAACAGGTCGGGTGACCGACCATGATCTCCTGTTTGAGGGGATGCCGCCTGTGTTAACAATACTGTACAGGACGGCCCCCTGCACCTAGTGGGGAGGTCCTGAGGCTGAAGCTGGGCCAGTGAGGCCGCCCACATCCCGATCAAGGCGTCACAAAGAAAAATGTAGCAATGTTGGCAACAGGTCAGGAAGCTGACAAAAAACACAGATACAAAAATAAAGCAAACAACAACTAAGCATGAACCTGAACTAGGAATGTATGTACACATAAAAGAGAATTCATGTTATCCAGCATGATGGTGATTCCGTGCATGCGCTGTAATCATGAATAATTCAAATGAGGATTTATATGATGTGAAACATATGTACAATGTGTGCATGGGGATATTGTACAACAGCCTATACCGAGTGGATTGGTATACCATGGTAGCAAAAAAGGAGGGTAAGTATGTATCTTGCTTATCAAGGGAGGAAGGGGGAAGAGAAGTGAAGAGTTTTTATGGGGGCAACTCGTTGGGTTCCCATTCGGAGTCCTCCGAGGAGAAACCTTCTAGGAATGGTCTATAAGATATACAGCCGTTGAGTCCTGGGGGTTGGGTGACTTTTAATCTGAAAATCCACCTCTGTTCTAATTGTAGGAATAGTTTGCTCACATCTCCTCCTCGCATGCCGGTATGCACGCGATCATGAATTATAAAGGAGAATTTAGGAAATATGCCCTAATGCACTCTGGTAACATGTCTGCCATATGGTAAATCTGAGTTGCAGGTTCTCATGGACGTAATATGTCTGTAGGCTCTGCTCCAAAACTCCTGGATAGTCTTTCCCACATAGAAACTTGTACACTCACATACAAGGAGGTAAATTACACCGTAAGTCTGAGAGTTTGCGTAATGCCTAGGTTTGAAGAGTTCTCCATTGGGCAGGGTAATGTTTTTTGAGGTATTCAAAAATCTGCAGTAGTTGCAGCCACCGCAGGTAAACGTGCCCTTGTTCTTGCATGGGTCATGCTTGCCTCCCCCTTTGAATTCACTGCAGACCAGTTGGTCTCAAAGAGAACCAGCTTGCCTGTAAGTGAACACTGGGGTAGTGGGTACAAATGGGCCAATTGAGGGGTCCATTGTCAGCATGTGCCAGTATTTAGTTGTGACCCTTTTGATTGCTGCATGTTGATTGGAAAATTTAGTTATAATGGAGATAGGATGGAGCTTTTGCTTTTTTGATGAGGGGTTGTAGAGTATATAATTGCGGGTTCTAGCACACGCTCTCTTGTTTGCTTTTTTTAGGCATGTATTAGAATATCCCTGTGCCAATAGGCGTGTTCTTAAAATATTGGCCTCATTTTTGAAAGCTTTGTCATTAGTACAGTTTTTCCTGGTACGCAAGTACTGACTGTAGGGGATTGAAGCAATAAGGGGTTGGGGGTGAAAGCTGCTGGCATGGAGTATTGAGTTGCCTGCAGAGGGTTTCCTAAATAAGCTTGTGATTAGAGATCTGTTGCTATCTTTGTAGATAGTCACATCAAGGAATGTGATGGATTCCTTGTCCCAAGTCATAGCAAATGATAAATTGAAATCATTGAAGTTCATTAGTTCAAGGAATGCTGGCAGTTGCTCAGTGGGTCCATTCCACACTAGGAGAATATCATCGATGTAGCGATGCCACGCGATGACATTCTCCATGTATGGGGCAAGGGGTGCAGATTGATGTATCATTTGTTCCCACTCCCCCAGGTACAGGTTTGTGTACGATGGGGCACACGATGTCCCCATTGCAACCCCCTGCACCTGGAGGTAGTGGGATCCATTGAACGTAAAAAAATTGTGCAATAGAATGAATTCTAATGCTGCAATCAGAAATTCATTGGTCTTTTCATCATATTGCCTGTTCTGAGAGATTACATGTTGTATACAGGAGAGACCTTTGTCATGTGGTATCGAGCTGTATAGGAGCTTCCACATCCATAGCCACAAGTACAGATGTAGGGGGAACGCATAGACCATCTATATTTTGTAAAAGATGTGGTGTGTCCCGGATGTAGCTTGGGAGTTTGAGGACATGGGGACATAGGTACCTATCCACAAATTTGCTAAGTTTCTCGGTTAGGGAGCCATTCCCTGAAATAATGGGTCTGCCGGATGGACATGTCATGCTTTTATGTAGTTTAGGCAGAGAATAGAAGGTCGGTGAACGTGGTTATTGTGTGCGTATGAAGTCCCATTCTGCCTTGTTGAGAATTCTCTCACTATAGGCACGGTCAACCAGACTGTAGAATTCCTTGCGGAATCTTTCAATTCTGGTCGCCGGTATCTTACAGTACCAATCTTGGTTGCTGAGTATTTGTGTGCACATATCCACATAAAACTCATTGTCCATCACCACAATATTGCCTCCCTTGTCGAAGGGCTTGATGGTTATTGTAGGATGGTATTGTATCCATGTCATTTGGATATTTGTTTTGGATTTATTAATTTATTTATTGCACATATTTACATATATTGTGACTAGGGTTGAGCCGAACACCCCCCCGGTTCAGTTTGCGGCAGAACATGTAAACAGGCAAAAAAATCTGTGCGAACACCGTTAAATTCTATAGGACTCTAACATGAAAAATCAAAAGTGCTAATTTTAAAGGATAATATGCAGGTTATTGTCATAAAAATAGTTTATATAATAATACTTAAAGTAAAACAATAAAAGTGAAATATTCCTTTAAATATTGTGCCTGGGGGGGTGACTATAGTATGCCTGTAAAGTGGCGCATTTTTCCCGTGTTTAGAACAGTCCCTGCACAAAATGGCATTTCTAAAGGAATGAAAGTCATTTAAAACTACTTGCGGCTATAATGTAATGTCGGGTCCCGGCAATATAGATGAAAATCATACCCCCCCAGCCCATTACCAGGCCCTTTAGGTCTGGTATGGATATTAAGAGAAACCCTGCACCCAAATTAAAAAAAAAAGGCGTGGGGCCCTCAGGCCCTATATACTCTGAACAGCAGTATACAGGTGGTCCCCGGGTTACAAACAAGATAGGGACTGTAGGTTTGTTCTTAAGTTGAATCTGTTTGTAATTTGGAACAGGTACATTTTGTAAGTGTAGCTACAGCCAAAAAATCTATTTTTAAGCTTTTTGGATAACACCCCTGTAACATTTGTTTTGCTGTCTGTGCCCCTGTTCAGAAGATTTCACCTCACTTTCTGTCCCAATGACAATTGGATTTTGAAAATGTGGGGTTATTAGAGAAACAAGTGATAAAGCATCATTTGAGACACCTTTTTCCCATATTAACTCTTACAGTAGAGAATTTCCCTTCCTAGGGGTAGATTTCCTCTCACTTCCTGTTGTCTCCCTCCATTTGTAAGTAGGAGTCATTTGTAAGTTGAATGTTTGAAAATAGGGGACCACCTGTATATACTATACGGCCTGCCCTATACACTCTGCGGAAAATTGGGCCTTAGGTGTTGGTGGTACCAGAACACTGTAAGCACTCACAGGGCTGGAATGGACCCTGCTGTGAAATATTATATCAAGAATTGTAAATTGGGCCTTAGGCAGTGGTGGTGGTGATGCCACAACACTGTAACCCCTCACAGATACTCTTGTTGGGCACAGGAATGGGCCCTGCTGTGAAATATTAGATCAAAAATTTTAATTTATACACTCTGCGGAAAATTGGGCCTTAGGTGTTGGTGGTACCAGAACACTGTAAGCCCTCACAGGGCTGGAACGGGCCCTGCTGTGAAATATTATATCAAGAATTGTAATTACTAGCCCCTGTTAAACAGGGGCAGAAAAATTGGGCCTTAGGCAGTGGTGGTGGTGATGCCACAACATTGTAACCCCTTTACAGATACTCTTGTTGGGTGCAGGAATGGGCCCTGCTGTGAAATATTAGATCAAAAATTGTAATTACAATACAGTGCAGCCGTAGTGCAGTTGCTACTACTTTTCTGGTGGTGTACACAGTACACAATACAGTGCAACCGTAGTGCAGTTGCTACTACTTTTCTGGTGGTGTACACAGTACACAATACAGTGCAGCCATAGTGCAGTTGCTACTAGTTTTCTGGTAGTGTATACAGTACACAAGACAGTGTAGTGCGGTGTTGCAAAACAATATACATCATGTCCAGAAGGCCACCAAGGAGAGGCAGATACTCACAGGCCACTAAAAGAGGGCAAGCAGGCTCTGTGTCTACAGTCAACAGTGCTGGTCGTGGACATGGTGCATCCTCTGCAGGTGGCCGTGGGGCACACTTGTCCTTTTTTTCTGCTGCTGGGCGTGTTATTGAGCCAGAACATACAGAAGAGTTGGTGGAGTGGATAACAAAGTCATCCTCATCCTCCTCATCCTCTGTCACCCAGGCTCAGAGTAGTTATCCTTCCTATGCAGCTGTTAAAGCAGCCTATTCCAACGGCTCCTTGTTCACTGTCACTCCTTCCGTAGCCCCACCATCATGCATGGAGGAGTCCCCTTAACTATTCGACCACAGTGTCGGGTACATGCTGCTGGAGGATGCACAGTGATTTGAAAGCTCCGATGTTGGTTCCCAGGCTGAGGAAGGGAGTAACGTTAGCCTAGAGAGAGGGGGTGCCCAAGAAGGACAAGAAACTGGCAGTCATGTTCCCCCAGCTGCAGCATAGTGCCAAGTTTGCTCCAGTGACGAGGAGGGAGGGGATGATGAGGTCACTGACTCTACTTGGGTGCCTGATAGAATAGAGGAGGAGGAGGAGGCACGACTCCAATGAGGCAGGATGTCCTCTAGGAGGCAGCTTAAGGGCAGCCACCATACTGCATCACACCGCAGAGCTCCGCAGGTGCAGGGCGCTGCTGACTCCCCGCTGATTTTGAAAAGTTCCTTGGTGTGGGCCTTTTTGGACACGTGTACAGCAGATCACACAATTGCTGTTTGCAGCCTATGTCTGAAGCGGATCAAGCGTGGCCAGAACAGCCGCCGCTTGGGCACCACATGCTTGACCAGACATATGACGACCTCCCATGCAGTCTGTTTCCTGTATACTATATTTGAGATTGAATATCTCTCAGATAAGATTTGAGTTAAATGAGAGTTCTTTGACCATGAGTGAAAGCTTTAACACAATAACAACATTTATTGGTGAGTAGCTGAAAGTCTATCTAATACACAACCATGTATCTATAGTCTACACCAATTAAGAAAATATTCGGTACAAACATATTTAGTTACAAGTAAAATGCAGACCTTTCCCATAATTACTCTTTGCACCAAGGTTCCATTCTGATGGTTGCTCTCCCATAAAAGTGGGTGTTTCCCTCCCATCTAGTCCGTGTATATCATTTCATGATGATGCCTCATTGGTTGGCATAGCCTGGCTCTGATTGGTGAGCTACCCTATTCCTGGTTAAGGACTGGCTACATCTCCAATCCCTATACTTTGCATAAGTCAGCCCCCTTTAATGCAAATCCTTGTGACTATTCTCAGCAGGAGATTAACTTGAATTTTCCAGGGAAGTTAAGTATTGATTACGGGTTGGCCTCCCTTCATTGCATATCCCAGCATGGGATCCTTTGAAGTGAGTATGTGTAAAACAATGAGGTGTGGATCCCATGGTTGGAAAACACAAAACTAGGCACCGACTTGTCTGGTATACCAGAGATTTCTGTGAAGATAATATGTTCCGCCCTACATAGATACAAGCTAAATTAAATCTATTCATAATTACAATATTTTACAGCTATTAATGGAGATTTCAAATATACTCATAAGGCAACAAGTCCTTTGGCAACAGCACTTGAAAGACCCACAACCAAGAAAAAGGCGGACTTCTCCTTGCTCCTCATCTGGGATCTCCAACCCTACTATACCTGCAGTCCTCTCGAAAACCTGCACTGAGAGGAATGAAGGTATAGAAATAGGTGTCCCAAGTACTTGCAGTCAATCTGCTAGCAGTACACCATTATCTGGTTTTAGCAGGCAAACTTCCCTACCCCAGTTGCTAAACGGTAAAAAGAAATTCGGTCCCAGCCATCCACGTGCTCAGCGTCTGAATGCTAGCTTGGCCAAATTGCTAGCACTGCAACTACTGCCTTTTCAGCTGGTAGACTCTGCCCCCTTTCGTGAATTTGTGGAATGTGCTGTACCTCAGTTGCAGGTTCCAAAATGCCATTTGTTTTCACAGAAGGCCATTCCAGCTCTCTACCGGCATGTGGAAGTCAATGTTTTTGTCTTGTTGGACAGGGCAGTCAGCAGTAAGGTGTATATTACCGCTGACTCATGGTCTAGCAGGCACGGGCAGGGATGTTACCTTTCCTTCATGGCGCACTGGGTAACTCTGCTGGCAGCCTGGAAGAATGCAGGACAGGGTTCAGTATTGTTGGAGCTTGTTCCGCCACCACACCCCCAAAATGCTAGCGGTGATTCTGCCACAGCTCTCTCCTCCATCCCCTCCTCTTCTTCTTCCTTTATGGCCTCTTCTGCAGATTTGTTCTCTGAGCCAACTATGCTCCATAAGCGTTCAAGGGGCTACGCAAGCACTCAGGCAAAAAGATGCCATGCAGTGCATGAGTTGGTCTACTTAGGGGACAGGAGCCACACTGGGGCAGAGATTCTGTCAGCTCTGCAGGGGCAGGCTCCGAGGTGGTTGATGCCACACCAGCTTCAGCCAGGAATGGTTGTATGCGACAATGACACCAACCTTCTCTCCACCCTCCGAAAGGGACACTTAACCCATGTTCCATGTTTGGCACACATCCTGAATTTGGTGGTGCAGCGGTTCTTGAGCAGGTACCCAGGCTTACAAGATCTCCTGAGGCAGGCCAGTAGAGTCTGCGGTCATTTCCACCGGTCATTCAATGCCAGTGCTCGGCTGGCTGACATTCAAAGGGAATGCAACCTGCCCACCAACCGCCTCATTTGTGACATGTCCACCAGGTGGAACTCAATGTTGGCAATGCTACAGCGGCTGCACATGCAGCAGAGGGCCATCAATGAGTACCTGTGTGAGTATGGCAGGACAGGGTCAGGGGAGCTTGGCTTCTTTTCACCACGCCAGTGGCTACTGATCAAGGATGCATGCACTGTTCTGTCACCATTTGAGGAGGCCACGAGGATGGTAAGCAGTGACAATGCATGCATCAGTGATACTTTCCCTCTTGTCTTCCTGTTGGAGCACACGCTTCATGGAATAATGGACAGGGCACTTGCGGCAGAACAGTGGGAGGAAGAGGAGGACTTCCTTACCTCTCAAGGCCCCCTTTATCCAGATATTATTCCTGCAGGCCCGCCAAACACACAGGAAGAAGAGGAGGAGGAGGATTGTGTCAGCATGGACATGGAGGATAACACTCACCAGCAGTCTTCAAGGGATGGTTTTCAGTCCCCAGAAACCCAAGGAGTTGTACGTGGCTGGGAGGAGGTTGTTATGGATCATGTGATCCTTAGTAAACAGAGGACTCAGAATCAAATGTCTCTGCAAACTTTTGCGGGCTTTGCAGAATCAGGGAAGCCATGCAGCGTAAGGACCCTAGGATTCATGGTATCAAAGAGAGGGATCATTACTGGCTGGCAACCCTTCTTGATCCACGTTACAAGGGTAAGGCTGCAAAACTCATCCTGCCTTTGCAGAGGGAGCAGAGGATGAAACTTCTTCAGGAGGCCTTGAAGAAAGGTTTGTGCAATGCATTTCCAGACCCTGTGAGGTTACAATTTCCTGGTGCTGGACAACGTGTTGCTGAGGCTTCGTTCAGTCAGAGGAAGAGCAGTGGAGAAGTTGGCTGGCTGACCGGTGCCTTTAGACAATTTTTAAGTCCTCAGCTCCAAGGTCTGATCGGTTCAAGCAACCATCGCCAGCATCTGCATTATATGGTGCAAGAATATCTAGGGGCAAGAGCAGACTTGGAGACCTTTCCAACAGAGCATCCACTGGGTTACTGGGTCTTGAGGATGGACCACTGGCCAGAACTAGCTCAATATGCAATTGAGCTACTGGACTGTCCTGCATCCAGTGTTCTTTCTGAACGCACATTCAGTGCTGCTGAAGGGTTTGTAACAGATCATAGAGTGCGCCTGTCCACAGACTCCCTTGATAGGCTCACATTCATAAAAATGAATCAGTCTTGGATCAGCAGCAGCTATCAAGCACCTGATGCTGATGTAAATGATTGATTTTTCTATGGAAGTGGGATCCCTTGAAGCCTGCCTATGCTGAGTGACTATCCTATTCCTCCTCAATCTTGATGATGCCAGCTTCCAACAATATTTTTGGTTCAGGGCACCACCACCACTGCCTAAGGCCCAATTTTTCTGTCCCTCTTTAACAGGGGCATGTAATTACAATTTTTGATCTAATATTTCACAGCAGGGCCCGTTCCTGCGCCCAACAAGAGTATCTGTGAGGGGTTATAGTGTTGTGACACCACCACCACCAAAGGCCCAATTTTTCTGCCTCTGTCCCAGCAGCAGAAAAAAAAGACAAGCATGCCCCATGGCCACCTGCAGAAGATGCACCATGTCCATGACCAGCACTGTTGACTGTAGACACAGAGCCTGCTTGCCCTCTTTTAGTGGCTTGTGAGCATCTGCCTCTCCTTATTGGCCTTCCAGACATGATAGGGATTTTGTTTTGCAACACCACACTACACTGTATTGTGTACTGTGTACACCACCAGAAAAGTAGTAGCAACTGCACTATGGGTGCACGGTACTGTTTACACCAACAGAAGTCTAATAAAAACTATGGGTGCACTGTATGTATTGTGTACACCACCAGAAAAGTAGTAGCAACTGCACTATGGGGGCACGGTACTGTGTACACCAACAGAAGTGTAATAACAACTATGGGTGCACTGTATCTATTGTGTACACCACCAGAAAAGTAGTAGCAACTGTAATAAGGGTGAACGGTATTGTGTACACCACCGGAAGTCTAATAGCAACTATGGGTGCACTGTATGTAATGTGTACTGTGTACACCACCAGAAAAGTAGTAGCAACTGCACTATGGGTGCACGGTACTGTGTACACCAACAGAAGTGTAATAACAACTATGGGTGTACTGTATGTATTGTGTACTGTGTACACCACCAGAAAAGTAGTAGCAACTGCACTATGGGTGCACGGTACTGTGTACACCAACGGAAGTGTAATAACAACTATGGGTACACTGTATGTATTGTGTACTATGTACACTACCTGAAAAGTAGTAGCAACTGCACTATGGGTGCACGGTACTGTGTACACCAACAGGAGTGTAATAACAACTATAGGTGCACTGTATGTATTGTGCACACCATCAGAAAAGTAGTAGCAACTGCACTATGGGTGCACGGTATTGTGTACATCACCCGAAGTATAATAGCAACTATGGGTGCACTGTATGTATATTATACAGAAATGTGTAGCGCTAAAATGACAAGATACCTTAAAACTAATATGTTTAAAAGGCCTATACCCAAAATGTAATACACATATAAAAGTACATGCAAGGTCTGACTAAAAATCAAAAGTGTATCAAAAGGACAGTCAATGAGTTGGAACTGAATGGGTCGCTACCCCAAACGTGAGGTGAGGAACGCCTTCACCAACATACAGCAGAAAAGTTTCAGAAGGTGATATTCTGCAGTCACTAAAAAGTCTCATCGATACATTGGATAATCCATCTTTAAACCAAACTCATATAACACACCACTGTGTCTTCGAAACATGCAGTGCACTTAGATGTTATAGATGGGGGTTTACCGGAGGGTTTGAACCCAAAACAGCGTATACTGTAAGGGTCAAACCAGCTTTTATTGCACCCTGGCAATGGTGAGAAGAACTTAGCAGCCTGAAGATATTGAGAGGGGCTTTTCTAAAGGTGTATCTTCTCCACACGTAATGTTGGATCTCTCCACGCAGGGTTCATAAAGGGCACAAAAGGGAATAAAAAGGGGCGGCAGTGGAGTCCTCCCGATGCGTTTCGTCTAAGTAGACTTCGTCCTGGGGCGAAGTCTACTTAGACGAAATGCGTCGGGAGGACTCCATATCTTCAGGCTGCTAAGTTCTTCTCACCATTGCCAGGGTGCAATAAAAGCTGGTTTGACCCTTACAGTATACGCTGTTTTGGGTTCAAACCCTCCGGTAAGCCCCCATCTATAACATCTAAGTGCACTGCATGTTTTGAAGACACAGTGGTGTGTTATATGAGTTTGGTTTAAAGATGGATTATCCAATGTATCGATGAGACTTTTTAGTGACTGCAGAATATCACCTTCTGAAACTTTTCTGCTGTATGTTGGTGAAGGCGTTCCTCACCTCACGTTTGGGGTAGCGACCCATTCAGTTCCAACTCATTGACTGTCCTTTTGATACACTTTTGATTTTTAGTCAGACCTTGCATGTACTTTTATATGTGTATTACATTTTGGGTATAGGCCTTTTAAACATATTAGTTTTAAGGTATCTTGTCATTTTAGCGCTACACATTTCTGTATAATATCTATCTGTTGGGCAACGATTCTAGTTGTGGTGTTAGCTGCTTATAACTTCTTGATTACTTTAGAGCAAGCGCAAATCTACTATTAGTGTGAATTTTGGTGCACTGTATGTATTGTGTACTGTGTACACCACCAGAAAAGTAGTAGCAACTGCACTATGATGAACTGCACGGTAATGTGTACACCAACAGAAGTGTAATAACTACTATGGGTATACTGTATTGTGTACACCACCAGAAAAGTAGTAGCAACTGCACTATGGGTGCACGGTACTGTGTACTTTGTACACCGCCTGAAGTATATTAGAAAAAGTACACCAGGAATGGCCAGTGTGCATATTTATATATACGAGACTGGCTGTATATATATATATATATATATATATATATATATATATATATATTAAATACACTGCAGCTATATATCAATGCAGTTGATATATATATATATGTATATATATATATATATATATATATATATATATATATATATATATATATATATACACACACACACACAAGACTGGCTGTAAATATATATTAAATACACTGCAGCTAACTGAATAACCTGCCTGCCTGAAGTATATTAGAAAAAGTACACCAGGAATGGCCTGCAGTCAGATATAGTTAAACTGGATGCAGTGGATGCAGTGGATATATATATACAAGACTGTCTGTATATATATATATATATATATATATATATATAAAATACACTGCAGCTAACTGAATAACCTGCCTGCCTAATCTAAATGACACTCTCTCTCCGTCCACACCAACAATACACTATACGGGGCCGACATGCAGGCAACCTTATATAGTGTGGGGCGTGGACTTAGTCCCCCTGAGCCATGATTGGACTTGGACTTTTTGCCTTTGACTTTCAGTGGATGCTGCGGCATTTGGCCCTCCCTGGCTCTGCCTGTTTCCCCTTCGATTGGTAGGTTCCCTGATGGCTAAGAGATGGCTTCCCCTTTCCCCTGGTGGACGCCTCCCTGGCTGCTTGCACCCGCCTCAATTGGGACCTCCAGGTCCCGCCCCCTTGTGCAGGCTCACGTGCGATACCATCGCACCCACGCTCTGCCTAGGTACTGCCCAGTGGCTTGGAGATGCACGCGCACATTTACGAGCGTCGCTCCTTGTCCAGAGGCATTGAGGCTAGTGCGCAGGCGCGCTCGGTTCCCTCGCGCACACACTGCGGGACCCTTGACCCCGTGACGTCGTCGGACGCCGATGCTGGTGCCAATTCACGTCACGAGGTTGAAGGGGATATATATAGTGGTCTTGTCCCGCTATAGACCAGGCTAGCAGGAGACCCAGATAAATCCATTAAACATTACATCACTGGTAGTACTTCTGTAGGTGACAGACGACCGCACCACACTTTGCTTCTACCAATACATTTAACTAATTACCAGTGATGTTTTCATTATATATTCATTGTAGGGAGTATATTTCACTTCTAAAAGCAAGTGAACCCTCGTATGATATCCTGATTAGAGTGTTCCCCAAAAACCCATTCAGATCTGGAGATCATTCCGACAAGAAATTATGACACACACAAGGCATGCAATTCAGAATGATCCAATCTTTTACTTCTGCATTTTCTCTTATATAACCAACATGACATCACAACAAAAGTCCAACCCCTTCATTAATATATGCTAAATTTACAGACATACAGACATATAACTAACCAAAAATAGAACATAATTTCTTCATACAGAAACTGTCAACAAGAAAGGACTTCATGCGTCATTTCGGGGAAATCATATGATTTACAAGAATTTGAAACTAACTTTTGATAGACGTCACATATACATATTATTCTAAGATGGATACATATTTTTAGAGCTAAAATGGTGGACAGCAAGCTAAAATATCCTTACAATCCCCTCTTTGATCATAAATGTATGATCTCACTTCCTTATCATGGTGGTATTCTCAGCCTACTTCTGATGATACATACTGATATAAGTTTTATTGGGAGATGAGGGATCTAAAATGCGAGTGGCTCTATTAATAAGGCACATAATAAGCTTATACACAAGATAAAAGAAAAGGAAAAAGAACACAATAATGATTAAAATTATGGGAATATCGAAGGAAGTCTTCGTGATTGCATCTAAAATATTTAAAAAAATAATACAACCAGATCCATATTTAACTTTACTTAATCTAAAACCGGAATGGTTAACACTCTCTCAATTCAAACTTATGATCCAACTAATAACGGCTGCAAAACACAGCCGGTACTAGCAGAAACAATTCACAGAATGAATAATACAATGTCCCATGCTAAGATGGTAGCCATCGATCAAAATCAAATTCCAAAATTTGAAAAACTTTGGCATCCTTGGATAAAACAACAGTTCCTGTCAAATTTCAATGACTCTGTCCTGTTGCCATGGTAACAGATTAAATGACTTACAGAGACACCCATTCTAAGGCTTCAAAGAGAACTAAAAAGAATAATAAACTGACGAGCGGGACAACCTTGTGGACCGTACCTCTACCTTTCAACCCTTTTTCTTCTTTCTCTTTCCTTTTCTCCACCTTACGATTAAAGCTCATTATCAGAATTTATTTGACCTATATACACTCTACTTGTAAACAATATGTATAGTAGGTATAAATCATTTAAATACCTACAAAAGTAACTAAGGAAATGATATATATCTTTAATTTAGGTTTACGTGAACCCAATGTTTAATATTTGAAATTTCATGATATTTACCTATATAAACCCTACTGTAAAACAATGAGCTTACTTTATAGATCCTTGTAAACTTACTTTATGTATCTTTATGTATCTTTATAACATTGTATACTCAATAAACTTCTTTTGACAAGGAAAATTATGGGAATATCCCTTATCCAAGAGAATATCCCTCCAAATCCAAAATCAACATTTCCAAAAGGACTCCAGGTCTGGGCTATGTTGCGAGCCTCTTGTTGCAGCTTGGCCACCTCTTTTCTATGCTATGCTATCACATCATAATAGTCTGGTACCTCTATACTGGTATTGTGTACCCAAGTACAACATTCATAATCCTCAGTCATTTCACATAATCCTGTAAGGGCTAAACTCATGCTTTCAATGGCTAAGTCATGCAATTCTAGTTGTTTTCTAATAGCCCTAGTTTCAACATTAAGATTAGAAATGTCATCAGAATTTTTTCCATCATCTTATCAATAATTCCTAAATAATTATTCAACCTTTTCTTCATCAAATCTATTCCCCATCCTGCCCAGGAAGGGAACCATGCCCAGGCCATATCCTTTTCAAGGAATAACTCTCTCTTGTTAAGATGTTTTAATGGATACCTTGGGTGTATACTAGCTTTAAGCAAATGACTCCCATCACTATCACCTACCACCCCCATTATGGGCACCAGTGAGGCCAGATAACACCAGCCCTGGACCTCTTGTGGAATCCAGGGATAACAAGTCTTTCCACAACAAACATTAAGTGTGGTTACCAAATGAGAAGGGCGTATTCACAGCAGTCTCTTGATCTACTGCTGTAACTATTGCTAAAACCTGAAACAAATGCTGTACAGGTTTACTAATTTCATCTTCAGAGGTAAGAATCTTTTTAAAATCAGCCCGTACTCTGACCTCATCGTGTTTGATATAAAGAACAAAACTTCCCACTAGGGGCATAGCAATTAGAAATGTTCAAAACCAATTGACTACAGGTATGAGCATTTCTAGTAGAATTCCCTACACTAAAACACCAGGTAGGATTATGACTTCTATTGATGATGTGAAAGGAAATGGTGTCATTAGTTCTTCTGCTGACATTCAAAAGGTCAAGGGGAATCTTTCCTTTTAAAAGGGGAGTAATATTTAAAGGTATAGCCATTAGGGGTATCCTAACAGTGCTAAGGTGCAATTTGCCACAAATCCAACATTTCTGAAATCCTGATTTCTGAACATAAGCATATTTAAATTTTAGCAAAAGCATTTTATCAGCAAAATTATCCTTATTGTCTCTCTTGTTTCTAACTTGTATCACTGTAATGTTCTCCTATGTATGTGTGTTTCCACAAATACTTTTAATGGCACCCAAATCTTCAGGATGGCAAATACACTATCAGGGTGATCAGGAACAGGAAGCAAAATGTTTTGCCAGAAGTCTGTGGTGAAATAAGCAAGGTCATCTTCTCTGGCCGGACCTGCTTTTCCAGGAACTCCTCCTTCATCTGCTTGGACTTCTGCTTGAAGGCCTCCTGTAGGATCTCCTTCCTGCTCTTGGAGCTTTGGGCAACCTTTTTCACTCTGCTGGCATGGATCCCGGACTAGCAGTTTTCCACCAGGATAGCCGTTCTAATCACTGCAATCACCATAGTAGGAGGTCCAAAGGGATACTCTTGCTTCTTATTTCTGTTCAGCTGTTGGACCACCACGGTGTCTCCCTCCTTGAAGAGGTGAGTAGCTTCCTGTGAAGAAAAAAGAGAGGTGCGAGCAACATTTCTTTGACTGTATCCAATATTTCAACCAGTTTTCTTACATATTCTTCCTGTATTAAGTCTTAATCTCCCTTTTCTACCATTAAAGGTGCTCTGGCCTATGGGGTGGGGAAAAATCTACTCATCAAAACTTCAAAAAAAACTTATTTCTGCCAGGACTACTGGGAGGACCCTTCTCCAGTTGGCAAAGGTTCCTCCTGTGGCCTTTCTTATCTTGTCTTTTATTGTTCTGTTCATCCTTTCTACTATTCCTGAACTTGGAGGGTGATAGGGAATGTGAAACTTCCATTCTATCTTGAGAGTTTTTACCAAGTCCTGGCAGACCCTGGCTATAAAAGCTGGACCATTTGAAAACATGTCCACAATTATCAAAAGATATTCCTGTCTTTTGCCTAGTTTGGGCCTGTGTGTGAAATCAGCCGTGACTTGTATACCTGTGTGGCCTATTCCATGATACTGTGAATGCACTTGCTGTTGGTATACATGGTTTCCCCTCTTTGCAGAGAAGTCCAGACCTTGGATCCCTCTACACACCCTTTCCATTCCAGTCCCTTAACTCATGATTTGATGCATAATCCTGGGGATCTGCAAGTGACTTATCAAATGAGGATAGGTCAGGTATCAGCATAACAATTTGGATGTCTGCTGTCTGTGAGATAGCAGCTTATTTAGCAGCAAGGTCAGCCAGACCTTTTCATTTCCCCTGGCTATCTCTGTCTATTGGCCTGTGTATGCTCTGCAGTGTACTATAGCCTAGAGCAAGAACCATCCACAAAAACATTCTGTGTGTCTGGTAGTGTTGTGGAAGATAAATCAGACCTGGGTGATGTGTCTTGGTGAATGAGTTTTATGAAGTCATGTTATGGCACAACCTCATCCTGTTCTCCTTTTAATCCTAAAAGGGCGTTTAAAATGGGTGCTGGGCCTGCAGTGAGAGAAGCACATTTGATGTGCAATTTTTTGATTGGACAGCAAAATCACCTCATATCCGCTCAACCTCTGAGCAGACATGTGCTGTGTATGTACATTTTTCAACAAGATTGACGCATTGTAAGTGATGTGAAGTGTTGCTTCACATCATCTTAACCACCATCTTAACCACCATCGCACAAGACGCTAGAGCGCACCGGGACCATCTTTGAGAAAAAAACTACAGGGCACAGTCTCCCACTATATTCCTGGGCCAGTACTCCCACCATGGTTCTGCAATTTTCCCTGGTAAACAAGTGAAACATTTTGCCATATTCAAGGAGGCCGAGGCTCGGGCTGGTAACCATTACACATTTCAACATGGCAAAACATGGCAACATGGCAAATACATTTAACATTTCATCAGACCATTTTACAGTATCAGACATTTCAGAGACATTGCTTCAAAGACATTGCTTGTCTCAATATATTGTCATTGAAAGAGCAGTTAGGTATCCATTGGCGACAGTAACCAATCATACCTAGGAAGGTGAGCATGTCCTTCCTATTAAGTGGGTGGGGCAGACCCATTCAGAGCCGCAGCTCTTTTATGACTGACTCTTCTTTCTCCTTTTGTGAGCACAAATACTCAACTGTTTTTTTTTCTTTTGACAACATTGTAACTTTTTCTTAAACATTTTGTAACCACATACATGTAACCATTTCAATAAAGATAGGCTATCAGCTCGGCAGTCCTCCTCTGAAAAACTACAAATCAAAAAATCACCAACATACTGCAACAGTACAGAACCATGAGGGGCAGTCCAGGGCCCAAGGGTGACTTGGAGTACAGTGGCCATGTCTCCTCGTCTACAGGGATAAAAAAAAACATTCTTTAAATCAATCACAGTAAAATACTCTGCATCGCATGGCATGGCGGTAAGTATTGATGGCACATCAGGCACTACTTGGGCAATTGGTACCACTAGGCTATTAATGTCCCTTAGGTCTTGTACAAACCAATAGTCACCATTTGCCTTTTTTTTTTTTCTGGGAGTATTATAAGGCGAGACAACTTCCCTTAATATTCCTTTCTTTAAGAAATCCTCTTTCTCTGTATGTAACTCCCTCTTTGTCCTTGCCCCCTTTCCTCTTTTTATAAAAGTTTCCCCTTTGATTTCCTAAGAAATCATTTTGATAATGTGTTGATACTGGTGTTTGTTTTGGGATGTCAAAACATCCTGCTGCGTCTTTTTCAATCAACGTTTTTTTTTTTTTTTTTCAAGACAGACTTTAATAAGTCTGTATTTAAAGGACTGTGCATTTCATCTTAAGTGTTAAATCCGGCGTCTTGTGTAATGAAAGGAAAACTTTATATAACTAACTGCGTAGTTACTTCCTCTTTTTTTCCTCCGTGCTTTCTGCTTGTTTTAAAACTGCGTGTTTTGTATTCTGACTTTCTACAGTGTGTGCAGCCTCTGCAGCTTTCAACTTCTGCGTTGTGGTATGTAAGATTTAACCCTTAATTTACCATCCCATGACTCTGCTAAACCCATCGTGGACAATGTATGGGCTAGGACACTATAGGGAGCCTCGGTCCAGCCGATCTCCACAACATATATATTTATTTTTTCTTTCTAAATTAGATACTGAGTCTCTTTTTTCCTTTTTTCAGTATGCCTACAGGTTCAAACAGTGCCTTCAATTGCAGTAGTACTAATGCCGCAAACAATTCCCCACTATCTATTACAGTCAGTGAGATATTAGTACTTGAACCCTGTTGGCAAAAAGCCAAATGTCCAAATTTTGCACCTGACTTCCCCTTTGCAAGAGATGTCAGTAGCAAAAAGAATTATTCAAATAGCATGTTTTAATCAAAAGTTATCCTCACCAATTTATGTATTACCTTAAAAAAGTGTTATTAACGCTCTACCCATATTTTAAATGGTAAAAACGTCCCTAATGTCACAATACTTCAAAAACCGGGGACAGACTTGATAAGTCTCCCCTGCTCTTCTAATAAGTGACATTACTCCCTGCACTGTCAATCCTTCTTGAAACACAAATTTGTGTAAACCAGTAATACATTCAGGACACTTTTGAGACTTTTTTTTTTTTTGGTACTTTCCCTAAGATGACACTGAACGTCTGATTACAGCAAGGCAAAGAAAATATTTTTACTCACTGCATCAATGCCAAAATCATCCTGCCAACTATATATATATCTATATCTTATACTTTAGAGTCAAAGCATTTATATATAAATCATTAAAAATCAGCATCAATACATCACCAAATATTGTAACATCACTCTACGTTTCATTATAATACAATGACAATACAACGCAGTGGAAAGGTGTCATCTTACCTTATGACACCTGACAAATCCACACAGACAAACAGATGACCTTATTTTATCTACTTATTTTATCTCCTAAGCGAAAGAAAGGCAAGCAAAGAGGTTTGGGTTTTTCTGGCACACTCCATCAGATATCTTTATAAACTTCTTACAGTACTGTGGGTTTCTCAGAACCCCTTGGACTATCTCAGAGTCCTTCTTCTTGGAACTATCTCAGAGTTCCTTTGGACTACTCGGAGCCCCTTTGGACTACTCAGAGCCCTTTATTTTTAGAACTATCTCAGAGTTCCTTTGGACTTCTCAGAGTCCTTTCTTCTGTTACCCGAATGGACTTCTACCGAGGTTCATACATTTGCATAAATGTTTTTAACACTACACCTTCTGTTATAGGGAAACGGTCTTTTAAACTAAAGTCACGGCAAGAGAAATAATATTAATTAAATCAGACTCACCCGACTTAAATAATGACCGCCCCACATTTTGACACCAAGCTGTAGGGAGTATATGTATGTTCTAAAAGCAAGTGAACACTCGTATGATATCCTGATTAGAGTGTTCCCCAAAAACCCATTCAGATCTGGAGATCATTCCGACAAGAAATTATGACACACACAAGGCATGCAATTCAGAATGATCCAATCTTTTACTTCCGCATTTTCTCTTATATAACCAACATGACATCACAACAAAAGTCCAACCCCTTCATTAATATATGCTAAATTTACAGACGTACAGACATATAACTAACCAAAAATAGAACATAATTTCTTCATACAGAAACTGTCAACAAGAAAGGACTTCATGCGTCATTTCGGGGAAATCATATGATTTACAAGAATTTGAAACTAACTTTTGATAGACGTCACATATACATATTATTCTAAGATGGATACATATTTTTAGAGCTAAAATGGTGGACAGCAAGCTAAAATATCCTTACATTCATTCCCTCTAGATCCTGGACATCATTTCTAACGTTTCCATGCCTATTGTTATGCATGGTTGATGCAGTTAACTTAGGCTTATTCAACCCCGTGGTTTATACATACTCGCATTGACCCTCATGGTCATGTATCTCTGGGCTCCGTACACTAATACCCTTATGACTTAGGTAACTGTCAGTTCTATTTCTTGCCCTCATCACTCACCCTCATTCACACTTTCAGATTCAGTTTGTTCACTCATCCCACTTCACTATGTGCCTTTATGGTTGGTTTTATGTTCACAACCTCAGGTTTTTGTTTCACATTCACTAGTATTATGCTCACATGTGGAGTCTTTTGGTCCCTGGTCACCCACCCCATTCACTCTTTTCTCATGTCTCCTCTTCCCCCTTTTTTCAGTTTTTTTTACCCTTTGCTGGTTCTTTGGACTATTTCTTGTTCCTCTCTTGTCCCTCATGTCCATCTCCTCCTCTTCTTCCTCATTTCTCTTTTTTATTTCTTTCACTTTCACTTACTTTTCTTCTCCTATCCCCTATCATGGTGGGATTTTTTCACATGCTGGCATGTTCTTTCTATCACTATTGGTGTTTCCCTTTTACCATCACATCACTACAGGACTGACACTTATATTGGTTATCTGATTATCTATCTTCATACTGTTTCATTCAGATGCTGGCTGGTGTCTTATATCCCCTTTCCCAATCGCCGGGGGAGGCTTAGTCGGTTTGCCCTGCTGCTGCACACTCCCCGAGGTTTGGGTAAGCAGTCCTATTATTTCATTCTATCCTCCCCTTTCCATAATTTTGTAAAAATTCTTCATATGGTACTCATTTTGTATTTTCAGCTATATCCGCAGCTGTATTGTCCTGATGAAGCGGTAAACCCGCGAAACATGTTAAAATATCATGCCATCTGAACCTTTTTAATTTGTATGTTTTGTTGTTCTTTTGCTATTTTTGTATAAATAAATTTTGTGAACTTTTACCAGTGTCTTGTACTATATATGCATATCTTTTTCATATGTAACGCAATAGTCCACTTGCCTTTTTTCCCTCGGTGAGTCTGGGGTGGGGCCCATACTCCCAATGATCTTTCTCAACAAAGACTTGATGGCTAAAGACTTGGAGGTGCAACAAAGGAAAATGAAGAAATACCAATGGGACATTGCTGATTATAAATCAGATCAAGTATTTAAATGACAAAGTAAAATTGAGTGCCCACAACCAACCTCAACATATTCGACACCGGAGAGAGAGGTTCGCATTCAACAACAAATACCCATGTCCTCATATCCCTTGAGCCAACAAGGTTGGGAAAATAGAGGGACACACATAGAGACACCTAAACCACAATCTCAACATCGAGAGAATGGGAATAATTGGCATCAAACTCCAAGGAATACTTGGAGGAAAGCAAAATAATCCTTCAGAAAGCCATATCAGAATTGGCATAATAATAAAAGGTATCAGAGAGAATATAGAGGTCCTCTGAATCAGCAAGACTACTATGGAAGACCAGAAAGAAGCCCGATATCCACCTATAATAGATTTGAACCTATCAGAAATTATACTAACTCTTATTCACAATATCAACAAAATTATTATGAACTGGAACAACAGAGGTCTTTTTTAGACAGAGAGAAGGGATCATACACCGAGGAGGCGACCACAGGAAGATCATCGGTCACCGAGGAGAAACCACAAGAAATACACCAATAAGAAGAAGACCCCAGGACAAGAAATCAAGAAGAAGCCCAGAAAGGAGAGTGGGTATAGAGCGGGAAAGAGACTCCAAAAGAAAAAGAGAGTAGTAGGAGAGGGTGTATTTAATTTGAGTGGGAAGGAGATTACAACAAAGGAATTAGCAGTGTTAGATAAAGGTCTTAAACATGCCCCTATTAAGAATCTAAATAAATTTGATACCTATATAGGTATTCAGATGTATGTGAGAAAAAGGAATATTAACCGTTTCAGCCCTGGAAGATTTTACTCCTTCCTGACCAGAGCACTTTTTGCGATGTGGCACTGCATCACTTACCTGACAATTGAGGGGCCGTGCGACATTACAACAAAACAAAATTGATGACCTTTTTTTTCCCACAAATAGAGCTTTCTTTTGGTGGTATTTGATCACCTCTTTGGTTTTTATTTTTTGCGCTATAAATAGAAAAAGAGCGACTTTTGAAAAAAAGCAATATTTTTTTACTTTTTGCTATAATAAATATCCCCCAAAAATATGTAAAAAAACGATTTTTTTCCTCAGTTTAGGCCGATATGTATTCTTCTACATATTTTTGGTAAAAAAATCGCAATAAGCATGTATTGATTGGTTTGCGCAAAAGTTATAGCGTCTACAAAATAGGGGATAGTTTTATGGCATTTTTATTATTAAATTTTTTTTATTAGTAATGTCGGCGATCTACGATTTTTATCATGACTGCGACATTATGGCGGACACATCGGACACTTTTGACACTATTTTGGGACCATTGTCATTTATACAGCGATCAGTGCTATAAAAATGCACTGATTACTGTGTAAATAACACTGGCAGGGAAGGGGTTAAACACTAGGGGGTGATCAAGGGGTTAAGTGTGTCCTAGGGAGTGATTCTAACTGTGGGGGGATGGGTTACCACTTACATGACAGCGATCACTGTTCCCGATGACAGGGAGCAGTAGATCTTTGTCATGTCACTAGGCAGAATGGGGAAATGCCTTGTTTACATAGGCATCTCCCCATTCTGTGGCTCTGTGACACAATTGTGGGACACTGGTGGACATCGAGCCCGCGGGAACCGCGGTAAAGGTCACGCTGTACGCGGTGGGTGCTCACCCGCTGGCCACTCCAATTAAAGGGGATGTACAGGTACGCCCATTTGCCCTCCGCTGTCATTGTGCCAACTAAGAATGGGCTGAACACCCCCCTGTTCGGTTCGCATCCAGAACATGCGAACAGGCAAAAAATTTGTTTGAACATGCGAACACCGTTAAAGTCTATGGGACACGAACATGAAAAATCAAAAGTGCTAAATTTAAAGGTTAATATGCAAGTTATTGTCATAAAGGTGTTTGGGGACCTGGGTCCTGCCCCAGGGGACATGTACCAATGCAAAAAAAAATGTTAAAAACAGACGTTTTTTCGGGAGCAGTGATTATAATAATGCTTAAAGTGAAACAATAAAATATTCTTGAAATATTCCTTTAAATTTCGTACCTGGGGGGTGTCTATAGTATGCCTGTAAGGTAGCGCATGTTTCCCGTGAGAGCAAAATGACATTTCTAAAGGAAAAAAAGTCATTTAAAAGTGCTAGTGCTAGTGCCGGCTAATAATGAATTGTTGGTCCCGACAATACACATAAAAGCCATTGAAATTCATTGAAAAATAAAAAATAAAAATGCATGGGGGTCCCCCAAAATTCCATTACCAGGCCCTCCAGGTCTGGTATGGTTATTAAGGAGAACTCTGCGCCAAAATTTAAAAAAAAAAAGGTATGGGGTTCCCCCCAAAAATCTATACCAGACCCGAAGTATGCATTTTAAGGGGAACTCCGCGCCAAAATTAAAAAAAAAATGGCATGGGGTTCTCCCAAAAATCCACACCAGACCCTTATCCATGCACGCAACCTGGCAGGCTGCAGAAAAAAGAAGGGGGATGAGAGAGTGCCCCTCCCCCTGAACCGTACCAGGCCACATGCCCTCAACATGGGGAGGATGTCCCCATGTTGATGGTGACAAGGGCTTCATCCCCACAATTCTTGCTCGGTGGTTGTGGGGGTCTGAGGGTGGGGGCTTCAGGAGGGGGGGCGCTCTCTCTTCCCTTCTCTTTTCCTGCGGCCTGCCAGGTTGCGTGCTCGGATAAGGGTCTGGTGTGGATTTTTGGGGGAACCCAATGCCATTTTTTTTTAATTTTGGCGCGAAGTTCCACTTAAAATCCATACTAGACCTGAAGGGCCTGGTAATGGAATTTTGGGGGACCCCCACACATTTGTTTTTTTATTTTTCAATGACTTTCAATGACTTTTATGTGTATTGTCAGGACCTACAATTCATTTATAGCCGGCACTAGTGCTAGCACTTTTAAATGACTTTTTTTCCTTTAGAAATGTCATTTTGCTCTCGGACTGTTATAAACACGGGAAACATGCACTACTTTACAGGCATACTATAGACACACCCCAGGTACGAAATTTAAAGGAATATTTCACTTTTATTGTTTCACTTTAAGCATTATTAAAATCACTGCTCCTGAAAAAATGTCCGTTTTTAAAACTTTTTTTGCATTGATACATGCCCCCTGGGGCAGGACCCAGGTCCCCAAACATTTTTATGACAATAACTTGCATATTAACCTTTAAAATTAGCACTTTAGATTTCTCCCATAGAGTTTTAAAGGGCATTCCACAGCTTTTCGAATTTGCCACAAACACCCTAAATTGTTCGCTGCTTGGCTAACGGGCGAACAGCCAGTGTTCGAGCCGAACTCATGTTTGACTCGAACAGATAGCCCATCCCTAGTTTCGACATATATCGGCGTGCAGCGGTCGGCAAATAGTTAAAAAGTATATCCTAAATAACCCCTTTTAACCATAGATTGGATCTGCCACCACTGCATCTGAAACTCAACACAGTGCACTGCGCAATAATTCTTTGTACAATCCTCAAGTACATGACAATTAACATATCAAAGGAGGAGGCGGCGTAGTAATATGATCAAAGGAGCAATATCAAGGAGAGTTCAATCGTCAATTACAAGATGAGACCACCTATGTAAAACTTTTGGGAAACCCCACTATTCAATATGAGAAGGAGCTAGAAAAAAATGTCCATTTAGGAATCAAAAAGGATATATTAAACAAAAAAGAGGCAAAGTACCTCATACCTGAATCATGCAGAATTCCAGTGATTTATACTATCCCCAAAATCCACAATGATAAAGAAAAACCACCGGGGAGACCTATTGTGAATGAGATAGATTCATTAACATCCATAATTAGACAGTATTTAGATGATTTTTAGATAATTAGATAATTTTATTCAACAAGCAGTGCAACAGACAAAAGCTTATCTCAAAGATACGAAACATGTACTCCAATTATTAGAAACTATACCAGTATTAGATGGACAAACCATACTGGCAACGGCTGTTGTATCATCCCTGATGATGTTGTCCAGTATTGTGCAACATCATCAAGCCTGTGAAGCAACCAAATGGCTTTTGCGAAAACACAGCTTACTTATATGTAAATAAAGAAAAATTCTTATCAAATGCATAGAATTCTGCCTAAAGTATAATTATTTCTGGCATGATCAATCATACTATGAGCAAATTACTGGCATTGCCATAGACGCAAAGTTTGCGCCCAGCATAGCGAATGCCTTCATGGCACAGTGGTAGGTTAAACAACAACGGCAAGAATATACGTCTTACGTGGCATATTGATGAGAAATGTATTAACTTTTTAGATCTTGATATTAGTCTGGAAGGAAACAAATTATTTACTAAAACTCATTTTGCAAATGTAGATGCTGACAGCTATTTATCCATGGAGCTGTCATTTCAAACCGTGGTTATATAATATCCCAAAAGGTTAACTTATAAGAATCAAGAGGAACTGTACGAAAGAGGAAGATTTCATGACTCAGGTAACACTAATTGGAACCAGATTCAAAAACAAGGTTACACTCAATCGTTCATTCAGAATCAAATTGACCCTGTTAGCAAAATGGACAGAACATCAATGCTACAAACCACTAATACCAAAAAAATCATATAATTTGGAAGCTCTTTGCCTAATATTGGATTTCAATATTCAGCACGAAGAGGTGGAAAGGCTGGTGAAATGACATTGGCATATATTCATTGGGGTCACTAGTGTGAGGCCTGAGGGGGCCACGACCCCCCCCAATTTTACTGTGTGCCCCCATGTGCCCCCCAAGCATTGGTGTCACTAGTGTGGGGCCTGATGGGGCCACGACCCCCCAATTTTACTGTGTACCCCAATATGCCCCCCATATGCCCCCCAAGTGTAACACGAATAACGTCTGCTGTCCCAGGGTCCGCCTCAATTACTTTTCTCCAGACAGTCTCTCTGAGCCAGTCAGAGCCTCGAGTACGGGGCTAGCCCAGGTGACGTCACTTGACGGCTGCTGCTGTTGTTTGTGGGAGTTGTAGTCCGAGGCGGCGGCTGCATGCTCAAGCTCCCTCACCCTGCTCTTGGTGAGTGTAGTCAGTCTGGAGAGCAGCGCAGCCAGCCTTCGAGTTTGTGCTTCAACTCCCCTCGCCGCAGTTGGATCTTTTGGTGCGCCACTGCCAGCTGGTGGCTGCAGACAGTACAGTAACAGTACTGTGGACTAAGTTGAACAGAACTTTTTTTTTTCCCCCCTCGATACACCCTGTTCCCCCACCCAACCCCCCCAGCCTAACCCCACAACTCGTCCCCCTAGAGTCATGTCATGTACCTATCGCCATCCTCCTCCTTCTCTTTTACGCTGTTTGAGTGTGAGTCATCTAGACAATATTTATGTTTGAGTAAGTTATCTGGCTAAGTTTCCCACGCCTCTGCCGCCTGAAGTGAGGACTTATATTTTACCCAGTCCCTCCACATCTCTTCATAAGCTTCCATGTCTAACCCTTCACTGTATCTCAAATATTCCAGGCAGTGAATTTCATTTATTTTATTGAACCATTCCCGCAGTGTGGGTCTCCTTCTATCTAACCAGTGTCTAGGAATAAGTCTTTTAGCGCCATTGAGGAAGTGTGGTAACAATGATTCCAAGTACCTCTTCATGGGCATATTACTCCCGTGATGTAAACATACCCAAGGGTCATCCGGGACCATCATGCTGGTGATCTCAGATATAATTCTCCTTATCTCCCCCCCCCAGAATTTTTTAATTTCTGGACACTGCCACCATATATGTGCCATGGTCCCTATGTCCCTACAGCCCCTCCAACATAATTGCGATGATTCTTTCTGAATTTTGTGTGCTCTGTCCGGGGTAATGTACATTCTCGCCAAGATTCTAAAGTTCATCTCTGATAGCCTAAAATTCACCGAGATAGCATTCATCCTTTTCAGAACCAGCCCAACCTCACTTTCACTGATCTTGGTACCCAATTCCTCCTCCCACTTCTTAAGATATGTCGGACACTCCACCTCTCCTAACTTGATCAGTGTTCTATAAATCCTAGAAACACCTCCCCTCCCTTTTTTCTCCAAAAATACTTTTTACAGGGGGCGTAGGTCTTTCATCAACCTTATTGGCTGCGGGAGTGTATCAACAAAATGCTTCAACTGCCTGTACTTCCATATATCTATAGTAAACCAGTCATCTTTAGTTTTTAACTCCTGATATGTACACATCTTACCCTGTCTCATAATATCTTTTAGTTGGACATCATCCTTCAGTATCCACCTCCCAAACAGATCTTCCCTCCCAGGTATAAAGTAATCTGTGTCCTTGAGCGGGATTAATGGTGAATCATATCCCCATTGCTCCCTATCGTGCAATTTATCCCACATAATTAGTGCGTGTTTAGTGATATCCAATGTTTTCGTGCTCAATTTTCTGTACTGTGGTGGGATCCAATTGAACAGAACTTGACCCCAGGAGCAACATCACCCACCCCCAGGACTGGAGGAAGCCGTGCAAGGAGAAGAAGGAGGAGGAAGAGAGGACCTGTCCTGCGGAGCTCTGAGCTGGCAGCTGCCGAGCAAGCCGAGGTGAGTGAGAGACCCTGACACCCCCACATGATCAATCATCACATCAATCTCCCCCCATACACCACATTTACCTTGCCCATGGCCTGTGAACCCTGCTGGGAGCTGCCCATAGTTTACAGGCCAGCAGGACCCACATGCCATGGTCAGCTTCCAGCAGGACCCACAGGTCAGTGGCCAGCAGGACCCACAGGTCCGCAGCCAGTCTCCAGCAGGACCCACAGAAGCCCATCCGGGAGACAAAGGAGGATATGCAAAGTACATGTGACGTCGTCCCGTGCCCCAGGACGATGTCAGGTGTGACGAAACGCATAGGGCAGAGCAACGTGCTAATGTCACAGCTATACACGGAATTCCCAGAATTACGGGCTACTACAGAGAGCCAGCTGGCTTTACCTTTTATCTTGTCTTGTCACATGTACTTTGCGTATGATTCTATTACACAAATGTAAGTGCAATACTTATATCTTTTATTTGAATAAATGCTATACAGTATTACGCTATGGAAGCCTTTTCTTTTTGATCTTTTCTGGGAACTATCTGCTACCCATCCCCTAATTGAGCCACCAACTCCAGAAAAGGTGCTGGGAATCTTACTGAGAGTAACCAAAGGCCCAGGTTGGGTATCAAGCCATAGGTGCTTTTGATCTCTTGTAATTAAGAGATCCATACAAGCTGGTAAGCGGCAGTCTGTGTGAAGGTGGAAGAAAGACTCTTTTCTATATCACTACTCAGGTGTGTGTGATAATCGCACTAAGGATATCGATTGATAATTGGAATGGACTCTCATTTGAATGGACTTTCATTACTTTAATCAACTACACCTTTATCTTTAACAAATTGAATGGACTCTCAATCCTCTAGTATCTTGTTTAATCACATTATTATATGTAAACCAAAGAGAAAAAGGGAGTATTGTTGCGCTACTAAGAAATATTCTGTTAATTAAGATGAATCAGCAGCCAGCATCACCAGTATAGCAACTGTATAGTAAATGTAAAAATATTATATAAATGCAGCGCTAAGTGACGTTTAACATTCGTTCAGTGAGTACAGAAACATATCACATTGGTGTGTGTACCCAGCAACAAAAATGTGTTCATAATTCACAAAAAAACGCAATATAACTCATGTAGAACACTCTTTGGTATAAACCCTATATTACTAACATATGTTAGTTTTGCTTTCCCTGTAATATAGGGTTTATACCAAAGAGTGTATAATTATCGATTGATAATTTGCATGGATTTTGAATCCTTCATTATTTTGATCAATCATTTTTTATGCATCAGTTTGCACTAAGTCACTTCAATATATGTATCACTAGTTTAGTATTCAGCGCGACTTATTATTGGTAAATTGTTTGTGTATGCATGTATTTAGCAGAAAAGTTGCAACTGTTCATGTTTTATTATTTTGTGCATTTAATTATACATTTGATATCATTTTAAGTATAGGACAGCACAGTAATTATAAATTATATCTACATCCATCTATCCAAAATGAACTTCTGTCAATTATGGCTGCTCTTGTTAGAGAAGGCATCGCACAGAGTATTAAAGGAAGTCCCTTTTACAATATTGCAGATGAAACAAAGGATCTAAGTAAATCTGTCTGTCGTAGTCTGATTTTTTTCACGATCGGATGGTCTGTGAATGGTTCTTACAATTCTACCGAGCAGATAGCCTTGATGCTGAATCTCTAACAGGATACATATTCCAGGTCCTAGCATCTCTAGGCATTGATAAAAATGATTGTGTTGGACAAGGCTATGATGGAGCTTCTGTAATGAGTGGCCGGCTTAATGGCGTGCAAGCACGCATTAAAAAGGAGGTACCTTGTGCACTTTACATTTATTGCATGAGTCACCACCTCAAGCTGGTCATCATGGACAATATGAAGAATGTACAGGCAGCAAATTAATTTTTTGTAAAACTCGAAAAGCTGTATGTGTTTTGCAGTACTTCTGTTGTTCACTCAGTGTTTGCTAATGTGCAACAAGAAATGTCAAGCAAAAAAGCTATCCAGCTTAAACAATTAAGTGACACAAGGCGGACATGCCAACATGCAGCCTGCAATGCTGTTCTTAAAACGCTTGGCCCTCTGTTGGAAACTCTGAAAATTTTGGCAGAAGGGAACCATACTGAGAGAGCAGTTGAGACAAAATCCATTCACCAGTTCATTGATTTTGGCTTCATTCTGGCACTTGTGCTTTTTTGAGAACATACTAAAAAGGACCCAGATGCTCTCTAACATGTTACAAGCTATAACGATATTGACTTCAGCTGTCCTTCTTGTGCGAACAATTATGCAAGAGCTTGAAGAAGTGCACAATCCAGAGAGGAGACCTGAAGCTTCTGCTAATTCTGGAACAAAAGAAAGTGTCTGGGCAGAAGCAATCCAACTGAGCATCAAGTGTGGAATATCAGCAACAAATAATGATTCTACCGAACCGCTTTCCAAGAAACAAGATCGCCGGCCTCCTCTCAACTTAAGAAATAGCGTCATTTTGGAAACTGTAGGGTATCGACAACAACTGCTCAAAAAAGATGATTTCATTCAAATGTTCATGTATGTTGTTCTTGACAGAATAATTTCAGAGCTAAAATCTCGCTTTTCAAAAGATTCTCTGAAAATCATAGAAGGTGTAGTCTCTGAATCCTCGATCTGATTCATTCCTAATTTTGAAAAATTGCTACCAATGGCCAAATTCTACTCCTGCAACATATAAAACTTGGAGATTGAGCTGAAGCAGGCAATGCTAACCCTACACAGAAAAAAATCATCAGATGCCATTAAGGTGGACACAGTTCTTCAGTTCACTAACTTTCTGGAGCCTTACTCTATTCCATTCCTTGAGCTTTATCGGCTATGTAAAATAGCTTGGGTTTTGCCAGTCAGTAGTGCCTCATGTGAAAGAAGCTTTTCTACACTAAAAGTTAATAAAATCATTCCTACGCACAACAATGACCGAGGAAAGACTTTCAGATCTTACCACATTGTCAATTGAGGCCAGACTTGCATCCCAAATAAATATGGAACTTGTAGTTAACAGGTTTGCATCAATCCATAATAATTCACGTTTAAGTCTATATTAGCATGAACGACAAAATTTAAGTTACATTTTTTTTATTGCGGTTCACTGTAAAAGGATAACACTACATATTTGTTGTGATGTTGCACTTTATTTTATGTGCACTTGTTTCCTTATTTAATAATTGCTTTATACTACGGTATAATGTCTGTTTATCTGTGTCACGTATCAGGTAAGACCAGAGTGTGTGGACTGCAACAGAGGAAACCCAAATGTGTTTAAGTGAAATATAATGATTTATTAAGATAAGTGAATAAACACAACCAACTCCAATATAATACAATGTGCAACCAACCAACCAACAAACAGAAACCCATGAATAATAATAGTAACAGAGAAATATATACATATAACGGGGAATACCGGAATTATAAACGGAGCCAGGCCAGGGTCGTCAACGGGAGATCAGCAGCTGGGCATAGGAACAAACAGGACAAGGAGAGGATGGATGGAAGGACAAAGGTAAGGATAACAGGATTACAGGAGGGATGGGTACAGGTACAAGGCTCAGGGGCTAGGTAAACAGACAGGATCAGGATCAGTATCAGGATCAGGTACAGATACAGAGCGGTCAGGGTCAGGGCGCAAGGAAAGATACCAAGGCAAAGTGTGTGTGTGTCTGCCAGGTATTTATACACATCTCCTGCAATCAGACTCAGGTGATGCCTGATCGCAGAAGATGATGTCAGCTCCACACTGCCAGGAACCATCCGCTGGTGGGCGCCAGAACTGCGGCCCAAAGATTGAATAATACCACCAGCAGGAGAGAGCTCCCCTGACAGTCTGGAACTGTCAGGAGACACCCGCTGGTGGACATCAGTACTGCACGCCAAATGCCTGACAGAGCCATCAGCGGATGGAACCTTTCCTGACAGTACCCCCCTCAAAAGAGCGGCCTCCGAACGCTCCAACTAGCTGCTGCTGGGACAAGTCCATGGCATCAAGCCGGGCAGCGGGCAGAGTCACACTAAGCTGGTGTCAGGTCACCTTGAGGCTAGGTGACAGATGCTGATTGGAATCAGGAGTGCATCGCAAGGTAGTGGACCCTACAGCTGACTGCTGCGGATGGGAGTCTGGGTATAAGGAAGTCAGGGCCACTGGAACACCAACACGGATCCCACCGGGGTTAGAGCGTAGGATTCCCTGGGGCGCGGAGTCTAAGAGCCAGCAGGTGTTCACCAGAGCCTCTAGTGGTGAGAATGGACTGGGCTGCAACTGGCTCCAGGTCGCGACCCCCAGGGTCCCCAGCTCACACCCACAGTAGACAACAGAAGGATAGGGATAGTAAAGGAATAAGCCAAGGTCAGGGCCAGAAGCAGACAAGGACAACAGAGTACACGCCAAGGTTCAGGGTGACAGGCAAACAGGGAAAGTCGGGGACACGCCAAAAGGTCAGGGTCACGAGCAGACAGGAATAGTATAGAACACGCCAAGGTCGGTAACAGAAATAAACGTAGCACACATGGCAGGCAGGAACAGGAAGCCAAACACACAAAGGTTGATCAGCAGGGCTGACCTGCAGTGCAGAGGTTAATATAAAGTTCACTGATAGGAGCTGGGGTGGAGCCATGCTAGAGGAGAGTTAATAAAAGCAGTCAGGTGAAAGACAGCTGGTCTTTGGAGATGAACACATGGAGACAGGTAAGCTGACAAACAAACTCTATTGCATAACCATGACAGTACCCCCCTCTTACGAGGCCTCCCCCTTCCCCGCCTGGGACCAGGTTTAGAGGGGAACTTCAAATGAAACTTCCTCAACAGACGAGGTGCAAATACCTCAGAAGCCTTGATCCACGAATGAATCTTGGGGCAAATTTGAGAGAAGGAACCCGGAGTTTCATGTTCCTGGTGGAGAGCCAGACTTTGTCTCCTGGCTGAAGAGAAGGCGGCTTACGCCTGCGACGGTCAGCAAAACTCTTGAATTTGTTGGCAGCTTTCTGGAGGGAATCATGAACGTCAGCCCACATGGAATTGAATGATTCCTGAACAGTAGCCAAGGCTGGAATGTCGGAAGAACAGGTCATAGGAAGAGGGAGTTGAGGATGTCTTCCATAAACAGTGATAAAGGGTGTTTTCTGAGAACTGACATTGACATGATTATTGTGGGAGAACTCTGCCCACGGAAGTAGTGATGCCCAATCATCGTGATGAGCCGAGACCAAGGTACAGAGAAAGACCTCCAACTCCTGATTAACCCTCTCAGTCTGGCCATTGGATTGGGGATGGTAAGAAGAGGTAAAATCCAAAGTAATGTTGAGGGATTTGCAAAAGGCTCTCCAAAAACAGGACGTAAACTGAACACCCCTGTCGGAAATGACATGGGAAGGAACACCATAAAGGCGGAAAATCTCTCGTACGAAAATGGGAACCAAGGCAGAGGCAGAAGGGAGACCAGGAAGAGGAACAAAATGAGCCATCTTGGAGAACCAATCGATTACCACCCAAATGGCTGTATTATTCTCCGACAGTGGAAGATCGGTGATAAAATCCATGGCGATATGAGACCAGGGCTCCTTAGGAATGGGCAAGGGCATGAGAAGACCAGCAGGGGCTAGTGTGGAAGATTTAGACTGAGCACAGACATGACAAGCCTTAACGTACTCTTTAACATCTGAGCGGAGGTTAGGCCACCAGTAGAGACGACTGATGAACAGGAAGGATCGGAGGAACCCAGCATGACCTGCCACCTTGGAATCATGTCTCCAATGAAGGATCTTAGCTCTTAGCTCTGTGGGAACAAAGGTCTTGCCAGGAGGAATTTTTGATTCCAGGGTGGTAGAATGGGCAACAATGCATGAGGTCGGAATGATCGGCTCAGGATCAGGGGTGGACTCCTCGTCCAAAGTGTCAAATGACCTAGAGAGCGCATCAGCCCGACCGTTGCAGGAACCAGGTTTGTATGTAATCGTGAATTTAAAACGAGAAAGGAAGAGACTCCACCTGGCCTGTCTGGGGTTCAGACGTTTAGCATTCTGTAGGTATTGTAGATTCTTGTGATCAGTAAAGATCGTAATGGAGTGAGGGGAACCCTCCAAGAGATGACGCCACTCTTCTAACGCCAATTTAATTGCGAGAAGTTCCCGATCACCAATGGGATAATTTCTCTCTGCCTGAGAAAATTTTTTGGAGAAGAACGCACATGGTTGACGTCTCTTCTCAAAGAACTGAAGAAGCACAGCTCCCAACCCCATCGAGGAAGCGTCTACTTCAATAAAAAAATGGGTCCCCAGGATTTGGTCTCCTCAAGAGAGGTCCAGAAACAAAGGCCTGTTTCAGATCGTGAAACGCATAGACAGCCTCGGGAGGCCAGTCTTTGGCATTCGCACCCTTCTTGGTTAAAGCAATAATAGGCGCGGCAATGGAAGAGTAGTTCCTTATGAACTGCCTATAATAATTTGTGAAGCCAAGAAAGCACTGTGTGGCCTTAAGGCTAGCAGGAAAGGGCCAGTTGGTAATGGCCGAGACCTTTCCAGGATCCATGCGAAGACCCAAACTAGAAACAAAACATCCCAGAAACAGGACCTTAGGACATTCAAAGGAACATTTCTCCAGATTGGCATAGAGATTATTCTCTCTAAGACGCTGAAGAACGGTGCAGATATGGTTTCTGTGAGCAAGCAGATTTTCGGAAAAGATGAGAATGTCATCCGGATAGATGACAACAAACTGGTACAGTAGATCCCGGAAGATTTCATTGACAAAGTTCTGGAACACAGCTGGAGCATTACACAAACCAAAAGGCATAACCAGGTATTCGTAATGCCCGTCCCTAGTGTTAAACGCAGTCTTCCATTCGTCACCTTCCTGTATTCTAATGAGATTGTATGCACCTCTGAGATCCAACTTGGTGAAAATGGAAGCTCCCTTCAACCTGTCGAATAGCTCAGATATTAGAGGTAAGGGGTATCGGTTTTTGATGGTCACTGCGTTTAACCCTCGATAGTCGATGCAGGGTCTGAGGGTACCATCCTTTTTAGCAACAAAAAAGAAACCTGCTCCTGCAGGCGATGAGTATTTCTGGATGAAACCTCTCTCCAGCTTCTCGGCGACATACTCAGACATGGTCTGGGTCTCTGGAATGGACAGAGGGTAGGTAGGACCCCTGGGCAGAGTTGCTCCAGGGACAAGGTCAATGGCACAGTCAAAAGATCTTTGGGGAGGAAGCACTTCAGCAGACTTCTTACAGAACACATCCCGGTAATCGCTGTATGCCACAGGAAGATCAGAAGATACGGATGTGGTAGCAATGGGAAGTCTCTCCTTGGGGACCACCTTGAGAAGACAGGACGAGAAACACGAAGGACCCCAAGCCAGGATCTGCCCAGAGACCCAGTCCACATGTGGAGAGTGGAGCTGTAGCCAAGGAAGGCCCAATACAATGGGGGTAGAGGCCTTGGGTAGAATGAGGAAGGAAATCCACTCCTGGTGTAGTATCCCTACCGACATTCTAATAGGTAGCGTATGGAAACATACAGGACCCCCTGGGAGCACAGTGCCATCAATTGCTGAGACTACCAGTGGTGTAGCGAGGGGAGAAAGGGTAAGCTTCATAGAAGAAGCAGTTCTCCAGTCCATAAAATTGCCGACAGCCCCGGAGTCCAGATATGCTAGGACCGATTGGGGAGAAGGGCCTACATGGAGGAACACCGGAAGATGAAGACGAGAAGGTGATGTTTCTGGGTTCAATACTCCACCTTCCAAATGTCTTAGACCCGAGCGATTCCCGGACAAAGGGAGCAGGAGTCACGAAAATGACCCTTGCCCCCACAATAAAGACACAAGCCTAGAGTTCTGCGTCTAGCACGTTCTTCGGGGGTTAGTCTGGTCCGACCCAGCTGCATAGGTTCCTCAGCAGGCAGAGGATGCTCCACAGAGTGATGGGGGAAGAGTTCTGGCTGACTAGGACCTAGGGGGTGCTGGCGTCTTTTTTCTAGGGACCTCTCCTGGAAACGAATGTCAATCTGATTGCACAAGGAAATTACATCGTCCAGACCGGCGGGGATGGCTCTTCCTGCCAATTCATCCTTCACGCGGTCAGAGAGGCCATGTAAAAAGGTTGCGACCAGGGCCTCATTGTTCCAGCTCAATTCAGCTGTGAGGATACTGAACTGAAGCGCATATTGTCCCACTGAACAAGATTCTTGGCGAAGGCGTAAAAGGGCACTAGCCGCTGAAGAAACCCGAGCTGGCTCCTCGAAGATATTACGAAAAAGCTTCAAGAAGTCGGACAGGCTGGAAACCACCGGGTCATTCTTCTCCCACAGGGGGGCAGCCCAAGCTAAAGCTTTACCAGAGAGGAGGGAAATGATATAGGCTACCTTAGCCGATCAGACAGAAAATTTTGAGGCTGGAGCTCAAAATGAATGGTGCATTGGCTGAGGAAGCCCCTGCAGGCCTTGGAGTCCCCAGAGAAACGGGACGGAGCTGGCATTAAATATAATGTGTGGCTGCGACTGGTGCGATAGCTGCAGCTGCTGATTGTACTTGAGGCTGCAGGTTCGGATTTCCCAAGGAGGCCTGGAGCTGCCCGAAGCGGGAAGCCAGATCCTTAAGGAATCGCATCACCTGGGTCTGATTAGATTCCTGGGACTCGAGTCTGCGAGCTATGCCCTGAAATGGATCGGCTGCAGGAAGCGGCATGTCAGCCGGGTCCATGGCTGATCAAACTGTCAGGTCACCTTGAGGCTAGGTGACAGATGCACACCGTTGGGATCAGGAGTGCACCGCAAGGTAGTGGACCCTACTGCGGATGGGAGTCCGGATATAAGGAAGGCAGGGCCGCTGGAACACCAACACAGATCCCACCGGGGTTAGAGCATAGGATTCTCTGGGGCACGGAGTCTAAGAGCCAGCAGGTGTTCACCAGAGCCTCTAGTGGTGAGGATGGACTGGGCTGCAACTGGCTGCAGGTCGTGACCCCCAGGGTCCCCCAGCTCACACCCACAGTAGGCAACAGAAAGATAGGGATAGTAAAGGAATAAGCCAAGGTCAGGGCCACAAGCAGACAAGGACAACAGAGTACACGCCAAGGTTCAGGGTGACAGGCAAACAGGGATAGTCGGGGACACGCCAAAAGGTCAGGATCACGAGCAGACAGGAATAGTATAGAACATGCCAAGGTCGGTAACAGAAATAAACGTAGCACATATGGCAGGGAGGAACAGGAAGCCAAACACACAAAGGTTGATCAGCAGGGCTGACCTGCAGTGCAGAGGTTAATATAGAGTTCTCTGATAGGAGCTGGGGTGGAGCCATGAGAGTTAATAAAAGCAGTCAGGTGAAAGACAGCTGGTCTTTGGAGATGAACACATGGAGACAGGTAAGCTGACAAACAAACTCTATTGCATAACCATGACAGCTGGGGATAAAGACAGTCCAAAGTATCAAACCAGGCGGGCCGAGTCACATCAAGCTGGGTATGTGCAAGGTCCATGACTTTAAACCAGGCAATGGACAGCTCAAGCTGGGCAGCAGGCGTAGACATAACAAGCTTGGCAGCAGGCACATCGAGCTGGGCAGTAGGCACAGGAACATCAAGCTGGGTAGCAGGCACATAAAGCTGGGCAGCAGGCACATCAAGCTGGACAGCAGGCACATTGAGTTGGGCAGCAGGCACATGGAGCTGGGCAACAGACACACTGAGCTGGGCAACAGGCACATCGAGCTGAGCAGCAGGCACATCGAGCTGGGCAACAGGCACATTGAGCTGGGCAACAGGCACATTGAGCTGGGCAACAGGCACATCGAGCTGGGCAGCAGGCATATCAAGCTGGGCAGCAGGCACATCAAGCTGGACAGCAGGCATATCAAGCTGGGCAGCAGGCATGGGCACATCAAGCTGGGCAGCAGGCATGGGCACATCAAGCTGTGCAGCAGGCACAGGCGCATCAAGGTGGGCAGCAGGCATGGGCACATCAGGCTGGACAGCAGACAGAGGCACATCAGACTGGGCAGCAGACAGAAGTATATCAGGCTGGGCAGCAGACAGAAGCACTTCTGGCAGGGCAGCAGGCACATCGAGCTGGGCAACAGTCACATTGACCTGAGTAGCAGGTACATCGAGCTGGGCAACAGGCACATTGAGCTGGGCAACAGGCACATCGAGCTGGGCAGCAGGCATATCAAGCTGGGCAGCAGGCACATCAAGCTGGGCAGCAGGCATGGGCACATCAAGCTGGGCAGCAGGCACGGGCACATCAAGCTGTGCAGCAGGCACAGGCACATCAAGGTGGGCAGCAGGCCCAGGCACATCAGGCTGGACAGCAGACAGAGGCACATCAGACTGGGCAGCAGACAGAAGTATATCAGGCTGGGCAGCAGACAGAAACACATCTGGCAGGGCAGCAGGCTCCGGGTCGTTTGGCATGGCAACAGGCTCCGGGTCATCTGGCAGGGCAACAGGCTCCAGGTTGTCTGGCAGGGCAGCAGGCTCCACAGGCCGGGAAACGGGCCCCTGGAACCTCAGACCGGGAAACGGGCACTGGAACCTCAGACTGGGAAATGGGCACTGGAACCTCAGACTGGGAAACGGGCACCGGAACCTCAGACCGGGAAACGGGCACCGGAACCTCAGGCCGGGAAACAGGCACCGGAACCTCAGGCCAGGAAACAGGCACTGGGACTTCAGGCCGGGAAACAGGCACCGGGACTTCATGCCGGGAAACAGGCACCGGGACTTCAGACCGGGAAACAGGCACTGGGACTTCAGGCTGGAACACTGGCACCTCAGGCTGGAACACTGGCACCGGGACTTCAGGCTGGAACAGGTTGGCTGGTATGGAGGCAGGTTGGGTTACTGGCAGGATCAAATGGGTTTGCAAGAACTTCCGTCTCTTTTTTTGGTTTAGCTTCTGAAGTCCTGTAGGTAACTGCAGGACTGTAGGTAAGGGATGAAGCAGACTGGAGAGGAGGGTTGGTATATGGCAGGGAAGAGGTAACAGTAGCTGGGGGAAGTTCTTGTGGGATTGAAAGCAGCCGAGACGAGGCAGGTGGATTAAAGGCAGGATAGTAGAAACTGGGTATTGTTATTTGGTGGGAAGCAGGGTATACTGAGCTGCGACTGAGGATGCCATGGGTGAAGGGGAAAAAGACATTTGGGCAGGCAGGTGTCTGATGGCAGAGGTGGTTTGTTGTGGTTTGGCTGGGGCTGATTGCAGCATATCAGACCATGCTAAGATTAGTGGTTGCACAAACTGCAGTTTACATTCTGCCTGTCTGAAAAGGGACTGAACAAACTCAACGTACTCTGTTATCACCTGTTGTGAACAGGCTGAGTAGTGTTCACAAAAGTACATGGGATCATCTTCCAAAAGCCATACCAGAGATACAACCTGATTAATACTGAAAGGGGGAGAAAAATCATCATGGCCCTTTGGAATACAGGGCAGGGCCAGCTCTGTACATATTTGGATTAAAAGCTGCACATCCCCAAACAGCATACAACCCTGATCCACCAGGGAGTGAGCCAAATGGATGATTTCTAGCAGCTGGTCACTAGTCCACTCCTTCAGTGTCTGGCGGAGATATTCACCACTCTCTGATGCTGGCAGAGCATAGTAAACAATCACATCTGAATTCATCTCACAGAAGTAAACAGAATCGGATGGTTCCTCTGTGCAGCCACTTCTGGTCAGGGATGGCCTTGGTATACTGTCACATATCAGGTAAGACCAGAGCTGTTTGGACTGCAACAGAAAAAACCCAAACGTGTATAAGTGAAATATAATGATTTATTAAGATAAGTGAATAAACACAACCACCTCCAATATAATAATAATATGTGCAACCAACCAACAGAAACCCATGAATAATAATAGTAACAGACAAATATATACATATAATGGGGAATCATAAACGGAGCCGGGCCAGGTTCGTCAACGGGAGATCAGCAGCTGGGGATAGGGAACAAACAGGACAAGGAGAGGATGGATGGATCAGACCAAAGGACAAAAGGTAAGGATAACAGGATCACAGGAGGGATGGGTACAGGTGTAAGGCTCAGGGGTCAAGTAAACAGACAGGAACAGGATCAGGATCAGGTACAGATACAGATACAGATCGGTCAGGGTGCAAGAAAAGATACCAAGGCAAGGTGTGTGTGTGTCTGTATTTACACACATCTCCTGCAATTAGACTCAGGTGATGCCTGATCGCAGGAGATGATGTCGGCTCCACACTGCCAGGAACCATTCGCTGGTGAGCACAAGTACTGCGGCCCAAAGATTAAATAATACCACCAGCAGGAAAGAGCTCCCCTGACAGTCTGGAACTGTTAGGAGACCCCCGCTGGTGGACATCAGTACTGCACGCCAAATGCCTGACAGAGCCATCAGCGGATGGAACCTTTCCTGACAATCTGGTAGTATTTGAAAGTTAGTCATTTATAGTTAAAGGGACACTATAGCGTCAGGAATACCAACAGGTTCATTTCATTCTCCTCTGTCTGTCCTACGAGGCTGCAGGACTCCTGACCCTCTGTCTGGACAGTGCTGATTGGCTCTGTGCTGATCACATGCACCCTCCCAAGAAAAAAAAACCTCTCTAGCAATACACACCAAACTGAGCATGTACAGCTTGCCCCAAGACTGTACTATCAAGACATGAAGATGATGGGGACTGTGGAAGAAGGGGGGATCAGAGAAGACAGGATCAAACAGCCTTTTTACACAATTCAGAGGTTTAACCCCTTAGGTTCCACAGTGAGTATAACAAGCATGCTTTACTCTGTATAAAGACTGATTTTACTATTGTGAGTTTAGTAACACTTTAAGCTCTAGGTGACTATTGTGTCCCTTTAACAAAAATAGTTACAATTATTGTTGTTCATTTAGTAAGTGTACTATAAGCTGCAATAACAAAAAAAAGCTGGGGCTATTATCTTGTTTTCTTTTGTTGTGGCACTTTAATAGTTGCAATAAGATATGTTATTTACAGTTAGGTCCATATATATTTGGACACAGGCACAATTTTCTTACTTTTGGCTCCCTATGCCACCAGAATAAAATTAAAACAAAACAATCCAAATTAATTTAAAGTGTAGACTTTCAGCTTTAATTCAAGGGGTTGAACATAAATATCAAGTACAAATTTTAGGAACTGCAAACATTTTTATACACAGTCCCCTCATTTTCAGGGGCTCAAATGTAATTGGACAAATGAATATAATCATAAATCAAATGTTCATTTGTAATATTTTGTTGAGAATCCTTTACTAGCAATGTTTGCCTGAAATCTGGTACTCATGGACATTACCAAAGACTGGGTTTCCTCCTTTCTGATGCTTTGCCAGGCTCTAACTGCAGCTGTGTTCAGTTCTGTGTGGGTCTTTCTGCCTTTAGTTTTGCCTTCAGCAGGTGAAATGCTCAGTTGGGTTCAGATCAGGTGATTGACTCGGCCAAGGCAGAATATTCCACTTCTTTTCCTTCAAAAGGGTTACTTTTGCAATGTGTTTTGGATCATTATCCATCTGTAGTGTGAAGCGCCGTCCAATCAACTTTGCTGCATTTGTCTGAATCTGTGCTGAAAGTATATCTCTAAACACTGCAGAATTAATCCGTCTGTTTCTGTCTTCTGTCACATCATCAATAAACACCAATGACGCAGTGCCACTGCGTGGAACAGTAAAAGTCACCTGCGCTTGGGTGTTGGGCCTGACAACTTGCAGCCCTCCTCAGAACAATGGGTATTCTTAGAACTGGAAAAAAAAAAGGAAAGAGGGAGGGCGCACCGACCTAATGCATTACCAATGGTAAAACTTTATTGAAAGCATAAAAGACAAAGTTATACTCACAAACGAGCATGTATATGGAGCATGTTAATTAGTGAGACTGCGTCTCTGAATACCGGCAAACCAGACTTGATGCTGAGGGGATCAGATGATGTCCCAAAATGGTTGATGCATTTCAAGGGCGTGCCCTTTTCCTCAGAGCCTAGACGGACAGTGGCTTGTGTCTCCTAGTTGCCTCTATATATGTGTCCGTGACCCAAATTGGTCACGCCTACACCCATGGAATGACTCTGCCTGATAACGCCTGATTGGTCAGTTACTTCACATTGCTCTTTCTAATAGGGCAACATGTCATAACCCCCATCCTGCAGTATAAGCTGGGATCAGGCTAAGAAACCCCCCAAGGGTAGTAAGCGGCATCTTACCTCATCCACACGGTCCCTACATGTCATACTGTTAAGGGGTATGAGGAGACTGTGGTATGCAGTGACCTGTGTGGGACTGTGACCGAAGGGCCGCCAAAGACATTGGGTGGAACGCACGCCACTCCGATTGTCAGGAAGTGTGGGTGTATTTGCGTTCCACCCACAACTTCTGGCTGTCCACGGCGTCACTTCCGCTCCCGTGCATGCAACCAGCCAGGCCGCGTGTGCAGGAGGCGCGGCCAGGAAGTGCGGGTGTGTTTGCGTTCCACCCGCTACTTCCGGCCAATAGTGAAGGAGCTTCCTCCTATAGTATCTCGACTCAGCTGTGGTGTGTGCGTGCGCATACTCGCATTCGTGCACACCTACACTCACTGCTGGCCTCGAGCTTCCCCCTCCAGTGGCCCAATGCAGTATTACAATTAGGCACTCTTATGCCACGTACACACGATCGGAATTTTAGTCGAAAAAAGCTCTGATGGTTTTTTCGACGGAATTCCGACGGGATTTTGCTCAAGCTGTCTTGCATACACACGGTCACACCAAATTCCGACCGTCAAGAACGCGGTGACATACAACACGTACGACGGGACTAGAAAAAGAAAGTTCAATACCCAGTGCGCCACCCTTTGGGCTCCTGCTAATCTCGTGTTTATCTCTTGTTAGTAGAAGTTTGGTGAGAGACGATTCACACTTTTCAGACTCGTGCTTTTTCAGATCATTTTACTGCCGTTCAGTTTGTGCTTGTGGGTTTGTATCTGGTTTTCAGTGCATGTAGTCAGTTCGTATCTGTTTTTCAGTGCGTTCTTGTCTGATCATTACTGATTTTCAGCTCGCTCTTCACAGGCCTTGCTGTTCTTCAATGCTTTCTGTTTAGTTCGTTCTGACCAGCCGACTGTTTTGAAGCCATGTTGCGGGTACGTGCTCGTCGTAGAGTTTGTGCTGTGCAGGGGCCTGGTGTTGGGCTTCTAGCTTTGACCCAAGCCCAGTCCATGAACAGAGCGAGGAGGTGTTCATGGACCAAGAATTGGTTTCTCCAGCGTGACCAATTATCTCATATGCCTTTGTTGCAGGAGATCCAGGAGAATAACCCTGATGATTTCAGGTATTTTCTCCAGATGATGGACCCCGTTTTTCATCGTTTGTTGGCTTTTCTGTCCCCTTATATCAGCAGGCAGGAGACCTGCATGCGGCAAGCCATCACTCCAGAGCAGAGGTTAGTCGCCACGTTGCAGTACTTGGCAACTGGGAGAAGTCTGCAGGACCTCAAGTTCTCGACAGGCATCTCCCCCCAGGCTCTGGGTATCATTATTCCATTATTCCTGGGCCCATATCCACCTAGCCTAGTCACTTAACAATGTATTTTGTCAGCTCCATTGTAGTGCTTTACCCTAAACACCCCCTAAAATGTGTCCAAATGTTATTTGTGTCCTTAAACTCAGGCATAGTGCCAGAGGCTTTTTTTGGGGGGCCCAAAATCATTTGGAACCTTCCCTCCCCCCAACCACTAAATCAACCCATACCAATCCTCTATCTGCTGACTTTGCCAAACCCATACACACTATACTTACCTCTTTTGTGTTCATATTTATGGATGAATTCACCAAAGCATGTAGTGAAAGAGCCTGCCAGAATACTTTCAAATGGTACTATTTAAATTTTTGTTCTTCTATTATTATCTTGATAGGTAATTGCAGAATGTAAAAATGTGCTTCCATTTGTACAGTGTGTATTTATATATTTGTATTATGACACTTCTTACCTGTCCAGTGGGCTGCCAATAGTGTAAGTAAGGAGGGGCTGGCCAAAGTAAAACACATTATTTATGCATTCAGCTCTCAATGACGTTGAGAGGGTTAACTGTCCAAAACATACCCCCCCTAAAATTTTTACAAGGGGCCATCAGAGGGGGTGAGGAATATGATAAGTGGACCTTATATTTTTGCCTTTAAATACTCCTTAAAATAAATGTTATACTGATGTTAGCCAAGAATGTTTGTGTCTAATCTGCTTGCAATGTTTATGTGCAAAATGACTAATTTTTTTCTTGTTTGACTCCACAGTTTCCTTCAACGCCACAGGAATGGCAGACTGTGGTTTCCCAATTTGCCCAGCGGTGGGACTTGCCTAACTGCGGAGGGGTAATTGATGGGACGCACGTTCACATCGTCCCACCACCCCATTCAGGGTGATACTATTATAATTACACGGTGTTTAATAGTATTGTTTTGATGGCGGTGGTGTCAGTGACTTACGAGTTTCTGTATGTGGACGGGGGAGGAATGGCCGGATGTCGGATAGTGGAGTATTTGCCCGGACCGAGTTCTATCGACATCTCGAGAGTGGTAGCTTGGGATTGCCACCTCTGGAGGAGAACGTGGAAGGACTGCCATTTGTCTTCATTGCAGATGAGGCATTCGGTCTACGTGACCATGTGATGGGGCCATTCCCCAGAGGACCCTCACCTCAGAGAAGAGGGTTTTTAATTACCGGCTGGCCAGAGCCAGAAGAGTCGTGGAGAATGCCTTTGGGATACTGGCCAGCCGGTTCTGCCTATTTCAAACAGCCATAAATATGGCACAGTACAAACTAAATCATACATAACATAATTTTATGTTGCTGCATCCTACATAACTTTTTGAAACACAATAATCCTAATTATGTTGCTTCAGTTGGGCCTGAGGCCGGACTTCAGGAAACAATGATTTTACGGGTAGGGGGGCCATTGCTATGCCAGCAAATTTTGAATAATTTTTCTCTTTTATCAGATAAAATCTTGATTTTCATTTACTGCTTGGGTTTATTTTTGCTGTCTCCTAGGTTCTCCTAGTGCACTTGTAGTGCCAAGTGGTTTTTCCATTATTAAATAACACCCATTGTCACTGTAAACACCAACTTAACACAAAAACTGGTATTGATCGTGGAAAGAAGAAGCCACACATTGTTGAGTATAAAACCTTTTACTCCGTGCACATTCACATGTGCGTTTTATAAAACACTTGGCGGTAAAAAAAAACACTTTTTTTTTTCAAAGTTTTACCTTGAAATGTTTTAAAAAATACAGAAACAGGCATGTTTCCAAATATAACATACACAACTCTGGAACTTACAAAGTTCAACATTGCAAAAAAGAAGGCAATATCAGACATTTTATAGTGTCAAAAAGGTCTTGATCTTGCCTTCATCAGATGGGGTGAAGTTGTAAAAGCCAAATTTAGAAGATGCACACAAATTGTGAGTCAAAATTGGGATTTCCTTTCTGATCCCATACCTAATGTCAACATGTGCTATCTCCCATCATAGGGGATCAATGGACGTGTTTTGGGGGTGCAACCACTTCCTCTCACCTACTAGAGTTTTGGGAGGAAAGGATTGCACTCACAAAACGCGCACATTATAATCCTCTGATGGCAGATAGCACATGTTAACACACTGTGTGCATCTTCCAAATGTGGCTTTTAAACTGTATTAAAAGTTTAGATAAAATTTTTAGGAAAAAAAAAAATCCAGGAATCTTTTTAGGATTTAGATTCTCCCTAGTACATCAATCATGTTCTTCAGTCTTTGTTCAATCTCCTTGGTTTTTTCTTTGATAAGGTCCAAATCACGACTACAAAACATGATTTCCTGGATAAGCCGTTGTGTACTGTCACTAGTGAAATGACTCTATTTTGGTACCACAACCTGAACATCACCTAAAATAAAAATACACACCATGTATTAAAAATATGCAGGCATACATCTATTACCTGAATCTGTGGTGTCAGACATTGACGTGTTGTGGTGTTAATTTCAACCACCTCTCCTTCCTTCACATCCTCTGTTCCCCTTCTTCAGGAGATGGGGATTCCCATATGTCCTCATATTTTCCGAGTCATTGCTCCCCTATGAGAATAAAACAAAAGGTATACTTAGCACACTCCAAAAATAGAAATATGAAACCTTGCTACCTTGCTTGGAAGTGGGGTACAATTGTCTGTTTTGGTCGAGTTCAAAGCTGAAGACATGATTTTTTACCTTACCAAAGCTGGAATACTTACCTTTTTTGGACAAGTTTTACACATGTAGACACCCCAACTATCCACTGGAGCCCCTGTGTGGGACACCTTAAAAAGTTTGTTCTTGTGTCCCACACTAGTGCTCCTGAGTCCAGATGTGTAAAAAGCTGCTGAGTGTCCTCTCCTTACATTACACTGAATCAAGTTTGCAATTCATTCTAGTTTGAAACAAATCTAGACAACAATGTCCTAAACTTCTTTGAATACAAATTATCGTGACCAAATATAGTTAACCCTGTATCTGGCAAAAACATCGTATTTATTTGTCAATGCGACCAATTACTGTGCCCACGGACATGAAAGTAGCCATTTTAAACTGTCCAACAGTAAAGAAAAGCACATGGTGCAGCATGCAAGGCATAATAATAATAGGAACACACGACAACTACTTACTTTTTAGAAGCACTTTCTTGATCTTTCTGTACTAATCCTGCTCCCTCAGTTTCAGGTCTGACCAGCGTTTCCTCAATTGCTCCTTGGATCGTCGTACCCCAAAATTCCGGCGCAGACTCTTCACAACTTTAGTCATGATCTTGGTCTTTCTCTTATTAGGGTTGGTGTACGGTCCATACTTCCCATCATAGTCGGCCCTCTTCAAAATGTCCACTATCTCCACCATCTCTACAAAGGACATGTTTGAGGCCTTAAATCTCCTACTGGATCGGGAAGTTTCTGGCTCCAGGCTTTCCTCCTCGTCGTTACTGCTATTATGCACCTGCTGTACCTCCGCCATGTTCCTCTCCCACTGCGATGAAAGAGACAGGGTGGGGAATATTCGAGAAAGAAATTTAGGGGCGGGCGACACGGGCGGAGATTCACGCATGCGCAGTGTCTATAAAGCTAACACGCGTGTGTCGTATCTATGTTCTGTGTGCAGAGGAAGGAGGAACGGAAGCGACAAATGTAATAACGAAGGTAACATTTTAACTTGGGACATGAGTGGCCTATACTGATTCTAGATTGAGGCCTATATTGGGATAAGATTAGGAGACTTTAGCCTGATATTAGTGTTTTTGTCTTTTGTTTGGTCTTGCAGCAAAAATGAAACAATTTAAAGACCCAGACTTCCTCTGCGAATTCATAGACAGATACAGGGATATGCGCAATTTGTTGGAGGTGAAAAACACGTTATATCAAACCAGCAAGGAAGGCATCGCTGGAGAAACTGCTGGAATTTGTGAAGACTCGGGTCTCTGACGCAGACATCAAGTTTGTGGACAGCAAAATTGGTAGCTTGAGAAGCACGCATAGGAAGGAGCTTCAGAAGGCCCATAAGTCCATGAGGTCAGGAGCAGCAGCAGAAGACGTGTATGTACCCAGTCTGTGATACTACAACAAGATGTGGTTTGTGGAAGACCAGATTGAAGCCAGGGAATTCATTGAGACTCTCCCGGCCCCCCTTCCATCCACCCTTCCCTCAACCCCAGCTGAGGCTTCCGAGGACCAACCTGGGCTCTCCATCCTTGAAGAAATTGAGGAGCCCAGATGGAGCCAGGTATAGTATATTTTAACATATTTATTGTCCGAAAATTTTTTGTGGGAAAATGATTGTTGTTAACTAGATGTTATTATTGCTAAAAAAAATAATGATTTAACAAAAAGTGTTTTACATATCAATAGAGAGTAGGGGCCAAAAATGATTGGTACAAGAATGAAAAATGCTGGGCTCAGAATGATAGTCTTTTCTATTTATTAACATTTCCTTTGCAACAGTCATGAGCTGAAAATTGTGTGTGATTGATGAACCAAAAACTAAAACTATGTCCCTTTTTCATACACAGGAAAACCTCAGCCAGGACGAGGCTCTGGAATGTGGCACACAGGAGGAGGCGGGGGTAAGTGTCAGCCAGGAGGAGGAGGCGGGGGTAAGTGTCAGCCAGGAGGTGGCGGAGCCCAGTAGCCTCACCCAATCCCAGGTGCCTCCCCTCCGCCTTACAACAAATAGGCCCAGGAAGGGGAGGAATGTGGAGGCAGCACTGGGCCCCATTAAGGAGGCTAATGACACCCTGAAAGCCCCCCTCGACACTGTAGAAGCCTATGACATCTATATAGCCTCAAATTTGCAGCAAATGGAGGAGGGCCCACCCCGCAAATGCAAGAAAATCATTTTTGAGGTTATCCATAAGGGGTTGAGTGGCCAAATGATGGATGACATCCACTTATGTATGCTCGCCCATCCTCCTCCTCCTCCTGCCACAAGTCCACCTCCAGAGCCACAGCCTGCAGGAAAGGCTGCAGGGAAGCGTGGAGGGAAGGTTGCACGGAAGACAAGAAAGTGATGGCCTGGGTTCAGTCTGGTCTGACAGAAGACGCAGCCTGTTGTAGTACCACAGCCTGGGGACAGATATGTCATCATCTGCTGCTGTTCCTGATCTCTGGGACTCCTGGACCAGATTGTGCTTCCTTCTATATGGACTTCTCAAGCTACCAATTTTTTTATCCACAGAGTTGATGTCTGCCCTGGGGGCCAAAAGCTTCACAAATTCCAGCTGTTTCTCCAGCGTTGCCTTCCCTCTTTATTTTGTTATTAAGAGCCAGAATAAATGGAGATTTTTTTATATGAAAATACTTGCCGATGTGTTTTTCTTCAAATAGGACAGTTTTTTGGTGAGTAGGCAGGTACATTTCAAAAATACAATGTCAAATTAACAAGGGACACCAACACCAAGCAACCTCCTTGAGGTTTACAAATACAAGATACTAATGGTGTTGTGGAAACGTGACATACAAAAAAAAAAAATATGGAGATGACTATAAAATAATAAAAGAAAAAATACAACAGGAGATCTTGATTAAAAAAAATAAAAAATGACTATAAAAAAAAAATAAAAACATTATTATGGAGATCTGGCTTTACAAACAAAAAAGATTATTCATGAGATCACAAGAAAAAATAAAGAAATAAGTTCATGAGAACTCTGTGTGAATATTAGCAGCAAAACAACTTCATTCTTCTAGCATTATAAAGAAGAAGAGAATGCGCTGCATTGAAAGATTTAAAAATTTGCAGTGTGACGAATGTGCCATCTCCATTATGAACGGTCGTTTTACCAGACTGAGTGGCTCTGTCTCGTACTTGATTCTGAGCATGCGTCTTTTTTTGCGCGTCTGAATTGCATACACACAAACTGAATTTCCGACGGAAAAGTTGAGAACATGCTCTCAATTTTTTGCTGGAAATTCGGCCAGCAAAAGTCCGATGAAGCATACACACGGTCGCATTTTCTGACCAAAAGCTCTCATCAGTCTTTTGCTGGATGAATTTCCGATTGTGTGTATGCGGCATTAGGGGTTATGTTGGTATATAAATACATAGATATACTGAGAGCCCTGGATGGGCATTAAGGCACACAGACACATGCAGGAGGCCTAAACTAAGCACCGTGGGTAGCAGAGACGATCCGCCCTATACGTTCACTACGCAAGCGGCGTAGGGCCCCACCACTGTGGGGGCCCCCAAGGGCGGATCGGCTCTGCTCAGGGCCGGGCCGGCCTACCGGGATACTGGGACATTTCCCGGTAGGCTGCCTGCCCTGGGGCCACTTTGAGCTATGCTGTGGCTGCAGCGTAGCTCAAAGCAGAGTCCTGCTGTGTCACAGAGCTCAGTGTGAAGTTGCGCTGTGACAAAGTTCCCGCCCTCCTCCTAGACCAGCTCGTGTGATAGATGCAGTGTTCTGTCTATCACATGAGCTGGTCTAGGAGGAGGGTGGGACTTTTGTCACAGCGCGATTGAACCTTTCACACTGAGCTCCGTGACACAGTGTGAGATGCGCGCTGTGCCTGTACGTAATCCACTAGCACTAACTGCTGAGGCGGCAATGATTGGCACAGTAAGACAGCAATGATGGGCACAGTAAGGCTACATTGATTGGCACAGTGAGGCGGCAATGATGGGCACAGTAAGGCTACATTGATTGGCACGGTAAGGCAGCAATGATTGGCACAGTGAGGCGGCAATGATGGGCACAGTACGGCTACATTGATTGGCACGGTGAGGTGGCAATGAGGGGCATAGTAAGGCTGCAATGATGGGCATGGTGAGGCAGCAATGATGGGCACAATAAGACTGCAGTGATGCTACATTGATTGGCATGGTGAGGCGGCAATGATTGGCATGGAGGGTGGCAATGATGGGCAAAATAAGGCTGCAATGATGGGCACGGTGAGGCTACATTGATTGGCATGGTGAGGCGGCAATGATGGGCACAGTAAGGCGGCAACGATGGGCATGGTGAGGCGGCAACGATGGGCATAGTAAGGCTGCAATGATGGGCATGGTGAGGCAAGGGGCTCTGTGCAGACTCTGGTGTAAGGGGGACCTCTGTGTGGACTCTAATGTAAGGGAGACCTCTGTGCAGACTCTGATGTAAGGGGGAACGTCTGTGTGGACTCTGATGTAAGGGGGACCTCTGTGTGGATTCTGATGTAAGGGGGACCTCTGTGTGGACTCTGATGTAAGGAGGGGCTTTCTGGGGACCCTGATGTAAGGGGAGGCTCTCTGGGGACCCTGATGTAAGGGGAGGCTCTCTCAGGGGCCCTAATGTAGGGAGAGGCTCTCTGGGGACCCTGATGTAGGGGGAGACTCTCTGAGGACACTGATTTAAGGGGGGCTTTCTGGGGACACTGATGTAGGGGGAGACTCTCTGGGGACCCTGATGTAAGTAGGGAGGCTCTCTGGGGACCCTGATGTAAGGAGGGGCTCTCTGAGGACACTGATGTAAGGGGGGCTCTCTGGGGACCCTGATGTAAGGAGGGGCTTTCTGGGGACCCTGATGTAAGGGGAGGCTCTCTGGGGACCCTGATGTAGGGGAGACTCTCTGGGGACCCTGATGTAAGTAGGGAGGCTCTCTAGGCACCCTGATGTAAGGAGGGGCTCTCCGAGGACACTGATGTAAGGGGGGCTCTCTGGGGACCCTGGTGTAAGGAGGGTCTTTCTGGGGAACCTGATGTAAGTGGAGGCTCTCTGGGGACCCTGATGTAAGGGGAGGCTCTCTGGGGACCCTAATGTAGGGGGAGGCTCTCTGGGGACCCTGATGTAGGGGGGAGACTCTCTGAGGACACTGGTTTAAGGAGGGTTATCTGGGGTCCCCGATGTAAGATGTAAGGGGAGGCTCTCTGGGGACCCTGATGTAAGGAGGGACTCTCTGGGGATCCTGATGTAAGGAGGGGCTCTCTGGGGCCCTGATGTAAGTAGGGGATCTCTGGGGACCCTGATGGGGGATCCGCACTCAGATACTCAGATATGTAATTATATATATATATATATATATATGTATATATATATATATATATATATATATATATATATATATATATATATATATATATATATATATATATATATATATATATTCAAACTTCAGGTGGGTTACCTTCTTTTCTTAGCCCTTTAGTCAAATCGCAGGACCGTTAGGGTGGACTCCCAATCTTCCACCATAAATCGATAAAGAAAAAACATGGACCGATGCTTGATGCAAATATTTCTTTTACTTGAAAGTTCCAATCATACAAATCTTGAAAGTGCAGACGTGCAAGCTACTGTACAGTATCGAGCGTGAATCGCTCTTCATCAGGCTTCTCTGGCTGTGTGTGGAGAACCCGACATCATTTTCCTCTCTTATCCCCACCCAACATATCACCACCCATGTATCAAATCAAACCATTACCATTACTGATTAACTAATTAACTAAAGCCTAAAAGATTAACCCTCACTGCATAAAGGTAATCGTGAATGACATTACAATTCCATATACCAAAAATATTTACAAACAATAACTTCATGTATCCTACAAAGTATCATCTTCTTTTTAAATGTAATCTCAAAGTCAACAAGATCTATTATCATCAAAACATTTTTATCTACGCATTAATAAATCAGCAATCATTTCAGTTCATAATAATCTAGTCTCAGATTTCTTAACCCATTTCCACTGTTAACTCTGTTGGCTGATTTCTCAAATGGGAATTCATTCCATTGAATCTGGAGAAGATGTAAAATATACATGTCATATATCGGATCATTACATTACCCTGCATCCACATCCTATAAAAATAGGTATAGATCATAATCTCTATTCATACCATCCGGGTATAGAGACTGTAGTCTATTGATCCACCAAACTTCACGTTTCCTCAGTTTCAAAATCCTGTCCCCCCCTCTTTTGTCACGAGATATTTCCTCCAACACCATAAATCGCAAATCGGTATTTCTGTGTCCCATCTCAGAAAAGTGACGTGACACAGGGAGACCTGACTGGATGTCGGATCGTACTGCGATGTTGTGCAATGCGATCCTTAATTTTCTGGGTAGTCTCACCTACATAGATGAGATTGCACGGGCACAAAAGGATGTATACCACATAGGATGTCTGGCACGTATAGAAGCCATTAAGTGTTACTTTATTTTTAGTTGTAGGATGAATTAAGTGATTTCCCTTAAGCATCAAATTGCATTGAATGCAATTAAGACATGGATAACAACCCTTTCTTTTTCTGCCCAGAAATGTTGTTTTTGTTTCCTGGGTATCGGATCTAAATTCAGATCGCACAAGGGAGTCACGCAAAGTTTATTGCGCCAATAGGCTTTCATAGGAATTTGTTGGAATTCCTCTATCTGTGGATATGATCGCTTTAAAATTGGCCAATGTCTCCTCACTAGGTTGAAGATCTTATCACTATAACTGTGGAATTGGAAGGTGAATGGTATCCTAGATCTAGTTGATCGATATTTTTTTATAATTACAGATTTTAGTTGGCTTTATAATCTTATTAATCACTTGCCGACCGCCTAACGCAGATATACTGCGGCAGAATGGCACGGGCAGGCAGAATCACGTACCCATACGTGATCTGCCTCCCGCGGGCGGGGGGTCCGATCGGACCCCCCCCGGTGCCAGCGGCGGTCGGCATTTGACTGGGAGCGTTGAGAGGTGAGGGGGAGACCATCCGATCGTGGCCCCCCCCTCGCGATCGCTCCCAGCCAATCGGAATCCTCCCCTGCCTGTGTGTACACACAGGCAGAGGATGTGATGTCATCTCTCCTCGGCTCGGCAGTTTCCGTTCCAGCGCCGAGGAGAGAAGACATGTAAGTGCACAAAACACACACACACCGTAGAACATGCCAGGCACATAAAACACCCCCGACCCCCCCCCGATCGCCCCCCGATCCCCCCTCAATCACCCCCCCCGTCACAAACTGACACCAAGCAGTATTTTTTTTTTTTTTTTCTGATTACTGATTGGTGTCAGTTTGTGACAGTTAGAAGTGGTAGGGCAGTGAGTGTTAGCCCCCTGTAGGTCTAGGGTACCCCCCTAACCCCCCCCCTAATAAAGTTTTAACCCCTTGATCACCCCCTGTCACCAGTGTCGCTAAGCGATCATTTTTCTGATCGCTGTATTAGTGTCGCTGGTGACGCTAGTTAGGGAGGTAAATATTGAGGTTCGCTGTCAGCGTTTTATAGCGACAGGGACCCCCATATACTATCTAATAAATGTTTTAACCCCTTGATTGCCCCCTAGTTAACCCTTTCACCACTGATCATCGTATAACCGTTACGGGTGACGCTGGTTAGTTCGTTTATTTTTTATAGTGTCAGGGCACCCGCCGTTTATTACCGAATAAAGGTTTAGCCCCCTGATCGCCCGGCGGTGATATGCGTCGCCCCAGGCAGCGTCAGATTAGCGCCAGTACCGCTAACACCCACGCACGCAGCATACGCCTCCCTTAGTGGTATAGTATCTGTACGGATCAATATCTGATCCGATCAGATCTATACTAGCGTCCCCAGCAGTTTAGGGTTCCCAAAAACGCAGTGTTAGCGGGATCAGCCCAGATACCTGCTAGCACCTGCGTTTTTCCCCTCCGCCCGGCCCAGCCCACCCAAGTGCAGTATCGATCGATCACTGTCACTTACAAAACACTAAACGCATAACTGCAGCGTTCGCAGAGTCAGGCCTGATCCCTGTGATCACTAACAGTTTTTTTGGTAGCGTTTTGGTGAACTGGAAAGCACCAGCGGCCTAGTACACCCCTGTCATAGTCAAACCAGCACTGCAGTAACACTTGGTGACGTGGCGAGTCCCATAAGTGCAGTTCAAGCTGGTGAGGTGGCAAGCACAAGTAGTGTCCCGCTGTCACCAAAAAGACAAACACAGGCCCGTTGTGCCCATAATGCCCTTCCTGCTGCATTCGCCAATCCTAATTGGGAACCCACCACTTCTGCAGCGCCTGTACTTCCCCCATTCACATCCCCAACCAAATGCAGTCAGCTGCATGAGAGGCATTTTCTTTATGTCCTCCCGAGTACCCCTACCCAGCGAACCCCCCCAAAAAAGATGTTGTGTCTGCAGCAAGGGCGGATATAGGCGTGACACCCGCTATTATTGTCCCTCCTGTCCTGACAATGCTGGTCTTTGCATTGGTGAATGTTTTGAACGCTACCATACACTAGTTGAGTATTAGTGTAGGGTACAGCATTGCACAGACTAGGCACACTTTCACAGGGTCTCCCAAGATGCCATCGCATTTTGAGAGACCCGAACCTGGAACCGCTTACAGTTATAAAAGTTACAGTTACAAAAAAAAGTGTAAAAAAAAAAAAAAAAAAAAAAAAACACACAAAAATATAAAATAAAAAAAAATAGTTGTTGTTTTATTGTTCTCTCTCTCTCTATTCTCTCTATTGTTCTGCTCTTTTTTACTGTATTCTATTCTGCAATGTTTTATTGTTATTATGTTTTATCATGTTTGCTTTTCAGGTATGCAATTTTTTATACTTTACCGTTTACTGTGCTTTATTGTTAACCATTTTTTTGTCTTCAGGTACGCCATTCACGACTTTGAGTGGTTATACCAGAATGATGCCTGCAGGTTTAGGTATCATCTTGGTATCATTCTTTTCAGCCAGTGGTCGGCTTTCATGTAAAAGCAATCCTAGCGGCTAATTAGCCTCTAGACTGCTTTTACAAGCAGTGGGAGGGAATGCCCCCCCCCCAAACGTCTTCCGTGTTTTTCTCTGGCTCTCCTGTCTCAACAGGGAACCTGAAAATGCAGCCGGTGATTCAGCCAGCTGACCATAGAGCTGATCAGAGACCAGAGTGGCTCCAAACATCTCTATGGCCTAAGAAACCGGAAGCTACGAGCATTTTATGACTTAGATTTCGCCGGATGTAAACAGCGCCATTGGGAAATTGGGAAAGCATTTTATCACACCGATCTTGGTGTGGTCAGATGCTTTGAGGGCAGAGGAGAAATCTAGGGTCTAATAGACCCCAATTTTTTCAAAAAAGAGTACCTGTCACTACCTATTGCTATGATAGGGGATATTTACATTCCCTGAGATAACAATAAAAATGATTTTAAAAAAAAATGAAAGGAACAGTTTAAGAATAAGATAAAAAAAAATAATAATTATAAAGAAAAAAAAAAAAAAAGCACCCCTGTCTCCCCTGCTCTCGCGGTAAGGCGAACGCAAGCGTCGGTCTGGCGTCAAATGTAAACAGCAATTGCACCATGCATGTGAAGTATCACCGCGAACGTCAGATCGAGGGCAGTAATTTTAGCAGTAGACCTCCTCTGTAAATCTAAAGTGGTAACCTGTAAAGGCTTTTAAAGGCTTTTAAAAACGTATTTAGTTTGTCGCCACTGCACGTTTGTGCGCAATTTTAAAGCATGTCATGTTTGGTATCCATGTACTCGGCCTAAGATCATCTTTTTTATTTCATCAAACATTTGGGCAATATAGTGTGTTATAGTGCATTAAAATTTTAAAAAGTGTGTTTTTTCCCCAAAAAATGCGTTTGAAAAATCGCTGCGCAAATACTGTGTGAAAAAAAAAATGAAACACCCACCATTTTAATCTGTAGGGCATTTGCTTTAAAAAAATATATATAGTGTGTGTGGGGTTCAAAGTAATTTTCTTGCAAAAAAAAATTATTTTTTTATGTAATCAAAAAGTGTCAGAAAGGGCTTTGTCTTCAAGTGGTTAGAAGAGTGGGTGATGTGTGACATAAGCTTCTAAATGTTGTGCATAAAATGCCAGGACAGTTCAAAACACCCCCAAATGACCCCATTTTGGAAAGTAGACACCCCAAGCTATTTGCTGAGAGGCATGTCGAGTCCATGGAATATTTTATATTGTGACACAAGTTGCGGGAAAGAGACAATTTTTTATTTTTTTTATTTTTTTTGCTGTTTTTAGTTGTCACTAAATGATATATTGCTCAAACATGCCATGGGAATATGTGAAATTACACCCCAAAATACATTCTGTTGCTTCTCCTGAGTACGGGGATACCACATGTGTGAGACTTTTTGGGAGCCTAGCCGCGTACGGGACCCCGAAAACCAAGCACCGCCTTCAGGCTTTCTAAGGCCGTAAATTTTTGATTTCACTCTTCACTGCCTATCACAGTTTCGGAGGCCATGGAATGCCCAGGTGGCAAAACCCCCCCCCCAAATGACCCCATTTTGGAAAGTAGACACCCCAAGCTATCTGCTGAGAGGTATAGTGAGTATTTTGCAGACCTCACTTTTTGTCACAAAGTTTTGAAAATTGAAAAAAGAAAAAAAAAAATTTTTTTTCTCGTCTTTCTTTATTTTCAAAAACAAATGAGAGCTGCAAAATACTCACCATGCCTCTCAGCAAATAGCTTGGGGTGTCTACTTTCCAAAATGGGGTCATTTGGGGGGGGGTTGCCACCTGGGCATTCCATGGCCTCCGAAACTGTGATAGGCAGTGAAGAGTGAAATCAAAAATTTACACCCTTAGAAATCCTGAAGGCGGTGATTGGTTTTCGGGGCCCCGTACGCAGCTAGGCTCCCAAAAAGTCCCACACATGTGGTATCACCGTACTCAGGAGAAGTAGCTAAATGTATTTTGGGGTGCAATTCCACATATGCCCATGGCCTGTGTGAGCAATATATCATTTAGTGACAACTTTGTGCAAAAAAAAAATACATAAATTTGTCACTTTCCCGCAACTTGTGTCAAAATATAAAACATTCCATGGACTCAACATGCCTCAAAGCAAATAGCTTGGGGTGTCTACTTTCTAAAATGGGGTCATTTGGGGGGGTTTTATGCCATCTGGGCATTTTATGGCCTTCAAAACTGTGATAGGTAGTGAGGAGTAAAATCAAAAATGTACGCCCTTAGAAATCCTGAAGGCAGTGATTGGTTTTCGGGGCCCCATACGCGGCTAGGCTCCCAAAAAGTCCCACACATGTGGTATCCCCATACTCAGGAGAAGCAGCTAAATGTATTTTGGGGTGCAATTCCACATATGCCCATGGCCTGTGTGAGCAATATATCATTTAGTGACAACTTTTTGTAATTTTTTTTTTTTTTGTCATTATTCAATCACTTGGGACAAAAAAAATGAATATTCAATGGGCTCAACATGCCTCTCAGCAATTTCCTTGGGGTGTCTACTTTCTAAAATGGGGTCATTTGTGGGGGTTTTGTACTGCCCTGCCATTTTAGCACCTCAAGAAACGACATAGGCAGTCATAAATTAAAGGCTGTGTAAATTCCAGAAAATGTACCCTAGTTTGTAGGCGCTATAACTTTTGCGCAAACCAATAAATATACACTTATTGACATTTTTTTTACCAAAGACATGTGGCCGAATACATTTTGGCCTAAATGTATGACTAAAATTGAGTTTATTGGATTTTTTTTAGAACAAAAAGTAGAAAATATCATTTTTTTTCAAAATTTTTGGTCTTTTTCCGTGTATAGCGCAAAAAATAAAAACGGCAGAGGTGATCAAATACCATCAAAAGAAAGCTCTATTTGTGGGAAGAAAAGGACACAAATTTCGTTTGGGTACAGCATTGCTTGACCGCGCAATTAGCAGTTAAAGCGACACAGTGCCAAATTGTAAAAAGTGCTCTGGTCAGGAAGGGGGTAAATCCTTCCAGGGCTGAAGTGGTTAAGTTCCTGTGTGATCAGACCATCCGGATAGCCCCGCTCTCTAAACTTACAACACATCTCTTCTAGTCTAATGTCCCTCACTGTAGTGTTGCTCACGATCCGTGTTACCCTAAGAAGCTGGCTTCTAATAATAGAGCCAAATACATGGGGGGATGGTAACTATCAAATCTTAAGAGTTGGTTCCTATCGGTAGGCTTAGTGTATAAATCGGTCTCAATCCGTCCCTGTTCAATATAAACTCGTACATCCAAAAAAGGAACCGAACCATCACCAACTTGCATTTTAAATTGAATATTAGGAGAACAACCATTAACCATTTCATCAAAGGCTTTTAAGGATTCAATGTTGTCCCGCCATACTGCAAAAATGTCATCTATATAGCACCACCAGGTGGTGCAGTACCTTTGAAAATTCTCATTATCAAAGATATATCTTTGTTCAAAATTATGCATGAATGAACATGCGTATGGCGGGGCAACATTGGAACCCATCGCAACTCCAGTCATCTGTACAAAGTATTGATCCTTAAAAAGAAAATAATTATTGTATAAAATGACATTAAATAATTTTTCAAAAAGGGAGATCTGGGCTTCTGAGTACTCATGACAATCTCTGATTAGACTTATTGCTGCTTCAATGCCTGCCTTATGCGGAATCGATGTATAAAGACTTGTTACATCCCAAGTTACAAGGATCAAATCATTATGAATTAGTGGTAACTCTCTGATTTTTGAAAGAAAGTCATTAGAGTCCTTGATGTAAGATCGGGTATTTTTCACAAGAGGTGACAGTACCTTGTCCAGTAATTTAGCTGTGGGAACAAAAATTGACTCTCTCCCTGACACGATCGGACGTCCTGGATCTTCGGTAACACATATAGAACAGGGATACGTGTGTGTGATGGTAACAAAGATTCAAATAAGTCCTGTGAGATTAACCCTTCTTTAGCTGCTGGTTTCAAAATGCTCTCTAGGATTTTTCTAATGCTCCATGTGGGATCTGAGTGTATGCGTTTGTACACAGTATGATCATCCAGTTGACGCTGAATCTCACTCTCATATGCCTTAGGGTCCATACTCAACCCCCTTTATCCGCCGGTTTACAAATAATGTCATTCCGTTTAGTTAGCTCACGTAGAGCTGATCTTTCTTGGGGGGATAGATTATTAGGTACATGATCTTTATAATCAACTTGATGTATCAGATTTTTCACATCACGAGTAATCTCCTGCACAAACATTTCAACCGGTACATAAGTAGTCGGGGGAACCGATTTAGATTTCATTGTTAACCCCAATGTTTTACAGTTCAACCTCCCCTCATTTGTTTCATCCTGGGTGAAAGGTTTATGAAGAAAATGGACCTTCCATCTAATATTGCGGAACAAGCGGTATAGATCCTGATCTAATTGAAATGGATCTAAGTAACTTTTGGGACAAAATGATAAACCACGATTAAAAAGTCCTACCTCCTCCGGTGACAAGATCCGTCTGGAGATGTTGTGTACTAAATCTCCCTTGATCGACCACGATTGCCACGTGTGTTGCGGTGTCTGTCCTGGCTTCCCATCTCGTCTCTGTTGTACCGAGATCTGGTCTGCATCCGGGTGGTGGACATCCCTCTCTTTATGCAGCGAGAGTTAATCTTTTAGGCTTTAGTTAATTAGTTAATCAGTAATGGTAATGGTTTGATTTGATACATGTGTGGTGATATGTTGGGTGGGGATAAGAGAGGAAAATGATGTCGGGTTCTCCACACACAGCCAGAGAAGCCTGATGAAGAGCGATTCACGCTCGATACTGTACAGTAGCTTGCAAGTCTGCACTTTCAAGTTTTGTATGATTGGAACTTTCAAGTAAAAGAAATATTTGCATCAAGCATCGGTCCATGTTTTTTCTTTATATATATATATATATATATATATATATATATATATATATATTGTTGTACTTATTCTTTGACTGTTTTGTTTAAAGGAGGGAGGATTGTATTGGGAGCACTGAAGTGTCAGGTGTGACTGTGTGGCAATGGCAAATGGTTTACATAACTTACGGCATCACGGGTCAGGTAGAGGGCCCCTTAGCAGAATTTTGCTTAGGACCCCAGGGAGGTCAGGATCGGCACTGGTGGGTAGCACCTACAATTCCCAGCACTGGACCATATAACCATATAGCCACGCTAGGAAAGACATGTAAAAGACATGCACATGCATGCATGTATGCTAAAGTATAAAATAATAAATATTATTACTAATATTGATAAACGTATGTGTACACTAGTGGACACTTCCATGAATACACTGACCACCAGCCCACTGTGCGATGAAAGGATGGAACTAAAATAATTACTAAATAAATAAATAATACAAAAATACAAAACACACAATACACCAAAGGAGCAATACTGGGGCTTCCATGTGCATATTAAACGTAGTTGAATTAGTCGTACCCAATTAACGGTGTATGTATAAACATATCATTCCATCCTTCTACAGAGAGACCATTGGCCCGATTACGTCTAATTAATTTAAACTAAAAACAGATCTGTAGGTTAAAAGTGTATATATATATATATATCCAAACTGATTAACTATGCACCTTATTCCTATCCATCTATTATGGACCTCACTATCAAATTGCCTAAACCAAAACTATCAACTATACACATTTCTCCACAAAAACTTGGCAGAAGGGCTTTTTCTACCCAAAATACAATGCACCCCTTTAACCCCATGGCAACAATTAGATGCCATGGGTCTATCCATACTACTTATTTAGGCTGAGACTCTATGGATAATGTCTGTACCCCAGAGAGCAGGGCCATGCGTCCAAGCTAATTGTTAAGGGATAGAACTGGGTGAAGAAGGATCACCATAGCTGAACCACGTGTATGAAAGGACTCTATAGGTGCTACAAGCGTCATACAACATTGTGGAGTTTAATTTTCTCATTCAGGCCTTTCGGGGCCAAAGTTCCCAAAGTAAAGATCCAAAAAGCCTCTCTTGTGCGTAATATCTGATATTTTTTGACACTATCCACATCGTTTGATATGGCATCTATTCCAAATACTTTGAGGCCATCTATACTACTATTGTGGACCTCCTTGAAATGTCTTGGTACTGAGTATTTGTCTTTTTCTGACGAAATGTTGCTTCTATGCTTGTTCATCCTTGTCCTCATTGGTCGTGAAGTCCGACCAATGTAAATGAGGCCACAGGAGCACAGGAGGCCATATATGACGTATGGAGTACCGCAGTTTATAAATTGCTTTATCTTGTAGCTCTTGCTATCGACTCCGTCTACATCCTGTTTTCTATGGCACATATGTGCGCAGCTCCCACAGTTGCTACTCCCACAAGATAGTGGTCCAGAGATTGTTGGGCCCTCTATTCATTGTCTGCTTCACTCTGCTCGGGGCAATGATGCTCCTTAGATCCTTAGGTCTCCTAAAGACTAAATTTGCATGTGAAGATAAACTTGTCTTCAGGATCGGGTCTGATTCAAGAATCTTCCAGTTCTTTTTAAAGATTTTTTGTATTGTGGTAGCCTTATTATTGAATCTGGTGCAAAACCGTACTTGTGGTTGTTCATCTCTGTCATGCTTTGTCATTTTCTCTCCCCCTGCACAGACATTGTCATACAACTGTAGGTATTTTTGATAGGCTTCTTCTATATGTTCCTCCTTGTACCCCTTTTCTTCAAATTTGCTCTTAAGAATCAGACTTTGTTCTTCATAGTCTTTTTTTAGGGTACAGGTCCGCCTGAGTCTGCAGAACTGACCAAAGGGGACGTTCTTAATCCATCTAGGATGATGGTGGCTGTGAGCATGGAGATAAGAATTTCCAGCACTCGGCTCAAAATGGGTTCTTGAAAAGATTACTCCAGTGTCGTCGACCCGTAACTCTAAGAAGACCAGGGACTTTTCATCTACCACATGCATTAATGAGATTCCAAAGGGGTTCCCCGCACAATGTGCAAGAAAGCCTTTCAGTTCATCATCGGTACCATTCCAAATGATAGGGAGATCGTCGATGTACCGTGAATACAGTACTAGGTTCCTCCCAAATGGGTTGTTAGCACAAATGTGATTGAGCCTCCAATATCCCATGAATAAATTAGCATAACTGGGAGCAAACCTAGCACTCATGACTGTGCCCTTTACTTGCCTATAAAAGCTGTCCATAAATGTGAAGTAATTATGGGTCAAGGTAAACTCAATACACTCGTGTATGAAAAGGGCTTGCACAGGATTGAACAAATGTGCTTCTGCCAAGTAGTATTCAATGGTTCTAAGGCCAAATTCGTGCTGAATTGATGTATACAGGGACGCTACATTGAGCGATAGCCATCGATATCCTTTCTCCCATGTATATGCACTAAGGATCTCCAGGGCTTGGCCCGAGTCCTATATGTACGACAGTAAACTTATTACCAAATCCCTGGAGAAGGTGGTCGATGTAACTACCAAGATTACTTGTCAGGCTATCAATTCCTGCAATAATTGGTCTACCTGGGGGCTTCTCCATGTCCTTATGTACTTTTGGAATGTGGTAAAAGTAGGGGACCGCTGGGTGCTTTAAATATAGAAATTGATGTTCACTCTTAGTCAGGACCTGATTCAATAGTGCCCTGTCTAGAAGCCCTCTAAGCTCGGTGTTGTAGCTACCAGTAGGGTCCCATACAAGTCTCTCGTAAGTGCTTGTATCACCAATCAGTCTAAAGGCTTCCGCTAAATATTGGTCCTTATCTTGTATGACCAAGCCTCCACCTTTATCTGCTTTTCTAATTACGATTTCTGAATTCTTTCTCAGACTGTTCAGGGAAGCCTCCAAACCTCCTTCGTGGCCCTTATTGTATTTATGACTTTTGTTACCACAGATCTTCTGAACCTCCTCCATCACAACCTCATAAAATGTCGGCATAAAGTTGCCCTTATTCTAATGGGGGTAGAAACTCGATTTCGGTCTGAAACTCGTATTTATAATCCTACCCTATAAAAATAAGAGTGCAGCGCTATGAGTAAATTCAGCAGACTAACACATTGCTCATGGCATATAAAATGGAAGTCCCCTTGAGATGGATGGTAAAGAGTATATAGAAAGTAGTCTCCTCTACAGTGATAAGGGTGCTCTCAAAATACATATGGTGCAGCAAGAAATCTGTGATTCCACCACCTGTAAGCCGAACCGCTCACCTCAATTAATGAACCCCCGAACTAACAGATGAGTCAAAATAGCTTTCACCAGTCGCAGTGGTCATGAATGGAGGCTTGGGGTAGATCAATGAGGTAGGTTGCCGTATCCATTAGAAGAACCATAATCTGTTGCTCTTCTTTTCAGCCATGGTGACATGTAAAGTAAAAAAATATATAGTGCACTCTGTATAGCTAAAGCAATATCCTTTTATTGTAAAAACAGGCACTCACATAGGAGGCACTATAACCTTAGTGCTAGGATGAATAGTTTGAATAAAACAGTCTTAATTAAGACCTCTTATAGTAAGGTGGCTGCAGTGATGTCCTGGGATGCTCCCGCACGCGTATCGTCCTCACCGGGACTTCCTAACTGGTAGTAGAGTCCCATACGTCCTGTTCTTATATATATATATATATATATATATATATATATATATATATATATACAAGCCCCTTATGACAGTCATCTGTATCCCGAACCTTCAGTGTGGGATCACACAGAAAATGTTTTTTTAAAAAAAGACAATAAAAAAAAAACAAAAATTGAAAATATTTCTAAAACATATTTAACCGACATCATCTCAGCCACCCTTTACAGTAATGAAAATGGATCATCCCATTTGCAAATGTATTAAAATTATTACATCAAATTTAAACACATAAATTACAAATAATCCAAAAAAACCTAATGATTAATATATTGTGAGATACAATCATATATCAACGGTCTGAAATGAAACAGTTTAAATCGAATTCGACATTGAGCCCCGTGGGTACTCCCACTTTGGTCTCATAGACCCAGAAGGATTCGCGGTGGCTCAATTGTCGAATAAAGTTCCCCCCCTCAGCAGAAGTAGGCAGAATAGACCTACTGATGTGACTATGGTTCAATCACATCCTGGTCCTTCCAATATAGAATTTTCCAATACACCCTTACCTACCCCAAAGGATCAGTCAGGTTTTCCCTATGAGAATATTGATTATAATGATGTTGTGACACCTCAGAATGCAAACCAGTATAAGGTGGTATATAACAAAAGAGGTAGAAATAAAAAAGGTCGGGGCCGAAGGGGAGATTCTTGTGAATCCCCATATAGACAGGACCCATGGAACCCTCTTTATGCTAATAATGATCCAATTACTATCAAGAAGGATACCACCCAGGAGGAGAACCCAATGATGTCCGTTATAATAGAGGTCTACATTCTGATTACCATTTAAATGGATATCAGAATTCTCCTAGACCCAATAGGGGCAGAGCATCCCAATTCCGAGGTAAGACATTATCCACTCAAAATCGTTTTGCACCATTACAATATCCCGGGCCCCTTAGGGGAGGGGATTTTCACAGGAACATGAGGGGATCAGGGAGGGGAGCTCCGTTTATCCCACCGAACCCAGGGGGGAGGCCGATTACTGTCCCTCCCTCCACCAGCTCAGACAACGGACAATTAAGAAAAAGAAAAATCAGAAAGGAAGGAGAGGAGGAAGGCGAACTCAAAAGAGTAAAACCCTATTAGGAGTGGGTATCTACAACCTTAGTGGTTCATCCCTGAGTGAGGACGAGATTAGGGTTTTGGATCAAAGTCTTAAGTTTGCCCCTACCCGTAATTTAAACAAATTTCAGACTTACATTAGCTCACAAAAATACATCAGGAGTCTGAACATTAAAAAATATCATCTTTCCAATACTTCAGTCCGGACTGATTTCAATGCAACTAAACCCCCGGTTCCTCATTCTACTCTTCTAAATAAATCAGCCTTTAATCCCCCAAATTTGGACACAAAACATGTGGATATTTTTAAAAATATGGTTATTAAAGATCTTGAATTACTTAAGATTAAGAAGGTGAACGATCCGGTGTTTATTAACCACTTGAGCCCCGGACCATTATGCTGCCTAAGGACCAGAGGTCTTTTTCCAATTTGGCACTGCGTCGCTTTAACTGCTAATTGCGCGGTTATGCAATGCTGTACCCAAACGAAATTTGCGTCCTTTTCTTCCCACAAATAGAGCTTTCTTTTGATGGTATTTGATCACCTCTGCAGTTTTTATTTTTTGCGCTATAAACGGAAAAAGACCGAAAATTTTGAAAAAAAATGATATTTTCTACTTTTTGTTATAAAAAAAATCCAATAAACTCAATTTTAGTCATACATTTAGGCCAAAATGTATTCGGCCACATGTCTTTGGTAAAAAAAATGTCAATAAGCGTATATTTATTGGTTTGCGCAAAAGTTATAGCGTCTACAAACTAGGGTACATTTTCTGGAATTTACACAGCTTTTAGTTTATGACTGCCTATGTCATTTCTTGAGGTGCTAAAATGGCAGGGCAGTACAAACCCCCCCCAAATGACCCCATTTTGGAAAGTAGACACCCCAAGGAAATTGCTGATAGGCATGTTGAACCCATTGAATATTTATTTTTTTTGTCCCAAGTGATTGAATAATGACAAAAAAAAAAAAAAAAAAAAATATTTACAAAAAGTTGTCACTAAATGATATATTGCTCACACAGGCCATGGGCCTATGTGGAATTGCACCCCAAAATACATTCAGCTGCTTCTCCTGAGTATGGGGATACCACATGTGTGGGACTTTTTGGGAGCCTAGCCGCGTATGGGACCCCGAAAACCAATCACCGCCTTCAGGATTTCTAAGGGTGTAACTTTTTGATTTCACTCTTCACTGCCTATCACAGTTTCGGAGGCCATGGAATGCCCAGGTGGCACAACCCCCCCCCAAATGACCCCATTTTGGAAAGTAGACACCCCAAGCTATTTGCTGAGAGGCATATTGAGTCCATGGAATATTTTATATTTTGACACAAGTTGCGGGAAAGTGACACTTTTTTTTTTTTTTTTTTTTTTTTTGCACAAAGTTGTCACTAAATGATATATTGCTCACACAGGCCATGGGCCTATGTGGAATTGCACCCCAAAATACATTTAGCTGCTTCTCCTGAGTATAGGGATACCACATGTGTGGGACTTTTTGGGAGCCTAGCCGCGTACGGGGCCCCGAAAACCAATCACCGCCTTCAGCGTTTTTAAGGGCGTGAATTTTTGATTTTACTCTTCACTGCCTAACACCGTTTCGGAGGCCATGGAATGCCCAGGTGGCACAAAACCCCCCCAAATGACCCCATTTTGGAAAGTAGACACCCCAAGCTATTTGCTGAGAGGCATGGTGAGTATTTTGCAGCTCTCATTTGTTTTTGAAAATGAAGAAAGACAAGAAAAAACTTTTTTTTTTTTTCTTTTTTCAAATTTCAAAACTTTGTGACAAAAAGTGAGGTCTGCAAAATACTCACTATACCTCTCAGCAAATAGCTTGGGGTGTCTACTTTCCAAAATGGGGTCATTTGGGGGGGTTTTGTGCCACCTGGGCATTCCATGGCCTCCGAAACTGTGATAGGCAGTGAAGAGTGAAATCAAAAATTCACGCCCCTTAGAAAGCCTGAAGGCGGTGCTTGGTTTTCGGGGTCCCGTACACGGCTAGGCTCCCAAAAAGTCTCACACATGTGGTATCCCCGTACTCAGGAGAAGCAGCAGAATGTATTTTGGGGTGTAATTTCACATATTCCCATGGCATGTTTGAGCAATATATCATTTAGTGACAACTTTGTGCAAAAAAAAAAAAAAAATTTGTCTCTTTCCCGCAACTTGTGTCGCAATATAAAATATTCCATGGACTCGACATGCCTCTCAGCAAATAGCTTGGGGTGTCTACTTTCCAAAATGGGGTCATTTGGGGGGGTTTTGAACTGTCCTGGCATTTTATGCACAACATTTAGAAGCTTATGTCACACATCACCCACTCTTCTAACCACTTGAAGACAAAGCCCTTTCTGACACTTATTTTTTACATGAAAAAGTTTTTTTTTTTTTTGCAAGAAAATTACTTTGAACCCCCAAACATTATATATTTTTTTAAAGCAAATGCCCTACAGATTAAAATGGTGGGTGTTTCATTTTTTTTTTTCACACAGTATTTGCGCAGCGATTTTTCAAACGCATTTTTTGGGGAAAAAACACACTTTTTTAAATTTTAATGCACTAAAACACACTATATTGCCCAAATGTTTGATGAAATAAAAAAGATGATCTTAGACCGAGTACATGGATACCAAACATGACATGCTTTACAATTGCGCACAAACGTGCAGTGGCAACAAAATAAATACATTTTTAAAAGCCTTTAAAAGCCTTTACAGGTTACCACTTTAGATTTGCAGAGGAGGTCTACTGCAAAAATTACTGCCCTCGATCTGACCTTCGCGGCGATACCTCACATGCATGGTGCAATTGCTGTTTACGTTTGACGACAGACCGCCGCTTGCGTTCGCCTTAGCGCAAGAGCAGGGGGCGACAGGGGTGCTTTTTTTTTTTTTTTTTTTTTTTTCTTTATTATTTTTTTGCTTTTTTATCTTATTTTTAAACTGTTCCTTTCATTTTTTTTTTTTTAAATCATTTTTATTGTTATCTCGGGGAATGTAAATATCCCCTATGATAGCAATAGGTAGTGACAGGTACTCTTTTTTGAAAAAATTGGGGTCTATTAGACCCTAGATCTCTCCTCTGCCCTCAAAGCATCTGACCACACCAAGATCGGTGTGATAAAATGCTTCCCCAATTTCCCAATGGCGCTATTTACATCCGGCGAAATCTAAGTCATAAAATGCTCGTAGCTTCCGGTTTCTTAGGCCATAGAGATGTTTGGAGCCACTCTTGTCTCTGATCAGCTCTATGGTCAGCTGGCTGAATCACCGGCTGCATTCTCAGGTTCCCTGTTGAGACAGGAGAGCCAGAGAAAAACACGGAAGACGGTGGGGGGGGGGCATTCCCTCCCACGGCTTGTAAAGGCAGTCTAGAGGCTAATTAGCCGCTAGGATTGCTTTTACATGAAAGCCGACCGCTGGCTGAAAAGAATGATACCAAGATGATACCTAAACCTGCAGGCATCATTCTGGTATAACCACTCAAAGTTGTGAATGGCGTACCTGAAGACAAAAAAATGGTTAACAATAAAGCACAGTAAACAGTAAAGTATAAATAATTACATACCTGAAAAACAAACATGATAAAACATAATAACAATAACAATAACAATAAAACACTGCAGAATAGAATACAGTAAAAAAAGAGCAGAACAATAGAGAGAGAGAATAGAGAGAGAGAACAATAAAACGACAACTATTTTTTTTATTTTATATATATATATTTTTTTTTTTTACACTTTTTTTGTAACTAACTTTTATAACTGTAACCGGTTCCAGGTTCGGGTCTCTCAAAATGCGATGGCATCTTGGGAGACCCTGTGAAAGTGTGCCTAGTCTGTGCAATGCTGTACCCTACGCTAATACTCAACTAATGAATGGTAGCGTTCAAAACATTCACCAATGCAAAGACCAGGATTGTCAGGACAGGAGGGACAATAATAGCGGGTGTCACGCCTATATCCGCGTTTGCTGCAGACACAACATCTTTTTGGGGGGGTTCGTTGGGTAGGGGTACTCGGGAGCACATAAAAATGCCTCTCATGCAGCCGACTGCATTTCGTTGGGGATGTGAATGGGGGAAGTACGGGCGCTGCAGAAGTGGTGGGTTCCCAATTAGGATTGGCGAATGCAGCAGGAAGGGCACTATGGGCACGACGGGCCTGTGTTTGTCTTTTTGGTGGCAGCGGGACACTACTGTTACTGCAGTGCTGGTTTGACTACGACCGGGGTATACTAGGCCGCTGGTGCTTGCCAGTTCAATAAAAAGCTTCCAAAAAAACTGTTAGCGATCGCAGGGATCAGGCCTGACTCTGCGAACGCTGCAGTTATGCGTTTAGTGTTTTGTAAGTGTCAGTGATCGATCGATACTGCACTTGGGTGGGCTGGACTGGGCCGGGCGGAGGGGCAAAACGCAGGTGCTAGCAGGTATCTGGGTTGATCCCGCTAACACTGCGTTTTTGGGAACCCTAAACTGCTGGGGACGCTAGTATAGATCTGATCTGATCGGATCAGATATTGATCCGTTCAGATACTATACCACTAAAGGAGGCGTATGCTGCGTGCGTGGGTGTTAGTGGTACTGGCGCTAACCTGACGCTGCCTGGGGCCGGTGCTTGCTAGTTCACCAAAATGCTACCAAAAAAACTGTTAGCGATCGCAGGGATCAGGCCTGACTCTGCGAACGCTGCAGTTATGCGTTTAGTGCCTTGTAAGTGTCAGTGATCGATCGATACTGCACTTGGGTGGGCTGGGCTGGGCCGGGCGGAGGGGCACAACGCAGGTGCTAGCAGGTATCTGGGCTGATCCCGCTAACACTGCGTTTTTGGGAACCCTAAACTGCTGGGGACACTAGTATAGATCTGATCGGATCAGATATTGATCCGATCAGATACTATACCACTAAGGGAGGTGTACGGTGCGTGCGTGGGTGTTAGCGGTACTGGCGCTAACCTGACGCTGCCTGGTGCTTGCTTGCCAGTTCACCAAAATGCTACCAAAAAAACTGTTAGCGATCGCAGGGATCAGGCCTGACTCTGCGAACGCTGCAGTTATGCGTTTAGTGTTTTGTAAGTGACAGTGATCGATCGATACTGCACTTGGGTGGGCTGGGCGGAGGGGCAAAACGCAGGTGCTAGCGGGTATCTGGGCTGATCCCGCTAACACTGTGTTTTTGGGAACCCTAAACTGCTGGGGACGCTAGTATAGATCTGATCAGATCAGATATTGATCCGATCAGATACTATACCACTAAGGGAGGCGCATGCTGCGTGCGTGGGTGTTAGCGGTACTGGCGCTAATCTGACGCTGCCTGGGGCGACGCATATCACCGCCGGGCGATCAGGGGGCTAAACCTTTATTAGGTAATAAACGGCGGGTGCCCTGACACTATAAAAAATAAACGAACTAACCTGCGTCACCCGTAACGGTTATACGGTGATCAGTGGTGAAAGGGTTAACTAGGGGGCAATCAAGGGGTTAAAACATTTATTAGGTAGTATATGGGGGTCCCTGTCACTATAAAACGCTGACGGCGAACCTAAATATTTACCTCACTAACTAGCGTCACCAGCGACACTAATACAGCGATCAGAAAAATGATCGCTTAGCGACACTGGTGACAGGGGTTGATCAAGGGGTTAAAACTTTATTAGGGGGTGTTAGGGGGGTACCCTAGACCTAAAGGGGGGTAATACTCACTGTCCCAACACTGTAACTGTCACAAACTGACACTATGCAGTAATCAGAAAAAAAAAAAAAAAAAAAAAACCTGCTGGTGTCAGTTTGTGACAGGGGGGGGGGTGATTGGGGGGGGATCGGGGGGCGATCGGGGGGGGGATCGGGGTGTTTTGTATGCCTGGCATGTTCTACTGTGTGTGTAGTGTTGTGCACTCACATTGATGTCTTCTCCCCTCGGCGCTGGAATGGAAACTACCGAGCCGAGGGGAGATGACATCATTTCCTTTGCTGCTGTTTAGCATACAGCAGCAAAGGAATGTTCCCATTGGCCGGCGGCGATCGCGAGGGGGGGGCCACGAACGGATGGCCTCCCCCTCATCTCGGATCGCCGGGGAAGAGAACGGGACCGCTTCGGGCACCGGGGGGGGGTCCGATCGGACCCCCCACCCGCGAGAGGCAAATCACGTACATGTACGTGATTTTGCCTGCCCGTGCCGCCTTGCCGACGTAAATCGGCGTTAGGCGGTCCTTAAGTGGTTAAAAGGGGTATTGAATCTTTGACAAAGTGGAAGGACTTAGCGATACGACCGGCGGACAAAGGAGGAGGTCTGGTGGTACTCAGCAAAGTTTATTACAATAATGAGATGCAGAATCTACTTGGTGATTATAGCACATTTGTGATGCTCACTAAGGATCCTATGTTTCAATTTAAGGAGGAGCTGCATTCACTTATAGAGAGAGGGAAACACATAGGAGTTCTTAACTCAAAAGAAGCATCATATCTTGATCCATCCTTTTGCCGTACCCCAATAATATACTTTCTGCCTAAAATCCACAAAGATAATATAAATCCACTAGGCCGACCCATAGTCAATGGGATCGATTCGGTCTCATCAAGACTCGATCAGTACATCGATTTTTTCGTACAACCCATTGTCTCCAAAACTCGATCCTTCCTAAATGACACCAAACACATCATACAGATCCTTGAAGCCCTTTCTTTTTCATCTCCCTGTTTTTTGATAACGGCAGATGTAAGCTCCTTGTACACAATTATCAGTCATGAAGACACTCTAATGTCTGTACAATGGGCATTCAAAACATCTAATTTAACCAGGAGACATAAGAACTTCATATTGGATTGTCTTAAGTTCTGTCTATCAAAAAACTACTTTTGGTACAACAGACAATTTTTCCTCCAAACCAGAGGAGTAGCAATGGGTGCTCGTTTTGCTCCCAGTGTTACCAATTTGTTTATGGCACACTGGGAAGAAGATGTCATCTATAAAAACACACCCCCAGAACTGGTTTGTTATCAGAGGTATAGAGATGACATTATTATGATCTGGAAAGGTGACAGATCGAATCTTGATCTATTCATGCAGAAGCTTGACAGGAACAATAGGAATATTGTCTTGTCATGGAATGTGAGTAGTGAGGGAATAGTATTCCTAGATTTGGATATCATCAAGGAGAACAATGATTTAAAATTGATGAACCACTTCAAGCCCACTGATCGTAATGCGTTCATTCCCATCGGAAGTTGCCACCACACTCAGTTACATAGTTACATAGTAGGTGAGGTTGAAAAAAGACACAAGTCCATCAAGTCCAACCTATGTGTGTGATTATGTGTCAGTATTACATTACATATCCCTGTATATTGCGGTCATTCAGGTGATTATCTAATAGTTTCTTGAAGCTATCAATGCTCCCCGCTGAGACCACCGCCTGTGGAAGGGAATTCCACATCCTTGCCGCTCTTACAGTAAAGAACCCTCTACGTAGTTTAAGGTTAAACCTCTTTTCTTCTAATTGTAATGAGTGGCCACGAGTCTTATTAAACTCTCTTCTGCGAAAAAGTTTTATCCCTATTGTGGGGTCACCAGTACAATATTTGTAAATTGAAATCATATCCCCTCTCAAGCGTCTCTTCTCCAGAGAGAATAAGTTCAGTGCTCGCAACCTTTCCTCATAACTAAGATCCTCCAGACCCTTTATTAGCTTTGTTGCCCTTCTTTGTACTCGCTCCATTTCCAGTACGTCCCTCCTGAGGACTGGTGCCCAGAACTGGACAGCATACTCCAGGTGCGGGCGGACCAGAGTCTTGTAGAGCGGGAGAATTATCTTTTTATCTCTGCAGTTGATCCCCCTTTTAATGCATGCCAATATTCTGTTTGCTTTATTAGCAGCAGCTTGGCATTGCATGCCATTGCTGAGCCTATCATCCACTAGGACCCCCAGGTCCTTTTCCATCCTAGATTCCCCCAGAGGTTCTCCCCCCAGTGTATAGATTGCATTCATATTTTTACCACCCAAATGCATTATTTTACATTTTTCTACATTGAACCTCATTTGCCATGTAGTCGCCCACCCCATTAATTTGTTCAGGTCTTTTTGCAAGATTTCCACATCCTGCATGGAAGTTATTGCCCTGCTTAGCTTAGTATCGTCTGCAAATACAGAGATTGAACTGTTTATCCCATCCTCCAGGTCGTTTATGAACAAATTAAATAGGATTGGTCCCAGCACAGAACCCTGGGGAACCCCACTACCCACCCCTGACCATTCTGAGTACTCCCCATTTATCACCACCCTCTGAACACGCCCTTGTAGCCAGTTTTCAATCCATGTACTCACCCTATGGTCCATGCCAACGCACCTTATTTTGTACAGTAAACGTTTATGGGGAACTGTGTCAAATGCTTTTGCAAAATCCAGATACACCACGTCTACGGGCCTTCCTTTATCTAGATGGCAACTCACCTCCTCATAGAAGGTTAATAGATTGGTTTGGCAAGAACGATTCTTCATGAATCCATGCTGATTACTGCTAATGATATCATTCTTATTACTAAAATCTTGTATATAGTCCCTTATCATCCCCTCCAAGAGTTTACATACTATTGATGTTAGGCTAACTGGTCTGTAATTCCCAGGGATGTTTTTTGGGCCCTTTTTAAATATTGGTGCTACATTGGCTTTTCTCCAATCAGCTGGTACCATTCCAGTCAATAGACTGTCTGTAAAAATTAGGAACAACGGTCTGGCAATCACCTGACTGAGTTCCCTAAGTACCCTCGGATGCAAGCCATCTGGTCCCGGTGATTTATTAATGTTAAGTTTCTCAAGTCTAATTTTAATTCCGTCCAGTGGTTATGCAACATTCCGAAGGGACAATTTGTTCGCATTAGGCGTAACTGTACCATGGAAAGTGATTATCTCTCCCAGTCCCAGGTTTTGTCTGCCCGCTTTTTGCAAAAGGGGTATGACAGGTCCGGCATTGATAGAGATATTGAGTCTGTCTGGAGGTTGGAAAGAACCACATTGGTGTCCAATTGTCCTAAGGACAAACAAGACACGTCTGGGAACGTCAGAATGATCCAGGACTTTAATGTCCAACATAAAAAATTTGAAAGGATCGTCTGTAAACATTGGCCGATTTTAAAACAGGATAGGGTCCTTGGTCCAATCCTTTCAGAATATCCCCAGTTTGTATATAAGAAGGCTCCTTCTCTGAGAGACAGATTGGCTCCGGGAGTCATTGATCCTCCTGTCCTGGTTGAGAATAGGATCTTTAATGTACTGACAGGTTTTTATGCCTGCGGACATTGTCCACCATGCAAACAAGTGAAGGGTAATGTTAAAAAACAGGAGTTCGTTGCCACGGCAACGAGAAAAGTTTATCAAATCAAGGATTTTATAACATGTTCCACATCGGGGGTAGTGTACATTATGGAGTGCAGTTGTGGCCTCCAATATGTAGGAAGAACATCCAGACCTCTACATATAAGAATTGGAGAGCATGTGACCAATATTAAAAAAGGTCTGGTTACCCACAGCGTTTCTAAACATTTCAAATTGTGCCATAATCGCAGGCCAGCAGGATTAAAATTCTGGGGGGTTGAGAAAGTGACCCCACACTGGAGGGGGGGAACTTTATTTGACAATTGAGCCTCCGCGAATCCTTCTGGGTCTATGAGACCAAAGTGGGAGTACCCACGGGGCTCAATGTCGAATTCGATTTAAACTGTTTCATTTCAGACCGTTGATATATGATTGTGTCTCACAATATATTAATCATTAGGTTTTTTTGGATTATTTGTAATTTATGTGTTTTCACTTTAAATTTGATGTAATAATTTTAATACGTTTGCAAATGGGATGATACATTTTCATTACTGTAAAGGGTGGCTGCGATGATGTTGGTTAAATGTGTTTTAGAAATATTTTCAATTTTTTTATTTTTACTGTCTTTTTAAAAAAAAAACATTTTCTCACCCTTTGAGACCACATATATAAGACCAGCAGTGTATTGAAACATCCCGGCCAGTGGGTTTACTGGGCTGTTTGCAAATGCAGCTAATTGCAGCCCTATGCGTCTATAGGCTCTAGTAATGATCCACGGAGCGAGATGCAGGAGGCGGGCCTGGGCTGTGCAAGTCTGTTGCCCTGGTGATGATGGTTATAGAGGGTGGAGTTTCCTTCATCTGTACATACGTTCCAGCTATGCACTGGAAACATCCTTAAGGTCATGTGCCCGGGCGTCACATTGCGGATGACGTCACGGTCGCTATAGTGACCCATGAAACAAATAGGAAGCCTCCTCCTTGATACAGAGTCAGGTGACCAGGCGTTACACCGCCGCTGACACTACGGTCCCCATAGCTACCCAGTGATACAGGGAGGAAGAGTTTCCCTTGACCTCCGAGCAGCTTGATCGGATTGGATGATCCCACGCTGGAGGTCCGGGATACAGATGACTGTCATAAGGGGCATGTATATATAAGGACAGGATGTATGGGACTCCACTACCGCTGAGGAAGTCCCGGTGAGGACGATACGCGTGCGGGAGCATCCCAGGATGTCACTGCAGCCACCTTACTTACAGAGGTCTTAATTAAGACTGTTTTATTCAAACTATTCATCCTAGCAGTAAGGTTATAGTGCCTCCTATTTGAGTACCTGTTTTTACAATAAAAGGATATTGCTTTAGCTATACAGAGTGCACTATATACTTTTTTACTTTACATGTCACCATGGCTGAAAATAAGAGCAACAGATATTGGTTCTTCTAATGGATATGGCAACCTACCTCATTGATCTACTCATTCAAGCCTCCATTCATGACCACTGCGAGTGGTGAAAGCTATTTTGACCCATCTGTTAGTTCGGGGGTCCATTAATTGAGGTGAGCGGTTCAGCTTACAGGTGGTGGAATCACGGATTTCTTGCTGCACCATATGTATGTTGAGAGCAACCTTATCACCTTAGAGGAGACTACTTTCTGTATACTCTTTACCATCCATCTCAAGGGGACTTTCATTTTATATGCCATGAGCAATGTGTTAGTCTGCTGAATTTAGTCATAGCGCTGCACTGTTATTTTTATAGTATTTGCAAAAGGTTGTATATGTTTACTTTTAGTGTCCAGCTGCTGCTATTTTAGGTTAGGGTATTGTTTTTGCGCTGACTGTTTTCTAATTTTTTCAATAATCCTACCCTTCAATACCAGGGAGGGAATCTCGTCAACAAACTCTTGACCTCCTTCTGTATAGAGTTCCTCCAAAATCTCCAGCATTTCCTTATCTATAGGCTCAGCAGGAACATTGGGGATAATTATCTCTGAGATTTCGTTGACTCCTCCATTTATTTCCCTCAACCTGTAATGGCGCTTGACGGTAAGGTTTCGCACAAACTTGAGGTCGATGAAGAGTTCAAAAAGGTTAGAGGGGCTCTCTGGAGAATAGTTGAGTCCCCTTCTAAGCAGCTCGAGTTCTGTTCCCGAAAACTCGTATTTCGACAAATTGAATATTTTTATAGTGGAGTGGCCCTCTGGTGCTTCTGGTCCCTTTTTCAATTTCCGCCCTCCCCTACACCCTCTTCGCATTGATTTTTTTGCCTCCTGGTGTTTGGAGGTGAGAGGGGCCTTTTCTGTGCTGCGGGTTTTGTCCTTCCTGCAGCTCCTTCCACAAAAAAAAGAAGTCTCATCCTTTAATTTAGTTGCTTTAGTATTGGTGGCATTTCCCCTACTCCCAATGGGTTATTGGATCTTACCCTTAGGAGGGACTCCGGTTGTTTCTCTAGTGCATCTGGGTTTCAATGTATCGACATTGGTGGGTCCATTGTTGCTTCTTGCAGTGGGGCTTCTTTCTGCAATGCTGGATTTGCATTAATGGTATAGTCCTGTCCTGAAAGGTCCCCGAACCTCTGATCTCCTTGATCGCATTTGCCATCCTCATTAATTTCTACAGGTGGGCCCTTTGGTATTTGGAGGGGCGGGAAAATTTCATGAACACTAGACCTATAGGGTGCATAATCCGACCGATCATTATATTTCCTATTTTTAGTCCAATGTTTGTTTCTATTTTGTTTCTATTGCCATTTCTATTCCTATTCCCCCTACTCCCTCTATTGGAGAAAATATGGTCACAGGAAGGTTTCTTTGCTCCTTATCCGCCTGTTGGTAAAATTGGCTAGGGCAACCATTATCATTTCCCGTTATTTTCTCCTGTTCATTTAATGGAAATGTAGACATCTTATATCTTTTCCAGTTGAACTCACATCCTGCCATATAATCCTGCCTATCCCTCTCAAACTTCCCTAAATTTCCTAATTATCAGGTCTGCCTCGAATTCTGTTGTTTGTTCGTTTATCCTGGTGTCCCATACAACAAAGGATTCTAAGTCTGTGAATGCCACAAATTCCTCTTGGATGCTTAAAATATCAGTCTTGATAATTGCTAAATTTCTCTCCCTTTGTTTGATAATAATTTCTAACCAGGATTTATTAAATAACCGCATCTCTCTAATCCATTCCTGACCAATATCCTCATCTAAGAAGTTACATAGTTTAGTTATTCTCAATCCTCTAGGGATCCTGTTTACTTCTAGATATTTTTGTAACAATATGATATCCCACCATTGAGTAATTTCATTCTCTAACAGATGTTTAAGTTTATAAAAAGACGATATCATCATCTCCTCCCTATTCGGTGTAGCTTGAGTAATCCTAATATCATCTGGTCCTTCTGGTTGCTGTTTATAGTTATCGATGCTATTCAAAAAACCTTTTGCCAACGACGCTATCTTTAACTGCCTCTCTTCTATGGACAATACCATACTTGCTGGTTGGTCCTTAGTGGTATTTCACACCGCATTAGCTATACACCTAGCTGCTGGAGTCCCCAAATGTAGCCAGACAAAAAAAATCTCCTGCGCTTGGGTGTTTAGTCTCTGAGTGCGTGGTGCGACCAACTCTTTAGAGCAGTGGTTCTCCTGTCCTCGGGACCCACTAACAGGCCAGGTTTGCAGGATAACTGAAATACATCACAGGTGATATCATTTGCTGCTCAGTGATTGCAATATTCTAGTCTGCATCTCCCCAAGGTAATACTTAAATTCTGGCCTGTTAGTGGGTCCTGAGGACCGGAGTTGAGAACCACTGCTCTTTGACCACCATCCGGGGGCGGTGGATCCATTCTCCGACTCACCGATGGAAGCAGTGAGTCGGTAGAAGCACCGGAGGGCAGCGGGAGGAGGGGGGCATCCCCTACCGCCACCTGTAAGAACGATCAAGTGGCGGAACAGCCACTATGATCATTCTTATGGTGTAGGGCAGTGGTTCACAACTCCTGTCCTCAGGACCCACTAACAAGCCAGGTTTGCAAGATAGCTGAAATACATCACAGGTGATATCATTTGCTGCTCAGTGATTGCAGTATTCTAGTCTGCATCTCCCCAAGGTAATACTTAAAATCTGGCCTGTTGGTGGGTCCCGAGGACTGGAGTTGAGAACCACTGCTTTAGAGCATTGCCTAACGTTTTCAACCTTCCTCAGAACAATGGGTATTCTTAGAACTGGAAAAAAAAAAAAGGAAAGAGGGAGGGCGCACCAACCTAGTGTATTACCAATGGTAAAACTTTATTGAAAGCATAAAAGACAAAGTTATACTCACAAACAAGCATGTATATGGAGCATGTCAATTAGTGAGACTGCATCTCTGAACACCGGCAAATCAGACTTGATGTTGAGGGGATCAGACAATGTCCCAAAATGGCTGATGCATTTCAAGGGCGTGCCCTTTTCCTCAGAGCCTAGACGGACAGTGGCTCGTGTCTCCTAGTTGCCTCTATATATGTGTCTGTGTGCCCTTGCACCAAGATAAACCCAACCAAATTGGTCACGCCCACACGCATGGACTTACTCCACCTGATCACGCCTGATTGGTCAGTTACTTCACATTGCTCTTCCTAATAGGGCAACATGCCATAACGCCTATCCTGCAGTATAAGCTGGGATCAGGCTAAGCAACCCCCCAAGGGTAGTAAGCAGTAGCCTGGAGGCTGCTGGGAAAATTTACGCTTCGCCACTACGTCATTTCCCATTGGACGATAGTGAGGCTTGAATCGCAAGCCGCAAGCCAAACAGGAACGAGGCTTGCACCGCACGCAGGCGGAGCAACTACATGGCGATACCTTTCCTTATCTATCTCTAACTGCTGGAAAAACTGTCGGCATACGGACACCAAAACCATGTGAGTTTTTAGTATTTTTTATGGTTTAATAAATAGCAACAAGCATATTGCGCTATGATGGGTTCTGATTGTTTTTTTCCATCAAAACAGATCTATTGGCTTTATTGCATTGGGGTCAGCTTGAGATTCACAGCAAGTGGAATGGTTATCCCATAATGAACCAAAGGCTTTCATATACTAATATCTGGTGAGTGGCCAACTTATGCGGTGGTGGTGTCGTCACTGGATTTCAGTCACATGAATCACGCATGAGAAATCAAGAGCACAGAATATAGCACAATTATAGTGGATGGTCCACTCAAGGATATATGCACGAGCACTATTGAATGTGAATTGATTTATTAATTTATGTCTATAATTGGATTTAATTTATTTAATTTATTTATTAAGGTGGCTAGCTTACTGGTAGATACATAAGTGTTGTCACTAAATATCTTTAAATCATATGTTAATTAATTTGTCTACCTGGCTATGCTTTGACTACTCTTATAGGGCGTACACACGGTCGGACTTTGTTCGGACCTTCCGACAACAAAATCCTAGGATTTTTTCCGACGGATGTTAGCTCAAACTTGTTTTGTCTACACACGGTCGCACAAACTTGTCGGAATTTCCGATCGCCAACCACGCGGTCACGTACACCACGTACGACGAGACTAGAAAAGTCTGGTTCAGAACCAAGCGCGGCACCCATTGGGCTCCTTTTGCTAATCTCGTGTTAGTAAAAGTTTGGTGAGAGACGATTCGCGCTTTTTCAGACTCGTGGCTTTCAGATCGTTTTCTGCGGTTCAGTTTGTGCTTGTGGGTTTGTATCTGCTCTTCAGTGTGTGCAAGCAAGTTCCGCGTGACTTTAGTCATTGTATTCTTGTTCGTTCGTTACTGTTTTTCAGGTCGCTCTTCATAGGCCTTGCTGTTCTTCAGTGTGTTCTGTTACTTCGTTCTGAGCAGCCGACCGTTTTCTAGCCATGTTGCGTATGCGTACTCCTCGTAGAGTTCGTGCTGTGCGGGGGCTTGGTGTTGGGGTCCTGACCTTGACACAAGTCCAGTCCATGAACAGGGTGGGGAGGAGTTCATGGACCAAGAATTGGTTGCTTCAGCGTGACCAGTTCTCTCATATGCCTTTGCTCCGTGAGATCCGTGAGAATAATCCTGATGATTTCAGGAATTTTCTTAGGATGACGGACCCCGTGTTTCACCTTCTGTTGGCTTCGCTGACCCCTTATATTAGCAGGCAGGATACCTGCATGAGGCAAGCCATCACCCTGGAGCAGAGGCTTGTCGCTACCCTGCGGTATTTGGCGACAGGGAGAAGTCTGCAGGACTTGAAGTTCTCGACAGGCATCTCCCCCCAGACTCTGGGGATCATCAACCCAGAGACCTGTTCTGCCATCATCCAGGTCCTGCAGAAGGAGTATATGAAGGTAAGATTTTTATCCTTTAATATCACATTTTATTGTATTGAATGTTTGCTAATATATTGTATTTCTTTCCTCATTCCCTAATTACCATGATTGTAATATGCTGTGAATGTCCCCTTTGTCCTCATGCATGCTGGATTTTTATGTAATTATTATTTTAGGCCCTTCATACATATTTGCCCTTCAATAACCTCCCCAGCATGGTGTCTCCTGCCCCTATATTCACCTCATGTAGTCACTTAACAATGTATTTTTTCATCTCCATAGTAGTGATTTACCCCAAACACCCCCTAAAATGTTTGGAAATGTTCTTTTGCTTTAAATTCTGACAGAGTGCCAGAGGCTTTTTTTTTGGTGGTGTCCCCAAATAATTTTTAGTAACTCTCCCTCTCCCAACTGCTAAGTCAGCTGATCCCAATTCATTATCCTCAATCATCTATCTGCTGACTTTGCCATACCTACCTCTTTAGTGCTCAGATTTATGGATGAATTCCCCAAAGCATGTAGTGCAAGGGCCTGCCTGTATACTTTCAAATGGTAATGTTTACAGTTTTTTTATTCTATTATTATCTTGATAGGTAATAGCAGAATGTCCAAATGTCCTCAAATGTGTACAGTGTGTATTTATATCTTTGTATTATGACACTTCTTACCTGTCCAGTGGGCTGCCAATAGTGTAACTAAGGAGGGGCTGTTCCAAGTAATACCCTGTATTTAGGCATTCATCTCTCAATGAAGTGAAGAGGGTTACCTGTCCAAGATTTCCACACACCCCTATAATGTTAGAAATGGCCCATGAGAGGGGGGGGAGGGGGAATATGATAGGTGTACCTTATACTTTGGCGTTGTTAAATTCCCCTTAATAAATGCTATCTGGAGGTTGCCCCATAATGTTTGTGCCTAATCTGCTTGCCATGTTTCTGATCAAAAATAGTAATGTTTATTTTTTTTTCCTCAACAGTTTCCTTCCACGCCACAGGAATGGCAGACTGTGGCCTCCCACTTTGCCCAGCCGTGGGACTTTCCTAACTGCGGAGGGGCAATTGATGGGAAACACGTCCACATCGTCCCACCACCCAACTCGGGGTCGTACTATTTCAACTATAAGGGGTTCAATAGTATAGTGATGTTGGCAGTGGTGTCGGTTAATTACAACTTCTTGTATGTGGACGTGGGGAAGAATGGCCGGATGTCCGATGGTTGAGTCATCGCCCAGACGGAGTTCTACAGGTGTCTCCAGAATGGCAGCTTGGACTTGCCAGCTCCAGAGGACAATGTGGAAGGACTCCCATTCATGTTCGTTGCTGATGAAGCGTTTGCGCTGGGGGACCACCTGATGCGGCCATTCCCGATGAGGACCCTCACCCCGAAACAGAGGGTTTTTAATTACCGGCTGGCCAGAGCCCGAAGAGTGGTGGAGAACACATTTGGAATCCTGGCCAGCCGGTTCCGCCTATTTATGACACCCATCCATATGGCGGAGTATAAACTGAACCATATTATACTGGCGTGCTGTGTTCTCCATAACTTTTTAAGGAAACATTCGGCCAACTATGCTGGCTCAGTTGGGCCTGAGGCTGGAATGATACATCAAACCACACTGACGGCGCTTGAAAGCGGCCGTCCTGGCTTGCCCTCCCTGAGTGCCCGTGATGTCCGGTTACGCTACCTGGAGTTCTTTGCGGGTAGGGGGGCTATCAATATGCCAGCAAATCTGTGAAGCCTTTTTATAATAAAAGAAAAAAATAAATTCTTTGTGGACATTTACTGCTTGTGTTTGTTTTAGCTGACCCTGACAGAAATGTGTTGAGTCCAGAAAATGTGGTGACTGTGTAACCCTATTATACAAAGCACTGTTGGCTGTTATTTACTAAAATGCAAAAACACATTTCACTACAAGTGCAGTTGCAACTGCACTGAAACTGCACTTGTAGTGCCAAGAGGATTTGCCCTTAGGAAATAACCCCCATTTTTGCTGAAAACAGCAATGACATCACCACAAAAGTGTTGTAGCGTTGAGACAATAATCCACACATTCTTGATTAACAATCTTTTTAATACCTGCACAATCACATGTGCATTTACCAAAGGTTTTTCAAACAAACCAACATGTTTGTTGTATAACAATTTTTGGGGTAGCATTATCAAAACTAAAAATGTCCATTTTAGATAAAACAGGCCTGTGTAAAACCAACAAGAAAGACACAAATCTTGAACTTACAAACGTCACATTTGGTAGAATTTGAAGGCAATATCAGACATGAGTATATAGGAACTGTGTTTGATATTGCGTTCAGATGGGGTGAAATCACCCCAGGAAAAGCCAAATTTGGAAGATGCACACCAATTTAACAATGTCAACATGTGCGACCTGCCATCACGGGGGATCAAGGGACGTGTTTTGGGGGAGCAAGCCCTTCCTCACAGCTACTTTATTATTGAGGAAGGGGTTGCACCCCCAAAACGCGTCCATTGATCTCCTGTGATGGCAGATAGCACATGTTGGCACACTGTGTGCATCCTCCAAATTAGGCTTTGGGAAAAATCACAAAAACATTTAGCACATTGTAGCACACAAAAGAAGAAAGTGATTTGGAGGGGCTTTAAACTCGCCCCAAAACATCAATGATGTTTTTATTTTTTGGAATAACATCATTGATGTTTTTCTTGATGATTTCCAATTGTAAATTACACCCCATGATCTCCCCGATCAGGATCTGGGCACTTTCGGATGTGAAAGGATCTGGATCCACAACCTCACAATCACCTAAAAAGAGAGGAACTCCAAAATAAATTAGGTCTAAAAAAAATGCCGCCATCCATTTCTTATCTGAGCCTGTGGTCGCAGACACTCACCTGTTGTGGTGACTAGTTCCACCACGTCTTCTTCCTCCTGCTCAGATTGTGTTGGGGGGATTTCCCCTTCTTCCGGGGGGGGGGGGGCTCTGGTCTCCTCGGATGAGGGGTGTCCTCCGAGTCTTTTCTCCCCTATGTAAAACAAAAATGGTATACTTAGCACACAGATATTTGATGGCAGAACTAGAAATAGGAAACATTGCTTGGAAGTGGGGTACAATTGTCAATTTTAGCAGAGTTCAAAGATGTAGCTTTTTCAGTGTCCTTTGTCAAGCTGCAATACTTTACCTGTTTGGTACAAGCTTCACAGATGGAGACACCCCTATAGTATACACTGGAGCACCTGTGTGGCCCCCTAATAAAAATGGTGTTCTTGTGTCCCACACTAGTGCTTCAGTGTCCAGATGTGAAAACAGCTGCTCAGTGTCCTCTCCTTACACAGAATCTAGTTTGCATTTCATTCTAGTAACAAAGCCATCTACACAACACAATTCTTTTAAGACAATTATAGGGCGTCAAAATGGTGGCCAAATGCATATGGCCTAAACAATGGTATTTTATAGTCCGAAAGAAAAATGTTTGATCCGAACGAATAGTGTGCCTATGAACATGAAAGTTGCCATTTTAAACTGTACAACAGTTCCTAAAAGCACATGGAGCAGCACGAACGTAATAAACATAAAGAATAGGAACACAGCACAACTACTTACTTTTTTGCAGCACTCTCCGGATCTTTCTGCACTGCTCATGTTCTCGTAATTTGAGGTCCGACCACCGCTTCCTGAGCTGATCTTTCGATCGTCGTACCCTGAAATGCCAGTGCAGACTCTTGACCACTTTCGCCATGATCTTGGCCTTTCTGATATTGGGGTTGGGGTAAGGCCCATACTTTCCATCATAGTCGGCCTTCTTCAGGATGTCGACCATCTCCAACATCTCCCCAAAGGACATATTTGAGTCCTTAAATCTCCTTCTGGATCGGGACGTGTCCGGATCCGGCCTTTCCTCCTCCTCCTCCTCGTTGCTACAATTAGCACGATCCTGCTGTGTCTCCGCCATGTGCTCTTCCCCCACTGCGCCAAACGAAAGGGGGCGGGGAATAGACTAGAAAGAACGTCAGGGGTGGGCGGAATTACACGCATGCGCAGTGTGTATAAAGCGTAACACGCGTGCATCTTACGTACGATCTGTGAGCGGAGGAAGGAGCATCGGAGGCGCCGATCGTGATAACAGAGGTAGGATCTAAACTTGGGCCTATACTGCTTCGAAATAGAAGCCTATATTGTAACAAGATTAGGGAAGTTTGGCCTGACATTAGGGTTTGTCTTGTGTTGTGTCTTGCAGAGAAAATGGATGGCTTCAATGACCACAATTTCCTCCCCCTGTTCATTGACAAATATAGGGAGCTGCCCTGTCTGTGGCAGGTCAGACACCCCCACTATAACCATAAACAAAAGAGGCAGGCAGCGCTGGAGAAACTGCTGGAGTTGGTGAAGCTGGTGGTCCCCACAGCAACCATCCCCTATTTAAAAGCCAAAATTGGTGGCCTGAGGAGCACTTATCTGAGGGAGCGCAAGAAGGTCACAGATTCCCAGAGGTCCGGAGCTGCAGCAGATGACGTTTATGTCCCCAGGCTGTGGTACTATGAGAGACTGCGATTTCTGTCAGACTACACTGAAGTCAGGGAATCCCTCTCCACTCTTCCTTCCACTCTTCCTTCCACCCCAGCTGAGGCTTCCGATGTCCAACCTGGGCCTTCCAGCCAGGAAGAAATGGAGGAGCCCAGCTGGAGCCAGGTATAGCATTCTTCTACAGATTTCTGGTCAATAAAGAAATTATGTTTACTAGATGTTATTATTGATCACTAATTGCTGATTGAAAGTGTTTTACATATCAATAGACAGTAGTGGGCACCCAAAATTGGGACAAGAATGAAAACTGCTGGGCTCAGAAGGATAGTCTGTTATATTTGTTAACATTCAATTTGCAGCAGTCAGGAGGTGGAAATTGTGTGTGATTGATGAAAAAAATAGTAAAACTATGTCCCTTTTTCATACACAGTTAGACCTCAGCCAGGAGGAGGTTGTGGAATGTGGCAGTCAGGAGGAGGCGAGGATTAGTGGCAGCCAGGAGGAGGCGGGGCTAAATGTCAGCCAGGAGAAGCCAGGGACCAGTCACAGACTGACTGAGTCTCAGGTTCCTCCCCTCCGCCTTCCATATAAAAGAGCCAGGAAGACGACTCCGAGTCCCGTGCAGGATTCAGCATTCAGGCTGATCCAGGAGGCTTCTGCGTCCCTACGAGCCTTACCCACTCCTGAAGAGGCCTTTGCCTGCATGGCTGCCACAAAACTGCAGGGCATGCAGGAGGGTCAACGCAGGCTCTGTGAGGACCTGCTTTATAAAGTCCTACCTAAGGGGGTGAGTGGGGAACTAACACCCAAGACCGACGTGGTTGAGTTTGACCATCCTCCTCCTCCTGCTGCCACAACTCCACCACCACAGCCACAGCGTGTAAGGAAGCGTGGAAGGAAGACCTGAGAGTGATGACCCTGGGTTCAGTCTGGTCTGACAGAAGATGCAGTCTCTCGTATGACCACAGCCTGGGGACACAGATGTCATCTGCTGCTTTCCGGATCTCTGGGACTTCTGGACCAGACTGCCCTCCCTTAGATAAGGATTCCTCAGGCCACCAATTTTGCTTAAAAATAGTTGATGTGTGCCCTGGGGGTCCAAGGCTTCACCCACTTCTGCAGTTTCTCCAGCGTTGCCTCCCTCTTTGTTTAGTTGTGACCCCTTAATAAATTTTTTTTTGGGAAATTAAACTCTCCTGTGTGTTTTCATCCAAAAAGGACAGTTTGTTGGTGACGATTCAGGTACATTTCTAACATAAAATGTGAAATTAACAAGAGACAACAACACCAAACAATCTCCTACAGATTAAATAGAACAACATATCAATGGTGTTGTGGGAACTTGTCACAAAAAACACACACAAACATTTTCGGGAGTACAAATCAAAATCCCCCAAAAAAATACCTTCCAAAAAATACAAACACAAAAAAAAAATCTACATTAAAAAAAAATATGTTGTCAGATGTGAGAAATCAAAATATATTGAGGGAATCCAGATAAATAGTAATGAAATAAGTTTGTGAGAAGTGTGTGTGAATATGAGCAGCAAAACTACTATATTCTTGTCACATTATAAAGAAGAAGAGAGTGCGCTGTATTAAACCATTTTTAACATTGCAGCGTGACGAAAGTGCAGTATCCATTGCGAACGCTAAGTTTACCAGAACGAGCTGTTCCGTGCCGGAATTTCTTCTGAGCATGCGTGGCACTTTGTGCGTCGGAACAGGCCACACACGGTCGGAATTGACGTGATCGGATTTTGTTGTCGGAAAATTTTATCTCCTGCTCTCCAACTTTGTGTGCCGGAAAATCCGATGGAAAATGTCCGATGGAGCCCACACACGGTCGGAATTTCCGACAACACGCTCCGATCGGACATTTTCCATCGGAAAATCCGACCGTGTGTACGGGGCATTACTCTATTTACCTTTTTATTTTTATTAATAAACAAGTGTGATTTTACTGTACTTCTGTCTCGGTCTGGTTCATGGTTTCTGACAGTAGGCGAAGGCCATGAATTCAGAAGATACAGTCAATCCACTTGTTGGTAATATTTTTTCCAGATTGGATGAGCAAGATCACCGCATGGATCAGTTTGCCATGGCATTACAAACGCTCCTGAGTCGTACAGCTCACCTGGAATCCCCCACTGTGGCTGCTCCGGTACAACCTGAGTTGCAGGCCATCCCTGCTGCTGCGCCAGTCTCTGTGCAGGCACCCGCCTTGAGTAATACCTCTATAAGAGGTATGTCTGGTTCCGCCCCACTTCCCCAGCCATTTGGGGGCAATCCAGTTCAGTTGCAGAGGGTTTCTCAACCAAGTTGAGATATACTTTGAGATGCTGCCCCAGGCGTTTCCCACAGACAGAAGCAAAGTAGGGTTTGTGATATCTTTGCTTTCAGAGAGAGTCTTGGCCTAGGCTAACCCTCTATGGGAGATGCAAAAACCTGTTGTCTTGAGTTAGCCTGAGTTTGTGGCCTCCTTTAAAAGGGTATTTGATGTTCCCGCACACTCCGCTTCTGCTGCCAAGTGCCTCATGTCCATCAAACAGAGTACGAGAACTGTTGCCGAATACGCCATTGAGTTCGGTACTCTGGCAGCAGAGGTTGCTTGGAACATTGAGGCCCCCGTGGCTGCTTTTTCTCATGGTCTCTTAGATTCCATCAAGGATGAGATAACAGCCCGAGATATACCCAGTGAGCTGGAGAACTTGATCTTGTTTGCCATCCTCATTGACTCCAGACTCAGAGAAAGACTTTCTTTTAAGGAGCTCTTGCAAAAGCCTCCTGTACGTTTGCCTCCGAGCTTTGCAGTCCCACCCGTGTCTCCCTCATCTTCCATGCCTCCTGGTACAGAGTCGGTCAGTGAAGATGAACCCATGCACTTGGGTTTCATGCGTCTCTCTGCAAATGAGAGAGCCTTTAGGAGGAAGGAGAGATTGTGCCTTTATTGTGGCCAGGCAGGTCACTTTTTGAAGTCTTGTCCTACCTGTCCTGGGAACACCTGAATCTTGAGGTCCTGTCATGCACAGACCTTAGGTGGTGTTGTGTCGTCCCCAGTTATCCAAAAGGATAAGCCCCTTGTTTCGGTCACCCTTTCTTGGGGTGAGTCGTCTATCGAGATACAGGCTATAATCGACTCTGGGGCTGCAGACCTGTTCATTGATGCTGCCTTTGTATCAAAGCACTCGATTCCACTGCAGCTGCGTGACACTCCACTTGCCATTGAGGTTCCTGACAGGAGACCTCTACAGCCTGCCCATGTGACTCATGAGACGGTTCCGTTGTCCCTGGCTGTAGGAGCTCTTCACCATGAGATAATCCAATTCCAAGTGATTTCCTCTCCTAAGTTTCCACTGGTTATTGATTATCCTTGGTTACAGAGGCACAACCCCTCTTTTGATTGGCTCCGTGATGAGGTTCTCTCCTGGTCACCACAATGCAGTGAAACATGCTTCCGGAAGGTAGCCAAGGTCCTGTATACCTCTTCACTCTCCTCCCTGCCAGAGGAGTACTGTGATTTTAGCGATGTCTTTGACAAAGGTCAAGCCGGTAGTTTGCCTCCACACCGGCCGTATGATTGAGCAATTGACCTTCAACCTGGTGCCACTCCCCCTCGTGGCCAGGTTTACCCTTTGTCCGTCTTGGAGGATAAAGCCATGGAGGAGTATGTTGCAGATGCACTTTGTTGGGGTTTCATCCGCAAATCCTCATCTCCTGGTGGTGCTGGTTTCTTCTTTGTGAAGAAGAGGAGCGGTGAACTGAGACCTTGTATTGATTATAGGGGTCTCAATTGTTTCATGATTAAGAACGCCTACCTGATCCCGTTGATTACAGATTTATTTGACTGCCTCAAGAGAGCAACGGTTTTCACCAAGCTTGATCTGAGAGGAGCTTACAATCTTGTGAGGATTAATGTGGGCGACGAGTGGAAAACTGCGTTTAATACCAGAACAGGCCATTATGAGTATCTCGTAATGCCTTTTGGCCTTTGTAACGCCCCGGCAGTTTTCCAGGAATTTATTAACGATGTCCTCCGAGATTTGTTGCAGTTATGTGTGGTGGTTTATCTCATGATATCCTCATATTTTCCAAGTCCCTGGAGAGCCACCACACAGATGTCTGTCGTGTGCTTTAGAAATGAAGAGAGAACAATCTCTATTGTAAACTGGAGAAGTGTGAGTTCCATCAGGAACAGGTTAAATTCCATGTCATTTCCACTGCTGGTTTTTCGATGGACCCAGAGAAACTTTCGGCAGTTCTACAGTGGCCTTGACCCGTGGGGTTACGTCCTCTGCAGCGTTTCCTGGGTTTTGCCAACTATTATCGGAAGTTTATCCGTAACTTCTCGTCTCTGGTCAAGCCCCTGACCGATATGACCAGAAAGAACGGTAACACACAGAATTGGTCTCCGGAGTCCATTAAGGCCATTGAAAGTCTCAAGGCTGCCTTTGTTTCTGCTCCTATGTTGGCACATCCTGATCCTACATTACCTTTTATCCTTGAGGTTGATGCTTCTGAGACTGGTGTTGTTCTGTCTCAGAGTCCTACCTCTGAGAGTGCTATGCATCCTTGTGGCTACTTTTCCAAGAAATTGTCACCTGCCGAGTGCAATTATGAGATTGGTGACAGAGAGTTGTTGGGAATCATTTTAGCCCTGAAAGAATGGAGATATCTCCTCGAAGGTACCACTGTGCCGGTTCTCATTCTTACTGACCATAAGAATCTCACGTTCTTGTCTGAGGCTAAATGCCTCTCTCCCAGAAGGACGCGATGGGCTCTTTTCTTGTCAAGTTTCAATTACATTGTCTCATTCTTACCCGGTACTAAGAATGTAAGGGCTGATGCCTTGTCACAACAATTTTCTTCCACTTTTAAGTTGGAGTTGGTTCCGATTCCTATGATTCCTCCTGATCGTACTCTGGCTACGGTTCGCACCAGTCTTACTTCTCCTTTGGGTGATGAAATTCTTGCTGCTCAGGTTGATGCTCCTCCTGAAAAACCTTGTGACCGCTGCTTTGTCCCAGAGTGTCTTCGTACTGCCGTGCTCCAGACTTACCATTCTCCCAAGGCAGCTGGCCACCTTGGTAAGAATCAACTCATTTGGGCCATTTCCCAACAATTCTGGTGGCCTAGTCTACGTGCTAATGTAACTGCCTTCGTAACTGCCTGTTCTGTGTGTGCTCAGAGTAAGACTCCACGACACCTTCCAGTGGGCCTCCTACAACCCATACCCAATGGAGAGAGGCCCTGGACCCACCTGTCTATGGATTTCATTGTGGAGTTGCCCAACTCCAAAGGCAACACAGTTATCCTTATAGTGGCTGACCGGTTCTCAAAGATGTGTCATTGTATTCCACTTAAGAAGTTGCCCACTTCTAAGGAACTGGCTTCCATTTTTGCTCGGGAGATCTTTCGCTTGCATGGGCTACCCAAGGTGATTGTCTCGGACAGGGGTAGAGTCAGTTTGTGTCCTGGTTCTGGCGAGCCTTTTGTGCACAGCTGGGAATTTAGCTTGCTTTCTCCTCTTGCCTATCACCAGCAGTCTAATGGGGTCGCAGAATGAGCCAATTAGTCCTTGGAGCAATTCCTACGTTGCTATATTTCTGACCATCACAACAACTGGTCAGACCTATTACCATGGGCAGAGTTTTCTCACAACAGTGCCTTGAATTCTGCTTCCCGATTGTCTCCGTTTATGGCGAATTATGGTTTCCAACCTTCCATGTTGCCTGACTCGTTTGTTCTGTAGAGTATTCCAGCGCTAGAGGAGCATCTCCATGGTCTTCGTTCCACTTGGGCATAAGTCCAGGAGGCTTTGCGTCATGCTAATGATAGGTACAGACTCCATGCTGACCACAGATGCCTGCCTGTGCCTTCCTACCAGGTTGGGGACAGGGTCTGGCTGTCATCTCGCAACCTCCGACTTCGTGTTCCCTCACTGAAGTTCGCACCTCGGTTTATTAGGCCTTTCCGTATCCTTCGCAGGATCAACCCAGTGGCTTAAGCATTGGACCTTCCTCCTAGTATGCGCATCTCAAATGTGTTTCATGTCTCCTTATTGAAATAGTTGGTCTGCAACCGCTATACCACCTCGGTGCCATGTCCTCACCCTATATAGGTTGAGAACCATGAGGAGTATGAGGTACAATCCATTGTTGACTCCCGTAGGTTCCGTGGGCGCATACAGTACCTGGTGCATTGGAAGGGGTACGGTCCGGAGGAACGCTCCTGGGTCTCATCCTTGGACGTACATGCTCCTGCCCTCCTCCGTGATTTCCATAAATGTTTTCCCCTCAAGCCCGGTGGTCCTCTGAGGGGGAGAGGTCATTGAGGAGGGGGGCACTGTCAGGGCTGGCTCAACCCTACCTTCTCTGAGCTGGCCGCTCAGCTGTCGGCTAATTGCCAGCTCTCATCTCTCTCCACAGTTAACCAGCTGTTGTGGATCTGCTCGTCAGTCCTGCCTACTTAAAGATCTCCAGCTCACTTCATTCCTGCCTTCGCCTTGGTCACATCACAAGAAACCCTCTCCTGCGTTCCTGTTTAAAGACTGGCTTTGCTGACATCCCTTCTGGCTCCTTTTCCTGCTTGCTGTTCCTCTACTTGGATCCCTGACTTCTGGCCTGGCTGATTACCCGATCTGGTTACTGAACTCTGGCTTGGCTGACTACCCGATCCGGTTACTGGACTCTGGCTATGCTTTGACTACTCTTACTTTATTTACCTTTTTATTTTTATTAATAAACAAGTGTGATTTTACTGTACTTCTGTCTCGGTCTGGTTCATGGTTTCTGACAGCATGTTGGTATATAAATACATAGATATACTGAGATTGAGACTGCATGGACATTAAGGCACACAGACACATGCAGGAGGCCTAAACTAAGCACCGTGAGTAGCACTTACAATCTGCTCCATAGAAGTGACCATCCATAGTTGCCATACAACAAGTAATTAAAAATAGTAAAAATACTAGTTAGGCAATTTTATAAAAAGTTTCAATCATACCCCTTAACATTATGACATGCAGGGACTGTGTGGATGAGGTAAGATGCCACTTACTACCCTTGGATGGTTGCTTAGCCTGATCCCAGCTTATACTGCAGGATGGGGGGTATGGCATGTTGCCCTATTACAAAGAGCAATGTGAAGTAACTGACCAATCAGGCATTATCAGGCGGATTCAGTCCATGGGTGTAGGCGTGACCAATTTGGGTGGGTGTATCTTGGCGCAAGGGCACACAGACACATATATAGAGGCAACTAGGAGACATGAGCCACTGTCCGTCTAGGCTCTGAGGAAAAGGGCACGCCCCTGAAACGCATCAGCCTTTTTGGGACATCATCTGATCCCCTCAACATCATGTCCGGTTTACCGGTGTTCAGAGACGCAGTCTCACTAATTGACATGCTCCATATACATGCTTGTTTGTGAGTATAACTTTGTCTTTTATGCTTTCAATAAAGTTTTACTATTGATAATGCACTAGGTCGGTGCGCCCTCCCTCTTTCCCTTTTTTTTTTTTTCCAGTGCCACTGGAAGCCATGCATGCCCATGCCATCATACTACAGGCTCCACCATGTGACCACAGATGATGCTGTGTGCTTTGGATCATGAGCTCTTCCAAGCCTTCTCCACACTTTTTTCTTCCATTCTGGTACAGATTAATCTTAGTTTCTTCCGTCCAAAGAATGCTTTTCCACAGCTGGTCAGGCTTTTTTAGATGTTTTTTGGCAAAGTCTAATATGGATTTTCTATTCTTCAGGCTTATGAATGTTTTGCAACTTGTGGTGAACCCTCTGTATTTGCTCTCGTGAAGTCTTCTCTTGATTGTAGAATTTGACAATGATATGCCCACCTCCTGGAGAGTGTCCTTCACTAGTCTGGATGTTGTGACCATAGAGAGGATCCTGCCATCATCCACCACTGTTGTCGTCCATGGATGTCCAGGCCTTTTATGTTGCTGAGCTCCCCAGTGTGTTCTTATTTCCTCAGAATGTATCAAATTGTTGATTTGGCCACTCCTTACAATGGCCTGTTTCACTTGCATGGATAGCTTCTTTGAATGCATGATGTAGGTTAACAGCAATAGATTCCAAATGCAAATATCGCACTAAAGCCCCATACACACTATCAGATTTTTTGCTGATTTTTGTCTTTAGATTTACCAAAACCATATAATATGAGGTCAAACCTTAGGAGTTTCAATTTGTATGCAATCAGGCAGCCCCTTGCACTACATGGTTTTGGTAAATCTGAAGACAAAAATCAGCAGAAAATCTGATAGTGTGTATGGGGCTTTAGAATCAACTCCAGACCTTTTACCTGCTTAATTCATGAAGAAATAATGAAGGAGTAGCCCACACCTGGCCATGAAACAGCTTTTGATTCAATTGTCCAATTACTTTTGGTCCCTTGAAAAAGGGGGGGGGGTGGCTATTCTTAACAGCTGTAATTCCTAAACCCTTCCTCCGATTTGGATGTACATACCCTCAAATTAAACCTGAGAGTGTGCACTTTGAGCCCACATCCGTTATATAAATATAGGTTGAATATGTTTTGGTACATACCAGGAAAAATTATTATTATTGCCTATGCTTTAGGAGCAAAACAGGTATTGCACTTCATTTTGCAATCTTTACCATTATGCGGTTTAATAGTGTTTTTTTGCAGGGGATTTTAAATTATTACGTACATTTCAACTATAGCCTTAAATTAGCATTATGAAGGGTCAACCCTTCTTAGCAGTTTTTCAAGGAAGTAGGGCTAAATCAGCTTTTCTTACAGGGCAAGCTAGCTCATTATAGTTGTTCCTTCATAATGCAAATTTTTGTCTATGGCTATGGGTCATGTTAAAGGGACTCTCCGGTTTCCTTCTCGGAAGTACACCTAGGGACTTTTTTGCATCTTTAAGCCTCGTACACACGATCAGACTTTAAACAAACTTTTCCGTGGATTTCTGTCCAAAGGGCGTTGACCATAAACTTGGTATGCATACACACGGCAGGACTTTTTAGGCCAAAAACATGAATGTAGTAACGTTTCAACATACTGACGACACTTCAAAAGAGGACGTTCAATTCTCCGGTGCCACCCTTTGGTCAACTTCTGTATTGTTGTCTGATCTTTTGCATTGGTTCTGAGCAAGCGTGTTTGTACTACTTTGTACTAAAGTCTGATGGCTTTGTGTACACACGATCGGACTTGCCGACGTAGGACTTTTGTTGCCGCCAAGTTTGTCTGTTCGCACAGCCAACATTTGTCCGATGAAAACAGAAAAAGTTTGTCCGATGAAACGTACACACGGTCAGATGTTGCCTTAAAACAGCTAATTTGCATGTTTGTTGTCAAAAAGTCCGTTTGTATGTATGGGCCTTTATAAAAGTCTGTAGACTGAAACGTTGACGCTCGTGTGTTGTATATTTTACAAATAAAACAAAGATGAATTTGTAAGAAGACCTCCGGAGTGCATTCTATTCTTGAAAAAAAAACTATAAAAATGTGTATATATATATATATATGTATATATATGTGTGTAGCGCTGACACCTGCTGCGGAGCGGTGCGACCAGCGAATCTGCCTTGTACCAGTGAGCTGGAAAGATGGTGTGACACAACCAGAAAGGATCCAGAGACACCTGTCGGAGCCATTTGAGGGTCCCGGTCCATCTTGCAGAGCAGAGCGGTGTAACAGCGCCTGCTTGCGGGAAGCAAGACCAAGTACACCGGAACTGACTAGTTCTACAGGCCTGATTGGGTGAGAGGGCTGCCGCCGCCCATAGTTTCTTAACGCACCTTTATACACCTAAACCGTTAATTCAGTATCGCTGGGACCTGTAGTCCCACAGAGAAGATCTTATTCATAAAGACTGAGTTGAACAGGCCTCAAGTCTGACGTTCATGGTACTACTAACACTGTGTTATTCAAAGTCAATTGCACCGGAGACAGTTGTAGGTGTATTACATTACAAGAATAGTTCTAACATTCATTTTCCGTTAACTCTTGTTTGTTCAACTGTTGGATTACAATTAACACAACACAAATAACTAGCAGAAGACAGAAGACTGAAGGGACTGCATCTCTCATTGCAAGGCCTTGCATCCTGCTAAAGATAAGAGGGACTGTATTATAAAGCAGGGGGAGCTCCCTAAGAATTGTGTTGTACTTGATTGAATAACATTTGTCTTCTTGTGGTTACCAGAGCGTGCTGGAAGTGGGAAGGTGCCCAGAGTTAAGGTGTTTACACTCTGGGCATTAGTCCCACTTGGAGACGCTCTTCCAGGGGTCAGTTAAGACAACTTTATATGTACAAACTGTTGTGAATACCTATTGAGCTGTTGCATTACGCTTGTGTGACAGTGCAAAAACTGTAACTACTATTTTATACCAGTTCCAGTAAAAATACGTTCCTGGTTAAGTAAAATTGGTGTGGAGTGTTGTTCCTTTTCCAGCAGGTGGAACATTGGATACCAAGGTAATAACAAAGGTATACTATTGTTATATTGCACATTGTGGGGTTATCCTTTACTATTATCTTCACACCAACATTACACCACAGCTGTGTCAAGGGGATTGAGCCCCCCCTAAATATGAAAGCTAGAGACGCCACTGCATATATTGAAGAGTGACAGACATTTAAACAACATTCTTCCGGAAAAAACAAATGTTGTCTACAAAAGAGCTCCTAGACTTAGAGACATCATTGGGAAAAATGTTGTGGAATCACCCCCAGAAGAGGTTTCACATTTTTTAAAGAGGAGGGTTTCTTTCCCTGTAAATATTGCTATGCCTTTTAACATTCAAAGAAACCTAAGAAGAAAAGAATAGATTTTGAGGCTACCAGAACTGGGCAGATCCATCCGATTAAAGACTTTATAAGCTGTAACACTGAAGGGGTAGTATATGTTCTTCAATGTAGTTGTAATTTACAGTATGTTGGAAGAAAAAAAAGAGCTTTAAAAACTAGAGTGAAGGGACATGTTCAAAACATTGTGAATGATTTTCCCAAACATAGTGTATCGAGACACTTCACACAAGTATATAACAAAGTTCCTACACATCTACAGTTTTGGGGCATTGAAAAATATAACAGATCATGGAGAGGGAGTCATAAGGTGAGAACCATAAGTCAGAAGGAATAGAGATGGAAACACACTTTAATCGATTGCCGACCAACCGCCGTCATACTGCGGCAGGTCAACACGATCCCGCAAACCAACTTAGTTATACGTCGGCTCGCTGGATTGGGATAGCAGGTGCACGCCCACTGCACAGCGGGGGTGCCGATGCTCGTGGCCGAGGGTCGCAATTACCGCCGGCCACGAGCGATCGTGAGCAGGAGTGACGGATCGTGTGTATCTATTAGCTATGAACCACGATCCATCACTTCCTCTAGTCAGTCCCCTCCCCTTCAGTTAGAATCACCTCCCAGGGAACACAATTAACCCCTTGATCGCCCCATGGTGTAAACCCCTTCCAGTGACAATTTTTACAGTAATCAGTGCATTTTTATAGCACTGATCGCTGTATAAATGCCAATGGTGGGTGTATACGATGTGTCCACCATAATGTCGCAGTCCTAATAAAAATCACAGATTACCGCCATTACTAGTAAAAAAAAATTAAAAAATAATAAAATGCTATAAATCTATCTCCTATTTTGTGGATGCTATAACTTTTGCGCAAACCAATCGTGAGGGGTCCTCTGCGCTACTATCCAATGGCACAAAAGCTGCCGTGTACTGCAAAAAATTAAATTAAACTGTGTTGCTGCAAAACCTATAGTGTACGCATTACCACTAAAAAATGAACAAATCAATCTGTAAATGATTTCGTGCAAAACACAAAACTGCAGATGAATAACAAAATGTGCTAAGCGTGACCTGTGTTATAACAAATTCTAAATAAGCCAGTGGGGCTAAAAATATACGTGGTCCAAAAAACGTACAGTAAAAACATAATCCATTAGTGATGCTGTGATGTAAAAAATCAATGTGCTGATACTGATAGCTGAAAGTTCAATATTTCAAATAAATCTTCAGTGCATAAACCATCTGTGGTGTTCTTACTCAAAAAAATTCATAAATATATAGTTGAGCAAAGGTAATTGACCGTGCCAGATCTGCATGTAACTAAGCTCACATTGCCCTTACCTTCAAGGGCTTTAATCAAAGCCTTATGGAGAGTGCTGGATAATGGTGAAGGAGGGTGTTCCGAGTGTTGCCTGGTGATGGTGATTGCCTTTGATAGGGTAGATGTCCCTACTTGATCCTCAATGTATTGTACTCCGGATACTGGAACCAACAGGAATTCCAAGTCTTTTCACACTTCTATAAACCGAGAGAGTATTTGCTACATGACGATAATTAAACCAGAATCGAGAGGTACAGACTAACACTGCCCAGTTTTTTGTGTGTCCACTTCTGAAGAAGCGTTCAGCCTGGTTCTCTGCATACTGAGCTGTAGCCCCCAATGCCAGAACCACAACATAGAACACCAGCCGGCATCCAACCTGGATGAACTAAATGAACTAAATTAAATTGTTTTTGATGTAAGCATTCACTTGTCTTCCAATAAACCATTGATTGTTAAAACATATTACACTATGGGAAGCATTTATCTATTCCTTCTCTATATGTAAATCAGAGCCCATAGCGATACAGTAGGAGCCTGTAGCCTGGAGCCTGTAAGTCGGATGCTGTCAGCATCTGTATGTGTCCTTGAGGCTGATTATTCACGTCATAGAGAGTTCTGTGAGCACTGAGCGGTAGTGTGAAGGCACAGGAACCAGTTTGTTGGTGGAAGCATAATTTTTGAGGTCTCTTGTTTTTCATTTAGTGACACTTGGACATTTGTCTGGATTAATTGATGTCCATATTTTGCTACCACTCATTATCAACCCTTGGCTTGTTCCTCGACTACGCTTCTGATCTCAACCTGCAACTACTCATTACTGACCCTTTGGCTTGTTTACTGACTACCCTTCAGATCGATCTTTACCTGCTTATCAGCTACTCGACCCCGTCTTGCTCACCTCCTGGTGGAGCAATCCTGAGGACTGTGACCTGGTACTAACATGCAGCAAAATCCATCTCCACCATCAGGAGCTCTGGTGAACACCAGTTAGTACTTAGACTCCGCACCTCAGATGAGCTCTCCCCTCCTCAGATGAGGAGGGGAGAGCTGATAACTGGCTTGTGTAAAAGGGACATGTACACTTATAATCAGGACTATTAGTGTCCTGATTATCAGTTCAGTCCCAATAGTGCCCACCAATGCTGTCAATCAGTGCCCACCAGTGCTGTTAATCAGTGCCTCCTCATCAGTGTCACCTTTCAGTGCGGCCTACTAGTGCCCATCAGTGCCACCCACCAATGCCCATCAGTGCCACCTATCATACCCATGAGTGTCGTCTATCAGTGCAGCCTCATCAGTGCCTCCTCATCAGTGTCCATCAGTGCAGCCTATCAGTGCCCATTAGGGATGAGCTTTATGTTCGGGTCGAACACGAGTTCGACTCGAACGTTGGCTGTTCGCCCGTTCGTTGAAAATGGAACATTATGGGCCGTTGGCACCAAATTCGAGCGGCACTGTGGGAGAGCAGTGCATTGTTGTATGATGATTGGCCAAAGCATACACCATGACCTGCACGCTTTGGCCAATCCCAGCACCCTCAGCTAAGAGAGCCATAATTGGCCAAAGGCAGGGTGCCTTTTGCCAATCATGGCTCAGGGGGACTAAGTCCATGCCCCACACTATATAAGGCTGCCTGCATGTAGGCCCCGTGTTGTTGGCGTGGATGGAGAGAGAGTGTCATTTAGATTGAGCAGGCAGGCAGGTTATTCAGTTAGCTGCAGTGTATTTTATATATACTGTATATATATATATATATATATATATATATATATATATATATATATATATATATATACAGGACCATGTGATATTTCAGTTTTTCTTTTTTAATAAATCTGCAAAAATGTCAACAATTCTGTGTTTTTCTGTCAATATGGGGTGCTATGTACATTAATGAGGAAAAAATGGACTTAAATGATTTTAGCAAATGGCTGCAATATTAAAAAGAGTCCCCACTATATATATATATATATATATATATACTATCTGTGTGTGTATATATATATATATATATATATATATATATATATATATACACACACAGGTAGTCTTGCGTATATATATATATATATATATATATATATATATATATATATATATATATATATATATATATATTCACTGCATACAGTTTAGCTATATCTCACTGCAGGCTGTTCCTGGTGTACTGTTTCTAATATAATTCAAGCAGGCAGGTTATTCAGTTAACTGTAGTGTATTTAATATATGTATATATATATATATATATATATATATATATACACTGACAGTCTAGTGTATATATATATATATATATATATATATATATATATATATATATCCAGTTTAGCTATATCTAAATGCAGGTCATTCCTGGTGTACTTTTTCTAATATACTTCAGGCAGGGCTGCTGATAGAAATCGCGGGGCCCCGTACAGACTACCTGACAGGGCCCCCCTCCCCATAGTGCAGTTGCTACTACTTTTCTGGTGGTGTACACAGTACACAATACATACAGTGCACACATAGTTGTTATTATACTTCTGTTGGTGTACACAGTACCGTGCACCCCTAGTGCAGTTGCTACTCCTTTTCTGGTGGTGTACACAGTACACAATATATACAGTGCACCCATAGTTGTTATTAAACTTCTGTTGGTGTACACAGTACCGTGCACCCCTAGTGCAGTTGCTACTACTTTCCTGGTGGTGTACACAATACATGCAGTGTACCCATAGTTTTTATTACACTTCTGTTGGTGTACACAGTACCGTGCACCCCTAGTGCAGTTGCTACTACTTTTCTGGTGGTGTACACAGTACACAATACATACAGTGCACCCATGGTTGTTATTAAACTTCTGTTGGTGTATACAGTACTGTGCACCTCTAGTGCAGTTGCTACTACTTTCCTGGTGGTGTACATAATACATACAGTGTACCCATAGTTGTCGTTACACTTATGTTGTTACACGAACCTCCTCTCCGCCCTCCAACAGGGACACTTGACCCATGTTCCTTGTTTGGCTCACGTCCTGAATTTGGTGGTGCAGCAGTTCTTGAGCAGGTACCCTGGTTTACAGGATCTCCTGAGGCAGGCCAGGAAAGTCTGTGGTCATTTCCGCCGGTCATATAATGCCAGTGCTCGGCTAGCTGACACTCAAAGAGAATGCAACCTACCCAAGAACCGCCTCATTTGTGACATGCCCACCAGGTGGAACTCAATGTTGGCAATACTGCAGCAGCTGCTCATGCAGCAGAGGGCCATCAATGAGTACTTGTGTGAGCATGGCACCAGGACAGGGTCAGGGGAGCTTGACTTTTTTTCGCCACGCCAGTGGCTACTGATCAAGGATGCATGCACTGTCCTGTCACCATTTGAGGAGGCCACGAGGAGAATGGTGAGCAGTGACAGTGCCTGCATCAGTAATACTGTCCCTCTTGTCTTCCTGTTGGAGCACACACTTCGTGGAATAATGGACAGGGCACTTGAGACAGCAGTGGGAGGAAGAGGAGAACTTCCTTACCTCTCAAGGCCCCCTTTATCCAGATATTAGTATTCCTGCAGGCCCACCGATCACACAGGAAGAAGAAGAGGAGGAGGAGGAGAATTGTGTCAGCATGGAGGTGGAGGATAACACTCAGCATCAGCAGCAGTCTTCAAGGGATCGCTTGCAGTCCCCAGAAACCCATGGAGTAGGACGTGGCTGGGAGGAGGTGGTTGAGGATCATGTGATCCTTAGTGACCCAGAGGACTCAGGATCGAATGCCTCTGCAAACTTACAATGCATGGCCTCCCCGATCCTGCAAAGTCTGCAAAAGGACCCTAGGATTCGGGGTATCAAGGAGAGGGATCATTATTGGCTGGCAACCCTTCTTGATCTACTTTACAAGGATAAGGTTGCAGAACTTATCCAGCCTTCGCAGAGGGAGCAGAGGATGAAACATCTTCGGGAGGCCTTGCAGAAAGGTTTGTGCAATGCGTTTCCAGAGCCTGGGAGGTTACAATTTCCTGGTGCTGGACAACGTGTTGCTGAGGCTTCGTTCAGTTCCAGCAACCATCGCCAGCATCTGAATTACATGGTGCAGCAATATCAAGGGGCAACATCAGACTTGGAGACCTTTCCACCAGAACATCCACTGGGTTACTGAGTCCCGAGGATAGACCACTGGCCAGAGCTTGCTCGATATGCAATTGAGCTACTGGCCTGTCCGGCATCCAGTGTTCTTTCTGAACGCACATTCAGTGCTGCTGGAGGCTTTGTAACCGATCACAGAGTGCGCCTGTCCACAGACTCTGTTGATCAGCTCACATTCATAAAAATGAATCAGTCTTGGATCACCAGCTACCAAGCACCTGATGCTGATGCAACCGATTGATTTTTCTATGGATGTGGGATCCCTTGAAGACTGCATATGTTGAGTGACTATCCTATTATGCAGAGTGACTATCCTATACCTCCTCAATCTTCATGATGATAGCTTCTAGGAATATTTTCGGTTCAGGGCACCACCACTGCCTAAGGCCCAATTTTTCTGCCCCTGTTTAACAAGGGCATGTAATTACAATTTTTGATCTTATATTTCACAGCAGGGCCTGTTCCTGCGCTCAACAAAAGTATCTGTGAGGCTTTACAGTGTTGTGCCACCACCACCACCGCCTAAGGCCCAATTTTTATGCTCCTGTTCAACAGGGGCGCGTAATTACAATTCTTGATAAAATATTTCATATGTTCCAGTGCCCACCAAGAGTAACTGTGAGGGCTTACAGTGTTCTGGTACCACCAACACCTTAGGCCCAATTTTCCGCAGAGTGTATAGGGCAGCCTGTATAGTATATACAGGTGGTCCCCTATGTTTAAACATCCGACTTACAAATGACTCCTACTTAGAAATGGAGGGAGACAACAGGAAGTAAGAGGAAATCTACTCCTAGGAAGGGAAATTCTCTCCTGTTATGCCCCCGTACACACGATCGGATTTTCCGACAGAAAATGTGTGATAGGACCTTGTTGTCGGAAATTCCGACCGTGTGTAGGTTCCATCACACATTTTCCATCAGATTTTCCGACACACAAAGTTTGAGAGCAGGCTATAACATTTTCCGACAACAAAATCCGTTGTCGGAAATTCCGATCATGTGTACACAAATCCGACGGACAAAGTGCCACGCATGCTCAGAATAAATAAAGAGATGAAAGCTATTGGCCACTGCCCCGTTTATAGTCCCGACGTACGTGTTTTACGTCACCACGTTTAGTACGATCGGATTTTCCGACAACTTTGTGTGACCGTGTGTATGGAAAACAAGTTTGAGCCAACATCCGTCGGAAAAAATCCTAGGATTTTGTTGTCGGAATGTCTGAACAAAGTCCGACCATGTGTACGGGGCATAAGAGTTAATATGGGAAAAAGGTGTGTTAAGAGTTAATATGAGAAACTGATGCTTTATCGCCAATCCTTGTTTCCCTAATAACCCAAAATTTTCTAAATCCAATTGTCAATGGGACAGAAAGTGAGGTGAAATCTTCTGAACAGGGGCACAAACAGCAAAACAAATGTTACAGGGGTGATGATAACCCTTCCCTATGTTATCCAAAAAGCTTAAATAGATTTTTTGGCTGGAGCTACACTTACAAAATGTACCAGTTCCAAATTACAAACAGATTCAACTTAAGAACAAACCTACAGTCCCTATCTTGTTTGTAACCCGGGGACCGCCTGTATACTGCTGCTGTTCAGAGTATAAAGGGCCTGGGGGCCCTACGCCTTTTTTTTTTTTAACTTGGGTGCTGGGTTCCCCTTAATATTCATACCAGACCCAAAGGGCCTGGTAATGGGCTGGGGGCAACATGACTTTTATTCCTTTAGAAATGTCATTTTGTTTTTTTTTTTATTGTTATGTAAATTAAAATTTTTTCTTTTCAATAAAAACAGAATGCTGTAAAGAAATGTCATTTTGTGCAGGGACTGTTCTAAACACAGGAAAAAAATCGCCAATTTACAGGCATACTATAGTCACCCCCCAGACACGATATTTAAAGGAATATTTCACTTCAAGCATTATTAAAATCACTGCTCCCAAAAAAACAGCCATTTTAAAACTTTTTTTTGCATTGATACATGTCCCCTGGGGCGGGACCCGGGTCCCCAAACACTTTTTATGCCAAATAACTTGCATATTAGCCTTTAAAATGAGAACTTTCGATTTTTCACGTTCGAGTCCCATAGACTTTAATGGTGTACGCATGTTCGCACAAATTTTTTGCCTGTTTGCATGTTGTACCGCGAACCAAACCGGGGGGGGGGGGGGGGGGGGTGCTCAGCTCATCCCCAGTGCCCATCAATGCTGCCTCATCAGTGCAGCCTATCAATGTCGATCAGTGCAGCCTCATCAGCGGACATCAGTGAAGAGGAAAAATTACCTTTTAGCAAAATGTTATTACAAACTATGAAAAACTATGACTTTTTTTCAAAATTTTCTGTTTTAGTTTATTAAGCAAAAAAATAAAAAACCCAGTGGTGGTAAAATACCACCAAAAGAAAGCTCTATTTACGTGAAAAAAAATTGCTAAAAATGTCATAGGGGTACAGTGTTGCATAACCGCGCAATTGTCATTCAAAGTGAGACTGCACTGAAAGCTGAAAATTGGCCTGGGCAGGAAGTGGGTAAAAGTACCCAGTAGGCAAGTGGTTAAAGAGAAAAATCTGCCCTTTAAAAATTGTAAGGTCAAGGGGACACCATTAACTTTCCAGTACTATAGAAAACGCAATACGATTGCAATCAGATCAGCAAAAATAGACTACGAGAGACACATAGCGGAGGTGGGTAAAAATAATCCCAAAACATTTTTTAAATACTGTAGGAAGGCAAGGTCAGAGCATGTTGGCCCCATAAAGGATGCTCAAGGGATGTTGGTTACAAGTGACAAGGTGACCGCAACTGTATTAAATACAGTCTTCAACTCATTATTTACTATGGAAGAGGAGGGTTATAATAGACAAGATGGTATTGTTAGCAACACAGCAGGGAGTGTACCCTTGTGGCTTATAGAAGGCAGTGTATTAAAAAGACTAGAAAAACATAATGTGAACAAGTTGTCAAGCGTCTGTGGTAGTGAGCCCTTGTAGATTGCCAACTTTGGGTTCCCCAGGGCGTAAAGTCTAAGCCCCAGCCTGCTTCTTCACCAGAGCCCCTGATGGTGGGGATCAGGCATGTACCGGACATCGGGACTATCGGGAGTTTCCGGTGGGCCGATGGCTCAGTGGGCCGGTTTCAGTGACAGCGGACCGCCGCCCCCTCCGCTTCTCTGGTTCCCCCCCCCCGCAGTGCTACCCTCCTCTCCCTGGCTAGTTGTGCAGTGCAGGCTGAATAAAGGCATGATCCTCAGGAGTTGGCATTAAGAAGCTCATCATACGATCCAGGAGACAGACAGCCACAGACCGTTATAACATAACCTTCCCCGGCACTCGTTCTCCTGCTCTTTCCTTCCCCCGCTCTCCATCCTGTCTGCTGCCGTGGGGAATCTAGATGGAGACCGGGGGAAGGAAAGAGTAGGAGAATGAGTGTCGGGGAAGGTTATGGTATAACGGTCTGTGGCTGCCTGTCTTCCGAAATGCATGATGAGCTTCTCTGTGCCAACTCCTGAGGCTCATGTCCTTATTCAGCTCACACTAGACAACTAGCCAGGGAGAGGAGGTGAGCGCTGTGGGGGGGGGACAGAAGAGCACAGGGGGGACCAGAGGAGCACGTGGGGGACCAGAGGAGCATGTGGGTGAGCAGCGAAGCATGGGGGGACCAGAGGAGCATGTGGGGTACCAGAGGAGCATGGAGGGCATAGAGGAACATGTGGAGGACCAGAGGTGCATGTGGGGGACCAGAGGAGCATGGGCGAATAGAGGAGCACAGGGGACCAGAGGAGCATGTGGGGGATCAGAGGTGCATGTGGGGGACCAGAGGAGCACGTGGGGGACCATAGGTGCATGTGGGGGAATAGAGGAACATGTGAGGGACCAGGGGAGCACAGGGGGACCAGAGGAGCACGTGGGGGACCAGAGGAGCATGTGGAGGGACAGATTAGCATGTAGTGGGACAGAGAAGCATGCAGGGTGTTTGGTTGTAACATGACAAAATGTGAAAAAATTCAAGGGGTATGAATACTTTTTCAAGGCACTGTATGTAAGTCCCAGCATAGCGGCCTGTCATTGCTCAGTCCAACACAGTGGGCACTACAAGTGTCAGCATAGTGGGCTGCCATATCTCAGTCCCCTACAGAGGGCACTGGAAGTCACAGCATAGTGGGCTGCCTCAGTGAGGAATGGCAGCCTGCTATGCTGGGACTCGCAGTGCCCTCTGTGGGGGACTGAGGTATGGCAGCCTGCTATGCTGCAACTTGTAGTGCCTGAGGGACTAAGGAATGGTAGTGTAAGGGAGAACTCTGGGAACCTTGATGTAAGGAAGATCTCTGCAGACTCTGATGTAAGGGGGGCTCTGGTGATTTGATACCCGCTTACAGAGTTCCCTTTTACACCAGAGTCCACATCACCCCCTCCCTTAAATCAGAGTCCCCAATATCCCCCTTTAATCAGGGTTCCCAGAACTCTCAAAGACCAGTTGCTTTAGCAGTAGCGGAACTACCACGACCAGCAGGATAGGTACACAGGCAGTCACCCTGGCAGATGACGCAGGCTCACCTGAGGTGCAGAGTTTAAGTACTAAACGGTGTTCACCAGAGCTCCTGATCGTGGTGATGGATTTTGCTATGTGTTAGTACCAGGTCGCAGTCCCCAGGATCGCCCCACCATTAGGTGAGCAAGCCAGGGTCCAGTAGTAGATAAGCAGGTAAGGATCAAGCAGAAGCGTAGTCAGTAAACAAGCCTAAGGTCAATAACGAATAGTTGTAGGTTAGGATTAAGCAGAAGTATAGTCAAGGAACAAGCCAAAGGTCGGTAACGAGTGGCAATGAGTGGTATCAAAATATGGATCGTAGCAGGGATGACAAGCGAGATACTGTCTGAAAAGTGCACAATATTCTGGCAAACAGAAAGTGCAGAGACATGGCTTAAATCAGCAAGTTTGTGGGGGGGAGCAAAGAGTTCAAGGTTCATCAGAAGTCAAGGCACAAGGCAGGGTTGTCTCTGGATCAGACAGGGTGCTGTCCAGCATCTAAGGTAGCTCAGTGAGAAGGGTCTTTGCCAGACACAGCAGAAGCCCCAGGTTCAAGTCAAGGCCCTGACAATCAGAGTCCCCAGAGTTCCCCCTTACAGTGTAAAGGGGAACTCTGTGGACTCTGATGTAAATCTAATGTACCCTGCTTTAAGGGCAGATGCTAATAAAACAAGGTATTATGTGGCCTCTGATGTAAAAGGAAATCTATGGACACTGGTGTAAGGGGAATTGCTGGGGGCTCTGATATAAGGAGGGAATTCTGGGGAGAATCTGCTTTAAGGGAAGACTCTGATATCAAGGGGAACTCTTATGTAAGGGGTGGGGGTGTAAGGAGGAACACTGGGGAATTTCTTGCAAGAAGAGACTCTGGGAACCCTGACCTATAGGGAAATGCTGGGAACTGTGATGAAAGGGGGATTCTGATGTGAACATCCTGACTGCTGCACTCTGTATGCTGTTTTCTATGTGACATACTCTTGACCCCTGCACTACATACATTATATTGTACATTACATAGTGCTGACCAAGGTGAAGGTGTTCATTGTCTCAACATGAATGGATGGATATAGCTGATGGATGGATATGGATAAATACTGGCATATTCATGCATATAAATAAATAATAATGTATTAAACCCCTAATAAAAATGAATAAGAAAAATCAGTAATGAATAATATATACACACATATGCACACACGTACACATACATATATACATATATACATACGTACACATGGAAGGGGCATATTGATGAGGAAGAAAAAAAAAGGGGGGGAGGAAGAAGGGAAAAAAAGAAAGAAGAAGAGGTGGGGGGGAAGAAGGGGAAAGGGATGGGGAGGGGATAGACAAATTTAAGTAAAATATATACATATATATATAATTATGCACATATATATTACACTTTAGAAATCATGTAGATAATATCTAAATAAGCACGTATGAAAAAGAAGAACACAAGTATATGCATAAAACACCTTGCTTACTTACTATCTCAGAACCACCGCTCCCAAGGTAGATTAATGAGCTATGCGATATCCTTGATATGTATGACTGCTGTAAGGGATGACGAACGCTTACGATGAGTAATGGAACAAAGGCGAACGTTAATCATGCGAATGCACTATAATTATTATAATATGGTGTGAATTTCAGTCTCTTCATTTAATCCCCTGGGGGTGAGAGTATTGAGGTAATATATCCAGAAATATAATACAATGATATTCCCGCGCTACCAAATGTGTGCGTTTTTTAACAATATGCTGCAACACTGAAGGAAATATCAGAACCCAGAAAATATATAAAGTGAAGGTAGTGCTGTGCTATGAACCTAAATACTGTGCGTAATAAAGTGCAAAGGTGCTCAATGAAAGATATGGTTGAAAGAGGCAATGTTGAAAGGTATATATTGACTGTATCCTGTATCCAATCATAGGCAGTATAAAAACGTGGCGCATACCCTGCGATTTCTTCGGATAAAACAATAAAAGTGTATCAATAGGACAATAAAAGTATATCAAACACTCAAATTATTCTTCATAGAACATTGATAGGAAATATAGCCATATGGTGTGCAAATGAAGTGAAAAAACAGTGCTCAAAAGAAGGTGCACTATAATTGCAATAAATCCTGAAGGAATAAGTAAAATCCTAGACGGCATATAAAAGCATACAAAAAAGTTTCCTCCATATAGGTATATGCTGCAAATGTTCTTATAGGTGAAAGCAAAAAAGATAAGTAGTGTCCATATAAGGTGCAAGGTAGGTAAGTGGCTGTATATTAGCAGTGTCAGCAAAAAAAGCAAAGTGCTGGTGACAATCCTCTGACATAAAGTGCTGATGATAGGTGACTTCCTGGTTCCTGTGCAGAGTAATGTATAGATGTACCCTTATCTTACCGCTGTAAGGTAACAGCATGTGGCATAGTTGCCAACATTGCAAAAAAAAATTGTGGGACACTTTTTTGGCTGTAGGCGGAGCTGTATAATAATTAGGGGGCGGGGCATGCATTTGTAGAAGAATGTGAAGAATGGGCGTGGTTTACGTGAAATAGTGGATGTGGCTTAAATGGGCGTGGCTCAAAGGGGTGTGGTTAGAGTCTGAGATGAATGAGGGATGGAGAGGGAAAGGGGGAGAGAGGAATGGAGGGACAGCAGGCCCAGATCCTACACAATAGAAATATGTGTGTTCTAGAAAGTTTAACAATCAGCAGATAAAGATACTCCAAACACCTGGTGTTAGCGCTTCAATCATCCTGGCACCATGATGGTTATGGTGTCAGGATGATTGAAGTGCATTATTTCTATTATTACATTGTAATATAAAATGAAATCATTCAACTCACCATAATGCCGAATCAGTGGGTTTCCTGAGCGTGTCACTAGCCACGTTGCCTACCCCCAGCAGAGTCTGTCCTTGCATCAGGTGTCCCCAGCAGAGTCTGTCCTTGCATCAGGTGTCCCCAGCAGAGTCCCTCCTTGCATCAGGTGCCCCAAGCAGAGTCCCTCCTTGCATCAGGTGCCCCCAGCAGAGTCACTCCTTGCATCAGGTGCCACCAGCAGAGTCAGTCTTTACACCAGTGTTCCCAGCCTCAGTCCTTAAATCAGTGTCCCAGGCAGAGCCATAGTTACCCCCCTGTACATAGTTACCCCCTCCCCCTGTACATAGTTTCCCCTCTCCCCTTAGTTACCCCCTGTACATGGTTACCCCTGTGCATAGTTACCCCCCCTGTGCATAGTAACCCCCCTGTACATAGTTACCCCCCCCACTGTACATAGTAACCCCTCCTGTACATAGTTAACCCCCCTCCTGTAAATAGTTAACCCCCACTCCTGTATATAGTTAACCCTCCCCTCTCCTGTACATAGTTAACCCCCCCTCCTGTACATAGTTAACCCTCCCCCCTCCTGTATATAGTTAACCCCCCTCCTTTATATAGTTAACCCTCCCCCTCCTGTATATAGCTAACCCCCCTTCCTCCTGTATATAGTTAACCCCCCCTCCTCCTGTATATAGCTAACCTCTCCCTCCTGTATATAGTTAACCCCCCTCCTCCTGTATATAGCTAACCCCCCTCCTCCTGTATATAGCTAACCCCCCCTCCTGTATATAGTTACCCCCCTCCTCCTGTATATAGTTACCCCCCTCCTCCTGTATATAGTTAACCCCCCTCCTGTACCATAAAGTTAAATTGCTGCAGAGACAAGAGCCAGTGGCGTCACTACAGCTGGTGTCACCCGGTGCGGAAAAAAATTGGTGTCACCCCCCCTCCACCAACTATGGTCCCCCCTCAGTACAGACCCCCCTCCCTCAGTAAAGACCCCCCCACTAAGTACAGACCGCCCCTCCAGCAGTATAGATCCTCCTCCCTCAGTACAGACCCCCCCACTAAGTACAGACCCCCTCAGTGTAGACCCCCTTCATCAGTATAGACCCCCTCAGTACAGACTTCTCTCCCTCAATACAGACCCCCCTCAGTGCGGTCCCCCATCTATCAGTATAGACCCCCTCAGTGCAGACCCCCTTCCATCAGTGCAGACCCCCCTCTATCAGTGCAGGCCCCCCTCAGTGCAGACCCCCCTCTATCAGTGCAGACCCCCCACAGTGCAGACCCCCTCTATCAGTGCAGACCCCCCTCTATCAGTGCAGACCCCCCTCAGTGCAGACCCGACCTCTATTAGTGCAGAACCCACTCAGTGCAGACCCCCCTCTATTAGTGCAGACCCCCCTCTATTAGTGCAGACCCCCCTCAGTGCAGACCCCCCCTCTATGAGTGCAGACCCCCCTCTATTAGTGCAGAACCCCCTCAGTGCAGCCCCCCCTCAGTGCAGACCCCCCTCTATCAGTGCAGACCCCCCTCTATCAGTGCAGACCCCCCTCTATTAGCGTAGAACCCCTCAGTGCAGCCCCCCCTCATTAGTGCAGGCCCCCTCAGTGCAGATCACCCCCTCCATTAGTGCCAGTGCCAGTGCAGACCCTCCCCTCCCATAACCCCCCCAGCACACGACCAGGAACTTCAGGAGCGGCCGGTGTTCTGACGAAAAGTGTCCCCCCATCGGATAGTGTCCCCTCCATACTGCACAGGCGCCGATAGACACCGGCGCCGTGTGTTCAGTGGAGAGGGGAGGGGCCGATCCATGCAGCTAAAGAAGCCGATTGATTGGCTGCATGGATCGAGCCCCCTTCCTCTCTCCACTGAACACTAGGGGGAAGATCTAGTGGCAGCGCCAGCAGCCATTTAGCTGGAGCCAGCTGCTCCAAAAATTAAAAAACAAACATTCCCGATTTTCCCAATGAAAATCCCGATTCGGGACAGCCTCCGATCGGGACAAGGGTCCCAAAATCGTGATTGTCCCGGGAAAATCGGGACTGTTGGCAACTATGATGTGGGTATATTTCAATGTGTTTCTTGGCAGCCTCCCAGTATGGCGTATCCGGCTCCACTGGTGTGTGTGTCTGGAATCAGAGTCCCCCTATTGTCCCTGGTGTGTCCGCATCCAATGAACCTCGTAATGGGGCATGGGGGGATTAAAGAGGGATGCACGATAGTGTAGATAGTGTGAGCTGCGAGCTCGCCCACGTCACTTCCGGTGCATTGGGAACACGAGGCACCGGAAGTGACGTGGGCGAGCTCGCAGCTCATTTGTTATACGCCTGTTTGATACTTCTTATTGTGAGTACCTTGATTTTACTTTTACTGTTTTGTCAATAAACATTTGGAAGTACTACACTATCGTGCATCCCTCTTTACATCCCCCATGCCCCATCGCGAGGTTCATTGGATGCGGACACACCAGAGACAATAGGGGGACTCTGATTCCAGACTAGAGACACACCAGTGGAGCTGGATACGCCATACTGGGAGGCTGTTATAAAACACATTGAGATATACCCACATGCTGTTACTTTACAGCGGTAAGGTAAGGATACATCTATACGTTACTCTGCACAGGAACCAGGAAGTCACCTATCATCAGCACTTTATGCCAGAGGATTGTCACCAGCACCAGCACTTTGTCATTTTATGCTGACACTGCTAATATACAGCACTTACCTATGGACACTACTTATCTTTTTTGATTTCACCTATAAGAACATTTGCAGCATATACCTATATGGAGGAAACTTTTTTGTATGCTTTTATATGCCGTTTAGGATTTTACTTATTCCTTCAGGATTTATTGCAATTGTAGTGCACCTTCTTTTGAGCACTGTTTTTTCACTTCATTTGCACACCATATTTCCTATCACTGTTCTATGAAGAATCATTTGAGTGTTTGATATACTTTTATTGTCCTATTACACTTTTATTGTTTTATCCGAAGAAATCGTAGGGTATGCGACACATTTTTATACTGCCTAGGATTGGCTATATATTGACCTTTGAACATTGCCTCTTTCAACCATATCTTTCATTGAGCACCTTTGCACTTTATTACGCACAGTATTTAGTTTCATAGTGCAGCACTACCTTCCTTTTAACCACTTGCCGCCCGCCATATAGCAAAATGATGGTGGCAAAGTGGTTTCAATATCCTGACCGGACGTCATATGACGTGATCAGGATATTAAGCCGCTGCGCACCCCCGGGGGTGCGCATCGCGGCAATCGTTGCTGCGGTGTGTCAGTCTGACACACCGCAACTCCGATCTAGGTAAAGAGTCTCTGACGGAGACTCTTTACCACGTTATCAGCCATGTCCAATCATGGCTGATCACAATGTAAATAGGAAGAGCCGGTGATCAGTTTTCCTCACTTGCGTCTGACAGACATGAGTAGAGGAGAGCCGATCGGCTGCTCTCCTGACAGGGGGGTCTGTGCTGATTGTTTATCAGCACAGCCCCCCTCGAATCCCACCCAGGACCACCAGGGAAGCCACTGAGGACCACCAGGATGGCCATCCACACTGGACCACCAGGTATGCCCCCTAGACCCCCAGGGAAATACTAATCTGTGCCCAGGCAGCTGCCAATCAATGCCCAGGCAGCTGCCAATCAGTGCCCACTCACAATGCCTACCACGGTCATTGCCACCAGGAATTCCTATCAGTGCCTCATATCAGTGCCGTGTACCAGTGCCCATCAGTGCCCAGCAGTGCCATGTATCAGTGCCCATCAGTGCCGCCTATCAGTGCCCATCAGTGCCCAGCAGTGCCGCCCATCAGTGCCCATCAGTGCCACCTATCAGTGGCACCCATAAGAACCCATCTTTGCAGCCTTTCAGTGCCCATCAGTGTCGCCTATCAGTGCCCACCAGTGCCACCCAGTGCCACCCATGAGTGTCCATCAGTGTCGCCTATTAATGCCCATCAGTGCTGCATATCAGTGCCACCCATCAGTGCCGCCTACCAGTGCCCATCAGTGCCCATCGTCAGTGCCTGTCAATGCCTGCTCATTGGTGCCACCTCATCAGTGCCGCCTTATCAGTGTCTGTCAGTGCTGCCTTATCAGTGCCCATTAGTGAAAGAGAAAACTTACTTATATACAACATTTTTTAACAGAAACAAAAAGCAAAACTTTTATTTTTTTCAAAATTTTCAGTCTTTTTTTATTTGTTTAGCAAAAATTAAAAACAGCAGAGGTGATCAAATACCACCAAAAGAAAGCTCTATTTGTGGGAACAAAAATGATAAAAATTTCGTTTGGGTACAGTGTTGTATGGCCGCGCAATTGTCATTTAAACTGCGACAGCGCTGAAAGCTGAAAATTGGTCTGGGCATTAAGGTGTATAAGTGCCCAGTATTGAGGTGGTTTAATATATCCAGAAAATTTCCTGTTGACATAGGCATGTGTGGAACAGTTTCTATCATTTTGTAACACCAACTCATTAGGGATCTCATTTACCCATGTTACTGATCCAAAAAAACTAGCCTTTTTGGACTTAGAGCTTTATCACGATGCTCCAACCATACATGCTCTTACTTATGTTAAACCCATGGCAGGTAACTCCTCCATTACAAAAGCTGCCGCCACCAAAAATGGATAAATAACATCCCCAAAAGTCAATTCCATAGAATCCGAAACAACTGTACTAGAAATACCGAATTTCACAGACAGGGAGAGCTCCTAAGTATAAACAGAAAAGTCAGTGCTACTACCCACACACCACATAGATAGCAGAGCTCCCAGGTTCTCGATCCACAGTCGCTGGCTGAATAGAGTAAAGCTCCTAAGCAACAAATTTCTCAAAAAAGGATATCCACCCAATGCCGCAAAAAACTTTGTCTGACCTGTCAGTTTGTGGAACATGGTCAAAAATGCTTCACAGCTAAAGGCAAGATGTAAGTGATTAAAGAATTTCACAATTGCTTTAGTGAGTATATAGTTTATTGTTTAACCACTTGCCGACCACTGCACGTCGATATACGTTGGCACATTGGCTGTGGTGGGCTAATGGGCGTACCTGTACGTCCCCTTTAAGAGGCGGGGGTTGCAGGTGTGCCGCTGCCGCGTACAGCTTGACCATGCCCGCAGGACCGGTGGACTCGATGTCTCCCGGTGATCGTGTCATGGAGCTGCAGAACGGGGAAGCGCCTATGTAAACAAGGCATTTCCCTGTTCTGCCTTGCGGCGTGACAGAGATCACTGCTCCCTGTCATCGGGAGAAGTGATCGCTGTCATGTGAGTTGAAGCCCATCCCCCCACAGTTAGAATTACTCCCTAGGACACACTTAACCCCTTCATCGCCCCCTAGTGGTTAATCCTTTCCCTGCCATTGTCATTTACACAAAAATCGATGCATTTTTATAGCACTGATCGCTGTATAAATGACAATGGTCCCAAAATAATATCAAAAGTGTCTGATGTGTCCGCCTGATACAAATCGCAGATCGCCGCCATTACTAATAATAAAAAAAAAAAAATAATACAAAAATTGCCATAAAACTATACCCTATTTTGTAGACACTATAACCTTTGCGCAAACCAATCAATATACGCTTATTGCGGGGTTTTTTTACCAAAAATATGTAGAAGAATACATATCAGCCTAAACTTAGGAAAAAAATCGTTTTTTTATATATTTTTGGGGGATATTTATTATAGCAAAAAGTAAAAAATATTGCGTATTTTTCAAAATTGACGATTTTTTGTTTATAGCGCAAAAAATAAAAACCGCAGAGGTGATCAAATACCACCAAAAGAAAGCTCTATTTGTGGGAAAAAAGGACATCAATTTTGTTTGGGTGCAACGTCGCTTGACTGTGCAATTGTTAAAGCGTCGCAGTGCCGAATCGAAAAAAGTGCTCTGGTCAGGGCGGGGGTAAAATCTTATGGGGCTGAAACGGTTAACCTGTCCATATGGACTACTATACATAGGGAGGACTATCCGCACTCTCCGTAAATGCTTTGGTGAGCACAGACAATTCATTGAAGAAGGCTGTGATATACATAGTGTCCCTAAACATTTTTTGGTTACAAAACCAACAATCCACAGCTGGCCTAAAAGTGTGGGTGATTGAGGCAATTCCCAATAGTTTATCTGCAGCAGAACGCTTCAAACGCCTATGCCTACAGGAAACTTTCTGGATTTATACACTCAATACTCTCACCCAAGGGGGATTAGATGAAGAGATTGAAATTCACACCATGTTATAATAATTACAGTGCATTCGCATGATTAATGTTCACCTTTGTTCCATTTCTCATCATATCCTTCATCATCCCTTACAGCGGACCCTTATGGTCACACATATCCTGGCTCCTAGCTCATCTACCTTGGTGCTAGTGGTTCTGAGATAGTACGTAAGCATGTAAACACATACAGCATATCCATAATAAGGTGTTTTATGCATATCTTTGTGTTCTTTTTTCTACGTGTTTTTTTAAATATATTATCTACATGATTTCTAAATTTTAATATATATGTGCATTATTTTATATATATGTATACAATTTTACTTAAATTTGTCTGCCCCTTCCCATCCCTTTCCCCTTCTCCCCCCCTCTTTTTTTTCCTTCCCACATCAATTTGCCCCTTGCATGTGTATGTATGTATAAATGTGTATATGTATGTGTATATATACACTGGACAGCAGGCACTCCTTGAAAAGGACGTTTTTATTACAGATATGCTTATGATTTCTTCAATCCTGTAAGTGTAATCCCTTGTGCATTAAACACATTTTTTAACATTCTACACTTAGGTGCGCCTCCCTTCTTTCCTCCTTTCATATTTCTCACAGAATTTCTGGATACGCTCTGGGGCTGGCCGGCACCTGCACTTTCTTTTGTACCACAACAAGGACCATTACAAACATCAATTTTGATCAAACTGTGCAGACTCATCACTGTTATGCGCTAGGTGGTTTTATCTTTCCATTGTCTCAACAGTTGCTGGTTTAAATAGAGTTCTTTAAGGTTTGTTCAGTCAGACAAATAATATCCCTTTTGTGTGCACAAAAGCATGTAATGGAAATGTTCATTTTTAAAAAATGATCCTTTTGAAAAAAAATGTCCTCCTGCCACAATGGTGGGTGTGGCTGAAGGATGGTGTGTGTGTGTGTGTATCGGGCAACAGACGACAAGACACTTTGGGACCTTTGGATATTCCCCTGCATACCATACAGTTGCAGAACCTCCCATACGAAGACTGTTCAGCACCTGAACTTCCGTGATTCAATGCCCAACATGGAATTCAGGTGGAAACAGCTAATTTAACGAGCCTTGATTTTTTTGAGCTGATTTCCACGGAAGATCTTTATCGATCAATTGTGGACCAAAGCAATTTATATCCTAAGCAGTTTATCATTGCCAACACAAATTCAAACCTTTCCAGACTATTTGCATGGAAACTTATCACAGTTTCCGAGCTTACCATTTTTTGGGCCTAACCCTCAGCTTGGACATTACAAAAAAGAATGAGTTGCGGTCATATTGGTCCACAGACCTGATTCATCATATTCCCAATGTTCTCTGCTGCCATGGCCATGGGTAGGTATGAGAATATAATTGCAATTTATGCATTTCAATGACAATACACCCTCGGGTGACCCTGAATATGATCGGCTCCACAAAATTCGTCCCCTCGTAAATCACCTTTCCAACAAATTTGCAGATGTGTATATGCCCCCACAAAACATCTGCGTAGATGAGCCCCTCATTAATTTTTCTGCCCGCCTTGCATTCAAATATTATCTCCCCAGCAAGCGTGCCAGATATGGGGTCAAAATGTATAAGCTCTGTGAGAGGGCAACAGGCTATACATGTAATTTTTGGATTTACGAGGGGAAAGATAGTCATGTGAGGCCCACCAACTGCACAGACTACATGGGGAGCAGTGGAAAGATTTTTTGGGACTTGGTGTCTCCCTTGTTCCATAAGGGGTATATGTACATGGACAATTCTAATGCAAGTCACTTTTTACACACTTATGCCCCGTGCACACGGTCGGATTTTCCGACGAAAAATGTGTGATAGGACCTTGTTGTCGGAAATTCCAACCGTGTGTAGGGTCCATCACACATTTTCCATCGGATTTTCCGACACACAAAGTTTGAGAGCAGGATATAAAATTTTCCGACAACAAAATCCGTTGTCGGAAATTCCGATCGTGTGTACACAAATCCGACGGACAAAGTGCTACGCATGCTCAGAATAAATAAAGAGATGAAAGCTATTGGCCACTGCCCCGTTTATAGTCCCGAAGTACGTGTTTTACGTCACCGCGTTTAGAATGATCGGATTTTCCGACAACTTTGTGTGACCGTGTGTATGCAAGACAAGTTTGAGCCAACATCCGTCAGAAAAAATCCTAGGATTTTGTTGTCGGAATGTCCGAACAAAGTCCGACCATGTGTACGGGGCATTATTCGATCTTGGAATTGGCTTATATGACACCGTGCGACCTAATCGCCGGGGCTTCCCCCAACGGCTTGTAAACACCCAATTTAGAATGGGGGAGAAAGCCTGCTTTCAGAATAATGCATAATAATGAATTGCTTGCAGTAAAGTGGAAGGACAAATGGGATGTTTTCATCCTGTCTTCCATTCACGCAGACAGGACAGTCCAAATTTGCATGACATCTGGTGCTCTTGGGAAGCCTCTCTGTGTTTACAACTATAACCTTAACATGGGAGGGGTGGACTTCAACGACCAGATGATAAAGCCGAACTTAGTTTCCCATAAAGCCAGATGCTGATACAAAAAAGTGTCTCTATAGTCATTTCAATTGGCTCTGTACAAAGCTTTTGTGCTTTACAAAGTAACGGGACGAAGTGGATCCTTCCAAAAATTTCAGGAAGAGATTACCACCGCCCTTTTGTATCCAGAAAGTGCTGTGTCCCAAATCCCCAATTCAGATGCAATGAGCCGGCTGCATGAAAGGCATTTTCCTGATGCCATTCCTGGTACTCCAACCCAAAAGTCACCCCAAAAAAAGATGTGTCTGGAGCAGACACGGAATTAGAAGGGACACCCATTTTTTTTGACCCTCCTGTCCTGGCCAACCTAGTCTCTGCCTCAAGGACTGCTTCCATCACTGCCGCACACTAGTAGGGTATTAGTATAGGGCACACAATTCACACAGAGTATTGAAAGATGTTAGGTAGTCAGGAAATTGGCTATCACATTTTAAGAGACCCTAAAATCAGAGCCTGGAAAGTTTATGGTTGTAGTTAAGTTACTAAAAAGTAAAAAAAAAAAAAAATGAAAAAAATTAAAAGTAAAAAAATTTAAAAAGTAAATTTTTTTTAAAAAAAAAAGGTGTTTTTTTGCCACAGATTTTAATTAAAAAAGTTGTTTTATTAAGCTAATGTTCTATAGTTACTGTGTTTTATTCTTAACTGTTGTTGTTTGCTTTGCAGTAATGCCATTCAGCTGCAGCACTGATCTGTTTATTTTGACAGCAACAGGGTGTGCTTTCAGAATACATATGTCAATGCTTGCAGTGCTGCGGGAGAAGATTTCTCATCCACAGTTAAAAAAAGAACGTATATGCCCAAGCATGGGGGCCTGGGGTGGTCAGTGGGAGGATCGCTCCTATGCTTCTGCATATATTTTTATCACTTTTTCTGGCAGAGATTTCTTCATCCATATTAATTGATGTGAATGGAGGAATCTGCCCATGGCTTGAACAAAAAACAGAACATTGCATGTATAAACAAAAGAGGAAGGTCGGTGACTTTTCTCATAGATACAATGCCACATCCAAAAATGTCATAAACAAAAAATAGGCCGTATTCCCAAAAGGACTTTAAAGGCATTAGTATCTATACAAAAAATATTAGAGAGTAGTTGAAGTGTAGCAAAAGTATTTATTTAACAAAACATTATTTAATAAAAACATGGTAGTTAAGGCAACAAAAAATTGGAATGTATACAAATCTGTATATAGGGACACCGATATTACAGCACACAATAACAGGTGATCCTTCATCCAACACATTTCAATTAAATTCTTTCCTCAGGGGTGTTCTCCAGGAAACACACATGTGCATCTATAACATTGTAAGAGACATATACTGTCAATAAACATTGTTATGCGAGATATCATTTTTTATATTAGATGCACTTACATGTACTGTGATGGTGTCACAGGTAAAACATTCCGAATTTGTATTTAAAAACAAGGAAGAGGAGAGCTGTGTCTCATAGAGAGATTTGATAACCCCACCTAAGGGTTGTTTCCTCTGTGTTGGAAAATAAATCGAGAAGCCAGAGATAATGGGCCTCCCCCCTCCCAGAAGGAAACCTCCAGGACGGGGCAGACAAGATTGGAAAGACGGCCTAAAAATGAAAATAGATGAAGAGAATACTGAAAAGTGTATATGCCACCTTAATTAGGACTGGAATGTAAATAATGCCATAGAGTTACTACCTGAGTAGTATGTTGATCCAGGATAGGACCAAAATGTTTGTACAGGTCATATAGGCTTCCAGCATCTATGCAATAGACAAGGATTGACTCAAGTAAACATCTATACTCATATAGCAACTAGTTATGATCTAGAGTATGCCTATAGTGATCAATATATGCAGACCTATATCTGCTAAAACATTAGTTCAAAGGTTTAAGTTGGATTGTTACCTTGAAAGGGATTCTGAGAGCACACAACGTCCTGACATCCAGCTACTACAGAGTGGATGTCATGACTGTGCTGCTGTGTGCGTTATAACTGGAGCTGCGCGTGCAGCCCACCGACACACAATGCATCACCAGCGGACTGCACATGTCCGCTGGAGTAGCAAGATGGAGGACAAACGAGCAGGATGCCCCTTGCACTCCAAATGTCCGCCATGGGTTAGAAAACCCAGGCACCTTTGTGTGCCGGGTGAGTGTGTGCCTGCCTGAAAAGAGAACCAAAAAGAGGGGAGGAGTGAACCCGCCATGGCTGACGACTCGATGTTGTGTGGGGCTGCAAAATACACTGCACATTATAAATGAAAATCTCCATTGTACATTGTGTGTCCAAACATCGGAACATTTCATTGCCCCCTAGAGGATGCAGTAAGAACTCCAATATAAGATGAAAAAATAAAATAAAAAGTGTACAGAGGTTAATATATGCAGAGCAAACACATATTGTATATATAGCTAGCATGTAATGGTATTTCACAGGTAATATACCAAGGATAGCAAACACATGAGCATATTAAGAACAAGGGAGGATGGCATAAGTGGGAGAATTATCATATAATAGTATGGGACCAAGTCCCTATTTCTCCATACCTCCAGATGACAAACCCTCTATAAAGGGTTTAATGCATATTGCTTCGTTGAGACCTGGTGGACATGTAGCTTTTAAATTGTGCATCCAGTCCCCCCCCCCTCCCCGGGACTGGGGTGGATATGGTCCAAAATCAAAAATGTAATTTTTGGAAATTTACCTCCATGTATTAGTTTTGTGTGGTGAAAAAGTGGCAGATCTGGATTGGAAACCTGCATGCTCCTGATGTGTCTCCACGCCTCAAAAATTGTAACTTGGTTTTGCCAACATAAAAACAGCCAAATTCACAATACAACAAATAGATAACACCGATCGTCTTGCAATTGGTGAAATGTTTAGGTCGAAAAAAAATTCCATTTGGAAGGATGGGGTCCTTCTGGGTAAGCATGTACTTGCAATAGTTGCAAGCACCACAGATAAAAGTACCTTTATGTTCACAAGGTTCATTACGAAATTCTCCTTTAAATTCACTGCAGACAAGTTGATCCTTAATGGATTGAGCTCTCTTAAATGTAAATAGGGGATTTTCAGGGACAAGTTATCCAAGTATCGGATCCATAGTCAGCATATGCCAGTATCTAGTCACAATGGATTTGATTTTTGCTTGTTGATTATTGTATTTTGTAATTATTCTTATAGAATCAGTATCCTTATTAGTTTTCTGAGAGTAGAGAAGTTGCAATCTAGTTTTGGAAGTTGCCTTTTTGTAGGCTCCTTTTAGGGAAGCGTGTGAGTATCCCCCTGCAGCAGTCTATCACGTAATTTTTTAGCCTCAATTATATAGGTTTTTGTCATGGCTGGGCTCAGCCCTTCCTTCTCTGAGCTGGCCGCTCAGCTGTCGGCTAATTGCCAGCTCCTTTCTCTCCACAGTGACTCAGCTGTTGATGATCTGCTCATCAGTCCTACTTAAAGCCATCCAGCTCACTTTATCTCTGCCTTCGCCTTTGGTCACATCTCAGAGACTTTCTCCTGCGTTCCTGTTGAAGACTTGCTCGGCTGACGTCCCTTTTGGCTCCTGATCCTGCTTGCTTTACTACTACGTTGATCTCTGGCTCTCTGCCATTGGCATTTGCTGACTACACGATCTGGTTACTGAACTCTGGCTATGTATTGAATACGCTTACTCTGTTTACCTTTTTATTATTATTAAACAAATGTGATTAACTGTACTTCTGTCTCGGTCTGATTCATGGTTTCTGACAGTAGGCGAAGGCCATGAATTTAGAAGATGCAGTCAGTCCACTTCTTGGTAATATTTTTTCCAGATTGGATGACCAGGATCACCGCATGGATCAGTTTGCCTTGGCATTACATACACTCCTGAGTCGCACGGCTCACCTGGAATCTTCCACTATGGCTGCTCCGTTACAACCTGTGTCTCAGGCCGTCCCTGCTGCTGCTCCAGTCTCTGTGCAGGCACCCACCTTGAGTATTACCTCTATAAGAGGCATGTCTGGTTCCGCTCTGCTTCCCCAGCGATTTGGGGGTCAACCAGTTCAATGCAGAGGGTTTCTCAACCAGGTTGAGATATACTTTGATATACTGAACCAGGCGTTTCCCACGGACAGAAGCAAAGTAGGTTTCGTGATATCTTTGCTTTCTGAGAGAGCCTTGACCTGGGCAAACCTTCTATGGGAGACGCAAAAACCCGTGGTCCTGAGTTACCCAGAATTTGTGGCTTCCTTCAAAAGGGTATTTGACGTTCCCGCACACTCCGCTTCTGCTGCCAAGAGCCTCGTGTCCATCAGAGTACGAGAACTGTTGCCATTGAATTCTGTACTCTGGCAGCAGAGGTTACTTGGAACAATGAGGCCCTCGTGCCTGCCTTCTCTCATGGTCTCTCAGATAACATCAAGGATGAGATAGCAGCCCGAGATATACCCACTGAGCTGGAGAGGTTGATCCCATTTGCCATCCTCATTGACTCCAGACTCAGAGAAAGACTCTCTTTAAAGGAGCACTGGCGCAAGCATCCTGTAGATTTGTCTCCGAGCTTTGCAGTCCCACTCTTGCCTCCCTCACCTCCCATGCCTCCTGGTACCGAGTCGGTCTGTGAAGATGAACCCATGCACTTGGGCTTCACACATCTCTGCGGATGAGAGAGCCCTTAGGAGGAGGGAGAGATTGTGCCTTTATTGTGGCCAAGCTGGTCCATTTTTGAAGTCTTGTCCTACCCGTCCAGGGAACGCCCAAACCTTGAGGTCCTGTCACTGACAGACCTTAGGTGGTGTTGTTTCGTCTCCAGTTTCCCAGAAAGATAAGCCCCTGGTTTAGGTTACCCTGTCTTGGGCTGAGTCATCCGTTGAGATACAAGCTCTAATCGACTCTGGGGCTGCAGGCCTGTTCATTGATGCTGCCTTTGTATCGAAGCACTCGATTCCGCTGCAGCTACGTGACACTCCACTTGCCATTGAGGCTCTTGATAGGAGACCTCTACAGGCTGCCCATGTGACTCATGGGACTGTTCTGTTGTCCATGGCCGTAGGGGCCCTTCACCATGAGATAATCCAATTCCAAGTTATTTCCTCACCTAAGTTTCTGCTGGTTATTGGTTATCCTTGGTTAAAGAGGCACAACCCTTCTTTTGATTGGCTCCGTGCTGAGGTTCTGTCCTGGTCGCCACAGTGCAGTGAGAGATGCTTCCAGAAGGTAGCCAAGGTCCTGTGCACCTCTTCACTCTCCTCCCTGCTGGAGGAGTACCGCGAGTTTAGCGATGTCTTAGACAAAGGTCAAGCCGGTACTTTGCCTCCACACCGGTCGTATGATTGCGCAATTGACCTTCAACCTGGTGCCATACCCCCTCGTGGCCGGGTTTACCCTTTGTCGGCCTTGGAGGATAAGGCCATGGAGGAGTATGTTGCAGACGCACTTTCTCGAGGTGTCATCCACAAATCCTCATTTCCTGCTGGTGCTGGTTTATTTTTTGTGAAGAAGAAGAGTGGTAAACTGAGACCTTGTATTGATCATAGGGGTCTCAATCGTTTCACGATTAAGAATGCCTATCCCATTCCATTGATTACAGAGTTATTTGACCGCCTCAAGGGAGCAACGGTTTTCACAAAGCTTGATTTGAGAGGGGCGTACAATCTTGTCAGGATCAAGGAGGGCGACGAGTGGAAAACTGCGTTTAATACTAGATCAGCTCATTATGAGTATCTCATAATGCCTTTTGGCCTTTGTAACGCTCCGGGAGTTTTCCAGGAGTTCATTAACGATGTCCTCCGAGATTTGTAGCAGTTATGTGTGGTGGTTTATCTCGACAATATCCTCATATTTTCCAAGTCCCTGGAGAGCCACCACACAGATGTCTGTCGTGTGCTTCAGAGACTAAGAGAGAACAATCCTACAGTGGCCTCGACCTTTGGGTTTACGTCCTCTTCAGCGTTTTCTTGGCTTTGCCAACTATTATCGTAAGTTTATTCGTAACTTCTCGTCTCTGGTCAAGCCCCTGACTGATATGACCAGGAAAGACGGCAACCCACAGAGTTAGTCTGCAGAGTCCATTAAGGCTTTTGAGAGTCTTAAGGCTGCCTTTGTTTCTGCTCCTGTGTTGGCACACCCATATCCTACGTTGCCTTTTATCCTAGAAGTTGATGCTTCTGAGACTGGAGTTGGCTCCCTTCTGTCTCAACGTCCTAAATCTGAGTGCACTATGCATCCGTGTGGCTACTTTTCCAAGAAATTGTCACCGGCAGAGTGCAATTATGAGATTGGTGACAGAGAGCTGTTGGCGATCATTTTAGCCCTGAAAGAATGGAGACATTTCCTTGAAGGTACCACTGTGCCGGTTCTCATTCTTACTGACCATAAGAATCTCACATTCTTGTCTGAGGCTAAGCGCCTCTCTCCCAGAAGGGCGCGATGGGCACTTTTCTTGTCGAGTTTTAATTACATTGTCTCATTCTTACCCGGTACTAAGAATGTAAGGGCTGACGCCTTGTCACGACAATTTTCTTCCACTTCCAAGATGGAGTCAGTTCCGGTTCCTGTGATTCCTCCTGATCGTATTCTGGCTACAGTTTGCACCAGTCTTACTTCTCCTTTGGGTGACAAAATTCTTGCTACTCAGGTCGATGCTCCTCCTGAAAAACCTTGTGACCGCTGCTTTGTTCCCGAGAGTCTCCGTACTGCTGTGCTTCAGACTTACCATTCTCCCAAGGCTGCTGGCCACCCTGGAAAGAATCAACTCTTTTGGGCCATTTCCCAACAATTCTGGTGGCCTAGTCTACAGGCTGAAGTAGCCGCCTTCGAAACTGCCTGTTCTGTGTGTGCTCAGATTAAGACTCCATGACACCTTCCAGTGGGCCTCCTACAACCCATACCCAATGGAGAGAGGCCCTGGACCCACCTGTCTATGGATTTCATTGTGGAGTTACCCAACTCCCAGGGCAACACAGTTATCCTTATGGTGGTTGACCGGTTCTCGAAAATGTTGCATTGTATTCCACTCAAAAAGTTGCCTACTTCTAAGGAACTGGCTTCTATTTTTGCTCGGGAGATATTCCGCTTACATGGGCTACCCAAGGTGATTGTCTCAGACAGGGGTAGTCAGTTTGTGTCCCGGTTCTGGCGAGCCTTTTGTGCATAGTTGGGTATTTAGCTTGCTTTCTCCTCTGCATATCACCTGCAGTCTAATGGGACTGCAGAACGAGCCAATCAGTCCTTGGAGCAATTCCTACATTGCTATATATCTGACCATCATAACAACTGGTCAGACCTCTTTCCGTGGGCAGAGTTTGCTCACAATAGTGCCTTGAATTCTGCTTCCCATTTGTCCCCGTTTATGGCGAACTACAGTTTCCAACCTTCTGTGTTGCCTGCCTCATTTGTTCCGCAGAGTATTCCTGCGTTTGAGGAGCATCTCCGTGGCCTTCATTCCACTTGGGCACAAGTCTAGGAGGCTTTTACTCCATGCTGACCCCAGACGCCTGCCTTCGCCTTCCTTTCAGGTTGGGGACAGAGTCTGGCTGTTGCCTCGCAACCTCCGACTTCGTGTTCCTTCTTTGAAATTTGCACCTCGGTTTATTGGGCCTTTCCGTATCCTTCACAGGATTAACCCAGTGGCTTGCGCGTTGGACCTTCCTCCTAGTATGCACATCTCTAATGTGTTTCATGTCTCCTTATTGAAACCTTTGGTCTGCAACCGCTTTACCACCTCGGTGCCACGTCCTCACCCTATACAGGTTGAGAACCATGAGGAGTATGAAGTACAATCCATTGTTGATTCCCGTAGGTTCCATGGGCGCATACAGTACCTGGTGCATTGGAAGGGGTACGGTCCGGAGGCTTACTCTATTTACCTTTTTATTATTATTAATAAGTGTGATTAACTGTACTTCTGTCTCGGTCTGATTCATGGTTTCTGACAGTTTTATCATCAGAGCAATTACCGTATTTTTCGCTCCATAAGACGCACCTGACCATAAGACGCACCTAGGTTTTAGAGGAGGAAAACAAGAGAAAAAATATTCTGAACCAAATGGTGTACTAAAATATTTTGCAGTGGCCATGAAATGAAGCCTGACCAGTGCCAAAGAAATGCAGCCTGACCAGTGCCAAAGAAATGCAGCCTGACCAGTGCCATAAACGCAGACGGACCATTGCCAATAATGCAGAGTGACCAATAATGCAGACTGACCATTGCCAATAATGCAGAGTAACCAATAATGCAGAGTGACCATTGCCAATAATGCAGACTGACCATTGCCAACAAAGCAGAGTAACCAATTATGCAGAGTGACCATTGCCAATAATGCAGAGTAACCAATAATGCAGAGTGACCATTGCCAATAATGCAGAGTGACCATTGCCAATAATGCAGAGTGACCAATAATGCAGACTGACCAATTGTCCATTGCCACAAACACAGCTTTACCTGATTTTATCCCATTCTGTCTCAGGAGCAGTGTCAGGCGGGCCCAGCCGGGAGATCGCTTGGCGCCCACAAGGGGTTTGGATATCTGTCCTCTGCTCTCCTATCTCTTCCGGCGGTGACGATGGTGGGGCGGTGCCAGAGGCGGAGGCGTTGCCAGCAGCAGTGGGAAGCGGTGCCAGCAGCGACGGGGGGCAGGGATGGGGGGGGCGGTGCCAGCGGTGACGGGGACGGTGCCAGCAGTGACGGGGGGCGGTGCCTGACGTATATCCGCACCATAAGACGCAGAGACATTTTCCCCCATATTTCTGGACAAAAAAGGGCGTCTTATGGTCCGAAAAATACGGTACATCTTGTCCTTAGATATTGACCATATGGTATGGAATTTATCAAGGCTTTAGGATGTAAACTTGAGGCATGCAGGATTGTATTACCTGCTGTAGGTTTTCTGTATAGACTGCTGCAGAGGGTCCCACCGTCCCCTCGATATACTACAATATCCAAAAAAGCAATACGATCTTTGTCATGTGACATAGTAAATCCCAGGTTAAAGTCGTTTTTGTTCAAGCTCATCAAACATTGTTCAAGTGTCACTATGGGTCCGTTCCAGACGACAAAAATATTGTCGATGTAACGGTACCACGCGGAACAATTTTTGATGAGATTGAACAAAAACAACTTTAACCTGGGATTTACTATGTCACATGACAAAGAATGTATTACTTTTTTTGGATATTGTAGTATATCGAGGGGATGGTGGGACCCTCTGCAGCAGTCTATACAGAAAACCTATAGCAGATAATACAATCCTGTAGACTTGTGTCATTCATAAAATGTATAATTCCGTTCTGTTATATTCGTTATGTTACGTTAATACGTTTTTGGATGATTCGTTATTTCTGTAAAGTGTCGATATTCGTTATACTGAATCTCAAATCATGTCTAATTCATTCGTTATATGCGCTATAATTTTGTTCGTATTTGTTGAAATTCGATATTTATGTATGTATATAGATACATGATAATGATTCGTAGTATGGAAAGTCGGTTGTTTATTGAATATTTTAACACGCACAATGACAATATCTCTTCTCCTCTGCTCAAATACAATACAACACCAATTCTCACTCAGTTCTCAGGAATGCACTTTGCCAGTAATCCAACCTCCAGCACAAAATTAATCAGCTGATTGGACTGTAAGATTCACTTTGAGTTGACATTTTTTTCATTAGATCTTTAACGAATTACTAAATCATGTCGAATTCATTCGTATCCGCTATAATTTCTTTTGTATTAGTTGAAATTTGATATTTATGTATGTATATTGATTCGTGATAAGGATTCGTAGTTTGGAAAGCTGTTTGCATGCATCTGAATGTCCGAAAGATGCAAAATTCGTCCGAATTTCAATTCGTTACAAAACGAATTGCGCAAGCCTACAATCCTGCATGCCTTAAGTTTCCATCCTAAAGCTTTGATAAATTCCATACCATATGGTCAATATGTAAGGAAGAGACGTAATTGCTCTGATGATAAAACCTATATAATTGATGCTAAAAAATTACATGATAGACTGCTGCAGAGGGGGTTCTCATATGCTTCCCTAAAAGGAGCCTACAAAAAGGCAACTTCCAAAACTAGATTGCAACTACTCTACTCTCAGAAAACTAATAAGGATACTGATTCTATAAGAATAATTACAAAATACACTAATCAACAAGCAAAAATCAAATCCACTGTGACTAGATACTGGCATATGCTGACTATGGATCCGATACTTGGACAATTTGTCCCTAAACATCCCTGAACATGAATATTTACATTTAAGAGAGCTCAATCCATTAAGGATCAACTTGTCTGCAGTGAATTTAAAGGAGAATTTAATAATGACCCTTGTAAACTTAAGGGTACTTTTATCTGCGGTGCTTGCAACTATTGCAAGTACATGCTTACCTAGAAGGACCCCACCAACCTTCCAAATGGAATTTTTTTTTTCGACCTAAACATTTCGCCAATTGCAAGACGATTGGTGTTATCTATTTGTTGTATTGTGAATATGACTGTTTTTATGTTGGCAAGACCAAGTTACAATTTTGGAGGCATGCATACAGACACATCAGGAGTATGCAGGTTTCCAATCCAGATCTGCCACTTGGTCGCCACACAAAACTAATAGATGGAGGTAAATTTCCAAAAATTACATTTTTAATTTTGGACTGTATCCAGCCCAGTCCCAGGGGGGCACTGGAACAAAGTCTTCCTCCAAATGGAACTGCGGTGGATGCACAATTTAAAAGCTACATGTCCACCAGGTCTCAACGAAGCAATATGCTTTAAACCCTTTTTAGAGGGTTTTTCATCCGGAGGTATGGCAAAATAGGGACTTGGTCCCATACTATTATATAATTCTCCCACTTATGCCCTCCTCCCTTGTTCTTAATATGCTCATGTGTTTACTATCCTTGGTATATTACCTGTGAAATACCATTACATGCTAGCTATATATGCAATATGTGTTTGCTCTGCATATATTAACCTCTGTACACTTTTTATTTTATTTTTTCATCTTTGATTGGAGTTCTTACTACATCCTGTAGGGGGCAATGAACTGTTCCGATGTTTGGACACACAATGTACAATGGAGGTATTCATCTATAATGTGCAGTGTATTTTGCAGCCCCACACAACATCGAGTCGTCAGCCATGGCGGGTTCACTCATCCTCTCTTTTTGGCTTTCTTTTCAGGCGGGCAAACAATCACCCGGCACACAAAGCCGCCTGGGTTTTCTAAATCATGGCGGACATTTGGAGTACATGGGGCTTCCTTCTCATTTGTCCTCCATCTTGCTACTCCAGCGGACATGCGCAATCGACTGGTGAGGCATTGTGTGTTGTGGGCTGCGTGCGCAGGTCGCAGTTCTGCCGCGCTGACATCATGCTTTGTGGCTCAGGAAGCCAAGGGAAGACGGACCTGTTATGTGACACAGCTGATAGTAGTCAGCTGTGCCAAATACGCATTTAGCTACCAATTATAACACACATGGTAGCACAGTCATGGAATCCGCTCTGTAGTAGCTGGATGTCAGGACGCTGTGTGCTCTCAGAATCCCTTGCAAGGTAACAATCCAACTTAAACCTTTGAACTAATGTTTTAGCAGATATAGGAAGCCTGTTTGCATATATTGATCACTATAGGCATACTCTAGATCATAACTAGTTGCTATATGATTATAGAAGCCTACTTGAGTCAATCTTTGTCTATTGCATAGATATTGGAAACCTATATGACCTGTAGGCAGTGGAGGATTAAGGTGGTCATGGGCCCCTAGGCTACTTTCTGTGTGGCCCCCTCCTAAGCATGCTTTACCAGAAAATAAATTATTTAGTGCCATGTGTAAAAGGGTAGACCTATATTACATGCCTCAAGTGCAACTCTCAGGTCTACAGCCCAAACACATTCAGACATGAGCCTACTATAAACAGCAATGCCACAGAAAAAAAGCATTCAAAATACACCTGCAAGCTGGTAATAGATTTTACCTTTCTAAACCAACAGTTAGGCCAAAAACGTCTGCAGCAGCTCCTGTTTAACTGAGGTAAAATCACAACATCCTGACAGAGACCAATCGAAACGCTGTGTAATATTCCAATAAAATAAAAGCCATACAAATACCATAAACAGCAGCAGCAGCACATAAAAGCAAGCAATAATCAACAGCAGAACAATCATACATATTCCTAATTTTAGAAGTTTTTCTTCCTTGTTTTTCTAACAGAGAAGTCCTTAATGAGGCTGGTAAAATCCAATTTGCACAGAATGTCACTTTCAATTGATATCAAAGACAGGTGATTCAGTCTGTTTTGGCCCATAGTAGATCTCAGTCTATTTTTAACTAGTCCCAGTTTTGAAAAAGATCGCTCCCCGCTGGCATTGGTTACAGGTACATTACACAGGCCCCTTTCCCTGCACAGTACACAACCCTCTGCACAGTACACAGACCCCCTGCACATAACACAGCCCCCTTACCCTGCACAGTACACAGACCCCCTGCACATAACACAGCCCCCTTTCCCTGCACAGTACACAGACCCCCTGCACATAACACAGCCCCCTTTCCCTGCACAGTACACAGACCCCCTTCATATAACACAGCCCCCTTTCCCTGCACAGTACACAGACCCCCTGCGCATAACACAGCCCCCTTTCCCTGCACAGTACACAGACATCTCACATCTGCATAGTACACAGACCCCTTTGCCTGCATATCACACAGGCCTCTTTCCTTATAAAGCCCCCCTGCACTCCCAGGAGACCCCCAGTCACCTGGGAAAGAATACTCTAAAGTTGAGAAAACATCACTGCCAGCCCTTTCTCATACACCGCTCCTCCTGTGTCACTCATTGTAAATCAAAGCTTCTAAATACCTCAATTAACGCCGTTCTTCGTGACCCGGTAATGTGACTGCTCTCCTCTGCTGTTTCATTGACGGTCACATGACCGCTCTCCTCCTGCAATCAAAGGCTACACTCAGGAAGGGGGTGGAGTGGGAGGAGGAGAGTGGCCAGACAGAGCGGCTTTAATTGAGGTATTAAGAGACTTCCATTTACATTGAGAGTGACACACGAGGAGCTGTGCATGAGAAAGCGCTGGCAGTAATGTTTTCTCAACTTTAAAGTATGCTGGCAGCACTGTCCCAGGGCCAGGAGAGGCGGTACAGCTGGCCTGACACCCCCCCAATGGGTGGCACCCAGGGCGGACCGCCCGATTCCCGCCCCCTGTTGGTAAAAAAACATTTATCTGCATATTCGTAAAACACGCAGGCATGGTTTTTATTCTACATATACATAAATATATATAATTTAATAAAAATATCATGGCCAATCGGGGGCCCTTGCACACGTGGGGCCCTAGGCTGCAGCCTAGTCCAGTCTGTGCATTAATCCGCCCCTGCCTGTAGGAACACTTTTGTCCTATCCTGGATCAACATATTACTCAGGTAGTAACTCTATGGCCTTATTTATATTCCAGTCCTAATTAATGGGGCATGTACACTTATCAGTATTCTCTACATCTATTTTAATTTTTAGGTCGTCCTTCCAATCTGTTTGGCCTCAGTGCTCTTGTCTGCCTTGTCCTGGAGGTCTCCTTCTGGGAGGGGGGAGGACCGTTATCTCTGGCTTCTCGATTTATTTTCCAACACAGAGGAAACCACCCTCTGGCTGGCAGGGTTATCAAATCTCTCTATGAGACACAGCTCTCCTCTTCCTTGTTTTTAAATACAAATACGGAATGTTTTATCTGTGACACCATCACAGTACATGTAAGTGCATCTAATATAAAAAATTAAATCTCGCATAACAATGTATGTACTTTTTTGAAACAATGTTTATTGACAGTATATGTCTCTTACAATGTTATAGATGCACATGTGTGTTTCCTGGAGAACACCACTGAGGAAAGAATTTAATTGAAATGTGTCGGATGAAGGATCACCTGTTATTGTGTGCTGTAACATTCCAATCTTTTGTTGTCTTAACTACCATGTTTTTAACGCTGCCACTGTGCCATGAAACGCTGCCACTGTCTTATCAAACGCTGCCACTGTGCCCAACAAACACTGCCACTGTGCCCATCAAACGCTGCCACTGTGCCCATCCAATGCAGCCACTGTGCCCATCCAATGCAGCCACTGTGCCCATCCAAAGCTGCCACTGTGCCATCAAATGCTGCCACTGTGCCATCAAATGCTCCCACTGTACCCATCAAATGCTGCCACAGTGCCATCAAATGCCGCCATTGTGATCCCCCCGCCCGCTCACCATCTGCCTGGCACTTACCCTGTCTCAGTGGGGCAGCGGGTGATGGTGAGCAGTGTCCTCCATGGGTCTTCTCCCGTCCTTCTCTCCTCCCGTCCTCTCCTATAGGCAGTTGGACGCTTGATAGGCCTCCAATCAGAGCACCTGACGCTTCAGCCGATCAGGTGACGGGCAACAGACCCGAGCACCTGATTGGCGGAGAGGTGGTTCAGTGTAAGAACAGCAAATATTCATTCGCTGTTCTAACACACCTGGGTGAACTGCGAGCGCCAAGCATGGTGCTCGCAGATCATCATTTTTGATGCCTGTTAGAGCCTATGGCTCTAATCAGGTGCTTCAAAAACACCCCCCGCCACTGTAATTCAGGCACCCGAAAAGGGACCGGGCGCCTGAATAGGGGGTGTCAACGGCGGCCATGGATAGATTCATACTATGCATGAATCTATCCATTGGTTATAGAGGGGATGGCTGGAGAGGAGGGGGGCGGTGCCTGTGCACCCTTATGGACGCACCACCACTGGTCAGGATGCAGGCAAGGTTCAGCAACAGGATATCAAGCAGTGGAGAGTTAAGCGTAGTCATCAAGGCAAGCTGGAGTTAGGATAACAGAGAGCAAACATAGTCAGAACAAGCCGGGTTAAACACAGACAGCGGCAGTATGGGTGTTTTAAGGAGTATAATTGGTGCGCGCCACCATGTAATGTAGGGCCATTAGATCTCCGTTCTGTCAGGGGAGTAGAGACAGATTGTCTGCTCCTAGTACTCAAGAGCAGCGATCAGTCTCCTCCCCCAGTCAATCCCATCCCCCCACAGTTAGAAACACACTGAGGGAACACACTTAACCCCTTGATCGCCCCCTAGTGTTAACCCCTTCCTTGCCAGTGACATTTATACAGTAATCAGTGGCTATTTTTAGTTCTGATCGCTGTATAAATGTCAATGGTCCCAAAATAGTATCAAAAGTGTCCGATCTGTCCTCTGCAATGTCGCAGTCAAGATAAAAATCACAGATCGCTGTCATTACCAGTTAAAAAAAAAATTGTAATAAAATCTATCTATCCCCTATTTTGTGGACGCTATAACTTTTGCGCAAACCAATCAATATATGCTTTAAAAAAAATTTTTTTTTAACCAAAAATATGTAGAAGAATACATATCGGCCTAAACTGAGGAACAAATTTTTTTTAGATATTTTTGGGGATATTTATTATAGCAAAAAGTAAAAAATATTGCTTTTTTTTCAAAATTGTCGATTTTTTTTGTTTATAGCGCAAAAAAATAAAAACCGCAGAGGTGATCAAATACCACCAAAAGAAAGTTCTATTTGTGGGAAAAAAAGAACGTCAATTTTGTTTGGGTACAGCATTGCATGACCGTGCAATTGTCAGTTAAGGCGATGCAGTGCTGTATCACAAAAAATGGCCTGGTCAGGAAGCTAGTAAATCCTTTGGGGGCTAGATTTACTAAATTGTAAGCTGGATTAACTAACTTGGTTAAATAGGAAGTCTTTGGCGCCAGTCTTACTGGCGTGCATGGCTGTGCGTGCGCACATGCCAGCGTGCGTGCTTCCGCACCGAGAAGATCCCTAACAATTATAGGTGGGAGGCTTTGAGGCAACTTAGTGACGTCATGCAAATTGAACTTTGATCGACTCATTAATCCTACCAACACCTTCAAGTCACAATTATTGAGTTTGTTGGACAGTGGAGGGGAGATGGGAGCCCTGACCTCAAAAACAGCACAATTTCTTTTTGTAGACAATCCATTGGTCCCAGTCTTTCATCATTTACCAAAGCTTTACAAGAACACTGTTACCGTTCAGGGTCCTCCTATTGTTGCTTGCATTGGTTCTTTATTTGAAAGACTGGGAGAATGGATTGATCAGTTTTTGCAACCTTTGGTCACCAGATTACCTGGTTATATCAAAGATACGTCTACATTACTATCCCATATTGGGAATATTCAGTGGCAGGATTCTCTTTTGTGGGTCACCATGGATGTAAAATCCCTTTACTCATGCACTCCTCATGATCTTGCATTAATTGCCTTGAGACTCCATTTGAATCTACAGTACGTATGATTCAAATTTATGTGAATTAATTGTAACGTGTGTTGCCTTCCTTTTGGGACACAACAATTTTTTTGTTTGACAACACTTATTTTTGGCAGTGTAAGGGCGCATCCATGGAGGCTAAATTTTTACCTTCCCTGGTGAACCTCTATATGGGCTGGTGGAAGGAAGAATTTATTTTTTATCATACCAACCCACATGCTGGTGCCATTAGATGGTATGGGAGGTACATTGATGACTTGATTCTTGTGTGGGATGACACGGCCAGTGACCTAGCATCCTTTATTAGCTATGTGAATGATAACAGTTTGAATTTGGAATTCAGTTTTGAGAGTCACCACAGCTGTATTAACTTTTTGAATGTTACTCTCACTGGTGATACTCAGACTAGTTCTGTTCGTTCGCATACCTTTCGGAAGGATTGTGCAGGGAATTCTCTGTTGCTGGCCACCAGCTTCACATACCATCAGGTCAGTATTGGTGGGAGAATTTATCAGAGTAAAATGGAATTGCTCTGATGCTGAATCCTTCCTGCATGAATGTGGTATCATCAGCACTAGGCTTAGAGATCGGGGCTATAATCGATGGCTCATAGATAGAGCCATAGCTTTGGCTTCTAAGAAAGAGAGATTGTCTTTTCTCTCAAATACTAGAGGTAACATTACTAATTGGACTGGGAAACAATATACAGTGGAACCTTAGATTACAAGCATAATCTGTTCCAGGAGAATGCTTGTAATCCAAAGCACTCGTACATCAAAGCGAGTTTCCCCATAGAAGTCAATGGAAACGAAGATAATTAGTTCCACATTGACTTCTATTGTATGCAGTACCGCATGTGGCCAGAGGTGGAGGAGCGCCATAGAGACCCGGAAATGCTCGGATGCACTCGGAAACCCTCGGAAGGGTTAGGAAACACTTGGGAACGGAGTATTTCTGTGTGTCTCTGAGTATTTCCGAGTGCATCCGAGCGGCTCCGAACGGCTCAGAGTGTCACCAGTGCCCCCCACACCTCTGGCCAAATGTGGTACTGCACACTGCAGAGGCTTGAATCCTGCTCATTTTGCGTGATAACACTCGCAAACTGAGTCAGGATTTTTTAAAAATGATAGCTCGTATTGTAAAATGCTCGTTACTCGCAGTCGGAGGTATTACTGTAAGAAGACATCAGGGTGTGAAAATAAGGGGGATGGGGGGTATAAAAGTTTCTATGGACACCCATAACCAAATAACTTTTGTTACTACTTTTTCACGTAATTATATAATTCCATAAAGGATATCATTTCAAAATATTTTTCAGTCCTGTATGCTGATTCAGACCTAGCTCCTATTTTGTTTGCGGGCTCTAGGTTCTCTAGTTGTCGTTCTCAAACTTTGAGTAACATACTATCCCCCAGCCTATTTTGATCTTCTGGCCATTATAATGACGCGTACACACAATCAGAATTTCTGACCACAAATGTTCGATGTGAGCTTGTTGTCGGAAGTTCCGACCGTGTGTAGGCTCCATCGGACATTTCGTGTCGGAATTTCCGACAACAGATGTTTGAGAGCTGGATCTCAAATTTTCCGACAACAAAATCCATTGTCGTAACTTCCGAGCATGTATAGACAATTCCGACACACAAAATTCAACGCATGCTCTGAATCAAGTAAGAGACAGAAGCGCTTGGTCTGGTAAAACTAGCGTTCATAATGGAGATAGCACATTCGCCATGCTGCAAATTTTTTAATCTTTTAATGCAGCGCATTCTCTTCTTCTTTATAATGCTAGAATAATGAAGTTATTTTGCTGCAGATATTCGCACAGTGCTCTGACAAACTGATTTTTTATTATTTCTCGTGATCTCCTGAATAATCTTTTTTTTTTTTTTCGCCAGATCTCCAGAAAAATGTTTCTATTTTTTTATAGTGATCTCCTTTTTTTTTTTTTTTTTAATCAAGATCTCCTGATTTTTTTTATTGTATTTTTTATAGTGATCTCCATAATATTTTTTTCACCATTATTATCTTATATTTTTTAACCTCAAGGAGATTGGTTGGTGTTGGTGTCCCTTGTTAATATGACATTGTGTTTTTGAAATGTACCTGCCTACTCACAAACAAACTGTCCTTTTTGAACTAAAACACATAGCCAAGTATTTGTGAAAAAAATAGACATTTATTAGGGGTCATAACAAAATAAAGAGGAAGGCAACGCTGGATAAACTGTTGAAATTGGCGAAGGGCAGACATCAATTATTTGACAGGCCAAATTGGTAGCCTGAGGAGTCCATTTAATAGGGAGCACAATCTGGTCCAGGACTCTGAGAGATCGGGAGCAGCAGCAGATGACATGTATGTCTGAGGCTGTGGTCTTACAACAGCCTGCGTCTTTTGCCAGACCAGACCAGGCCATCACACTCTTGTCTTCCTTCCACACTTCCTTCCAGGCTGTGGCTGTGGTGTTGGAGTTGTGGCAGGAGGTGGAGGAGGAGTATGGTCCAACTCACATATGTGACTTTTTTTTTGTGAGCTCGCCCATCACCCCCTTATTTAGAGCTTGACTTCCTCACAAATGAGGCATTGGCCCACCTCCATTTCCTGCATTTTGTTGGCTGCCATGTATGCATAGGCCTCTTGAAGATTGGGGGTGGTTCTGAGGGCCGCAGTAGCCTGCCAAATCAAAGAAAGCGCTGACTCCTCCACGTTACTCCCCTTCCTGGGCCTTTTTGTTGGAAGGCGGAGGGGAGGAACTTGCGATTCGTCAGCCTACTGGGCGCGGCCACCTCCTGGCTGCCACGTTCCACGGCCACCTCCTGGCTGCCATTTTCCACGGCCTCCTCCTGGTTGAGACTTTCCTGTGTATGAAAATGGGACATAGTTTTAGTTTTTTGGTCATCAATCACACACAATTTAGAGCTCATGACTGTTGCAAATTGAATGTTAACAAATAGAAAAGACTATCCTTATGACCCCAGCATTTGTCATTCTTGGCCCAATCATTTTTGGCTACTACTGTCTATTGATATGTAAACCACTTTGTTAGATCGGAAATTAGTGATCAATAATAACATCTAGTTAACATCATTAATTTTAGACAAGAACTATGTTGAACAATGCTATACCTGGCTCAAGCTGGGCTCCTCCACATCTTCCTGGGTGGAAGGCCCAGGTTGGATTTCTGAAGCCTCATCTGAGGTGGAAGGAAGAGTTGAATGGAAAAGTGGAAGGAAGGGTTGAGAGTGATGGCCTGATTTCAGTCTGGTCTGTAAAAAAACGCAGTCTGTCGTAGTACCACAGCCTGGTTACATAAACATCATCTGCTGCTGCTCCTGATCTCATGGAATCCTGGACCTTTTTGCGCTCCCTATTATATGTGCTCCTCAGGCCACCAATTTTGCACTTCAAATAGGGGATGGTTGCTGTGGGAATCACCGGCTTCACCAATTTCAGCAATTGATACAACGCTGCCTTCCTCTTTATTTTATTATTATAAAAAGGGTGTTTCACTGCCACAGACAGGGCGGCTCTCTATATTTATTAATGAAGATGGGGAGGAAGTCATGATCGTTGAATCTATCCATTTTTTCTGCAAGACACAACACAAGACAAACCCTAATGTCAGGCTAAACTCTCCTAATCTCGTCCCAATTAGGGATGAGCTTTCTGTTCGGGTCGAACATGAGTTTGACTCGAACATTGGCTGTTCGCCCGTTCATCGAAAAATGAACATATTTGCGCCAAATTCAAGCGGCACGTAACGGCCCATAATGCACTGCAGGAGCATAACGCATTGCTGTAGGATGATTGGTGTCAGGGGAATATTGCTTCCAGGAATCAAAACCGTGTTCCTGCGCATGCGCGGCAGAACGGCGCTCGGGCGCATGTGCATTCGCAGGCCGGCAATCCGGTGCACGCACATGCGCACTAGCGCACGTCTCACGTGACCCTTGAGCTGGCCTATAAAAAGGACTCTGGCACACAGAACAATTGCTGGTTTGTCTTCAGCTTTCTGTGTATCTCTGCTTTCTGTTGTTGTTACCTGATTACCTGCTTTTGACCCGGATTGACCTCGACTATTCTGCTTGTCTCCTGAACCTGACCCTTGGCTTGTTATACGGATTCCGCTCCTCTCCAATGTTTGACCCTCTGCCTGTGACCCGGACCTGCCTGCTGTCTCCTTGCCCTTGAACCGTTGCTTGTATCCCGGACTTCTCTTGTGTCTTCCTGCCACACTACCTTAGCCTGTATTTGGATATACTGATCCTGTGTGTTTGACCCTCAGCCTGGTTCTGGACTTTCTCTTGTACCCACTCCGGCAAATCATCCACCTGCCAGTTGCTGCACAGCTACTCCTCTCTGACAAGGACTTCACGCCAGTAGCCTCCTGCTTCCTGGGTAGCCTGTGCCTCTTTGTGCATCCACTCCCTGTCTCACCTCCAGGGGGTGGACTGCGCTTAGTCGCAAGGGTGAACCGCTGTTGGCATTTTGGCCTCGGTAAGTACTTTCCTGACAGTACAAACCAGCCATGTCTGAGGCCGACAGAGCACGTTCACCCCTTTGCCAGCAAGTATCAGCACTTACGGATGCAGTGCAAAAATTGAAAGATGGCTACACCCAGATAGATGGTCATCTCCAACAACTTGCTGGTCCATCCGCAGCTCCTATCTCTGCTCCTGCAACCGCCAGCGGGTCCTCCTCTCAAATGGCATCTAACCCCACAGTGGTCATGGCTACCCCAGAACCCAGGGTCCCCATACCCGAGCGATTTTCTGGCGATCGCAAAAAATTCAGAGTTTTCAAAAATGCCTGCTCTTTGTACGTGGCTTTACAGCCCAGGACTTTCTCCTCCAAGGTAGTAAAAGTGGGCAATGTTATCTTTTTTTTAACTGATGAACCACAAGCCTGGGCCCACAGCCTGATGGAACAAAGGAGCCCGGTATTAAACACCATAGACTCTTTCTTTGAAAGTATGGGGCAAATCTACGATGACCCCCAATGCATGGCTACAGCCGAAGCCACTTTACATAATTTGTTCCAGGGACGCAGGCCTGTAGAGGATTATACAGTTGAATTTCGGAAATGGTCAGCTGACACCGGTTGGAATGAGCCGGCCCTTAAGTATCAGTTCCGCCAAGGGTTGTCTGAAGTCCTTAAAGATGAGCTGGCCAGGATGGAGACTCCTGCAACTTTAGAGGACTTGATCCAAACTGCTACCAAGCTGGACAGGCGCATGCAAGAGCGGCGCTCAGAACGCCTCCAGGTCCCTCGTCCCAGCTGGATGCTCCCTAAACCAACTCCCATCCACCCACCTTGTACTGCCTTCCCAGCTTCAACCACCTCTGAGGTTGGGCCCATGCAATTGGGATTGGTCCGGGCTCCACTGACCTCTGAAGAAAGACTGCACAGGCGTCAGGCCAACCTGTGCCTCTACTGTGGAGGGTCGGGCCATTTTCTCCGCACCTGCCCTGTGAGACCCAGTAAGTCCTACTCACCAGTTATCATGAACTATCAAGCCTCTGGTTTTTCACAGACTTATGAAACCCTCTTTGTTTCCCTACAGCTAACGGAAAAAGTAACCCGCCTACCAGCCATAATTGACTCTGGAGCATGCAGCTGCTTCCTGGATGCCACATTAGCTGCTACATATCCCTCTGCTAACCAAGAAACAAAGTTTCCGGGTACACCTGGCTGATGGGTCTCTTCCCCGTTCCGGACTTATCACCCAGGAAACAAGACCCATTCTTATCACCATGGACTCCGGTCACCAGGAGTTCCTGCGTTTTGACATCATCCCATCACCTATGTTCCCTATCATATTGGGCCTTCCCTGGCTACAAGCACATGAACCCCAAATCAGTTGGAAAAAGAAGGAAGTCTCCTTTTCCTCCAAATATTGTTTCCAGCACTGTTTCCTCTTAGTTCCAGCCTCTTGTTCCACTGTTGTACCAGTACCTGACAGCCTTCAGCATGTACCTTCGGCTTACCTGGAGTATAGGGATGCCTTCGATAAACAACAGGCTGACCATCTACCACCCCACCAGTCCTACGACTGCCCTATTGATCTTCTACCAGGCTCTGAAATTCCGTTTAGGCGCATCTTCCCACTATCTCAAACCGAATTAAAGGCTCTCAAAGCTTACATCGGCGAAAACCTAAAAAAAAGGGTTTATTCCTCATTCCTCATCACCACCCGGCGCTGGCATCTTCTTTGTAGAAAAAAAGATGGCTCCCTCAGACCCTGCATTGACTACAGAGAATTAAATAAAATTACCATTAAAAACCGGTACCCGCTCCCTCTTATCCCAGAATTGTTTCAGAGCTTCCGATCCGCCAGGGTTTTCTCCAAGTTGGATCTCCACGGGGCCTATAATCTCATCTGGATCCGGGCGGGCGATGAGTGGAAGACCGCCTTCAGGTCCAGTTTTGGGCATTATGAGTACTTGGTAATGCCGTTTGGGCTCTGCAACGCCCCGGCTACCTTCCACCACCTGGTAAACGACATCTTCTGGGAATACCTTGACGACTTTCTAGTTGTTTACTTAGATAATATTCTCATTTTTTCTGCCACTACTGAACTACACCAAATCCATGTTAAGCTGGTCCTCGCAATCCTTAGGAAACACAAGTTGTATCTCAAAGCAGAAAAGTGTGAGTTTGAGAAAACAATGGTTAAGTTCATAGGATTCATCATCTCCACCAATGGGGTTGCAATGGACCCTCAAAAAGTCAGGGCAATTCAGGAATGACCGGCTCCAATGGATAAAAAAGGAGTACAGCGTTTTATAGGGTTTTCAAATTTCTATCGAAGATTTATCGCTGGTTTTTCGGCAATTGTAGCACCCATTACCCAGCTCACACACCAACGTAGCCGGTTTCTGTGGTCCTCGGAAGCACAGGAAGCTTTTACCAAATTGAAGGACTTATTCTCTTCCCCCTCAATCTTACGGCATCCTGATCCTCTCCTGCCCTTCGTACTAGAAGTTGACACCTCTGAAACAGCCACTGGAGCCATCCTCTCTCAAAGGCAAGGTCCCAAGGCCCTCCTGCACCCTGTAGCTTTTGCTTCCTGAAAGTTAAATGCACCAGAGAGAAACTACGATGTTGGTGATATAGAACTGTTAGCCAGTGGTTTTGGCGTGGACGGAGAGAGAGTGTCATTTAGATTGAGCAGGCAGATTATTCAGTTAGCTGCAGTGTATTTAAATCCACTGTATCCAGTTTAGCTATATCTGACTGCAGTCCATTCCTGGTGTACTGTTTCCAATATACTTCTGGCAGGCAGGTTATTCAGTTAGCTGCAGTGTATTTAATATATATATATATATATATATATATATATATACAGATAGTCTCATATATATATAGATATATAGATATATATATATCTATATATCTATATATAGATATATAGATATATATATATCTATATATAGATATATATCTATATATATCTATATATAGATATATATCTATATATAGATATATATATATATATATACACACACACAGTATCTCACATAAGTGAGTACACCCCTCACATTTTTGGAAATATTTTATTATATCTATTCATGTGACAACACTGAAGAAATGACACTTTGCTACAATGTAAAGTAGTGAGTGTACCGCTTGTATAACAGTGTAAATTTGCTGTCCTCTTAAAATAACTCAACACACAGTCATTAATGTCTAAACCGCTGGCAACAAAAGTGCGTACACCCCTAAGTGAAAATGTCCAAATTGGGCCCAATTAGCCATTTTCACTCCCTGGTGTCATGTGATTTGTTAGTGTTACAAGGTTTCAGGTGTGAATGGGAGGCAGGTGTGTTCAATTTGGTGTTATCGCTCCCACTCTCTCATACTGGCCACTGGAAGTTCAACATGGCACCTCATGGCAAAGAACTCTCTGAGGAACTGAAAAAAAGAATTGTTGCTCTACTTAAAGATGGCCTAGGCTATAAGAAGATTGCCAAGACCCTGAAACTGAACTGCAGCACAGTGGCCAAGACCATACAGGACAGGGTCCACTCAGAACAGGCCTTGCCATGGTTGACCAAAGAAGTTGAGTGCACGTGCTCAGCATCATATCCAGGGGTTGTCTTTGGGAAATAGACGTATGAGTGCTGCCAGCATTGCTGCAGAGGTTGAAGGGGTGGGGAGTTAGCCTGTCAGTGCTCAGACCATACGCCGCACACTGCATCAAATTGGTCTGCATGGCTGTCATCCCAGAAGGAAGCCTCTTCTAAAGATGGTGCGCAAGAAAGCCTGCAGTTTTCTGAAGACAGACAGACTAAGGACATAGATTACTGGAACCATGTCCTGTGGTCTGATGAGACCAAGATAAACTTATTTGGTTCAGATGGTGTCAAGCATGTGTGGCAGCAACCAGGTGAGGAGTACAAAGACAAGTGTGTCTTGCCTACAGTCAAGTACAAGCATGGTGGTGGAAGTGTCATGGTCTGGAGCTGCATGAGTGCTGCCGGCACTGGGGAGCTACAGTTCATTGAGGGAACCATGAATGCCAACATGTACTGTGACATACTGAAGCAGAGGATGATCCCCTCCTTTTGGATACTGGGCTGCAGGGCAGTATTCCAACATGATAATGACCCCAAGCACACTTCCAAGACGACCACTGCTTTGCTAAAGAAGCTGAGGGTAAAGGTGATGGACTGGCCAAGCATGTCTCCAGACCCAAAAACTATTGAACATCTGTAGGCTATCCTCAAACGGAAGGTTGAGGAGCACAAGGTCTCTAACATCCACCAGCTCTGTGATGTTGTGTGGAAAGCAAGAGTAGATATGGCGCTGCCCTTATGGAGTAAAAAAATTTTTTTTACGTGGTGAACAATTACTTTGTTTGGTGCTTGATGTGATTCATTTATTTCTATGAATCTTAAATGATGTATATAAATAATAAACATTGACGAAAAGCATAAATATAAAGTAAATAGTGGACGAGCTAGGAGATGGCTGCCTGAAAGAACAGCTCCTGCCCGCCGCTGCATCCCTTCTTATCGGTATTACTGGAGGTAACTATCGCTTTTTTCTGCGTGATACAATGGGAACAGCTTCCCGTCACACCTCAGCCTCACGGTCTCGCTCGCCACGCGAAAATCCCGGGAACCCAAGCCAAAATATCCCGGAAATATTCAGGACACAGAGGAGCAATATGGCGTCGTCCCATCACAGCTCCTCACAGGATATAGGATCGCACATAGCGGGACAATTGATTACACCCCAATTGTCGCAACCCCTGCCATCGGGAATGAGAGATAACCCTCAACCTCCCGGCCTCAACATACATGATCTGAGGGCTATTGCAAATTACATTAAAGACACTCTGTCAGTCGCCATTGCTGAGCTCAGAGTAGACATTCATATCTTAAATGACAGGGTTTTGGAAGTTGAAAAAACTACTGCAAAACACGACATTGTCCTCCGAAAAGCCACAAGGAAGATCGATACCCATACCATGCAACTAAGAGAGGCTCAGCGCCGCATTGAAGACCTCGACAACCGCGGCCGCCGTCACAACCTCAGAATACGAGGCATGCCGGAGGCCATTGATTCTGAGCACCTAACCCCTGCTGTGACTGAAATGTTTAACGGCCTACTTGACAGACCGCCTCAGACCAAAATTGAAATGGAAAGGATCCATAGAGCATTACGCCTCAAAGGCAGAGAAACTGATCCGCCTAGAGACATTATCTGCTGTATAGTGGATTACAAGCTAAAGGAAGATATACTGAAGCAGGCGAGGAGCAACACCCACTGCAATACAATGGCGCACATCTTCAGATCTTCCAAGACCTGTCTGGCATCACCCTGCACCATCGCAGGGATTTGAAACCGCTATTGGATGTTTTACGCGCTCACGGGATTTTATACAGATGGAAGTTCCCGTTCTGCTTAGCAGCTACCCATTTAGGCCGCACGGCACTTCTAAAAGTGCCGGAGAACTTACCTGATTTCTGCGACAGCCTGGGCATACCCCTAGTGAACGTTCCGACCTGGTATGCGGAATTCCGCCATTACGCTGGCGGGAGAAATTCACCCCAGGAAGAACCGATGGAGGCACAGGAATCACAGCACCGCAGGAGAAGGTCCCCGTCAGGCAACCGAACACATGCCTCGACTCAGGGTATCCAGTGCGGTCATGGCCCCATGATCTCACCGAGATCTCGGAGTGCCCGCAGGGACTACTGAGGTTAGTCGTCTTATACAAGTGTTCAGGAACTCAAGTTGCCACGTTAGGCTTACTTGTTAACCCACAGCCTCTACATTTCCTCTTTGTGCATAGGAACAAAACTGTCTTTTTATCAGTTAATGACTTATTTCCCGGCCAGCTGAAGGATCTCACATTAGCTACCTACATGCTGTGAATACCTCGTATTAGCTTTGTCTCCTATCCTGCACTTAGCAATACATGATATCTGGTGGTTAATGTATACTCTTTGGAACTCTGATGAGACTTTTCCCTGAAACGAAGCTGTGCCTCTTTGAACAGACTGATTATCCCAGCCTCCGACAACGGATCCACACATACTTTGCCAGCACAAGACAAACTCACAGCAAAGGATCATTAGACAGCTGAAAGCTAAAGACCCCAGTACTACCTATCCGAATACAGGTTTCATCGACACTGTTTTTTTTTTTTTTTTACATTTATTGGCTTAGATAATGTTCATTGATCTATGTATTAACGATCTTACTAAGGTTATATGTCCTCGTTCTAACAGGGTTATGATTCGAATGCTTATGTAGGGGCACAGGGAATAGCAAACAACACTACTGCATATTTAGAGATTACGTGAAATTTCCGTAAATCACTTAACCCATAATGTGACAGGCTCCCCCTTGCTCTCAGCCATGAGAATAGCAATTAACTCTGAGCAGTCTTACGTTCACCACCCCCACCTTCCTTAGACATTAACCACCCCCCCCCATCTCGCTGATGATCCTATGTATATCCTCTCGCCATAGAACTCTAACCTCCAAAATGTCCGCACATTGTTTAGTCAATCTATCAAAAAACGGACAACGGTGACAGTTTACCATAGGATTAGGATTATGCCACGCCATACCCATATAGTTTAACTGAGATTTAGTAGAATTTGAACGGAAATTACACACAACAATGATGGCAGATGGAGTGCATCATATCACACTCGTACCGAGATGTCAGCTGTAACCTAAGAGACATCCATCCTACTCTGCACATGCCGAGTACCGCACTTCCCAACAACCAATCTGCATTTATAAGGGTTCTAGAGATTTATACATATGCGACTATCAATGTCCATACACCTTTTAAGGAGTTGGGGTGCAGTTGACAGACGAAGTGCTGCGGGAAATGGGGGGGGGGGAGGGGGGAAAAATAAACAACAAAAAAAAAGAAACACAACAAAAAAATATTAGGGAGACACGGTTACTCTACGGAATATATGATCATCCGTATGTGCATATAACCAAGTTTTCGTTTTCTGATTCAATATATTTTCAGGCTCTTTATTTGAACTGTTCCCCTTGAGGAGGCAGTTTCACAAAACGCTGTTTGAACTGCTGTATGTATATAATGTAACTCACGAGGCTAACTTTGACACCAACCACAAATCTGTGTAGTGTTCTATCATCCCAGCGCTTACAGTATTGCTACTAAGGTTATAGTAACAACACCTGACCTTTCGACACTTGATACCTGAGGTTTCACTTATTACCCTCATCCAAAGGATTTTCTAACTCCACTACTGACTCATCTGCTCTACTTCTCTAGGAGGTTACATGTACAACTCAGGCTGATACCTATATATAGCTATATCTAAAACATTTAATATGACAGCCTCTACTCATGTGATTACATGGATCGCAACGGCGGGATATCCCCTCTACGTATATCTCAAACTATCTCCTACGTTCGGTACTTCCCAACCCCCACACAGTGCAGTGAGGAGATCCAGATTTAGTTCTGGACTGCATTTCACGGATATAGCACTGTACAGGCCTGACCTATCTCGTCGTAGACTAGGTTAGTTAAATACTCCCCTTTCCCTTTCCTCTATCCTCGCCCTCCTTTCCTTTCTTTTCTCTTTCTGAACAGTCACACTATCGGTACTGTATTCCTTTCGTAGGAATCTTCATATTTTTTGATCCGCTCCAAGTAGGACACCCACAACTCCCCACTAACATGACAGCTACGGGTCCCTATAAACATGGGGCGTATGGCTCTCGCAAGCCACAGACAGATTTACAGATAAAATTAGGCTCACTAAATATTAGAGGATTGAACACACCGGAAAAACGGTCCCAAATGCTATACACACTACAAAAAAACAAAATGCAAATTGCATTCATCCAAGAAACTCATTTTCGCACTGACAGTATACCCAAACTTGGTAATTATCATTACCCCACAGTGTACCATGCTTCCAATGACACATCAAAAACAAAGGGGGTTGCTATATTAATTTCGAAAAACTGTCCCTTGCAAATCTCGGAAACCAAACAAGACCCCAATGGCAGATACCTATTTCTCAAAGGAACGTTACACAACAAACCCATTACCTTGGCAAACACATACGCTCCTAACAAACAACAAGTCACGTTCTTTCTGGAAACATTGCAATTACCCACCAAATTTTATTCTGGGGTTCTTGTGGTGGGTGGAGACTTCAATGTAGCACTAAACCCGCAGCAAGACTCCTCCATGGGTTCGACCTCTTTACCTTACAGAGCGCTTAGAGCAATCAAGAAACAGTTGCAGGTATTAACCCTACATGACGCATGGCGCACATTACACCCAAACGATAGGAACTTTACATTTTACTCATCTCCCCATAACAAGTATTCCAGAATCGACCATTTTTTCATTTCCCAGAATGATTTGCCCCTTCTCAAGCAAGCGACCATAGACCCTATGATACTCTCTGATCATAATCCCATTTCAATGACACTGAGTTTTTCGTTGTCTCAACACACACATTCGATATGGTGATTAGACAACTCATTGTTGACAGATCCAGACATCACAAAACAAATCTCCACCGACTCACACACTACTTCCAGGATAATTCTACAGATGACCCCAGACCTCCCACCATATGGGCCGCACATAAATGTGTAGTAAGGGGCACATATCACCCTAATGCCGAAACCCGGCAAAGATGAAACACTAGTGACCAACTATAGGCCCATCTCCCTCCTAAATGTTGATTTAAAACTATACGCTAAAATTCTCGCTAACCGAATACTCCCTATCCTCCCTAAACTTATCTCCCTTGACCAAGTCGGTTTTGTTCTTGGCAGAGAAGCTAGGGATAACACCATAAAAGCCCTCCACATACATCACCATCTTTCATCATCCTCCACCCCCAAACAACAATGTTTTCTCTTGTCGCTCGATGCGGAGAAGGCGTTCGACAGGGTGGCATGGGACTATATGTCAGCAACGTTACAGGCAATGGGGTTTCCCACACATTTCCTCCAAATGATATTAGCACTGTATTCCTCACCCACGGCCAGAATAAGAGTCAATGGTCGCCTGTCGGACGCCTTCTCCATTTCGAATGGCACTTGTCAGGGATGCCCATTATCGCCCCTTATTTTTATACTCACTTTAGAACCCTTTCTACGTAAAATAGGGACAAATCCTGATATAAAAGGCATAGATATCAACACCAAACAATACAAGATTGCAGCATATGCTGATGACATCCTACTATTCCTTTCAGACCCCCTGATCACCATGCCCAATCTGCTAAAAGAATTTGCCGCCTTCAACACCCTATCCAACTTTAAAATTAATTTCACAAAATCCAAGGCCCTCAATATCTCCCTCCCGCAGAGGTTGGTGACGCAATGTAAGATGAACTTCCCGTTCAAATGGGAACCCCATGCCCTTACATATTTAGGGATACAATTACCGACCCATCTAGATGAACTATATGATAGAAACTACCTACCGATACTCGCTAATATACAAAAAGACCTCCTCAAATGGACATGGGGCCAATTCTCCTGGTTTGGAAGAACTGCCATCATAAAGATGAATGTCCTACCCCGAATATTGTATCTCTTACAGACCGTTCCTATCAAATTACCCACATCTTTCTTCACCACATACAAGAAAATATGCCGGAACTTCATATGGGCCGCAAAATCCCCTGGATTGAGCTGGGAGAAAATGATTACCCCCAAAGTAAAAGGAGGTTTAAGTCTTCCCGACATTCATAAATATCACTCAGCTTGCCACCTTACAAGAATAATTGATTGGCACATTCACAAATCCACTAAAGATTGGGTAGACCTTGAAGATTCCTTTGCACCAGTTCCCATTGCCCATCTGCCGTGGATTGATACGAAAGCTACACCTAAGGAATATGCCTCACACCCATTGACGGGACCCACACTCACCGCTTTTAGGACCATATCTCAAACACTTCAATGGTGCCCGTCCCCGGGACCGCTGACCCCCTTAGTTGACAATCCTGACTTTGCTCCTGGAGTGCCATTTCGCAACCAATCTCATACCCAGATAATACATCCTCTTAGAGCCTCACAATTTTTCCAAAATGGGATCCTCCTTCCATTTACGGCGTTACTCTCACATTTCCCGGACTACCACATACCATTCTTTAAATTTCTCCAAATTAGGCACTTTCTGAACAATGCCAGACCTACATCCCAGTGGTTTAGAGACCAGATGCCCTTTGAAACACTCAGCACTAGCACTCCTCCACAACGACATCTTATCTCAGAAGTTTACTCACTACTATTCAGCAAGTACAACCCCAAAACCAATGCAATCAACCAAAAATGGGAAACAGAACTTGGGTTAGACTTCCCTACTGAAGAATGGGAAACTATATATGAACACATCCATAAAGGATCCATAAATGTCTCTGCACAGGAAAACTCTTACAAATTATACTCGAGATGGTAAGAGAACACCGGATATTATCCATCTGTATCACCCATCTGTTTCACCTCTATGCTGGAGATGCAATACTGACGTGGGTTCTTTGCTCCATATATGGTGGAATTGCCCACAAATTAAATCATTCTGGGAAAAAGTGCACGAGACGATAACATATATCACAACATACACCTTATCTTTTACGCCGTCCCAATATCTACTACACCACTCATCAATTCCACACTATGCTTACAAAAAATCCCTTACGCTCCATCTAGTAAAAAAGAAAGAAGGACGGCGCCCTCTAAGTGCAGCATGTATGTTAAAAATATTTATTACAATAGATAAAAACACTCACATTTGAGTTGTTAAAAACCAGCATGTAAAGTGGTTTCATCCGCGTGCTCTCAGGGGATGTGGGTGTCACGGGCCAGTGGGGGGTTCCTGGGATGTGAGTCCAGTGACCTGGGTCCTGGTAGCTGTTCCGGTGGTGCCGAGGGTCCTCAGAGCCACCGGGCAGCCAGTAGGGATGAGCTTCGAGTTCGAGTCGAACTCATGTTCGACTCGAACATTGGCTGTTCGCAAATTCGCCGAACAGCGAACAATTTGGGGTGTTCGCGGCAAATTCGAATGCCGCAGAACACCCTTTAAAAGTCTATGGGAGAAATCAAAAGTGCTAATTTTAAAGGCTTATATGCAAGTTATTGTCATAAAAAGTGTTTGGGGACCCGGGTCCTGCCCCAGGGGACATGGATCAATGCAAAAAAAAGTTTTAAAAACGGACGTTTTTTCAGGAGCAGTGATTTTAATAATGCTTAAAGTCAAACAATAAAAGTGTAATATCCCTTTAAATTTTGTACCTGGGGGGTGTCTATAGTATGCCTGTAAAGGGGCGCATGTTTCCCGTGTTTAGAACAGTCTGACAGCAAAATGAAATTTCGAAGGAAAAATTCAATTTAAAACTACCCGCGGCTATTGCATTGCCGACAATACACATAGAAGTTCATTGATAAAAACGGCATGGGAATTCAACACAGGGAAACCCCGAACCAAAATTAAAAAAAAAAAATGACGTGAGAGTCCCCCTAAATTCCATACCAGGCCCTTCAGGTCTGGTATGGATATTAAGGGGAACACCGGCCAAAATTAAAAAAAAAATGACGTGGGGTTCCCCCTAAATTCCATACCAGACCCTTCAGGTCTGGTATGGATTTTAAGGGGAACCCCGCGCCAAAAAAAAAAAACAAAAAAACGGCGTGGGGTCCCCCCAAAAATCCATACCAGACCCTTATCTGAACACGCAACCTGGCAGGCCGCAGGAAAAGAGGGGGGGACGAGAGTGCGCCCCCCCCTCCTGAACCGTACCAGGCCAACATTGGGAGGGTGCTTTGGGGTAGCCCCCCAAAACACCTTGTCCCCATGTTGATGAGGACAAGGGCCTCATCCCCACAACCCTGGCCTGTAGTTGTGGGGGTCTGCGGGCGGGGGGCTTATTGGAATCTGGAAGCCCCCTTTAACAAGGGAACCCCCAGATCCCGTCCCCCCCCCTGTGTGAAATGGTAAGGGGGTACTTACCCCTACCATTTCACTAAAAAACTGTCAAAAATGTTAAAAATGACAAGAGACAGTTTTTGACAATTCCTTTATTTAAATGCTTCTTCTTTCTTCTATCTTCCTTCATCTTCTTCTTCTTCTGGTTCTTCTGGCTCTTCTGGTTCTTCCTCCGGCGTTCTCATCCAGCATCTCCTCCTCGGCGTCTTCTATCTTCTTCTCCTCGGGCCGCTCCGCATCCATGGCATGGGGGAGGCTCCCGCTCTTCTCTTCATCTTCTTTTGGATCTTTGGGGGGACCCCACGCCGTTTTTTTTTTTTTTTTTTTGGCGCGGGGTTCCCCTTAAAATCCATACCAGACCCTTCAGGTCTGGTATGGAATTTAGGGGGAACCCCAAGTCATTTTTTTTTTTTAATTTTGCCCGGGGTTCCCCTTAATATCCATACCAGACCTGAAGGGCCTGGTATGGAATTTAGGGGGACTCCCATGTCATTTTTTTTTTTTAATTTTGGTTTCGCTGTGTTGAATTCCCATGCCGTTTTTATCAATGAACTTCTATGTGTATTGTCGGCAATGCAATAGCCGCGGGTAGTTTAAAATGGAATTTTTCCTTTGAAATGTCATTTTGCTGTCAGACTGTTCTAAACACGGGAAACATGCGCCCCTTTACAGGCATACTATAGACACCCCCCAGGTACGAAATTTAAAGGGATATTACACTTTTGTTTGACTTTAAGCATTATTAAAATCACTGCTCCTGAAAAAACGTCCGTTTTTAAAACTTTTTTTTGCATTGATCCATATCCCCTGGGGCAGGACCCGTCCCCAAACACTTTTTATGACAATAACTTGCATATAAGCCTTTAAAATTAGCACTTTTGATTATTCATGTTCGTGTCCCATAGACTTTAACGGTGTTCGCGTGTTCGAGCGAACTTTTTTCCTGTTCGCATGTTCTGGTGCGAACCGAACAGGGGGGTGTTCGGCTCATCCCTAGCAGCCAGGATGTCGGTCATGGATCCTCCATGGAGCGCTGTGCTGACCTGCGTCTTCACTTCCGGGAGCGAGGTGAGGCGGGCGGTGCTTCGCGTTCGGAGCATGCGTGCTCCTTTATCAGGCTATGCTGGTGGCCATATTCAGTGTGGGAATTTATACCATAGGCAATGGGAGGGGTGGAGAGGTAATTGAGAGGTAATTGAGAGGAGGGCGGGACTATGTATAATGTATCATTATACATAGTCTCGCCCTCCTTTCAATTACCTCTCCACCCCTCCCATTGCCTATGGTATAAATTCCAAAACTGAATATGGCCACCAGCATAGCCTGATGAAGGAGCACGCATGCTCCAAACGCAAAGCACCGCCCGCCTCACCCCGCTCCCGGAAGTGAAGACGCAGGTCAGCACAGCGCTCCACGGAGGATCCATGACCGACATCCTGGCCGCCCAGAGGCTCTGAGGACCCTCGGCACCACCAGAACAGCTACCAGGACCCTGGTCACAGGACTCACATCCCAGGAACCCCCCCACTGGCCCGTGACACCCACATCCCCCGAGAGCACGCGGATGAAACCACTTTACATGCTGGTTTTTAGCAACTCAAATGTGAGTGTTTTTATCTATTGTAATAAATATTTTTAACATACATGCTGCACTTAGAGGGCGCCGTCCTTCTTTCTTTTTTATTGTTCCAGAGCTTCATCTAGCTGCCTTCCATTTATTCGTCATCATTTTATCCTTACATGGACTAATACCTGAACTTGTTGTGAAACATTAACTACCACCACCAAGTTCCCCCTCTCAGGAACCCCCAACCTACCCCCTTCCCCCCACCATTTTTAATTATATGTACTCGGCTACCTCCATTGTGCGCCATATTAACCCCTTGCTCCATCTAGTAAAAGCTGCTAAACAATGCATACCAGTACTTTGGAGAAGCACTGATCCTCCTACTATAGCAATGTGGTTCAAACGTATTGAAAGAATATCTGAATTGGAAAACCTAATTCATCAAGCCAATGATAACCCCTCTAAATATAGGAAGATTTGGGCTTGTTGGATACATTTCAGGGATTCTCCAAAATATAACTCGTAATATTACCTTACAGTAAAGGAAAACTGAGAATTTTTATTTAGGAATACTTTAAAGTTCAGACTCCACTGTCCACCTGAGCTGCCATGTTGGTTTTGTTTTCATTTTTTCCTCAATAACGTGAAGCGACACGATACTTCCTCTGTCCTAGCAGTAAATCCCTCAGAGTACAAATCTAAAAATATTGTACAACCATTGTCTTAAATTTAATTATTAGGGGCAAATGGACCTCTTTCAAGATATCAAGTACCTGTTTCATCCCCAGAAAACATACTAACTACTTACCTTACGTTTCCCTGCCCATTGAAGGGCAGGAGATTTGGCTCTTCCCACCCTTTCTACAAAGGCATGAGGTACACTAATACATTCCTACGTGGATCGACAAAGCTACCACTACACGTGATACTTTCATTGCCGTCTCCCTAGCACAGCATGTTCCCATCAGGGGTACGAAGGTGGAGCACTGGCATTTTTTTGATCCACATAAATGATACACACAAACCTCACAGCCTCATGACCCAAATTGATGTTCACAGCCTCATTAATTGCAGTTTATAGTTACTAGTTCTGTTATGCTTTTTTATTGCATAAAGTCCCACTTACGTGTAATCCATTGGATAATACGCATATGATACAGTCTTTAATAGTTAACTGTAATTATGACTGAACCAGATGTATAAGTTGTACTTTATATGATGTGTTATTGTAACATTTATTGTTTTATCAATAAAAATTATTTGAAAAAAAAAAAAAAAAAAAGTAAATAAAATTAAAATTCCTGTGTGTGCCGGGAATAAATAAATAATGATTTCTTTAAATACGTAAATGATTTAGGTCAAAATCTGTGATTAATGCAAGGTTGTTAATTCTTATTTCTACCTCATTGTAATATGGGTGAAATTTCAAAATAAAGTGCCACAGTCTTATATTTCATTATCTATATGAAAAATAACAACGTGCAAATAGTGCATAAAAGGTGCTGGTATTACAACAAAGTGACTTGTGCTGGGTTATACAATAAAGTGACTTGTGTGCTTAAAACCAGTGTTTTTGGATAAGAAAAGTTCCATTGATTGCAAAAAAAGTCTTTGGAGTGGGAAACCCCTCTCTAGGAAACAAATTGGTATGGTAAACTTGTTGTGCAGGTGCTGGCTGGGTAATAGTGCCTCAACAGCGTGCTCTTATTCTGCTTGCACTCACCGGATCCACTTCTCCCTGCAGGGGTGCAGGCAGTCACAGTATTTGTCACTGTGTAGCACTCCTGGATGTCCCCGGTCTGTGCTTTTAAATGTTGTTTTACCGTTTTACATATAAAAGAAAGGAGGGATGCCCATAGTGTAAAACCATATTAGGAAACTTTATTATAGCTGATAAAATAATGTACTCACACTTACAAGGCAAAAAAACGAGCATAAAAGAAAGCGTCATGAACAACTTGTGTTCGTTTGGCTGGAGGTGCTGCAAGACGTCCGTGAGTCCCACCCTACGCGCGTTTCGTCATCAGACTTTTCAGTTTAAATAGTGCGCTTAGTGCGGTTGCACACTGATGTGTTGGTGGCCATTTTTGTAGGGATATTTGAGACCGGAGCCTAAGCTGCGCGGTTGCGCACTGGTGTATTGGCGGCCATTTTCGTTGTGATAATGGAGACCGATAGCCTGAGCCGCTTGCAAGGAAACATTAATTAGCGGTACTCGGCTGTGTTTATTCGTCCTTTATTACCTTCCGCAGTTTAGACTGACATCCGGATCAGTGACACAGCCCGGAGCAATGCCCATAGTGTCTGAGGAGTTTTTCAATGTCTATGCATGCACTGGGCACACTATTAAACAGTGCAGATAACAGTTTAATACATAAAATTACATGATATTTGAGAATAAAAATATTAAAAATCAAAATCAAAATAAAAATAAAAAATAAGAAATATTTAAATTGGTAAGGAATCCCAGGTACTCATAAAATGTAATAATAAATGAAATGAAATTAGTGAGAATAAGGAGCTTTATATACCTCAAACCCATTGAAAATTATTTGCATGTGTTAAGAAATTTAAGTTAGAAAGTGTGAATTCTATTGGGTGATGTTTATAAGTGATACTGTAGGAGTAGCATAAAAATAAAAATAAAAATACTGAGTTGAGTGGTGCAAATTAAATATGATTAATTTATTATTAAAATTATTATGGATATTGCAGGTTCTTAATGGAAAAGATGGAACCTGTTGATATGTATCATGGGGGATATTCATAGGTTTATTCATCTGGGTCCCTGATATAAAGCAGTAATAGGGACAGTATGAAAGGTCAACATCTGAACCTATATGATGTGTGAGGATTGGATCTTGGTATGTGATCCTGGATAATCCTTATATTATGTTGTATTAAGATTAAAATTAGAATTGAAATTAAAATTAATATTCTTGGGAGCATTCATTGAAGGTCTAGGGGACATTTTTTCATGTATTCCAGTGATGGGTAATAATTATATAGTGTAATTTTAGTGTTATTGTTGGTTCGAGTCATGGAAGTTATCTTTTTACTTATTAGATGGCATTTCATATATGTTTGAAATTAGTGTCGTTATACATATGTTTACTGGTGAATCTAGAAATTAGTAAGAAAACAATTCAAATCAACATCAATGTTCATTCCTGCTGGTTGGAGGGTGTCTAACAAAAAAATCCATTTTGTCTCATTTTGTGAGATTTTCTTGTTGTCCCCCCCTCCAATGTCCTTTGATTTTATCAATCCCGTAGAAGACCATACAGGTTGGATCTTTATTATGATGGTTTTTGAAGTGTCTTGAGACGCTGTGTTTGTGGAATCCATTTTTTATGTTGGTAATATGTTCCCTGATTCTTACATGCAGCTGTCTAGTCGTCCTGCCCACATATTGTATGTGGCACAGACATTCCAAAGCGTAGGTCACATGGGTACTATTTCCGGTTATACATAGTTACATAGTAGGTGAGGTTGAAAAAAGACACAAGTCCATCAAGTCCAACCTATGTGTGTGATTATGTGTCAGTATTAGATTACATATCCCTGTATGTTGCGGTCATTCAGGTGATTATCTAATAGTTTCTTGAAGCTATCAATGCTCCCCGCTGAGACCACCGCCTGTGGAAGGGAATTCCACATCCTTGCCGCTCTTACAGTAAAGAACCCTCTACGTAGTTTAAGGTTAAACCTCTTTTCTTCTAATTGTAATGAGTGGCCACGAGTCTTATTAAACTCTCTTCTGCGAAAAAGTTTTATCCCTGTTGTGGGGTCACCAGTACAGTATTTGTAAATTTGTAAAGGTTATGAGTTCTTTGATGTTGTATTCCTTTCCATTTTTTGCTAATCTAAATTTTGTTATTTTCCTGTTTATTTTTTTGCTGATTTTACACGGTAGGCACTTCCCACATTTGAAAAATCCTTTTAGGTTTTTTATTATTTTTATCTGCTTCGGTGGGTCAAGAGCATTGTGCACTAATTTGTTTCTGAGGGGTGGGGCTTTCCTATAGATGAAACTGGGTTTTCTTGGCAGTATGGAGTTCAGAGTTTTATCTGATTGCAAAATGGGCCAATGTTTCTTTATTATGGACTCCATGGTTTTATATTGCCTATTATAACCTGTTAAGATGGCCATGTCCATATTTTTGTTCTTTTTCTTGTCGTGAGTTAATTTACCTTCTATTAGCATATTTCTCTCCATTTTTTTTACTTTATCTTTTAAGTTCATTAGCTCTTTTTTGTTGTATCCTTTTTCAACAAATCTATTAATTATAATGCTTGCTTGTTCTTCATAGTCATTTTAGTTGCTGCAGTTTCTGTGTATTCGCAATAATTGTCCCTTTGGAATGTTTCCAATCCATTGTGGGTGGTGGCAGCTACTGGTTGTAATATAACCATTCCTGTCAGTGCTCTTAAAAAATGTCCTGGTATTTAGATGCCCATTGTTTTTGTATATCTGTAGATCTAAGTAGTTTATGCTTTGTTTGTTCCAACTGCCAGAGAAGGTAATTCCATATATATTGCAATTTATTTCATCAAAGAAGGCTTGTAGTTCTTCATCCGTACCTCTCCATACAATAACTATATCGTCTATATATCGCCGATATAACTTCAGATTTCTTCTCTGTGTGCTGAAAATTTGTTCCTCCTCCCACCTGTTGAGAAATAGATTCGCTACACTGGGGGCATATTTAGCCCCCATGGCCACTCCCTTTGTTTGGGTGTAGTAATCCCCTTTATGCCAGAAGTAGTTATGGCTCATGGCCATTTGTAGGCCATCCGTAATATATTTGATTTGTTCTCCTTTTAGATCAGTTTGCTTGTGTAACGCCCATTCAACGCTGCTCAAACCGTCATCCTGTCTGATGTTGGTATACAGGGAATTAACGTCTATGGTTACTAGGATGTCGTCTTCTTGTATCTTGAAGTTTTTCAATTCCTGAATTAATTGTCTGCTGTCTTTCAAGTATGGTTTTCCTTCAGGTACGAGTGGTTGTAAGAATCCGTCTAGATACGCTCTCAGTCTGGAAAACAGTGAGTCTATGCCGCTGATTATTGGTCTTCCTGGAGGATTAAATTGATTTTGTGAATTTTGGGCATATAGTAAATCACTGGAGTTTTTGCTGTTTCTGGGGTTAGATATCTAGTTTCTTTTTTTGTCAGTATTCCTCTTTTTTCCCCCCTTTGAATGTAGGCCTTCAATTTTTTCTCGTATTCTCCCTTTGGATTCTTTTAATCTCTTGTATGTGTCTGGTATTCTTAGTAGTCTTTCCATTTCTGTTTCATAGTCTTTTTTATTTAGTATAATTAGGCCTCCCCCCTTGTCGACCGGTCGTATCACTATATCCTTCTTTTTCTTCATTTCTTTTATGGTATTCCAAATTTTGGTGATCCTTGTTCTGTGTGGGTTAATTTTCCTTAGATCTTTTTCCACCATCTTTTTGAATTCTACTAGACTTTCATTTTGTTGTGTTTTAGGGTTAAAAGTAGAGTTGTTCTTCGAGTTTGAATGTTTATAATAGGGAGTCTGTTGGTTTGTTTGATCTTTCTCCTTTTTCTTCATTGCAAAGAATTTTTTGATACTTAGTTTCCTTACAAATTTTTGTAAGTCTATGTACACTTCGAATTTATCCAATTCTTTGTCCGGGGCATATTTCAGGCCTAGATCCAATACTTCAATCTCTTCATCATTAAAAACTGCCTCACTTAGATTAAAAATGCCACCTCCTAGTATTCTCTTCTTCTTTTTCTTAATCCCCCTCTCTTTCCTCTATTTCGTTTCCTCTTGCCCACTTCGGTGGTCTGTATGTCTGATCTGTTCTCTCCTCTTGCTGTATTTCCTCCTCCCGTTCTCTGTTCCTTGTCTTGTGTCCATGTTTCTGGTTATCCTTGGATTCCATCCTTGTCATGGGTCTCCGTAATTTTGGTTTCTGATGGGAAATCTGAAGGGCCTCCATTCCCTTTGTGATCCGCTGTTTCCTCTGTAGGGCCTTCTTTCCCTTTGGGGTCCATTGTTTCCTCTGGGGATTGATGGCCCCCTGTACATTGGTGGTCCCCTCCTGAATGTTGGAGGTCTCCCTCTGTATTGTGTCAGAAAAAAACCCTGTCTTTGTTGTGTTTCTCCATAGGGGGTATTTTGGTATTCATAATCATATGAGTAGTATCTATTGTGGTATCTGGGTGTCCTAGGTGTGATTGGGGCAGGACGACTAGACAGCTGCATGTAAGAATCAGGGAACATATTACCAACATAAAAAATGGATTCCACAAACACAGCCTCTCAAGACACTTCAAAAACCATCACAATAAAGATCCAACCTGTATGGTCTTCTATGGGATTGATAAAATCAAAGGACATTGGAGGGGGGACAACAAGAAAATTAAAATCTCACAAAATGAGACAAAATGGATTTTTTTGTTAGACATCCCCCAACCAGCAGGAATGAACATTGATGTCGATTTGAATTGTTTTCTTATGAATTTCTAGATTCACCAGTAAACAGATGTATAACGACACTAATTTCAAACATATATGAAATGCCATCTAATAAGTAAAAAGATAACTTCCATGACTCAAAACAACAATAACACTAAAATTACACTATATAATTATTACCCATCACTGGAATACATGAAAAAATGCCCCCTAGACCTTCAATGAGTGCTCCCAAGAATATTAATTTTAATTTCAATTCTAATTTTAATCTTAATACAACATAATATAAGGATTATCCAGGATCACATACCAAGACCCAATCCTCACACATCATATAGGTTCAGATGTTGACCTTTCATCCTGTCCCTATTACTGCTTTATATCAGGGACCCAGATGAATAAACCTATGAATGTCCCCCATGATACATATCAACAGGTTCCATCTTTTCCTTTAAGAACCTGCAATATCCATAATAATTTTAATAATAAATTAACCATATTTAATTTGCACCACTCAACTCAGTATTTTTATTTTTATTTTTATGCTACTCCTACAGTATCACTTATAAACATCACCTAATAGAATTCACACTTTCTAATTTAAATTTCTTAACACATGCAAATAATTTTCAATGGGTTTGAGGTATATAAAGCTCCTTATTCTCACTAATTTCATTTCATTTATTATTACATTTTATGAGTACCTGGGATTCCTTATCAATTTTAATATTTCCTTTTTTTTATTTTTTATTTATATTCTCAAATATCATGTAATTTTATGTATTAAACTGTTATCTGCACTGTTTAATAGTGTGCCCAGTGCCTGCATAGACATTGAAAAACTCCCCAGACACTATGGGCATTGCTCCGGGCTGTGTCACTGATCCGGATGTCAGTCTAAACTGCGGCAGGTAGTAAAGGATGAATAAACACAGCCGAGTACCACTAATTAATGTTTTCTTGCAACGGCTCAGGCTTCGGTCTCCAATATCCCTACAAAAATGGCCACCAACACATCAGTGCGCAACCGCACTAAGCACACGGCACACTATTTAAACTGAAGAGGTGCAGCAAGATGGATGCTCCAGTAGAAGTCTGATGACAAAACGCGCGTAGGGCGGGACTCACAGACGTCTTGCAGCACCTCCAGCCAAACGAACACAAGTTGTTCATGACGCTTTCTTTTATGCTCATTTTTTGCCTTGTAAATGTGAGTACATTATTTTATCAGCTATAATAAAGTTTCCTAATACGGTTTTACACTATAGGCATCCCTCCTTTCTTTTATATGTAAAACAACATTTAAAAGCACAGACCGGGGACATCCAGGAGTGCTACACAGTGACAAATACTGTGACTGCCTGCACCCCTGCAGGGGGAAGTGAATCCGGTGAGTGCAAGCAGAATAAGAGCACGCTGTTGAGGCACTATTACCCAGCCAGCACCTGGACAACAAGTTTCCCATACCAATTTGTTTCCTAGAGAGGGGTTTCCCTCAGAACCACTCCAAAGTCTTTTTTTGCAATCAATGGATCTTTTCTTATCCAAAAACACTGGTTTTAAGCACACAAGTCACTTTTTTGTATAACCCAGCACAAGTCACTTTGTTGTAATACCAGAACCTTTTATGCACTATTTGCACGTTGTTATTTTTCATATAGATAATGAAATATAAGACTGTGGCACTTTATTTTGAAATTTCACCCATATTACAATGAGGTAGAAATAAGAACTAACAACCTTGCATTAATCACAGATTTTGACCTAAATCATTTACGTATTTAAAGAAACCATTATTTATTTATTCCCAGCACACACAGGAATTTTAATTTTATTTACTTTTTATTTATGCTTTTCGTCAATGTTTATTATTTATATACATCATTTAAGATTCATAGAAATAAATTAATCACATCAAGCACCAAACAGAGTAATTGTTCACCACGTAAAAACATTTTTTTACTCCATAAGGGCAGCGCCATATCTACTCTTGCTTTCCACACACTTTCTAATACACTCCACCTAGGTGGAATTGTATTTGTAGAGGCAGCAGCTCTATATTCCAGGAACATTTTAGCCACTGCGCGGATTTACCTCATACATTCTTTTAAGCTCTGTGATGTTGCCATGGAGGAGTGAAAGAGGACTCTAGTGGCAACCTGTGAAGCTCTGGTGAACTCCATGCCCAAGAGGGTTAAGGCAATGCCGGAAAATAATGGTGGCCACACAAAATATTGACACTTTGGGCCCAATTTGGACATTTTCACTTATGGGTGTACTCACTTTTGTTGCCAGTGGTTTAGACATTAATGGCTGTGTGTTAAGTTATTTTGAGGGAACAGCAAATTTACACTGTTATACAAGCTGTACACTCACTACTTTACATTGGTTATTCAGTTAGCTGCAGTGTATTTAATATACACACATATATATATATATATATATATATATATATATATATATATATATATATATATATATATATATATATGTAACACACACAGACATTTATATTCACTGCATGCAGTTTAGCTATATCTGACTGCAGGCTGTTACTGGTGAACTTTTTCTAATATACTTCAGGTGGTGTACACAGTACATACTACCGTGCACCCCTAGTGCAGTTGCTACTACTTTTCTGGTGGTCTACACAATACAGTACACCCATAGTTGTTATTACACTTCTGTTGGAGTACACAGTACCGTGCACCCATAGTGCAGTTGCTACTCCTTTTCTGGTGGTGTACACAGTACACAATACATACAGTGGACCCATAGTTGCTATTAGACTTCTGTTGGTGTACACAGTACAGTGCACCCATAGTGCAGTTGCTACTACTTTTCTGGTGGTGTACACAGTACACAATACAGTGTAGTGTGGTGTTGCAAAACAAAATCCCCATCATGTCCAGAAGTCCACCAAGGAGAGGCAGATGCTCACAGGCCACTAAAAGAGGGCAAGCAGGCTCTGTGTCTACAGTCCACAGTGCTGGTCATGGACATGGTGCATCTTCTGCAAGTGGCTGTGGGGCACGCTTGTCCTTTTTTCTGCTGCTGGGACAGGGGCACAAAAATTGGGCCTTTGGTGGTGGTGGTGCCACAACACTGTAACCCCTCACAGATACACTTGTTGGGTGCAGGAACGGGCCCTGCTGTGAAATATTAGATCAAAAATTGTAATTACATGCCACTGTTAAACAGGGAGAGAAAATTGGGCCTTAGGCAGTGGTGGTGGTGCCCTAAATCAAAAATATTGTTGGAAGCTAGCATCATCAAGATTGTGGAGGAACAGGATAGTCACTCAATATAGGCAGTCTTCAAGGGATCCCACATCCATAGAAAAATCAATCAGTTACATCAGCATCGGGTGCTTGATAGCTACTGCTGATCCAAGACTGATTCATTTTTATGAATGTGAGCCTATCAAGGGAGTCTGTGGATAGGCACACTCTATGATCCGTTACAAATCCTCCAGCAGCACTGAATGTGCGTTCAGAAAGAATGCTGGATGCAGGACAGGCCAGTAGATCAATTGCATATTGAGCTAGTTCTGGCCAGTGGTCCATCCTCAAGACCCAGTAACCCAGTAGATGCTCTGTTGGAAAGGTCTCCAAGTCTGCTCTTGCCCCTAGATATTCCTGCACCATGTAATGCAGATGCTGGTGATGGTTGCTTGAACCGATCAGACCTTGGCGCTGAGGACTGAAAAATTGTCTAAAGGCATCGGTCAGCCGGACACCTTCTCCACTGCTCTTCCTCTGACTGAATGAAGCCTCAGCAACACGTTGTCCAGCACCAGGAAATTGTAACCTCACAGGGTCTGGAAATGCATTGCACAAACCTTTCTTCAAGGCCTCCTGAAGATGTTTCATCCTCTGCTCCCTCTGCGAAGGCAGGATGAGTTCTGCAACCTTACCCTTGTAACGTGGATCAAGAAGGGTTGCCAGCCAGTAATGATTCCTTCGCTTTGATACCACGAATTCTAGGGTCCTTACACTGCATGGCCTCCCTGATTCTGCAAAGCCTGCGAAAGTTTGCAGAGGCATTCAATTCTGAGTCCTCTGGGTCACTAAGGATCACATGATCCGTAACAACCTCCTCCCAGCCACGTACAACTCCTTGGGTTTCTGGGGACTAAAAACCATCCCTTGAAGACTGCTGCTTAGTGTTATCCTCCACCTCCATGCTGACACAATCCTCTTCTTCTTCCTGTGTGTTTGGCGGGCCTACAGGAATAATATCTAGATAAAGGGGGCCTTGAGAGGTAAGGAAGTACTCCTCTTCCTCACGCTGTTCTGCCTCAAGTGCCCTGTCCATTATTCCATGAAGTGTGTGCTCCAACAGGAAGACAAGAGGTAAAAAGGAAATGCCGCTCTCTAAGCCTCCGTGCTTTGGTGGATACTCCCGCCCTACTGCGAACTCCTGGGTTCTGGCTATGCACAAGTCTATGGGAATAGGAAAGTCCTGGACTGCCGCACTCCATGGAAAAGCATCTTTATTGAAAAATGTGAATAAAATCCCAAAATACAGTCAAATAACAAAAAGTGGACACAACAGGGATCAAATGGCTAACGCGTTTCGCATCAAATGATGCTTACTCATAGCTAATTTGATAAAAAATCAAATGTGTGTATATATAAAAGAAGAAAAAGGGAGGGGAAAAGATAAATCACCAATCCATCGTAACGGGCAATTAGGGAGACACACCTACTACACAATTGGAGCTGAAAATCCCAAGGATGAGATGCACCTGAGAGTCCAAAAAAATGTATGGTGCACTCATGAATGGGATAAAATACACCATAATGGGTCATGTACATTTCATGTATTTGCTTTATTAATGCCACTTGTTTCTTACTATACTTGGCACTAGCAATACATTTTTTGGACTCCAATTGTTTAGTAGGTGTGTCCACCTTATTGCCCATTACGATGGATTGGTGATTTATCTTTTCCCCTCCCTTTTTCTTCTTTTATATATACACATTTGATTTTTCATCAAATTAGCTATGAGTAAGCATCATTTGATGCGAAACGCGTTAGCCATTTGATCCCTGTTGTGTCCACGTTTTGTTATTCGACTGTATTTTGGGATTTTATTCACATTTTTCAATAAAGATGCTTTTCCATGGAGTGCGGCAGTCCAGGACTTTCCTATTCCCATAGGAAGACAAGAGGGACAGTATCACTGATGCATGCATTGTCGCTGCTCACCATCCTCTTGGCCTCATCAAATGGTCACAGGACAGTGCATGCATCCTTTATCAGTAGCCACTGGCATGGCGAAAAGAAGCCAAGCTCCCCTGACCCTGTCCTGGTGTCATACTCACACAGGTACTCATTGATGGCCCTCTGCTGCGTGTACAGCTACTGCAGCATTGCCAATGTTGACTTCCACCTGGTGGACATGTCACAAATGGGGCGATTGGTGGGCAGGTTGCATTCCCTTTCAATGTCAGCCAGCCGGGCACTTGCATTGTATGACCGTTGGAAATGACCACAGACTTTTCTGGCCTGCCTCAGGAGATCTTGTAAGCCTGGGTACCTGCTCAAGAACCGCTGCACCACCAAACTCAGGTTGTGTGCCAAACATGGAACATGGGTCAAGTGTCCCTGTCAGAGGGTGGAGAGAAGGTTGGTGCCATTGTCGCATACAACCATTCCTGGCTGAAGCTGGCGTGGCGTCAACCACTTCTGAGCCTGCCCCTGCATAGCTGAAAGAATCTCTGCCCCAGTGTGGCTCCTGTCCCCTAAGCAGTAGTTTAACCTTAACCTATGTAGAGGGTTCTTTACTGTAAGAGCAGCAAGGATGTGGAATTCCCTTCCACAGTGGGTGGTCTCAGCGGGGGGGCATCGATAGTTTCAAGAAACTATTAGATAAGCACCCGAATGACTGCAACATATATACAATGTAATAAAGTCTTTTTTCAACCTCACCTACTATGAAACTATGTAACTCATGCACCGCGTGGCATCTTTTTGCCTGGGTGCTTGCGTAGCCCCTTGAACGCTTACGGAGCACCGCTGGTTCAGAGCACAAATCTGCAGAAGAGGCCATAGAGGAAGAAGAAGAGGAGGGGGTGGAGGAGAAAGCTGTAGCATTTTGGAGGCGTGGTGGCGGGACAAGCTCCAACAATACTGAACCCTGTCCTGCATCCTTCCCAGCTGCCAGCAGAGTTACCCAGTGCGCCATGAAGGAAAGGTAACATTCCTGCCCATGCCTACTAGACCATGAGTCTGCGGTAATATACACCTTACTGCTTACTGCCTTGTCCAACAAGACAAAAACATTGCCTTCCACATGCCAGTAGAGAGCTGGAATAGCCTTCCAGGAAAAGAAAGGGCATTTTGGAACCTGCAACTGAGGTACAGCACATTCCACAAATTCACGAAAGGGGGCAGAGTCTACCAGCTGAAAAGTCAGTAGTTGCAGTGCTAGCAATTTGGCCAAGCTGGCATTCAAGCTAGCATTCAGAAAGTGAGCATGTGGATGGCTGGGACCGAATTTCTTTTTACGGTTTAGCAACTGGGGTAGGGAAATTTGCCTGCTAAAATCAGATGGTGGTGTATTGCTAGCAGATTGGCTGCAAGTACTTGGGACACCCATTGCTATACCTTCACTCCTCTCAGTGCAGGTTTTCGAGAGGACTGGAGGTATAGTAGGGTTGGAGATCCCAGATGAGGAGCAAGGAGAATTACGCCTTTTTCTTTGATGTGGGTCTTTCAAGTGCTGTTGCCAACGGACTTGTTGCCTTATGAGTTTATGTGAAATCTCCATTAATAGCTTTAAAATATTGTAATTATGAATATATTTAATTTAACTTTTATCTATGTAGGGCAGAACATATTATCTTCGCAGAAATCTCTGGTAGACCAGACAAGTCGGTTTGTGTATACAAACAATGGGATCCAAACCTCATTGTTTTACACATACTCACTTCAAAGGATCCCATGCTGGGATATGCATTGAAGGGAGGCCAACCCGTAATCAATACTTAACTTCCTGGGAAAATTCAAGTTAAGCTCCTGCTCAGAATAGTCACAAGGATTTGCATTAAAGGGGGCTGACTTATGCAAAGTATAGGGATTGGAGATGTAGCTAGTCCTTAACCAAGAATAGGGAAGCTCACCAATCAGAGCCACACTATGCCAACCAATGAGGCATCAGCATGTAATGATATACACAGACTACTTGGGAGGAAAACACACACTTTTATGGGAGAGCAACCATCAGAATGGAACCTTGGTGCAAAGGGTAATTATGAGAAAGGTCTGCATTTTACTTGTAACTAAATATGTTTGTAGATTAATGTTTTCAGGAATATACTCTATATTCCTTCATGTAATTCTCTTATTTTTACCTGATATTTTCTTCCATGGTTTAGACTATAGATAGATGATTGTGTATTAGATAGACTTTCAACTACTCACCAATAAATGTTGTTATTATGTTAAAGCTTTCACTCATGGTCAAAGAACTCTCATTTAACCCAAATCATATCTGAGAGATATTAAATCTCAAATATAGTATACGGGAAAAAGACTGCATGGCAGGTCGTCATATATCTGGTCAAGCATGTGGTGCCCAGGCGGCTGCTGTTGTGGCCACGCTTGATTCGCCTCAGACATGGGTTACAAACAGCAACGGTGCGATCTGCTGCACACGTGTCCATAAAGGCCCACACCAAGGAACTTTTCAAAATCAGCGGGGAGTCAGCAGCGCCCTGCATCTGCGGAGCTCTGTGGTGTGATGCATCATCCCCTCCCTCCTCGTCACTGGAGCAAACTTGGCACTATGCTGCAGCTGGGGGAACATGACTGCCAGTTTCTTGTCCTTCTTGGGAACCCCCTCTCTCTAGGCTCACGTTACTCCCTTCCCCAACCTGGGAACCAACATCGGAGCCTTCAAAATGCTGCGCATCCTCCAGCAGCATGTACCCGACACTGTGGTAAAATAGTTTGGGGGACACCTCCATGCATGATGGTTGGGCTACAGAAGGAGTGACTGTGGACAAGGAGCCGGTGGAATAGGCCTCTTTGGCAGCTGCATAGAAAGGAAAACTACTCTGAGCCTGGGTGACAGAGGATGAGGATGGCTTTGTTATCTACTCCACCAACTCTTCTGCATGTTCTGGCTCAATAACACGGCCAGCAGCAGAAAAAAAGGACAAGTGTGCCCCATGGTCACTGGCAGAGGATGCACCATGTCCATGACCAGCACTGTTGACTGTAGACACAAAGCCTGCTTGCCCTCTTTTAGTGGCCTGTGAGCGTCTGCCTCTCCTTGGTGGCCTTCTGGACATTATGCATATTTTGTTTTGCAACACTGCACTACACTATATTGTGTACTGTGTACACCACCAGAAAAAGTAGTAGCAACTGCACTACGGCTGCACTGTATTGTGTACTGTGTACACCACCAGAAGTGTAGTAGCATCTGCACTACGGCTGCACTGTATTTAAGTACAATTTTTGATCCAATATTTCACAGCAGGGCCCGTTCCTGCACCCAACAAGAGTATCTGTGTGGGGGTTACAGTGTTGTGCCACCACCACCACCGCCTAAGGCCCAATTTTTCTTATTCTTGATATAATATTTCACAGCAGGGCCTGTTCCAGTGCCCACCAAGAGTAACTGTGAGGGCTTACAGTGTTCTGGTACCACCAACATCTAAGGCCCAGTTTTCCACAGAGTGTATAGGGCAGGCCGTATAGTATATACAGGCGGTCCCCTATTTTCAAACATCTGACTTACAAATGACTCCTACTTAGAAACGGAGGGAGACAACAGGATGCTTTATCAGCAATCCTTGTTTCCCTAATAACCCAACATTTTCAAAATCCAATTGTCATTGGGACAGAAAATGAGGTGAAATCTTCTGAACAGGGGCACAGACAGCAAAAAAAAATGTTACAGGGGTGATAACCCTTCCCTATATTATCCAAAAACTTAAAAATAGATTTTTGGGCTGGAGCTACACTTAAAACCTGTTCCAAATTACAGATTCAACTTAACAACAAACCTACAGTCCCTATCTTGTTTGTAACCTGGGGACCGCCTGTATACTGCTGTTCAGAGTATATAGGGCCTGGGGCCCCACGCCTTTTTTTTTTATTTGGGTACGGGTTTCCCCTTAATATCCATACCAGACCCAAAGGGCCCGGTAATGAGCTGGGGGGGGCAACATTACATTACAGCACCAAGCAGTTTTAAATGACTTTTTTCTTTAGAAATGTAATTTTGTGCGGAGAACTGTTCTAAACATGGGAAAAATGCGCCACTTTACAGGCATACTATAGACACGATATTTAAAGGAATATTACACTTTCATTGTTTCACTTTAAGCATTATTAAAATCACTGCTCCCGAAAAACGGCTGTTTTTAAAACTTTTTTTTGCATTAATGCATGTCCCCTGGGGCAGGACCCGGGTTCCCAAACACTTTTTATGAATATAACTTACATATTAGCCTTTAAAATTAGCACTTTTGATTTTTCATGTTCGAGTCCCATAGAATTTAATGGGGTTTGCGTGTTTGCACAAATTTTTGGTCTGTTCGTATGTTATGCCGCGAACCGAACCGGGGAGTGTTTGGCTCATCCTTAGTGCCAATATAGGCCTCAATCTATAAGCAGTATAGGCCACTGATGCCCCAAGTTAAAATTGTATCTTCGTTAGCACAATCGGCACTTACGCTACTCCGTCCTCCGCTCACAGTTCGTATGTATGACGCACGCGTGTTACAGAGCAGGTGAATGCAGAGGAGAGCAGCAATGATGAGGAAAGCCCGGAGCCACAAATGTCAAGATCCAGGAGATTTAAGACCTCAAATATGTCCTTTGGTGAGATGGTGGACATCTTGAAGAGGGCCGACTATGACGGGAAATATAGACCGTACAGAAACCCAAATGAGAGAAAGGCCAAAATCATGAGTAAAGTTGTGAAGTCTGCAGAAGAATTTTGGGGTACGGCGATCCAAGGATCAACTGAGGAAACGATGGTCAGACCTCAAATTGAGGGAGTAGGATCAGTACAGAAGAATCAAGAGAGTGCTGCAAAAAAGTAAGTCGTGTGTTCCCATTATTATTATTAGTTTAGTGCTGCTCCATGTGCTTTTCTTTACTGTTGTACAGTTTAAAATGGCGTTTAAAATGGCAAGTTTCAGGTTTGTGGGCACAGTAATCGTTCGTAGTAAATAGGGATGAGCCGAACACCCCCCTGTTCGGTTCGCACCAGAACATGCGAACAGGAAAAAAGTTTGTTCGAACATGCGAACACCGTTAAAGTCTATGGGACACGAACATGAATAATCAAAAGTGCTAATTTTAAAGGCTTATATGCAAGTTATTGTCATAAAAAGTGTTTGGGGACCTGGGTCCTGCCCCAGGGGACATGGATCAATGCAAAAAAAAGTTTTAAAAACGGCCGTTTTTTCAGGAGCAGTGATTTTAATAATGCTTAAAGTCAAACAATAAAAGTGTAATATCCCTTTAAATTTCGTACCTGGGGGGTGTCTATAGTATGCCTGTAAAGGGGCGCATGTTTCCTGTGTTTAGAACAGTCTGACAGCAAAATGACATTTTGAAGGAAAAAACTCATTTAAAACTACCCGCGGCTATTGCATTACCGACAATACACATAGAAGTTCATTGATAAAAACGGCATGGGAATTCCCCAAAGGGGAACCCCGAACCAAAATTAAAAAAAAAAAATGACGTGGGAGTCCTCCTAAATTCCATACCAGGCCCTTCAGGTCTGGTATGGATTTTAAGGGGAACCCCGCGCCAAAAAAAAAAACGGCGTGGGGTCCCCCCAAAAATCCATACCAGACCCTTATCCGAGCACGCAACCTGGCAGGCCGCAGGAAAAGAGGGGGGGACGAGAGTGCGGCCCCCCCTCCCTCCTGAACCGTACCAGGCCACATGCCCTCAACATTGGGAGGGTGCTTTGGGGTAGCCCCCCAAAACACCTTGTCCCCATGTTGATGAGGACAAGGGCCTCATCCCCACAACCCTGGCCGGTGGTTGTGGGGGTCTGCGGGCGGGGGGCTTATCGGAATCTGGAAGCCCCCTTTAACAAGGTGACCCCCAGATCCCGCCCCCCCCCCTGTGTGAAATGGTAAGGGGGTACATAAGTACCCCTACCATTTCACGAAAAAAGTGTCAAAAATGTTAAAAATGACAAGAGACAGTTTTTGACAATTCCTTTATTTAAATGCTTCTTCTATCTTCCTTCATCTTCTGGTTCTTCTGGCTCTTCTGGCTCTTCTGGCTCTTCTGGTTCTTCCTCCGGCGTTCTCGTCCAGCATCTCCTCCGCGGCGTCTTCTGTCTTCTTCTCCTCGGGCCGCTCCGCACCCATGGCATGGGGGGGAGGCTCCCGCTCTTCTCTTCTTCTTTTCTTCTCTTCTTCTCTTCTTCTCTTCTTCTCTTCTTCATTTTCTTCTCCGGGCCGCTCCGCAATCCATGCTGGCATGGAGGGAGGCTCCCGCTGTGTGACGGCGCTCCTCGTCTGACAGTTCTTAAATAACGGGGGGGCGGGGCCACCCGGTGACCCCGCCCCCCTCTGACGCACGGTGACTTGACGGGACTTCCCTGTGGCATTCCCCGTGATGTCACAGGGAAGTCCCGTCAAGTCACCGTGCGTCAGAGGGGGGCGGGGCCACCCGGTGACCCCGTCCCCCTCTGACGCACAGTGACTTGACGGGACTTCCCTGTGACGTCACGGGGAATGCCACAGGGAAGTCCCGTCAAGTCACCGTGCGTCAGAGGGGGGCGGGGTCACCGGGTGGCCCCGCCCCCCGTTATTTAAGAACTGTCAGACGAGGAGCGCCGTCACACAGCGGGAGCCTCCCTCCATGCCAGCATGGATTGCGGAGCGGCCCGGAGAAGAAAATGAAGAAGAGAAGAAGAGAAGAAAAGAAGAAGAGAAGAAGAGAAGAGCGGGAGCCTCCCCCCCATGCCATGGGTGCGGAGCGGCCCGAGGAGAAGAAGATAGAAGACGCCGCGGAGGAGATGCTGGACGAGAACGCCGGAGGAAGAACCAGAAGAGCCAGAAGAGCCAGAAGAACCAGAAGATGAAGGAAGATAGAAGAAGCATTTAAATAAAGGAATTGTCAAAAACTGTCTCTTGTCATTTTTAACATTTTTGACACTTTTTTCGTGAAATGGTAGGGGTACATACCCCCTTACCATTTCACACGGGGGGGGCCGGGATCTGGGGGTCACCTTGTTAAAGGGGGCTTCCAGATTCCGATAAGCCCCCCGCCCGCAGACCCCCACAACCACCGGCCAGGGTTGTGGGGATGAGGCCCTTGTCCTCATCAACATGGGGACAAGGTGTTTTGGGGGGCTATCCCAAAGCACCCTCCCAATGTTGAGGGCATGTGGCCTGGTACGGTTCAGGAGGGAGGGGGGGCCGCACTCTCATCCCCCCCTCTTTTCCTGCGGCCTGCCAGGTTGCGTGCTCGGATAAGGGTCTGGTATGGATTTTTGGGGGGACCCCACGCCGTTTTTTTTTTTTTTTTTTGGCGCGGGGTTCCCCTTAAAATCCATACCAGACCTGAAGGGTCTGGTATGGAATTTAGGGGGAACCCCACGTCATTTTTTTTTTTTAAATTTTGGCCGGGGTTCCCCTTAATATCCATACCAGACCTGAAGGGCCTGGTATGGAATTTAGGGGGACCCCCACGTCATTTTTTTTTTTTTAATTTTGGTTCGGGGTTCCCCTTTGGGGAATTCCCATGCCGTTTTTATCAATGAACTTCTATGTGTATTGTTGGCAATGCAATAGCCGCGGGTAGTTTTAAATGAGTTTTTTCCTTCAAAATGTCATTTTGCTGTCAGACTGTTCTAAACACAGGAAACATGCGCCCCTTTACAGGCACACTATAGACACCCCCCAGGTACGAAATTTAAAGGGATATTACACTTTTATTGATTGACTTTAAGCATTATTAAAATCACTGCTCCTGAAAAAACGGCCGTTTTTAAAACTTTTTTTTGCATTGATCCATGTCCCCTGGGGCAGGACCCAGGTCCCCAAACACTTTTTATGACAATAACTTGCATATTAGCCTTTAAAATTAGCACTTTTGATTTCTCCCATAGACTTTTAAAGGGTGTTCCGCGGCATTCGAATTTGCCGCGAACACCCCAAATTGTTCGCTGTTCGGTGAACTTGCGAACAGCCAATGTTCGAGTCGAACATGAGTTCTACTCGAACTCGAAGCTCATCCCTAGTAGTAAACATCGTTAGTTCGCTCACTATTACAATGTTTTTGGCAGGTGCAGGTTAACTACATTTGTTCAGGCCTATTTGTATTAAAATAAGTTTGCTGTCTAGATGGGTTTGTAACTAGAATGAAATGCAAACTTGATTCAGTGTAAGGAAAGGACACTCAAAAGCTGTTTACACATCTGGATGCAGGAGCACTAGTGTGGGACGTCAGAACACCCTTTTTAGGGTGTCCCACACAGGTGTTCCAGTGGAGGCTAGGGGTGTCGCCATGTGGGAAACTTTACCAAAAAAGGTAAGTATTCCAGCTTGAAGAAAGGGAAAAAAATCATGTCTTCAGCTTGGAACTCTGCCAAAACAAACAATTGTACGACACTTCAAGCAATGTTTCATATTCATATTTCTTGCCTCAAATATCTGTGTGCTAAGTATAAGGACATCAGAGGACACCAGGAACCCCCAACCTCCTAAAGAAGGGGAAGTCACCACACCACAACCTGAGGATGTGGAGGGAGGAGAGGTACATGACGTGGTTGAAATAGTGACCACAGCAGGTGAGTGGTGAGTGTCTGAGACCACAGCTTCAGGTAATAGATGTATGCCTGCATATTTATAATACATTGTGTGTTTTATTCTTTTCAGGTGCTGTGGATGTTGTGGAAAAAGAAACTTATTTCACAAGTGCAAGTGCACATGTCCTCATCGGGGAGATCATGGTGTACAATCATGATTTACAAAAGATAAAGGAAAACATCAATGATGTTCAACAAAAAATGAAGAACATCACTGATGTTTTAGGCAGAATCTAAAGCACACAAAAATTATACCGTTTTGTCAAAGACTTTTTAATTTTAATTCAGGTTTTAAAGTATTTTAAAAGCCAAATTTTGAAGATGCACACAATGTGTCAACATGTTCTATCTGCCATCACGGGATATCAAGGTATGGGATCAGGAGGGAAATCCACATTTTCTCTCCCAATTTGTGTGCATCTTCAAAATTTTGCTTTTAGAGGGGTGACATCACCCCATCTGATGAAGGCAAGATCAACACAGTTTTAACATGCTAATGTCTGATATTGCCTTCACTTTTTCAAAGTTGAACTTTGTAAGTTCCTGAGTTGTGTATGTTATGGTTTTAAACATGCTTGCTTAACCAAAAAAAGGATATTTATAATGTCAACCATAAAAATGTTATACAGCAAAGATGTTGGTTTGTTCAAAAACCCTTTTCTAACACATATGTGAATGTGCACAGAGTAAAATTTTTTATACTAAACAATGTGTGGCTTCTTCTTTCAATGCTCAATACCAGTTTTGGGAGTAAGTTGGTGTTTACAGTGACAATACACTTTGCACTACAAGTGCACTTGTAGTGCAAAGTGGATTTGCCTTTAGTATATAACCCACACAGTGCTCTAAAATTGGCCCCAATCAGGCCATTTTAGGGACTCCTAACAATTAATTCATGGTGCTGAAAAGGATGATTATTTTTATCATTAATGCATTACATACAGTAGGTGACTGCGATATTGTGTCAATCTCGCCGCATTTATCGGTGAGATTTGACACCTTCGAGCCCCGTCACGGGAGCCAGCGCCGAGATGGCTCACTCATCGGGAAAGGAAAACTTTTTTTTTCTTTCGCGATGAGTGACAGGCAGTGCTGACAGCTGTCTGGTATGAATCCTGAGGGGGAATGCCGCGCCAAATTTTAAATAAAAAAAAGGCGTGGGTTCCCCCCCAAGGGGCATACCAGGCCCTTAGGTCTGGTATGGATTGTAAGGGGAACCCCCTACACCAAAAAATCGTCTTGGGGTCCCCCCAAAATCCATACCAGACCCTTATCCGAGCACGCAGCCCGGGGGGTGGGGATGAGCGAGCGCCCTCCTCCTCTTGAGCCGTACCAGGCCGCATGCCCTCAACATGGGGGGGTGGGTGCCTTGGGGGAGGGGGGGCGCCCTGCGGGCCCCCTCACCCCAAAGCACCTTGTCCCCATGTTGATGAGGACAAGGGCCTTTTCCTGACAACTCTGGCCATTGGTTGTCGGGGTCTGCGGGCGGGGGGCTTATCGGAATCTGAGAGCCCCCTTTAATAAGGGGGCCCCCATATCGTGGCCCCCCACCCTATGTGAATGAGTATGGGGTACATGGTATCCCTACCCATTCACCTAGGGAAAAGTGTCAATAAAAAAAAAACACACTACACAGGTTTTAAGAGTAATTTATTAGGCAGCTCCGGGGTCTTCTTCTGACTTTGGGGGGGTTCTCTTCCGACTTCTCCCGGTGTTCCGCCTCTTCTCCCGGGCCCCTCCACTATCTTCTTGCAGCTGTTTTGCCAGCGGGGGCCCGGTCTGCTGCTGCTGTCTTGTCGCCGCTGTCTCATTGCTTCTTCTCTTCTTCTCTTCTGCTCTTCTCTTCTTCCGATGTTGACACAACGCTCTCTCCGGCTGGAATGCTTTGTGCGAGCTGCAGAGCCATTTATATAGGCGGTGACCCTGCCCCCTTGTGACATCACGATCCCAGCATGCACAGGTACTCTGGGGTCACGCACCCTTATGATGCCAGAGTCCCTGTGCATGCTGGGACCGTGATGTCACAAGGGGGCGGGGTCACCACCTATATAAATGGCTCCGCAGCTCGCACAAAGCATTCCAGCCGGAGAGAGCGTCGTGTCAACATCGGAAGAAGAGAAGAAGAGCAGAAGAGAAGAAGAGAAGAAAAGCAGAAGCGACGAGACAGCGGCAAGACAGCGGCGACAAGACACCGGCAGCAGACCGGGCCCCCGCTGGCAAAAGAGCTGGAAGAAGATAGTGGAGGGGCCCAGGAGAAGAGGCAGAACACTGTGAGAAGTCGGAAGAGGACCCCCCTGAAGTCGGAAGAAGACCCCCAGAGCTGCCTAATAAATTACTATTAAAACCTGTGTAGTGTGTTTTTTTTTTTAATTGACACTTTTCCCTAAGTGAATGGGTAGGGGTACCATGTACCCCATACTCATTCACATAGGGTGGGGGGCCGGGATCTGGGGGCCCCGTTATTAAAGGGGGCTCTCGGATTCCGATAACCCCCCTGCCCGCAGACCCCGACAACCAACGGCCAGGGTTGTCGGGAAGAGGCCCTTGTCCTCATCAACATGGGGACAAGGTGCTTTGGGGTGGGGGGGCCCACAGGGCACCCCCCCTCCCCCAAGGCACCCACCCCCCCATGTTGAGGGCATGCGGCCTGGTACGGCTCAAGAGGAGGAGGGCGCTCGCTCGTCCCCACCCCCCTTTCCTGGCCGGCCGGGCTGCGTGCTCGGATAAGGGTCTGGTATGGATTTTGGGGGAACCCCATGTCGATTTTTTGGTGTAGGGGGTTCCCCTTACAATCCATACCAGGCCTAAGGGCCTGGTATGCCTCTTGGGGGGGAACCCACACCAGTTTTTTCATTTAAAATTTGGCGCGGCGTTCCCCCTCAGGACTCATACCAGACAGCTGTCAGCACTGCCTGTCACTCATCGCGAAAGGAAAAAAAGTTTTCCTTTCCCGATGAGTGAGCCAGCGCGACATGCACAGTACCCTGTCACCAAGAACCAATCGTGCGGTCAGGTAGTGTACATTAACAACAAAAACAATGTGTGTGTGTAGCAGACCCACAACATAATAGTTAGCTGAACAAGAGATTGTCACCTCATGTATCAAATAAATTACATTTGCACTATTGAAGAACATGTCCAAAAAGAAAATCCCATTGGAGAACCTAGGAGACATCTAAAATAAACACAAGCAGGAAATCAAATGAAATATTAGTTCATTTTAAAATAAAAATTTATTTGAAACATGTTTTATTCATTTGCTGGCATATCAATGGCCCCCCTACTCGCAAAGTACTCCAGATACTTTTGTCTGACTTCGTGGGCGCTTTGGTGGGGGAAGCCAGGACGGCCAGCTTCAAGTGCCGTCAGGGTTGCTTGATCTGTAAATCTGGCCTCAGGCCCAACTAAGGCCACATAGTTCGTAGCATTTTTCCTTAGGAAATTGTGCAAAATGCAGCAGGCAAGAACTATATGGTTAAGTTTATATTCCACCATGTGTATGGTTGTTAGAAATAGGCGGAACCGTCTGGCCATTATGCCGAAAGCATTCTCCACCACTCTTCTGGCTCTGGCCAGTCAGTAGTTAAAAACCCTCTGGTCCGGGGTGAGGGTCCTCATCGGGAAATGGCCTCATGAGGTGGTCACCTAGCCCAAACGCTTCGTCAGTGACGAACACAAACGGAAGACCAGCCACGTTGTCTTCTGCAGGTGGTAAGCCCAAGCCACCATTCTGGAGCCATCTGTAAAACTCTGTCTGGGCGATGACTCCACCATCCGACATCCGGCCATTCTTCCCCACATCCACATACAGGAACTCGTATGTCGCCGACACCACTGCCAACATCACTATACTATTAAACCCCTTGTAATTATAATGGTATGACCCCGAGTTGGGGGGTGGGACGATGTGGACGTGTTTCCCATCGATTGCCCCTCCGCAGTTGGGAAAGTCCTACCACTGGGCAAAGTGGGATGCCACAGTCTGCCATTTCTGTGGGGTTGAAGGAAACTGGAGTCAAACAAGAAAAAAAAATAGTACTTTTGCACATAAATATTGCAAGCAGATTAGACACAAACATTCTTGGCCAACATAAGTATAACATTTATTTTAAGGAGTATTTAAAGACAAAAGTATAAGGTCCACTTATCAGATTCCTCCTCCCCTCTGATGGCCCAGTGTAAAAATTTTATGTTAGGGGGGAGATGTTTTGGACAAGTAACCCTCTCCACATCATTGAGAGCTGAATGCATAAATAATGTGTGTTACTTTGGCCAGCCCCTCCTTACTTACACTATTGGCAGCCCACTGGACAGGTAAGAAGTGTCATAATACAAAAATATGAATACACACTGTCCAAATTGAAGCACAATTTTACATTCTGCAATTACATATCAAGATAATAGGAGAACAAAACTTTAACCACTTCCCACCCGGCCACTGCACATATACGGCCGGGTGGGAGCTCCCTCCTTCTGACTGGACGTTCCCGAACGTCCTTCAGAAGGAGCGGGATCACGCGGGCGCGCTCCCGCGCAGCCGCGCAATCCCGATGCGCGCGTGTCACTCGGACACGCCGCATCTCAGAGCGGCAGGAGGGCAATGTGATTTGCCCTCCTGATCCGCACGATGGCTGTGTGTAATCACAGCCATCGTATAGTAAACAAGGGGGAGGGGGTGGCAGATGACAGGAGATCGCGCCGCCACGTGCCCGCGCAGCGGCACGATCCCGATCTGCCTGTGTCCCCCAGAGACAGCACAACACAGGAGGGCCCTGTGATTGGCCCTCCTGATCACATGACGACTGTGTCCAATCACAGTCGTCATGTAATGTAAATAGAGAGCGTAGTAACTGCTCTCATCTCTTCCTCTCCTCACACAGAGCCTGTCAGTGAGGAGAGGAAGAGAGATCTGTGCTGCAGCCAGGAGATCAGTGAGTAATAAAGCTGTTTGTCTGCTGTTTACCCACTGATCACCCAGCTAGTGTCCCCAAAACACAGTGTCCCCAAAACACAGTGTCCCCAAAACACAGTGTCCCCAAACAGTGAAAACACCTGTCAGTGAACATCTGCCCGTCAACAACTGGCACATCTGTCCGCCAACAGCGGGCACATCTGTCCGCCAACAGCGGGCACATCAGCCCGTCGTCATCAGGCACATCTGCCCGCCTGCCATCAGGCACATCTGCCCGCCAGTCATCAGGCACATCTGCCCGCCAGTCATCAGGCACATCTGCCCGCCAGTCATCAGGCACATCTGCCCGCCAGTCATCAGGCACATCTGCCCGCCAGTCATCAGGCACATTTGCCCGCCAGTCATCAGGCACATCTGTAGCCCGCCATCAGGCACATCTGACACCGTCAACAGCTAACACATCAGCCCGTCATCAGCTGACACATCAGCCCGTCAACAGCTGACACATCAGCCCGTCAACAGCTGACACATCAGCTGCCCACCATCATCAGGCACATCTGCCTGCCTGCCATCAGGCACATCTGCCCGCCAGTCATCAGGCACATCTGCCCGCCTGCCATCAGGCACATCTGCCCGCCTGCCATCAGGTACATCTGCCCGCCTGCCATCAGGCACATCTGCCCGCCAGTCATCAGGCACATCTGCCCGCCAGTCATCAGGCACATCTGCCCGCCAGTCATCAGGCACATCTGCCGCCCGCCATCAGGCACATCTGTCGCCCGCCATCTGACACCGTCATCAGCTGACACATCAGCCCGTCATCAGCTGACACATCAGCCCGTCAACAGCTGACACATCAGCCGCCCACCATCATCAGGCACATCTGCCCGCCCGCCATTAGGCACATCTGCCAGCCGCCATCTGCCCACGATCAGGCACATCTGCCACCCACCATCTGGCACAGCCGCCCACCATCTGGCACATCTGCCGCCTGCCATCTGACACATCTGCCCGCCAACATGACAAAAAGGTCTTACAGCGCAGAGGAGGCTCTCCAAATACTCCAGAGTATGTCGGACGAGAGTAGCGGGGAATTCTCTCCGTCAGACTCGGATAGTGACTATGAGCCAGTGGAAAGCAGTGGCTCCGAGTTGGAAACAGAGGAAGATACAATCCTAACAAGGAGAATCAGGAGAAATGAGCAGGAGGAGGCATTCACCAGCAGCGCAGCACTCCAGGGCATCCACCAGCAGGCATCCACCAGCAGCGCAGCACTCCAGGATGATATGCAGGCATCCACCAGCAGCCCAGCACTCCAGGATGACATGCAGGCATCCACCAGTAGCGCAGCACTCCAGGGCATCCACCAGCAGGCATCCACCAGCAGCGCAGCACTTCGGGATAGGCGGGCATCCACCAGCACTTCTGCAACCTTCCTAGAAGATAGGCCAGATGCTAGCAACGGATCCCATCAACGAGGCAGTGCCCATACTAGCCTCCCAGATGTTCTACTGTATCCAACATGGCTGCCCGATACATCAGTAGAACCTGTAATACCCCTTTTCACAGCCCAGCCAGGCCCTCAGATGCAGACGGAAAATGTAACCCCACTTTATTATTTTCATTTATTTTTTACCAATGAACTCCTAACCTACATTGTGGAGCAATGTAATCTATACGCCAGCCAACACATAGCCAACAATCCCAGTTCCTCATATGCCCGTCCTTTTGTTTGGAAACCCCTCACCGTAGAAGAATTTAAAATTTTCCTTGGCCTAACCCTCAACATGGGGCTGACAAAAAAAAATGAACTCCATTCCTACTGGTCTACCCAACCTATCCACCACATGCCGATCTATTCGTCATTTATGCCCAGAACCCGTTATGAGATGATCATGAGATTTTTACACTTCAATAACAATGCCCAATGCCTCCCTCGAAATCATCCCAGTTACGATAAGTTATTCAAAATTCGGCCCCTAATCAATTTTTTTTGCGCCAGCTTCAAGGAGATGTTTACCCCTGATAGAAACATATGTGTGGATGAATCCCTGGTGCACTTCACCGGAAGACTGGGAATAAAACAATACCTCCCCAGTAAAAGAGCCAGACGTGGGGTAAAATTTTATAAGGTGTGTGACAGGGCCACGGGTTACACATATGATTTTATGATTTATGAGGGAAAAGACAGACAGCTAAACCCCCCTGGATGCCCTACCTACATGGGAACAAGTGGCAAAATTGTCTGGCAGCTGATCCAACCATTACTTGGGAAAGGTTACCACCTTTACGTAGACAATTTCTACACTAGTCTCCCACTTTTCCGCCATTTGTACCTGAAGAACACTGTGGCCTGTGGGACAGCACGGACCAACCGCAAAGGCTTCCCACAAAGATTGGTCACCAAGAAATTAAGGAAGGGTGAAATGGCCAGTATGCGAACTGAAGAAGTACTAGCGGTGAAGTGGAGAGATAAAAAAAGAGATGTCTACATCCTTTCAACAATACATGACGACACCTTGGTGGAACTTCAGAGAAGAGGAGGCCCCATACAGAAGCCAAAATGTGTGCATGAGTACAACCTATACATGGGGGGGGTGGATATGAACGACCAGATGATGCAGCCCTACTTGGCCACCAGGAGATCACTATTTTGGTACAAGAAAGTCGCCATTTATTTGATGCAACTTGCCCTATTTAATTCCTATATCATTTTTTCTAAGTGCACCCAAAGTTCCCTACCCTATCTAAAATTCCAAGAAGAAGTTTTCACAGCCCTTCTCTATCCCCAAGGCCAAGCCCCTCAACTAATTCGCTCCGATGCGTTAGCCAGACTCCATGAAAGGCACTTTCCCGAAATCCTCCCTCTTACCCAAACAGGTCGCAAACCCCCAAAAAAATGTTGTGTATGTGCAAGTAGAGGAATTCGCCGTGACACCCGATACTACTGTCCCGAATGTCCCTCCGAGCCAGGGCTCTGTATTGGAACATGCTATCGGAGCTATCATACTTCACTACACTATTAGTACAGTGAAGGTGATTTTTTTCCACTATCTGCCATTTCTGTGAATGACCCGGACTGTTAACGACTATGCCTCTGCCAAACATGTTTCTGCCTTCAACGTAAATTGACCCGGACTGTTAACGACTATGCCTCTGCCAAACATCTTTCTGCCTTCAACGTGAATTGACCCGGACTGTTAAATGACCATGATTTTTGCCTGCCTCCTGAACTGATCATTTGCCCTGCCACTGTACAGCACAGGGGTCTCACATATGTGAGGGGCTCCAGAAAAGGTTTTCCGAGTGGAGAAAACATTTTTCTCCGGGTTTTTAGTTTTCTCGGATTAGGGTCTGGAGACTCGGAGGCTTCGTAGAGATTTGGGTGGGAAGAAGCCTCTACCCCTGTCCTCAGGTCTTACCTGACCAAGGCCCAATGTACAAAGTGCTGCCTGCTGCCACCTGAACTGGCCATGCCTTTTGCCTGCCACATGACCTTGCCATGCATTTGCCTGCCACATGACCTTGCCATGCCTTTGCCTACCACCTGGACTGGCCATGCCTATGCCTGTTACCTGAACTGCCTGCTAAACCTTAGACTGTACTGAACCATGTTCATACTTTTCCATATCTGTCTGCTGCCTGGACAATTCCTGGACATTTCCTTTGGCTGTCTGCTAAAACCACAGGTGAGCTTTTTTTTTTTACCTTTTGCTCAGCAGAATGTATTTTGGGGTGTAATTCTTGGTGTGTACATGCTATGTGTTAGAAGCCTGGAGGTGCTACTTGCATGTTGGGCCTCTGTATGTGGCCAGGTAGTGGAAAAGTCTCACACATGGGGTATCGCCATACTCAGGACGAGTGGCAGAATGTATTTTGGGATGTCATTTTGGCTATGTACATGCTATGTGTAAGAAAGATCTTCTAAATTGACAACTTTGTGAGAAAAAAAATAGGTTTTCATTTTCTTTCCACATTTTCCAAAAACTTGTGGAAAGAAATTACATGTTAAAAAGACTCATTATGCCTCATAGAATATACATTGGGTTGTTTTCTTTCCAAAATGGGGTCATTTTGTGGGTAATTCCATTGTCCTGGTGCTCCAGGGCCTTCAAAAATGTCATAGGTACTCAGGAAATGAAATGTGTAATTTATGCCTTTAGAACGCCTGATGGTGCTATATGGATGTTGGGCCTCTGTATGTGGCCAGGCTGTGGAAAAGTCTCACACATGGGGTATCGTCACACTCAGGACGAGTAGCAGAATGTATTTTGGGGTGTCATTTTGGCTATGTACATGCTATGTGTTAGAAAGATCTTCTAAATTGACAATTTTGTGAGAAAAAAATAGGTTTTCATTTTCTTTCCACATTTTCCAAAAACTTGTGGAAAGAAATGACATGTTCAAAAGACTCATTATGCCTCATAGAATATACATTGGGTTGTTTTCTTTCCAAAATGGGGTCATTTTGAGGGTAATTCCATTGTCCTGGTGCTCCAGGGCCTTCAAAAATGTGATAGGTACTCAGGAAATGAAATGTGTAATTTATGCCTTTAGAACGCCTGATGGTGCTATATGGATGTTGGGCCTCTGTATGTGGCCAGGCTGTGGAAAAGTCTCACACATGGGGTATCACCATACTCAGGACGAATAGCAGAATGTATTTTGGGGTGTCATTTTGGCTATGTACATGCTATGTGTTAGAAAGATCTTCTAAATTGACAACTTTGTGAGAAAAAAATAGGTTTTCATTTTCTTTCCACTATTTCCAAAAACTTGTGGAAAGAAATGACATGTTCAAAAGACTCAGTATGCCTCATAGAATATACATTGGGTTGTTTTCTTTCCAAAATGGGGTCATTTTGTGGGTAATTCCATTGTCCTGATGCTCCAGGGCCTTCAAAAATGTGATAGGTACTCAGGAAATGAAATGTGTAATTTATGCCTTTAGAACGCCTGATGGTGCTATATGGATGTTGGGTCTCTGTATGTGGCCAGGCTGTGGAAAAGTCTCACACATGGGGTATCGCCATTCTCAGGACGAATAGCAGAATGTATTTTGGGGTGTCATTTTGGCTATGTACATGCTATGTGTTAGAAAGATCTTCTAAATTGACAACTTTGTGAGAAAAAAATAGGTTTTCATTTTCTTTCCACATTTTCCAAAAACTTGTGGGAAGAAATGACATGTTCAAAAGACTCAGTATGCCTCATAGAATATACATTGTGTTGTTTTCTTTCCAAAATGGGGTCATTTTGTGGGTAATTCCATTGTTCTGGTGCTCCAGGGCCTTCAAAAATGTGATAGGTACTCAGAAAATGAAATGTGTAATTTATGCCTTTAGAACGCCTGATGGTGCTATATGGATGTTGGGCCTCTGTATGTGGCCAGGCTGTGGAAAAGTCTCACACATGGGGTATCGCCATCCTCAGGACGAATAGCAGAATGTATTTTGGGGTGTCATTTTGGCTATGTACATGCTATGTGTTAGAAAGATCTTCTAAATTGACAACTTTGTGAGAAAAAAATAGGTTTTCATTTTCTTTCCACATTTTCCAAAAACTTGTGGGAAGAAATGACATGTTCAAAAGACTCAGTATGCCTCATAGAATATACATTGTGTTGTTTTCTTTCCAAAATGGGGTCATTTTGTGGGTAATTCCATTGTCCTGGTGCTCCAGGGCCTTCAAAAATGTGATAGGTACTCAGAAAATGAAATGTGTAATTTATGCCTTTAGAACTCCTGATGGTGCTATATGAATGTTGGGCCTCTGTATGTGGCCAGGCTGTGGAAAAGTCTCACACATGGGGTATCGCCATACTCAGGACGAATAGCAGAATGTATTTTGGGGTGTAATTGCAATTATGCCTGCACCGTGTGTGAGAAATAACTTGTAAATATGACAATTTAGTGAAGAAAAAAAAAAAAATCTATATTTCTTAATTTTCCAAAGCATTGTGGGGAAAAAATTTCAACTTCAAAAAATTCACTATGCCTCTTACTAAATACCTCAGACTGTCTTCTTTCCAAAAAGGGGTCTTTTGGGGGGTTATTGTACTGTCCTGACATTTTAGGGCCTCAAGAAATGAGATCAGTGCATTAGGCCATCAGTGCATTAGGATTGATACATTTTCAATAATGCGTAGCATGGCTTGTAGACTCTATAACTTTCACACAAACCAATGATCATACAATTATCAGGATTTTTTTTACCAAAGACATGTGGTAGAATACATTTTTGCCTAAATTTTCGACAAAATTACATTTTTTTGGTTTCTTTTAAAAGAGAAAGTAGAAAATTTTGTTTTTTTTTCAAAATATTCGCTCTTTTTTCGCTTATATCACAAAAAATAAAAAATGAAGTGGTGAATAAATACCACCAAAAGAAAGCTCTATTTGTGTGAACAAAATGATAAAAATTTCATTTGGGTACAGTGTAGCATGACTGAGTAATTGTCATTCAAAGTGAGAGAGCACTGAAAGCTGAAAATTGGTCTGGGAAGGAAGGGGGTGAAAGTGCCCAGTATTGAGGTGGTTAAACAGTACCATTTGAAAGTATTCAGGCAGGCCCTTTCACTACATGCTTTGGTGAATTCATCCATAAATCTGACCACAAAAGAGGTAGGTATAGTGTGTATGGGTTTGGCAAAGTCAGCAGATAGAGGATTGGTATCGGTTGACTTAGCGGTTGGGGGGAGGGAGGGTTCCAAACGAGTTTGGGACCCAAAAAAAAAGCCTCTTGCACTATGCATGAATTTAAGGACAAAATAACATTTGTACACATTTTAGGGGGTGTTTAGGGCAATGCACTACAATGGAGCTGACAAAATACATTGTTAAGTGACTAGGCTAGGTGTGTATGGGCCCAGGATACCATGCTGGGGAGGTTAGTGAAGGAAACTATGCATGAAGGATAAAAAAAGGAGCAGGAGTCACTAAAAGCTTCCAGCATGCATGAGGACAAAGAGGACATTCACAGCATATTACAATCATGATAATTAGGGAATGATGAAATAAATCCAATACATTAGCAAACATTAAATACATATAATGTGATGTTAAAAGATAAAACTTACCTTAATTTAGCCCTTCGGCAGGACCTGTATGATGGCAGAACAGGTCTCTGGAATAATGATTCCCAGAGCCTGGGCGAGATGCCTGTCGAGAACTCGATGTCCTGCAGACTTCTCCCCATTGCCAAGTACCACAAGGTGGCGACTATCCTTTGTTCCGGAGTGATGGCTTGCCGCATGCAGGTGTACTGCTTGGTAATATAGGGGAACAGCAAAGCCAACAGACGGTGAAAAACAGGGTCCGTCACCTGGAGATAATTCCTGAAATCAGGATTATTCTCCTGGATCTCCTGCAACAAAGGCATGTGCGAGAATTGGTCACACTGGAGCAACCAATTCTTGGTCCATGAACTCCCCCTGGTCCCCCAGTCCTCCCCCTGTTCATGGACTGGGCTTGGGTCAAAGTAAGAACCCCAACACCAAGCCCCTGCATAGCACGAACTCTATACCAAGTAGGTAAACGCAACATGGCTTCAAAACGGTCAGCTGGTCAGAAAGAACTAACAGAACGCGCTGAAAATCAGAAAGGCCTGAGAAGAGAGAGTTGAAAATCAGAAATGAGCGGACAAGAATGCACTGAAAAAACAGATACGAACTGACTACACGCACTGAAAAACAGATACGAACCCACAACCACAAACTGAAGAGCAGTATCAAACTGAAAAGCACAAGGCTGAAAAGCGCAAATCGTCTCTCACCAAACTTCTACTAACACAAGATTAGCAGAAGGAGCCCAAAGGGTGGGGCTATTGAACTTCCTTTTTTCTAAAGCCGTCGTATGTGTTGTACATCAGCGCGTTCTTGCCGATCAGAATTTCTGACAACATTTGTGCGACCGTGTATATGCAAGACAAGTTTCATCCAACATCCGTTGGAAAAAAATCCACGGTTTGGTTGTTGGAAATTCTGATCATCTGTATGCGGCATAAGACATATCTGCATGTCCAGGGTTCATACATTTGCAGCTCAAATACCTACCGTTTCTGTAGCATACATAGCAGCAAGCATAAGACTATTGTGTACTGTGCAACAGACAAGAATTACAACCACTTGCCTGCTGGACACTTAAACCCCCCTCCTGCCCAGACCAATTTTCAGCTTTCAGTGCTCTCACACTTGAACAATTACTCAGTCATGTAATACTCTACCCAAATTATTTTTTGTCCTTTTTTCATACAAATAGAGCTTTCTTTTGGTGGTATTTGATCACCTCTGGGTTTTTTATTTTTTGCGCTATAAATGAAAAAAGACTGAAAATTTGGAAAATAAAAAAACACATTTTTCTTAGTTTCTGTGATAAAATTTTGCAAATTATTAATTTTTCCTCATAAATTTTGGCCACAATTTATACTGCTATGTATCTTTGGTAAAAATAACCCAAATTAGTGGATATTATTTGGTCTGTGTGAAAGTTAGAGTCTACAAGCTATGCTGCAAATCATAAAAAATTGATCATACCTGATGTACTGGTGGCCTATATCATTTCTTGCGACCTGAACAAGCCAGGAAAGTATAAATAAACCCCTTTTTTGAAAGTAGACATTCCAAGGTATTTAGTAAGATACATGGTGAGGTTTTTGATGTTGTCATTTTTTCCCACAATTTTTTGCAAAATGATTTTTTTTTGTCATTGTAATAGGTTATTTCTCTGCACGTGTATACCACAAATGACGCCCCAAAATACATTCTGCTACTCTTCCTAAGTATGGCGATACCACATGTGATATAGATATATACATATGATATGTGATATAGAGAGGCCCAACATGCAGGGAGCACCATCAGGTGTTCTAGGAGCATAAATTACACATCTAACTTGTTGACTACCTATTACACTTTTGAAGGCCCTGGAGCACCAGGACAATGGAAACGAACACAAAGTGACCCCATTTTGGAAAGCTAACACCCTAATGTATAATCTATGAGGCATAATGATCCTTTTGAATGGTTCATTTTTTTCCAAAAGTTTTTGGAATATGTGGAAAAAAATGAAAACACATATTTTTTACACAAAGTTGTCCATTTATAAGATATTTCCAACACATAGCATGTACATAGCAAAAATGACACCCCAAAATACATTCTGCTATTCCTCCTGAGTATGGCGATACCACATGTGTGAGACTTTTACACAGCCTGGCCCAACATTGAAATAGCACCTTCAGGCATTCTAGGAGCATAAATTACACATCCCATTTCTCAACCACCTATTACATTTTGAAGGCCCTGGAGCACCAGGACAATGGAAACCCCCACAAAATTACCCCATTTTGGAAAGCTATCACCCCAATGTATAATCTATGAGGCATAATGAGTCTTTTGAACATTTCATTTTTTTCCAGAAGTTTTTGGAAAATGTGGAAAAAAATGAAAATGCATTTTTTTTGCACAAAGTTGTCCATTTATAAGATATTTCCAACACATAGCATGTACATAGCAGAAATTAAACCCCAAAATACATTCTGCTACTCCTCCTGAGTATGGCGATACCATATGTGTGAGACTTTTACACAGCCTTGCCACATACAGAGGCCCAACATACAAGGAACACCGTCAGGTGTTCTAGAAACACATAGCATGCACATACCAAGAATTACACCCCAAAATACATTTTGCTGAGCAAAGGGTAAACATAAGATTACCTGTGGTTTTAGTAGTGCAGTTGTCCACAGGAGGATTGCACTGGTCCAGGCAGCAGGCAGGGACTTGGTCAGCAAAAGTGAACGCAATTGTCCAGGCAACAGGCAGGAATACTGTCAATAGTCAATACAGGCAGCAGGCAGGGATACTGTCCATATACAGTTCAGGGTCAGTGCAGGCAGAGATTGTCAGCAGTGCCAAAATATTGGTCCTGGTCAATAGGCAGGAACATGGTCCATGTGGTGTGGTCAGTTCATATGACAGGCAGAGGCATGATGGCATAGGTCCTACAGGCAGCAGGCAGAAGTATGGCCTCATTCAGGACAGAATGGGGACAGGGGTAGAGGCTTCTCCTACCCAAATCTCTTTGAAGCCTCCGAGTCCCCAGACCCTATTTTAGGAATGAGAAAACAAAAAAAATGTTTTCTTCATCCAGAAAAACAATTCTGGAGCCCCTCACATATGTGAGACCCCTGTGTTATGAATCCCACTAGTCTAGTGGCAGGGTACAAGATCAGTCCAAGAGGCAGGCAAAAAGCATGGTCAAACAGTCCAGGGTCAGTTCCAGATCAGGCAGAGGCATGTACAAAATCGGTAGGCAGAAGTGTGGTCGAATAACAAGCCAGGGTCATTTACAGAGCAAGCAGAAACATAAGGGGCATGAAGGTAAATGGCAGGAAGTGAGGGTTATGTTTACCATACTTCACTAATAATTTAGTGAAGTATGGTAACGGCAGAAACAGTCAATTATGCAGAAGCCTGGTTGGGAAGGACATTGGGGACAATAATAAGTGGTGTCTCTTCTAACTCCTCCTCTGGTGCACACCCGGCATTTTTTCTGACGTTTTTGGCCTGTTGGTCTGGGAGGGATTTTATCAGGAAAGTGGCGTTCGGAGAGTCTGCTAATCACATTGGATCAAATGTTTTCTGGTGGGTCATATGGGAATATAAGGGCAGTGGTGATTTCCCCCTGGTACTCAAGGAAGGGTTTGGGGCTTTCAGTGGAATTGCGGTAGATAATATAGCTGTTGTATATGGCCAAATTAAACAAATAAATTGATACTTTTTTACACCACTGGTATGTTCGTCTTGTGGCAAGGTAGGGTTTGAGCATTTGGTGGTTGAAGTCGACACCATCCATGAACATAATGGGGGTCATTTACTATAGAGCTGCGGCGCTAATTACCGCGAATTAGCATTAATAGCGATAATTAGCGCGAAAACGGTATTCACTATAGTGCTGGTGAGACTCCCAAAATTTAATTTACTATAGTTCCCTGAAACCAAATAGCGCCCAAACCCTTACTCTGCTAAAACCTGGAGAATTGCACATGGAAATAATGTTTAGAGCATGATATAATTGCCTAAATAGTACTGAAATATGCGGTATATTATTTAATCTGCTTTTATACTGTGTGAAAAAGTGATTTCTACACTGAAATATCTTTAAAAGTCTGAGAAGTGAAAAATTCCCCGTTTTGGACAACTAGGTGCCAACACAACTGAGCATGCTCAGACCTGAAAATAACTCTCATTTTAACTCAAGTGTCTTTTTTAGCCGGCACTATAGTAAATACCAAAATGAGAGCTATTTAGCCACTTCAGCCCCGGAAGGATTTACCCCCTTCCTGACCAGAGCACTTTTTACAATTTGGCACTGCGTCGCTTTAACTGCTAATTGCGCGGTCATGCAATGCAGTACCCAAACAAAATTTGCGTCCTTTTCTTCCCACAAATAGAGCTTTCTTTTGATGGTATTTGACCCCATTTTGGAAAGTAGACACCCCAAGCTATTTGCTGAGAGGCATGGTGAGTATTTTGCAGCTCTCATTTGTTTTTGAAAATGAAGAAAGACAAGAAAAAAAAATTTTTTTTTCTTTTTTCAATTTTCAAAACTTTGTGACAAAAAGTGAGGTCTGCAAAATACTCACTATACCACTCAGCAAATTGCTTGGGGTGTCTAAACGGGGCATTTGCGGGAGTTTTTTGCCACCTGGGCATTCCATGGCCTCCGAAACTGTGATAGGCAGTGAAGAGTGAAATCAAAAATTTACGCCCTTAAAAAGCCTGAAGGCGGTGCTTGGTTTTTGGGGTCCCGTTTCGCGGCTAGGCTCCCAAAAAGTCCCACACATGTGGTATCCCCATACTCAGGAGAAGCAACAGAATGTATTTTGGGGTGTAATTTCACATATTCCCATGACATGTTTGAGCAATATATCATTTAGTGACAACTTTGTGCAAAAAAAAAAAATTGTCTCATTCCCGCAACTTGTGTCACAATATAAAATATTCCATGGACTCGACATGCCTCTCAGCAAATAGCTTGGGGTGTCTACTTTCCAAAATGGGGTCATTTGGGGGGGTTTTGAACTGTCCTGGCATTTTATGCACAACATTTAGAAGCTTATGTCACACATCACCCACTCTTCTAACCACTTGAAGACAAAGCCCTTTCTGACACTTTTTGATTACATGAAAAAATTATTTTTTTTTTTGCAAGAAAATTACTTTGAACCCCCAAACATTATATATTTTTTTAAAGCAAATGCCCTACAGATTTAAATGGTGGGTGTTTAATTTTTTTTTTTCACACAGTATTTGCGCAGCGATTTTTCAAATGCATTTTTTGGGGAAAAAACACACTTTTTTAAATTTTAATGCACTAAAACACACTATATTGCCCAAATGTTTGATGAAATAAAAAAGATGATCTTAGGCCGAGTACATGGATACCAAACATGACATGCTTTAAAATTGCGCACAAACGTGCAGTAGCGACAAACTAAATACATTTTTAAAAGCCTTTAAAAGCCTTTACAGGTTACCACTTTAGATTTACAGAGGAGGTCTACTGCTAAAATGACTGCCCTCGATCTGACCTTCGCAGTGATACCTCACATGCATGGTGCAATTGCTGTTTACATTTGACGCCAGACCGACGCTTGCGTTCGCCTTAGCGCGAGAGCAGGGGGGACAGGGGTGTTTTTTTTTTTTTTTTTTATTTTTTTTTTTTTTGCTTTTTTATCTTATTTTTAAACTGTTCCTTTCATTTTTTTTAAAATCATTTTTATTGTTATCTCAGGGAATGTAAATATCCCCTATGATAGCAATAGGTAGTGACAGGTACTCTTTTTTGAAAAAATTGGGGTCTATTAGACCCTAGATTTCTCCTCTGCCCTCAAAGCATCTGACCACACCAAGATCGGTGTGATAAAATGCTTTCCCAATTTCCCAATGGCGCTGTTTACATCCGGCAAAATCTAAGTCATAAAATGCTCATAGCTTCCGGTTTCTTAGGCCATAGAGATGTTTGGAGCCACTCTGGTCTCTGATCAGCTCTATGGTCAGCTGGCTGAATCACCGGCTGCATTCTCAGGTTCCCTGTTGAGACAGGAGAGCCAGAGAAAAACACGGAAGACGGTGGGGGGGGGCATTCCCTCCCACTGCTTGTAAAAGCAGTCTAGAGGCTAATTAGCCGCTAGGATTGCTTTTACATGAAAGCCGACCGCTGGCTGAAAAGAATGATACCAAGATGATACCTAAACCTGCAGGCATCATTCTGGTATAACCACTCAAAGTCGTGAATGGCGTACCTGAAGACCAAAAAATGGTTAACAATAAAGCACAGTAAACGGTAAAGTATAAAAAATTGCATACCTGAAAAGCAAACATGATAAAACATAATAACAATAAAACATTGCAGAATAGAATACAGTAAAAAAGAGCAGAACAATAGAGAGAGAATAGAGAGAGAGAGAACAATAAAACGACAACTATTTTTTTTATTTTATGTTTTTGCTTGTGTTTTTTTTTTTTTTTATTTACACTTTGTTTTGTAACTAACTTTTATAACTGTAACCGGTTCCAGGTTCGGGTCTCTCAAAATGCGATGGCATCTTGGGAGACTCTGTGAATGTGTGCCTAGTCTGTGGAATGCTGTACCCTACGCTAATACGCAACTAGTGAATGGTAGCGTTCAAAACATTCACCAATACAAAGACCAGGATTGTCAGGACAGGAGGGACAAAAATAGCGGGTGTCACGCTTATATCCGCGCTTGCTGCAGATACGACATCTTTTTTGGGGGGGTTCGTTGGGTAGGGGTACTCGGGAGGACATAAAGAAAATGCCTCTCATGCAGCTGACTGCATTTGGTTGGGGATGTGAATGGGGGAATTACGGGCGCTGCAGAAGTGGTGGGTTCCCAATTAGGATTGGCGAATGCAGCAGGAAGGGCACTATGGGCACGACGGGCCTTTGTTCGTCTTCTTGGTGGCAGCGGGACACAACTTGTGCTTGCCACCTCACCAGCTTGAACTGCACTTATGGAACTCGCCACGTCACCAAGTGTTACTGCAGTGCTGGTTTGACTACGACCGGGGTGTACTAGGCCGCTGGTGCTTGCCAGTTCACCAAAACGCTACCAAAAAATCTGTTAGCGATCGCAGGGATCAGGCCTGACTCTCCGAATGCTGCAGTTATGCGTTTAGTGTTTTGTAAGTGACAGTGATCGATCGATACTGCACTTGGGTGGGCTGGGCCGGGCGGAGGGGCAAAACGCAGGTGCTAGCAGGTATCTGGGCTGATCCCGCTAACACTGCGTTTTTGGGAACCCTAAACTGCTGGGGACACTAGTATAGGTCTGATCGGATCAGATATTGATCCGTTCAGATACTATACCACTAAGGGAGGCGTATGCTGCGTGCGTGGGTGTTAGCGATACTGTCGCTAACCTGACGCTGCCTGGGGCTGGTGCTTGCCAGTTCACCAAAACGCTACCAAAAAAACTGTTAGCGATTGCAGGGATCAGGCCTGACTCTGCGAACGCTGCAGTTATGCGTTTAGTGTTTTGTAAGTGACAGTGATCGATCGATACTGCACTTGGGTGGGCTGGGCTGGGCCGGGCGGAGGGGCAAAACGCAGGTGCTAGCAAGTATCTGGGCTGATCCCGCTAACACTGCGTTTTTGGGAACCCTAAACTGCTGGGGACGCTAGTATAGATCCGATCGGATCAGATGTTGATCCGTTCAGATACTATACCACTAAGGGAGGTGTACGGTGCATGCCATGGGTGTTAGCGGTACTGGCGCTAATCTGACGCTGCCTGGGGCTGGTGCTTGCCAGTTCATCAAAACGCTACCAAAAAAACTGTTAGCGATCGCAGGGATCAGGCCTGACTCTGCGAACGCTGCAGTTATGCGTTTAGTGTTTTGTAAGTGACAGTGATCGATTGATACTGCACTTGGGTGGGCTGGGCTGGGCCGGACGGAGGGGCAAAACGCAGGTGCTAGCAGTTATCTGGGCTGATCCCGCTAACACTGCGTTTTTGGGAACCCTAAACTGCTGGGGACGCTAGTATAGATCTGATCGGATCAGATATTGATCCGTTCAGATACTATACCACTAAGGGAGGCGTATGCTGCGTGCGTGTGTTAGCGGTACTGGCGCTAATCTGACGCTGCCTGGGGCGACGCATATCACCGCCGGGTGATCAGTGGCTAAACCTTTATTCGGTAATAAACGGCGGTGCCCTGACACTATAAAAAATAAACGAACTAACCAGCGTCACCCGTAACGGTTATACGGTGATCAGTGGTGAAAGGGTTAACTAGGGGGCAATCAAGGGGTTAAAACATTTATTAGATTGTATATGGGGGTCCCTGTCGCTATAAAACGCTGACGGCGAACCTAAATATTTACGTCCCTAACTAGCGTCACCAGCGACACTAATACAGCGATCAGAAAAATGATCGCTTAGTGACACTGGCGACAGGGGGTGATCAAGGGGTTAAAACTTTATTAGGGGGGGTTAGGGGGGTATCCTAGAACTACAGGGGGCTAACACTAACTGCCCTACCACTTCTAACTGTCACAAACTGACACCATGCAGTAATCAGAAAAAAAAAAAAACACTGCTTGGTGTCAGTTTGACAGGGGGGGAGGGGTGATTGGGGGGGATCGGGGGGCGATCGGGGGGGGGATCGGGGGTGTAAAGTGTGCCTGGCATGTTCTACTGTGTGTGTGTGTATGTGTTGTGCACTCACATGTCTTCTCTCCTCGGCGCCAGAACGGAAACTGCCGAGCCGCGGAGAGATGACATCACATCCTCTGGCTCTGTGTACTATACAGTGGCAGAGGATGTTTCTCATTGGCTGGGAGTGATCGCGAGGGGGGGGGCCACGATCGGATGGCCTCCCCCTCATCTCTGATCGCTGCCAGACAAAAGCCGACCGCCGCTGGCACCGGGGGGGGGGTCCGAATGGACCCCCCGACCGCGGGAATTCAATCACGTACCAGGTACGTGATTTTGACTGCCGTGCCATTCTGCTAACGTATATAGGCGTGAGGCGGTCGGCAAGTGGTTAGAGAGCATTTTTTTTAAATGAAAATCTGCTCTATTCTAGTCCAAATTAAGTATTAGCCATTGATTCTAATGGAACAATTGTAAGTTTCACAAAAAAAACCTTTTAATGTTGAGATTAAATGTATCTTTCTAAAATAAAGATACATTTGTGAAATAAATTTTCCTTTGCAACATTGTTGCTTCTACTTGATTTTAAGACTACTAGAATGTGGAATGTTTTGATGTTTTGGTAAAATATATTTTTCCTGACAGAATCCATGGCAGCCTACGTGTGGTTAACCCCGCCTCCTCTCCAATGCTATAGGACCCCATTCCCATAAAAGAGTACTCACCACTAGCTACTGCGTTCCTTTTTTGTCCTCCTCCAATGGACCTATTCAAGGCGTTCACGTCCGGTCGGACGGATCCAGGATTATGGCATACCTCTTGCGGTGCAGCTCAGGGCCCAGCCACGGGCGGGCGAGTAGCGTTTGAGGCTGAAGATTTTCCCCTTGTGGTGGAGGGATGGTTGCCTCTGTATGCTGAAAACTTCTGGACGTACCAAACGGCTGGCAAGGTCGGAAGCATGTTTGTCTCCATGGCAGTGTTTTCTATGTATCCTGTCTTTCCCCAGGTATCTCCGGTCTCTATATCAGCGAGACCGGTCGTTTTGGGTCCTTTTCCGCCCCTCATGGCGGCTGGAGCGCTGGTGCGTTCCAGCCTGCTTCACTACTTCCGGGTACGGCGTTCTCGCTGTTCGCGCATGCGCAATAGCCTCCTCGAGACCGAGGCTTGGCTCGCGCATGCGCAGTACGGCATAATGCCCTGGAACCGCGCGTGCGCGGTACGATCGCTGACCCATGGCGCGGGCGCGTCATGGGCGGTGACGTCACGGGCGGGGAGCTTTAAATGCCGCTCTGAGACTCCCTCACAGTGGGTTTTCCCTCGCAGTGAATGGGAGTGCAGCGGTCTTCCCCATGCCCAGCACTGGTCAACTTTAGGTGAGTGTTTTGAGCACTTTGGTATACTTTGTGCGTGGAAATGTTAAAATGCATATACTTGTTAAAAAGAAAAAAAAAAAAAAAAAAAAAAAAAAACAAACAAAAATATATATATTTTATATTCAAAGTTTAAAAAAAAAAAAAGGAAATAATATAATATAAAATAAATTAAAAAAAAAAAAAGAAAGAATATATATAATATATATAAATAAATTTTCTCCTTGATATATGATGAGATGTTGTGACTCTTTAGGGGCAACGGACTCCTTCTTACTGGTTTGTTGGCCCATCTAGGCCATTTTTTCTCTCTTTTTTGCAGACCAGCTGCATTGTATCGCACTTCTTATAGAAGAAGCAAATTATGGATAGTTCACCGCCTTTAAGTGGCCAGCCCTCTCGCACAAGGTATGTGCTTAAGAGGGGAGGGGTGGAAGGTCAGTCGCATGGTATATGCGTTTTCTGATGACGGTCCCATCATTTTCCCTTCCCTATTGTGCTTTTTTTCCAGCCCTTCTAGATCGGACCCTCAGATTCCGGTCCAGAATGTTAAAGACCTTGCCAGGCCACAACGCCAGTCTCCTTCAAGATCCAGACGAGACTCTGCTTCTGGAGACCACCACTAGAGGAGACGATCTCATTCCTCCTCCAGACACCGCTCCCACCGCCATGACAGCCGCTCTGATCGTAGAGCCTGCTGGGGATGTGGAACAAGAGTTCCGGAGGGCAAATCACTATGTGACCGGTGCTATGCCCGGGCGGTCAGGGAAAAGGAAACAGAGACCCAGCATTTGGAATCTCTAGTTAAACGTGTGGTACAGCAATCCCTGAAAGAGTTGGATTCACCCCACACGCTGAGCCAGTCTACGGTACTGTCTGGCCCCCCGGCTGATGAGGCCCGTGAAGACCCGGGCACGCCCCAGCCTTATGCGGCCTCTCTTGATTCCTCAGATGATGATCTTCGGGAGGAAGAGGAAATCGGAGGCTTTGACTTCAACATGGTGTCACCTTTAATTAAAGCAATCATAGAGGCCCTTAAATGGGAGGATCCCGCTACTCCCCCGGCCAAGCAGAAGAAATTCTTCAAACACCTCGGAAAAGAACGTTCAAACTTTCCGCTCCTTTCAGAGCTGAAAGATATTATAGATGAGGAATGGAGCAAAACGGATAGGAAATCCTCTATGGTTAACAAAACCTCCAGATTGTACCCCTTCAAGTCGGGAGAGGTGAAATACCTAGAGAATGCTCCCCTTGTAGACGCTGCCCTGATGCGGCTGGCTAAACATGTCACTCTTCCCCTGGAGGATACGGTATCGTTCAAGGATGATCTCGAGAGAAGGATTGACCAGGATCTGAAGAGAATCTAGGGGTTGGCAGGCACGGCCTGTAAACCAGCGTTTGCTCTGGCAGCCATGTCAAAAGCCATGGAGGCTTGGGCGGAAAATGTGGATTCCTTCCTTAAGGGAATTTCGGAAGAACTGGCGGGAAGTTCAGCGGCCGCAGAATTAAAGCTAGCGGCAGTCTTCTTGGGGGAGGCATCCATTGATTTGATACGCCTGTTGGCGCGAGTTATGCTATCGTCAGTCACGGCCAAACGGGCATTATGGTTACGTCCTTGGCTTGCTGACCCTATTTCCAAACAGGCCTGGTGTAAAATTCCCTTCGAGGGATCCTCACTGTTTGGCAATAAACTCGATGATGCCATGTCACGTGCTACGGGTGGCAAGTCGGGCTTCCTTCCCCAGGATAGACGCCTTCTTGAGCGGAAGAAACCTCAGTTTAGAAGACGTCCCCCAGAGCGCTCCAGGGAAGCTCGCTCTTACAAGCCCGGGAGGGACTTCAGAAAGAACTGGAGCAGAGGTCAAGCTTCCTTTCGCAAGTCCGCTAAAGGCCAGACATCCAGTGGTCGTGAGCAGGCAAAGTCCTTTTGAGATTACGCCCGCCCAGGCGGGTCGGGTAGGGGCACGGCTAAGCCTCTTCCGGCACGTCTGGGTGGCCTCGATCTCGGACTTTTGAGTGATAAGAACAGTTTCAACAGGTCACAGATGGACCTTTTCCAATATTCCTCCCCCCAGATTTGTCTCCACTCTTCTTCCCCGGTCGGAAGATCAAAGGAAAGCTCTTCTGTCCTATGTGGACCTTCTGAAGTCTCAAGGAGCAGTTGTACATGTCCCCAGGGACGAATGGTTTCAGGGGGTATATTCTCCCCTTTTCTTAGTTCGAAAAAAGAGTGGCTCTTGGCGCCCGGTCATAGACCTGACCTACCTGAACGAGTTTATAGAGCAAGGAAAGTTCAAGATGGAATCTCTGTCGACCATTCAGCAAGCCATTCAGCCAAACGATTGGATGATTTCCATCGATTTGAAGGACGCTTACTTCCACGTCCCAGTAGAGGAGCGGCTTCACAAGTACCTACGTTTCCAAGTAGGGCAGGAGCATCTGCAGTTTATTTGCCTCCCCTTCGGGTTGACAACCTCCCCCCGGGTCTTCTCAAAGATCCTCTTAGCCACGGTGGCCCTCATAAGGTTAAAGGGGGTGCGGCTCTACCACTACCTCGACGACCTCCTGGTTCTATCTCAAAGCAGGGATCGGCTGCTGGCCCACCGGGAGCAGGTGATCTCCGCTCTATCCAGCTTCGGGTGGCTTCTGAATCTTGCAAAGAGCCACCTAATTCCGACTCAACGCCTAATATATCTGGGAGCACAGTTCGACACCGTAAGAAGCACTATTTCTCTTCCACTACAGAAAGTTCCGGTGGTCCGGGACAGAATTGCTCGGGCTCTACATGCCTCACACCTGAAGGCCTCTCAGTGTCTAATAATCATCGGCACGATGGTCTCCACGACTCCCATGGTCAAATGGGCCTTGTGGAGATTACGTCCCTTCCAGTCAGGGTTCCTGCAGCAATGGGAAACAGGGGACAAGAATCAGGTCATCCGGGTGACATCATCAATGAGAAACAGCCTCTTCTGGTGGCTCCAACACAAGAACTTACTGACATGTCATTCCATTGCTCCCATCGCCTGGATCACGGTTACGACCGATGCCAGCGGGACGGGCTGGGGAGCCCTCTGCGGTTCGAACCTTGCACAGGGCAAATGGGATCCATGCCTGCCAGTCCCGGGTTCGAACGTCCTAGAGCTCAGAGCGGCCTGGTGTGCACTGCAGTCCTTCTCTCACCTACTGAAAGGGAACTCAGTATTGCTAAGAATGGACAACACAACGGCAGTCGCCTATGTGAAGAGGCAGGGGGGTACCCGGAGCCTCATTCTCCTTCGGGAAGTCGAGCCCATCCTTTCCTGGGCACAGAAGATCCTATGCAATATCTCGGCAGTGTTTGTCCCAGGGGTCCAAAATACCCAAGCAGACTTCCTTTCTCGCACCAAGCTGGACAACAACGAGTGGTCCCTGAATATGGAGACATTCAGATGGGTCTCATCACTGGGGATCGAACCCGAGGTGGATCTATTCGCCTCACGCCACAACTGCAAGTTGAAGAAATATTATGCCAGAGGTCATTGCAGCCAGGCTCTCGGGTCGGACGCACTGACGGATCTCTGGAGATTCAACAAGGCCTATGCCTTTCCACCGCTTCCAGTCATCCTGAGGTTCCTGCAGAGGCTCAGTTCGGAAACAGCCGAAGTGTTGATGATAGCTCCATACTGGCCGAACAGGCCATGGTTCCCTCTCCTTGTCCAGCTCAGCTTCAGGGACCCGGTGCCTCTCCCTCTCGGGCCGGACCTTCTTTCTCAGGGGTCAGTTCTGCACCCATGTCCGGCAGTACTGAGACTGATGGTCTGGTTCTTGAGAGGGAGAGGCTAATCTCGCTTGATTGCGCTCCCTCAGTGATCTCAACTCTTATGAGCTCAAGAAGATCTAGCACGAATAAAGTCTACAGTAGGATCTGGTCCAAGTTTGTGGATTTCTGCTCTTCTAACGGCAGGTCTTGTAGACACCCGAAGGTGCAAGACGTCCTCAGCTTCCTTCAAACAGGTTTAGACCTACCATTATCCATCAGCTCGCTTAGAGTCCAGGTATCTGCACTGTCTGCCTTCTCAGGGTCCTCTTGGGCAAATAATCCGTTAATCCGGCAATTCTTTCGTGGCGCTTCAAGGCTTAAGCCCCAAAGAAAATCCAGGTTCCCCAAATGGGATCTGCCACTAGTTCTGGATTCAATCTCGGGACTCAGTACTAGCGGGCCTTCCCCGCTCTCTATTAAGGACTTCTCGGCAAAGGTGGTCTTTTTAGTAGCCGTCACATCGGCAAAAAGGGTCTCTGAGATTGGCTCTCTGGGTTGTGAAGAACCCTTCCTGACGTTCTTCCCAGACCGGGTAGTACTCGTCCCTATGCTGGGTTTAAATCCAAAAGTGTCCTCAGTGTTCCATGATAATCAAGAAATAGTCCTTCCCACGTTTAAGTCTCCAGGATCTTCCGAAATTCATCCTCTGGATGTAGGGGAAGCAATTAAAGAATACCTGAGAATAACTTCTCCCTTCAGACGTTCTGACCATTTATTTATTTTACACTCAGGAAGCAATAAAGGGAAAAAAGCTTCGATTAAGACACTCGCTACTTGGATTGTTCAGACTATTCAACAAGCATACAGGGCGAAAGGCTTGGCTCCTCCACAGGCGGTGACAGCTCACTCCACCAGGGGAATGGCGGCTTCATGGGCGGCAGCTCGACACGTGGCCCCGGACACCATATGCAAGGCGGCCTCGTGGGCCTCTATCAATACTTTCATGTCTCACTATTGTATTGAGCCTGCTTCATTGTCCTCTGTAAACTTTGCTTTGAGAATCCTATCGGTTGATAGGGCAAATTAAAATTTTGGTTTGACTCAACATACCCACCCGTGTGGTCGGCTAGTTATTTCCCACACGTAGGCTGCCATGGAGTCTGTCAGGAAAAAGGAAAATTTATTATCAAATACTTACCGTAATTTTCCTTTCCTGATGGACTCCATGGCAGACGGAGTTCCCACCCATTGGTCATAGAGTAGGCTAGTTACGGAACGCAGTAGCTAGTGGTGAGTACTCTTTTATGGGAATGGGGTCCTATAGCATTGGAGAGGAGGCGGGGTTAACCACACGTAGGCTGCCATGGAGTCCATCAGGAAAGGAAAATTACGGTAAGTATTTGATAATAAATTTTCCTTTTTCTCTGTCACTTTCACTTGTTACTCTCACAACAATCTTTACCCCAAACTCACACAGGTGTCTTTATAATCCACAAACAATACCATTGCTGATGCAAATTTAAAATGAATCACAATTTTTTGTGCTTTTTATTATTTCCAAATATTCATAATTTGAGCCCAAAAAATGTGATATGTGTACCAACATCAGAAAGCAAAATGTAATTCCCCAAAATCTGAGGGTAATATTCTACTCTCACCCACAAAAAAACACCAAATATCACAGAATAAATCAAGAAGAATAACTCTTGAGTAATGTAATTCCATCACTTGTATGTCCAAAGAAATGCAGTATTTATGTGTTTTTATGTGTAGTTATGTGTAGGAGGTTCTCACATGTGGCAGCTCTGTGGCTTAGAGGTTAGAACTTCTGCTTAGCATCCCTGAGTGTATGGGTTCAAATCCCAACCATGTTGCTTAATGTAGACAATTTGTCTAATCTCACACGTCCTATAACTATGTCTAAATGTAGTATTTATGTGTAGGAGGGTTCAACCACCATTGTAAGTCTTTTCCAGATACACTATTTAGCCAAAAGTATTGGGACACCTGCCTTTACACACACATGAACTTTAATGGCAGCTCAGTCTTAGTCCGTAGGGTTAAAATTTGATTTGGCCCACCCTTTGCAGCTAAAACAGCTTCTGGGAAGGCTGTCCACAAGGTATAGTGTGCCTATGGGAATGTTTGATCATTCTTCCAGAAGAGCATTTGTGAGGCCAGGCACTGATGTTGGATGAGAAGGCCTGGCTCGCAGTCTCTACTCTAATTCAGCCAAAGGGTGTTCTATCGGGTTAAGGCCAGGTCTCTGTGCAGGCCAGTCAAGTTTCTCCACCCCAAACTTGCTCATCCAGGTCTTTATGGACCTTGCTTTGTGCACTGGTGTGCAGTCATGTTGGAACAGGAAGGGGCTTTCCCCAAGCTGTTCCCACAAAGTTGGGAGCATGAAATTGTCCAAAATGTCTTGGTATGCTGAGGCCTTAAGAGTTCCCTTAACTGGAACTAAGAGGCCAAGCCCAACCCCACATCATAATCCCCCCTCTACCAAATCATTTGGACCAGTGCACAAAGCAAGGTCCATAAAGACATGGATGAGGGAGTTTGGGGTGGAGGAACTTGACTGGCCTGGACAGAGTCCTGACCTCAACACAACAGAACACCTTGGGGATGAATTAGAGAGGAGACTGTAGGTCAGGCCTTCTCGTCCAACATCAGTACCTGACCTCACAAATGCACTTGGAAGAATGGTCAAACATTGCCATAGACACACTCTTATGCCGCGTACACACGGTCGGACTTTTCGTCTACAAAAGTCCAACGGACGCTGACGGACTAAAGCTGGCTGGTAATCCGATCGTGTGTGGGCTTCTCCGGACTTTCAACGTACTTTTTTAGCCTCAAATCCGACAGACTTTAGATTTGAAACATGCATCAAATCTTTACGTCGTAACTACGACGGACCCCGAAGTCCGCTCGTCTGTATGCTAGAACGACGCATGCTCATAAGCAAAAACTAAACGGAAGCACTCGGTCTAGTAAAACTAGTGTTCGTATTGTAGGTAGCACATTCATCACGCTGCAAAATCTGTGATCGTTGAATGCAGCGCATTTTATTTCTTCTTTACAAATGCTCTAAAGGACGAAGGTGTTTTGCTGTTCATAATCAGAGTTCTCCCAAACTGATTTCTGGATTCTTTTTCTCTTTGATCTCATGAATGATATAGTATGCATTTTAAAAACAATGTTTCCATACTAATAATACTTTTTCCCCTTTTTTTTTTTTTTTTTAGGTTTGTAAAGTTACCACAAAGAACCCATTATTCTTTTTTTTTTTTTATAGTGATTATTTTTTAGTTTTTAGATAAAGTTAACCCAAAGCACCGTTTTTGGTTATGTAAATTTTTTTATTTTCAAGACTTACCACTTGAACATTATTAACATTAGTAATGTATTTTTGGTGTGTTTTTTCCAAACTCAATGAGATTGTTGTCCCTTGTTAATTTAACATTGTGTGTAAAATCAATGATTTAAAAGAAAACACATAAAGTCTTTTGCTAAACTCAAAAAAGATCCATTTATTCATGGTCAAAATAAAATAAAGAGGAAGTCAACGCTGGAAAAAGTCGGTGTACCAGAAAATTGGGATCTTGCTGAGTCCATATAAGAGGGAGCACAATCTGGTCCAAGAATCCCAGAGATCAACAGCACCAGCAGATGATCTAGATGTCCCCAGACTGTGGTCCTACAACAGCCTGCGTCTTCTGTCAGACCAGACTGAACCCAGGTCATCACTTTCTTCTCTTCCCTGCAGCCTTTCCTCCACGCTGCCCTGCAGCCTTCCCTGTAGCCTTCTTTTGAGGCTGTGGCTCTGGTGTTTCAGTTGTGGCAGGAGGAGGAGGAGGAGGAGGAGGAGGAGGAGGAGGAGGAGGGGGGCTGCCTCATGTAGTTGGGTGTTTTGTGTTAGCGTGCCCTGCAGCCCCTTATGGATTGTTTCCCCAAATAGGCGCTCACAAATGAGGCGCTGCTCCCAATCCATCTGAAGAAGCCTGCTGGCTAAGTAGCAGCCATAGGATTCTTCCGCTTCGGGGGGGCTCCTTAAAAAATGGGTGGCCTCTTGCATGAGGCGCAGGGATGCGTCCTGTGTGACCATCCCCTTCCTGGCCCTTTTTTTGGGAAGGTGGAGGGGAGGCACTTGGGATTCGGTCAGGCTCCTACTGGGCCCAGCCACCTCACTTGGCCCAGCCACCTCACTGGGAGCAGCCACCTCACTGGGAGCAGCCACCTCACTGGGAGCAGCCACCTCCTGCCTGACACTGGGCCCAGCCTCCTCCAGGATGATGGTGAATCCGGCCTCCTCCAGGCTGTCCATGGGCCCGGTCTCCTCCTGCCTGCCACTTTCCCCACATTCCTCCTGGATGGACTCATCCTGTGTATAAAAAAAGGACAATAGTTTGAGTATATTTTTTGGGTTCATCAATGACACACAGTTTGCTTCTCATGAATAGCAAATTCAATGTGAATACATCTCTTTAATAAAAGAGTCTAATCAGACACCCTAATTATTTCAAGCAGGTGCCAAACATATTTAGCCACTACTGTCAATTGATATGTATACACAATTTTGAGTGACAAATTATTTTAGACAATTATAACATCCAGTTAACATCATTAATATTAGTACAGTAAATATTTGTTAAAATAATTTACCTGACTCCAGATGGTCATATCTGGTTCATCCAGGATGGAAGACCCAGCTTGCTCCTCATCAGCCTCTGCTGGGGTGGAGGGAAGGGTGGAGGGAAGGGTTGAAAGTGATGGCCTGGCTTCATTCTGGTTATCCAGAAAACGGAGTTGATTGTAGTACCACAGCCTGGGTACATAAACATCATCTGCTGATGCTCCTGATCTCCTTGATTCTTATGCTCCCTCTTATACATGTTCCTCAAGACCCCAATTTTCTTGAGCAATGTCTCCATTGTTGCTTCCGGGATGGTCGCCTGGACAAAGGACAGAAGTCTCTCCAGCGTTGACTTCCTCACATGCTTTGCATAATACTGAGGGTGTTTCACCTCCCACAAATTCCTCATCTCTCGATATTTCGAAATAAAAGCTGTAAGGAACTCTGGATCCTTAAATAGGGGATTCATTATATCTGGAAAAGATGAAGTCACAAGACAAAAAACACTTTTATTATAGGTTTCTGCTAACCCCTCATCATCTTCTCCCTATGTAGGCCTCATCAATCTATCAAGCCATATAGGCCGCTTGCTACAAAGTCATGACCATAAAACCCAAAAAATATATATCTAAAATTACCTTCGTTTTGTAACGTCCTGGTCCACTATCACCTACCACAGAACGTACGTACGACACGTGCGCAAGGGCCCTCTTTACACACTACGCATGTGTGAAACTCCGCCTGCGTCGCCCGCCCCTGACGTTCGAAATTAACTCATGTTCTCCGCCCCCTAATTCGACGCACAGAACGTACGTACGACACGTGCGCAAGGCCCCTCTTTATACACTACGCATGTGTGAAACTCCGCCTGCGTCGCCCGCCCCTGACGTTCGATTTTAACTCATGTTCTCCGCCCATTTTTTGTTACGGCGCGTAGTGGAGTTAAATAATGGCGGAGACACCTGAAATGTTGACGACCTCAGGTAGTGGAGACAGCCCGGAGGCTGGAACGTCAACCAAATCTATGAGGCCTAGATTTAAGGCCTCTAATATGAGTTTTAAAGAGATGGTGGAGATGGTGGCCATTCTTCACAAAGACGACTATGATGGGAAGTATGGGCCGTACGCACGGCCAAATTTGCGCAAGGCCAAAATAATGGCGAAGGTCGTGGACACTTTGCAGGCATCTTTTGGGGTCCAGCGCTCCAGAGATCAACTGAGAAAAAGATGGTCTGACCTGAAACTCAGGGAGCCGGATCAATACCGACGTATCCGGAAAGTTCTTAAAAAAAGTAAGTACTTGTCGTGTTTTTCTCTTGTGTTTATTACCTTGTATACTGCTCCATGTGCTTTTCCTTCCTATACGATTTTTTGTTCATCGTTTTAAACGATCTTTTAATAAACCTTGTTACATATCTATAGATAGATCTATATATAGATATATATATAGATATATCTATATATATATCTATATATAGATATATATATAGATATATATATATATCTATATATAGATATATATATATAGATAGATATAGATAGAGATATATATATATATAGATATATAGATATATATATATATATAGATATATATCTATATATCTATATAGATATATATCTATATAGATATATAGATATATATCTATATATATATATATATATAGATATATATCTATATATAGATATATAGATATATATCTAGATATATATATAGATATATAGATATATATATAGATATATATATAGATATAGATATAGATATAGATATATATATAGATATAGAGAGAGAGAGAGAGAAATATATAGAGAGAGAGAAATATAGAGATAGGTAGATAGATAGATATAGAAATGTAAAACATTCTTTTTGAATATTTTAAGTTATCTTTATTTTTTTTCTTTACATTTAGTTAGATATTTAGAGATTTTGTTCCAGATATAGAGAGAGAGAGATCAAAAGATTATTAACTATATTTTGAGATATTGATATCTATCTATCTATCCGATATGTCTTTATAATTTTAAATATTGAGGTAAAATAGGAACTCTACACAAACCACTTCACTACAAATGTTGGAAAATTACTATGTACTAAAATATCTGTGTGCTAAGTAGATTAATAATTTTTTGTTTCACATAGGGGAAAAACCAACAAGAAGACAGTCCACCCCAAGCCAAACATGATTGGGAAATCAGCCCAAGTCCCACTGAGGATGTGGAGGAAGGAGAGGTGGGCGACATGGGCACCCCACCAGGTGAGTGTCTGACACACCAGCTTACGTTAATCTATGCATGGCTGCCTTTTGTTTAATGTAATTTGTCTACTCTATTTTAGGGGATCTGGTTGTGCTTGATTCAAGCAACAGCACCACCCCCGAGGATGTGGAGGAATTATGCTACATGGGCACCCCACCAGGTCAGTGTCTGAGACAACAGCTTTATTATGGTAAGGTAAACTATGTATGTGTGCATATTTCTAAAGACATTTTTTGGTTTCATTCCACTTTAGGTACAACAAGAAGTGACTATTTCACCTCTGAAAGTGCCCAACGGCTAATTGGTCAAATAATGGCCTGGAATAAAGACATCGATGAAATGCGTAATCGGCTGGATCGTATGCAGCAGGAAATGAAGGACATGATTGATGTTTTGGGTCGAATCTAAATGCCCTTTTTTAAACCCCAAAACATCAATCATGTCCTTCATTTCCTGTTTTGCTGACCCCATTCTGGGCCTTCTCTTTCTTTTTTTGGCTGAACATAAATGGCTGTTTAACCTAATTTAAAAAAGGAGGGCTGTTTCTCGTAAATACCTAAAAAATCCACAAAAAAATAAAACTTGATTTTCTCAAAAACCCAAAAAAAAAAAAAAAAAATTGATTTTAAAAAACCAAAAAAAATAACAAAACTTGATTTTCAAAAAAAAAACAAAAAAAAAAACAACTTGATTTTAAAAAACCAAAAAAAAAAAAAAAAACGTGATTTTAAAAAAACAAAAAAAATAAAACTTGATTTTAAAAAACCAAAAAAAATAACAAAACTTGATTTTCAAAAAACCAAAAAAAATAAAAAAAAATTGATTTTAAAAAACCAAAAAAAATAACAAAACTTGATTTTCAAAAAAAAACAAAAAAAAAAAAAAAACTTGATTTTAAAAAACCAAAAAAAAAAAAAAAAACTTGATTTTAAAAAAACAAAAAAAATAAAACTTGATTTTAAAAAAACAAAAAAAATAACAAAACTTGATTTTCAAAAAAACAAAAAAAATAAAAAAAAATTGATTTTAAAAAAACAAAAAAATAACAAAACTTGATTTTCAAAAAAACAAAAAAAATAAAAAAAAATTGATTTTAAAAAACCAAAAAAAACTAAAAAAACTTGATTTTCAAAAAACAAAAAAAATAAAACTTGATTTTAAAAAACCAAAAAAAATAAAACTTGATTTTAAAAAAACAAAAAAAATAACAAAACTTGATTTTCAAAAAAAAAAAAAAAAGCCTGTTTGCGAAAATCAAACAGCCAAAAATATTTTTTTGTGGATTAGGTAGAAATATTTAAATATAATTATATTTTTCTACATTATTAAGATATCATTATATTTTTGTCTATGAACATTTTATACTAAATGCAGAACTGAATGCATAACAACCATTAATAAAAACATCTCCTTATAGGAATTAAATAAATGTGTGGTTTGTTATTTCAAGGCTCAGTATCAGTTTGGTTATAATTGCAAAAAAGTTGTTTACAGTGGCAATGGAGCTTATTTAGACATTTAAAATTAAAATACAGTTGGCACTACAACTGCTCGACCATAACCTAGGAGACAGCCCAAAAGAAAGGCAAGCAATAAATATAATGCAAGATTTCCTCAATATTTTTTTTATTGTAAAAAATTATATATCCTGGCCCATTGCAATGGCCCCCCTACCCATAAAATAATTAACATATTGCTGTCTAACTTGACGGGCACTTTGGGGGGCCAAGCCAGTACGGACAGTATCCAGGCCCGTAAGGTTGGCATCTATTTGTCCGGCCTCAGGCCCAACTGTGCCTATATAATTCGGAGAATGTTTGTTTAAAAAGTTGTGCAGAATGCAGCACGATAAAATGATAAAATTAAGTTTGTATTCCTCCAAATTAATGGCTGTTTGAAACAGGCGGAACCGGCTGGCCAGAATTCCAAACGCATTCTCAACCACTCTTCTAGCTCTGGCCAGCCGGTAATTAAAAACCCTCCTCTCCGGGGTGAGGGTTCTTTGGGGGAATGGCCTCATGAGGTGCTTGCTGAGAGCGAAGGCTTCATCGGCAATGAAGACAAAGGGGAGTCCTTCCACGTTATCCGCATCAGGTGGCAATCCCAGGCCACCACTCTGGAGACGCTGGCAGAACTCCGTCTGGGCAAATACTCCTCCATCCGACATCCGGCCATTCTTCCCCACGTCCACATATAAAAAATCATAGTGTGCCGACACCACCGCCATTAAAACAATACTGTGGAACCCCTTATAATTAAAATAGTATGACCCCGAATGGGGTGGTGGCACAATGTGGACATGTTTCCCATCTATAGCCCCTCCACAATTGGGAAAGTCCCAACGGCTGGCAAAATGGGATGCCACAGTCTGCCATTCCTGTGGCGTTGAAGGAAACTGGGGAATCAAACAAGAAAACCAAAATCAATTAATTTGGAAGCTAACATTGCAAGAAAATTAGACAATTAAAAACATTATTCCCCAGCATCAGTATAACATTAAATAATTTAATTCTTCTGGAATAACTAATATGGAAAGGCACACTTATCAGATTGCTCACCCCCTCTGATGGAACATTGATTACATTTTAGGGGGTTGTGAAATCCCTAAAAAAGATTACTTTTAGGACACGCAGGAATTTAGGGACTAAAAAGGCTACAAGACTGCAGTTGTCGCACTCTGCAGGTGCAGTTGCTAACCAGCTTACAGTAAATGAGGTAATGTAAAAAGGCATTCATGTTGCAAGGAGTACACAATCACAGGCAAGGGCAATTAATGAAAACACTTTGAGGCTTGCATATGATTTGATGATGGAAATCAGCAGAGCTTCTGCTCATTTACTAAAGCACTGGAACAAATGCACTTGTAGAGTGCACATGCATTTTGCAAACTGCAACATATATTTGCTTTAGACAAATCAACACCACAGAACATTCAAGCAAATTTTTACGAGGGTGGGGGGGGGGGGGGGTTGTGAAATCTAGATAATTGCTAATTAGCAGCACACTATTTGGAGTGAGTTTAGGTGGGGGTGGGTGGGGGGGTTGGGAAATCTAGATAATTGCTAATTAGCAGCACACTATTTGGAGTGAGTTTAGGTGGGGGTGGGTGGGGGGGTTGGGAAATCAAGATAATTGCTAATTAGCAGCACACTATTTGGACTGAGTTTAGGTGGGGGTGGGTGGGGGGGTTGGGAAATCTAGCTAATTGCTAATTATAAGCACACTAAATACACTCAAACAAAATACATTCAAAATGAGTAGACTAGGTGGATATGTTCCCATCACTTCATGCTGGGAAGGTTATTGAAGGAAAATATACATGCATGACAAAAAATAACAGGAAAAAAATGCAGCATGTGTGAGGATAAAAAGGGGACATTCACACTATATTGCAATGATGGTAAGTAGTGTTTGAAGCAAGAAATACATTACATTATCAAAGATTACATAAAAGAACATGTGATGCTAATAAAAGAAAAATATCTTACCTTAATATAGTCCTTCTGCAGGACCTGGATGATGGCAGAACAGGTCTCTGGGATAATGATCCCCAGAGCCTGGGGGGAGATGCCTGTCGAGAACTTAAGGTCCTGCAGGCTTCTCCCTGTGGCCAAATACCGCAAGGTAGCGACCAGCCTCTGCTCCGGAGTGATGGCTTGCCTCATGCAGGTATCCTGCCTGCTGATATAGGGGGTCAGCAAAGCCAACAAACGGTCAAAAACGGGGTCCGTCATCCGGAGAAAGTTCCTGAAATCCTCAGGATTATTCTCACGGATCTCACGGAGCAAAGGCATGTGACAGAACTGGTCACGCTGAAGCAACCAATTCTTGGTCCATGAACTCCTCCTCGCCCTGTTCATGGACTGGTCTTGGGCTGAAGAATAAACTACAGCACCAAGCACATACAATGCACGAGATCTACGACGAGTACGTACAGGTAACATGGTTTCAAAATGGTTGGCTGGTCAGAACGCACTAAACAGAACGCACTGAAGAACAGCAAGGCCTGTGAAGAACGACCTGAAAATCAGGAACGAGCGGCCAATAAAACAAAGATTTCTCAATGCCAACTGACCAAACGCACTGAAAAGCAGATACAAACCTCACAAGCACAGACTGAACAACAGTTAAAACGAACTGAAAAATACGAGTCTCACAAGCGCGAATCGTCTCTCACCAAACTTCTACTAACACGAGATAAACACGAGATTAGCAGAAGGAGCCCAAAGGGTGTCGTACGGGCTATTGAACTTCCGTTTTATAGTCTCGTCGGACTTGGTGTACGTCACCGCGTACTAGGCTGTCGTACTTTTGTGTGGTCGTGTGTAGGCAAGTCCGTTCGTAAGAAAGTCTGCCGCAAGTCCGCCGAAGGTACGTCGGAAGTATGTCGGACAGGCTGTCGGACTTTTGTAGACGAAAAGTCCGACCGTGTGTACGCGGCATTAAACCTTGTGGACAAGAAGAGTTGAAGCTGTTATAGCTGCAAAGGGTGGGCCAAATGAGTTTTGAACCCAATACTAATACTGGGATGCCATTACAGTTCATGTGCGTTTATAGGCAGGCGTCCCAATACTTAGGCCAATATATTGTATATTGCTTGTGACACTGAGCATGGCTATGGACTTAGGGCTGGTTCACACCACAGAAATGCAGAAAACATGTGCAAGGCTGCCTGGTGGCTAAGAGGGTAGCAATTCTGTCTAGCAGCACCTGGGATGTTGGTTCAATTCCCCAACATGCTAATGCCTGTGTTGAAGTTTATATGTTCTGCCTGTGTGGGTTTCTCACCACAATCCAAAGACATGCTGGCATCCTGTTTGTCTCCTGTCGAAATAGGTTCTAACGTAAGAAAGTTAATTTTGGACTTTAGATTGGAAGCTCATTGCAGCCAGGGACTGATTAATGTTTATGAGCACTAATCATGCCCAGGGACTTGGACATTTCAAATTTTAGGGTTTACACTGCACGGGTACATATGCTTAGAAAACTGTTGCTTTGTTTATGTGGATGCAAATGGACTTTGATCTTTGTCCTGTAGTTGGAGATTTGATGCACATAGCCAAGGCTAACACAGTTGCGAATACTATTATGTGTTCCTGCTCATCAGGTGCAATCACTTTAGACATACATGAAGAGATAGATTGAAAGATACTGGTGGGCGTGTACTTCTATTGGGTGTGTTAACAATACAACCTCTCTTATATAAAGGCCTGCAGTAGGAAGGTTCTTTTGGCCTGAGAAAGTCAGGTTTTTTGCCTGTGATTTGTGGGGAGGAGGGCTAAAATCTTCCTTACGGAGTGCTGCTCGGCTTCCTAACTTAAGATCAGGTGTCATATTTGCCTTGGTTTTGAGTTGGGGGTGTTCTGGGGGGGGGACCCCTGGATAAACGAGAGGCCAAAGAAAGGCAGAACCAAAAAAGGACGTCGCCATGTCGCGAGGTCTGATGCGTTTGCGAAATTCTATGAGAATCCAGGTAAAGCCTGAATATCGTGGTGAAGTGGGTCTGAAGACGATCGCTGTGGATGTTTTACAGAAGTTGCTGAATTTACAGGTCAGTGATATATTTGCTCTCCAAGATTTTGTGGTCAGTGGTGAATACGATGTTTCTTTTCATACTGAGGATACCTGCCAAGCTGCATATGAGAATTGGGTGAAGGCGGATCTGGGAGGAAATTTGCTAACTAAGAAGATGGACGTCAGTTTATTATTTGATCCTGGATTGAAGACCATGACTGTACGTTGTTATAATCCTTTTTTGGAGCCGGAATTGGTGAGACAATTTTTGTTGTGGTATTGTGTGGGGGCTGATCGAGGAGAGAAGCTTTATAACCAGTATGGCATGTATAGAGGTAAACTGTGTTTTAAAGTACGCATGAAGAGGGATGCAGCAGGTTTTTGTAGAGCGTGTCATCCTCCCTGGCATTTACCATTGCTGGGGAGCGGTGTACTGTTTTCTATTCTGGGCAACCCCGTTACTGCAGGGGGTGCTTTCAATATGGACATATTCGTGAGGACTGCCCTTCTAAGCTTTGCTGTAGAGTGTGCTTGAAGCCGGGACACAATGCAGCGGAGTGCAAGGAAAAGAAATGTGATCTGTGTGGTTCAGGGGAGCATATCGTCAGAAACTGTCCGAAAATAGTGGGGAGGAAGATGTTCTCGTATGCGGAGGCTGTGCAGAGATGGCGGTTTACAGGGCAGAATGTGAGCCGAGAACCGGAGGAGCAGGAAACTGAGCGGGCAGATGACGGGGGTGAGCAGGTGGCCGGCAAGGAAGGTGGAAAGGCGCCGACCCCCCCCCAGACGCTGAAAACCCTGGTAGTAGCTCCGAGGAAGGTGTCGGACAGGAACTGCAAGGGAGTATGGGTAAAAGTGGAGTGAATATTAATCTGACAGAGGGGGATAATGAGATGCAGGTTGGTGAGGCGGAAGAAGCTGTGGCGGATGAAGGCATGGAGGGGGGGGAGGGAGGTGAGTGGAGTGTGTGAAGAACTGATCGCTTTGATAAAACAGGTGGAGGCAGAACAGGAGAGTCAATATGTAGATGAGGAGCTTGGTGAGTGGGCTGAGGATATGGAGGTGCTGGAGGTGAGTAGGAAGGAGGGGTCAGGATCAAAAGACTATTTAATGGCTACTCAAAGACCAGGGCCTGAGGTGGAGCAGGAGAGTGAGGCATGGAGAAAGAAGCCTAAATGGGACTTGTCTCTGGGTTTGAGCCCAGGTGGTGGTGGGTGTGTACTGCCAAGTTTAAGTATGGATTCACAAGTGTCAGATGGTTCAAGTGGAGCAACATCACCATTGGACTTGGTAGGTTCTCCTGCCATGCAATGTTTGGAGAGTGAATCAGTTGTTCCTCTTGTAAAAGGTACAGGGAACAGAAGTGGAAAACAGCTTCCTGATGGAGGGGTTTAGTGTGTTCTGCAGGATTTTTTTGATCCTTCTCATGGCTTTGTCTATATGTAGTGTGAATGTGCGTTCGATTGGATCTGTCTATCGTGGTGCAGCTGTTTTGTCTGAGTTGGCTAAGATTGAGTGTGATGTCTTGTGTTTGCAAGAGTGTGGTTTGTGGTATGCTCCAGGCCATGGGGACTGGTCTGCAGGACCAGCAATTTGGTCTTGTGCTGCGGAAAATAGAAGTGAAGGGGTGGGGGTGCTCTTTAAAAACCCAGAAATTAAAGTTGAATCATGGGAGGAAGTGGTGATAGGAAGAGTTCTGAATGTAATGTTTACCTACCTGGAAGAATCCTTTAAGTTGGTATGTGTTTATGCACCAGTGCGAAAAAATGCCTCGATGGATTTGTTGGAAATTTTGAGGCTCCACCTTGTGGGGAGAGGAAAGACCATTGTTGCTGGAGACTTTAATCTTATTAGGACTGCTGAAGATAGAGTAGGCCAAGGTGAAAGCCAGACCGATGTCACCAGCACAGCTTTTAATGCAATTTTGCAGGATTTTTGTTTGCAGGATGGAGCGGTTTGCTACTATAGAAATGGTAAAGCCGGTGAGTGTGATGTGACGTGCACAGGTGTAGGGGAGGGGCCTTCCAGCGGGGCAGAGGAGGAAGCGGTGGATCCGACTGGCGGCAATGCAGGACGGAGAGGCAGCAAGGGGTGAGAGCAAGCGCTGTCTCTGGTAATTCAGCACACCAAACCGAAGCCAGAGGCGGGCGACGTAATTCCGAAGAGAAGGATCCACAGCATCAGCAGACTGGGCGGTAGGAAGGTGTTTTACCCCCCGCCCAGCAGGACGGGTGCAGTGGCTTACGGGTGCAGCGGCTTATGGTGATGGAGATGGTCCCCCGGAGCTTGGTCTGGTGAAGAGCCCCCCCCGGTCCACCCCCCCCCCTCCAGGAGCATTGGGGTTTATACGAGACTCACCTTTTCCCCCACAGCGGCAGTATATGTGATTGGCACATCCTCTGAATACAGAGATAACAGCCTGTTTATCAAAAGGAGGGCCAGAGGAGATAGTGCTGTGAAAGCACAGCACATGAAGCAGCATTGAGAACACCATATACCAGCTGATTCAAGTAACCTCACAACAGAATCGCGGCAAAAACTTGGAACCACTCCTGAGTAAAGATTCCCCTTAAGCCTTAAGCCAAAACAGCAGAGGTATTCCCACGGACATTCTGATGACCCACGAGCAGAAGTGGACTAAGGTATGACTATTTTTGGTCTGAACTGTATTTTTTTTTTTTTTGTAAAAAAAAAAAAAAAATTTTATATCCTGTATGATACGTGGGGGGTCTCAGGAGGAGTGATAACAGAGGCTGAAAAGAAGCAGGAATAATAAGTGTAAGAAGTAAGGTGAATCAGAGGAGAGCTGAGTAGAGGGGGAAAAGAATATGAAAAGCCGCTCCAATAAAGTAACGGAACCTAAAAAACCAAGAGACAGTTTAAACACCAGCACTATACAAAAATATTTAAAAGACCCCCAAGTGAAAAGCCCAGTTATGGATAATAAACAACAAAGCACCAAAGATAAAAAGAAAGATCCTCTGAAAAACAAAGGAGCAGTAGGGGGGACCCCGAGAGGTGATATCTCCCCGGACAGGACCTGGACTTAAGTTCGGAACCAAGTGTAGAGGTATTACCAACGAAAACGGAGATCCAGGAAATGTTCGGGAAACTAGAAAAAGTATTAAAGGCAGAGGTCCTTAATTTAAGGACAGATTTGGGGTACCTCTTAAAAAGGGTGGAAGTGGTGGAGGAAGTTACTGAACAACACACGGTTAAGATGGAGGATCTAAAAACCCAAATCCAAGATCTCCAGGCGGGTCAGCGGGAGTTACTTCTGAAATTGGAAGAACAGGAGAATCAGAATAGAAGACAGAATCTCAGGATTAGAGCATTACCAGAGAGAAGAGGGGAAGATCTATTCACTATAATGAAGGAGATGTTCAATCCACGGTTGGGCAGAGATAAAAATGAGCACTTAAACGTCGACTGGGTCCATAGAGTGAGGAAACCCCCAAATATGAAAGAGGAGATACCAAGAGACATTATAGTGAGATTTCACCAGTATGAGGATAAGGAGAAAATCTGGAAAAGTTTGAGAGGAGCCCAACCAGTGAAATATAACAATAGCGATATACAGATTTTTGCAGATCTTTCTCCCAGAACTGTAGCAAGAAGAAGACATCTAAAACCATTACTGGAGGTCTTGAGGAGGGCAAACCTGAAATATAGTTGGGGATACCCTCTGGCGTTGGTGGTAGTGAAAGAGGGAAGAAGTTGGAGACTAAATCAACTGAAGAACTTACAGGATTTTTGTATAAATTTGAATATAGAGGTTCCCCTAATTACAGGCGAGGTCTTTGGCTAATAGAGGCAGGGGGGGGGGGGATGGGGGATGGGAGGGAGAGAGTAGTGCAGGAAAGGGGGCAATAAGCAATAAGCATTCAAGGATTGGAATAGATGACGTTCTCCACCCACCCTGGTCCACATTGATGGAGGGCAGGGAGGAGAAATAATAATCTGCGCCCACTGGAAGAGCCAGACCCTAGTGCACAGGGAGCGGGAGGCATGGTGAAAAATAGGTTAGATGCCACGGTCCCAAGGTCTGGAGACGGTGGAGGGAGGGAGGGGAGGGCGGTGGGGGAGAGGGGAGGGCGGTGGGGGAGAGGGGGGGGGAGGTGTGGAGGAGGGAGATGGGGGGAGAGGGGGGGAACCGCTGCAGATAGCACTTTCGTTGTTTGTTTTTTTTTGTACCCTGTAGTTCCTGTTCTCCTCCATGGGTTGATTGCGAACGACAGTCTGGGTAGGGTATTTTGGATAATGGGGAAAGAGAGTAGTGGGAGAGTTGAGAGAAGGGAGGAAGCTCACAGAGTAAATAATAATGGAAGTTAAATGTCTATCGTATAACGTAAAATGTTTAAATTCTGGGGCGTGACCGGATGCGGATGTTGTTGGAGCGTTGGAGTGTGGAGTGTGAGCGAGCGGCGGTTTGGGAACCTCCTGTGGCTTAGTACCGCTGGCGGAGTACACGGCCGGCATCGCCAGACTGCTCGGTGCCTTGCGGGGTGCCCCTATACTGCAGAGGACGGGTGTGGAAGAATCCCCTGGCGGAGGAACTGGCGCCCGCGACTTGAAAGCTGAGGCTGCTGCCGCTACTGCGCTTGCGCAACCGGAGCCCGGGGAGCTGTAAGCACTCGGAGGTACTTAGAAATTTCTGGGAGCAGTGGAGGTGAAAGTGAGGGGGTCCCCGCCAGGAGTCAGCTGAAGAACCTCGCAGAAGCTGGCTGGTATATAGACGCAGTGCCGCTGAAGTCTGGGGATCAGAGAGGACAGGTGAGCGGGACTTTTTGAACCAGGGCATAGTCCCTGACAGTTTGCTCTTTGCTACCTGTTGTTCTTGCTGCTAAGGGACGGTGTGCAAGTGACTCTGTATTACAAGACAAGGGGACTGAGGAGTGAGGGGGCAATTGGTGTACAGTTTCCACAAGAACGGAATAAGTAACGGTGTACAGTTTAAATATAGCCTGATTGAACATTACAGTGCTACTTGAACTGTTTTTGCTATTACAGACATCTGCCATTTGTGACCATTTGTGACCACTCTGGGTTCTGCTACGCACTGTGTCCCCCCTTTATTTCTTTTCCTCTTGGGTGACCCACATATCTTAAGTTAATTATGTCAAGGAAGAGAGGAGAGGAACCAGGTAACATGGAGAATCTGGGGCCTCAATCACTGCGATCTGCAAAAGAAAAGGGAAGTCAGGCGGCAGCAGCAGCAATAAAGCTGGAGAAATTCGCACATACCCCTGAACAAACCCCCACAAAAAATGGGCAAGCAATGCAAGTCAAAGCTCCAGGGGATAGGAAAAGTCAAGGACAGGCCTCATCAGCTGCAGCAGGAGTGGGACTTAAGTGTGTGAATAACAACAAAGGTATAGGGATGGTGGAAAAAGAGCATATACCGTTACCACCCAATGCTCCCGCCATAGACCCGGAACCCACCTTGCGGGAAGTATTGCAAGCAGTCAACGCGTGTAAAACTTCACTGGAGGGTCTAAGCTGTCCAATTAAAGAGGTTAAAGAAGAACTGTTAGCAATAAAGCAAGAATTGCAGAAGGCAGTAGAGAGGATAACAGCTCTGGAGGGAAGGGTGAGCCAAATGGAAGATGATGTTTTCCCACTACAGCAAGATGTAAAAATCATGAAGGATCAATTGGGTAAAATTACTGAAAAAATGGATGAAATGGAAAACCGTTTAAGAAGGGACAATGTAAGGGTAGTGGGGCTTCCAGAGGGGTGCGAGGGACATACTCCTAATGTTTTTTTGGAAGGTTGGCTCATAGAAGTGTTCGGAAGAGATGTATTCTCTCTACAATTTGCGATTGAAAGGGCCCATCGGGTCCCCTTCAGGGCTTCGCCTTCTGGAGGTCGGCCCAGGTCTCTATTAATGAAGTTCCTGAACCACTGCGACAAGATAACATTATTGCGCAAAGCTAGGGAGATGGGGTTTATTTCTTATAAAGGAGCTAAAATTTAATTTTTTTCAGACTTTTCACCAGAGCTGCAGAGACGCAGGGAGGGGTTTGTGGAGATCAAGCGCTCCCTACAAAAGTATGAAGTTAAGTATGCTCTACTGTACCCAGCTAGGCTGCGAGTGGAGGCAATTGGGGAGGTTCTCTTTTTTGATTCCCCGACAGGAGCAACACGTTGGCTCAAAGGAAATAAACAGAGACTGAAACTCAAGGAGAGGAGGCAAGAGAGTTAGGATACCCTTCATGAAGATTTGGGACGTTGGGAGAACTTTTGACCTGATATAGGGTGGTTGGGGAATTTGTATGGTTAATAGGAGTGAGAGAAGGGGATAGTATTATATTTAAAAATGTGGCAAGGAGCATATTTTAGGGGTGGTGGAGGGGAATATGGGTGGAATGGGCATGGCACCAGGAGTGTATGAGGCAGTCACGATTAAAGCCCCTTGGGCGTACCTGGTAAGGTGGGGGAAGGGGGGGTGGGAGAGGGATGGGGTGGTTGGTGTGGGGGAGGTGGGGGGGTGGGACTGTTGGGAGGTGGGGTGAACGGGGGTAATAAAATTAAAACAGAGTAAAAGTAGCACAGATTTAGTATTGGGGATATCACGTAAAGAAACAAGGGAGGGGGATTCAGGATTGAACACAAGTGTGGTAAAGGGAAGGAAGGAAAAAAGAAAAAAGGGGGAGCAGGATGAAATGCAAGTTAAGGGGGAACACTTGGGGATAACCACTAGTATGTATAGTAATAAGAGAGTAATAAGAGGAATAGTAGGGTAAGCCTTATAGGCTTCAAAGCACATCAAAGCACAGAGTGCAATTATAGATATATCCCTTTTTTTTTTTTTTTTGTCTAATGCACCTCATGGAATTGGAAGTGGGATTCTTTGTTAGCTGCCTTACAGGAATGGAGTCACAGTGGGTGTGGAGGTTTTTTGCACAATATATTTTATTAAGCTTAAAATTGGATAACTTTTTATTTCCTTATTTTTTTTCTTTTGGTTTTTGTACTATTGGGTCTTTAGGAGCCACTTCTTGCTCTTTGTTTTCTCGATGCAGTCTAGGGTTTTTAAGATAGGGTCCTGGAACATACGGGGGATGGGGAACCCAAACAAGAGATCTGCCATCTTTTCACTTCTAGAAATGAGGGGGGTGGGGCTGGTCTGCTTGCAAGAAACCCACTTGACAAAGGACACGACGAAATATCTTTATAATAGGAGATTTCAGGCCCAATATCACTCGGTCTACTCCACGTATGCTAGAGGGGTGAGCATACTGGTGAAACGAGGTGTGGTGTTTTCCTGTCGGCAGACCAGTATAGATGATATGGGTCGCTATATTTTCCTGTATTGTTCAATAGAAAATAGAATGTATGTCTTAGCTAACATCTATATCCCTCCACCTTTTAAACTTGAAGTGTTGTATAAACTAATGGAATTTATGTTGGATAAAACGGATATTCCGGTAATAGTAGTAGGAGATTTTAATGAGGTGCTGAACAAAGCTCTGGATAGATTCCCACCGAGAGCTCAAACATCTAATCTGGCAGAAGGCCGCTTAGGCCAGTTTTTGGTAGAGGCAGGATTGACAGATGCATGGAGGGTTCGGATTCCGGGAATAAGGCAATACTCCTGCTTCTCGGCCTCTCACTCCACCCTTTCTAGGATAGATTTAACCCTGGGGAACGTAGAAGCGCTACCGATAATAAAAGATGTAGCATACTTCCCGAGAGGGGTTTCGGACCATTCCCTGATGGTAGTCTCAGTAAATATAGGGGGTAGGGAGGCTCGGGGATTCTGGAAATTGAGCCCATACTGGTTGGAGTTATTGGGGGAACCAGCGAGGATAATAACAAAGCTAGAAGACTTTGTAAGATCTAACAAAGGCTCAACCACAATGGGTATACAATGGGATACCCTGAAGGCATTCCTTAGGGGTATACTGATCCAGGGGGTGGCAGGGGTTAAGAAAAAAGCAAGAGAGTGGGAGGAAGGGATTAGAAGAGACCTGGAGATGGCAGAGAAGCAATTTCTGGAGGATCCAACGCCAGTGAGGCAGAAACTATGGGAGGACAAACAAGAGTCTTATAGAATAGCAGTACTGAGGAAGGGGGAGAATAGGCAACTCTTTCAGAGTCAACGAGTCTTTGGGGAAGGAGAAAGCGTGGGACGCATGTTGGCCTACTTAGCGAAAACCAATTCCTCCTCCTCGACAATTCCTGCAATTAGGGCCCCAAATGGTGAGATCTCTTCTCATAGTTCAGAGATTACGGATGCTTTTGGGAAGTATTACGAAAACTTGTATAGGTCACAAGGGAAGGTCGGAGAGGAGGTCATGGATCAATTTTTCAGGAACATGCTAGTCCCCACCATTACAGTGGAGGATAAAGAGGGATTAGACGCACCAATAACGTTGGCTGAATTAAGGCAAGCAGTGAATGGAATGGCAAACCAAAAATCACCAGGGCCCGACGGACTCCCGATTGAGACCTATAAGCAGTATGGGAAAATCCTGTTACCAGAACTGCTTAAAACTCTGAACTGGGCACTAGAGGCAGGGAGGTTGCCTGACTCTATGACTGAAACTACTATTATTCTGCTTCACAAAGAAGGGGGGGACCCGCTAGAACTGTCGGCATATAGGCCAATATCCTTGCTGTGCGCGGATGCTAAGATTCTGGCAAGGGTGTTGGCGTCCAGACTTAACAAAACTATCTCCAAATTAATACACCCGGACCAAACAGGATTTATCCCCCACAGGACCACCAGCATGAACATAAGGAGGGCCTACATGAATCTCTAGACCCCGACAGAGAATATGGGGTCAAGAGCCATTGTGTCACTAGACATAACCAAGGCCTTTGACAGCCTGGAGTGGAGTTATCTCTGGCGGGTTCTGGAAGAATTCGGCTTAGGTCCCGTCTTTATTAAATGGATAAAAATACTGTACAAGGGCCCGAGCGCGAGGGTTAAGGTTAATAACGAGAGCTCACAAAAAATTTGCTTAGAAAGAGGGACGAGACAGGGGTGCACTCTGTCCCCCCTGCTCTTCGCCCTTGCCATGGAGCCACTAGCAATTTATATCAGGTCCTGCCCAGGGGTGAGGGGGTTTATTAGAAGAACAGGAGAGGAGAAGATTGCCCTGTATGCCGATGATGTCCTGCTGTTTCTGGGAGACATTGCAGGCTCCCTTGGGCAGATAATGGATACGATGGAGAGGTTCGGTAATCTATCAGGACTAGTGGTGAACTGGAGGAAGTCGGCACTCCTGCCAATAGATATCCCTAATAACTCCCTGACACTGGGAATCCCCCAATTAAAAGTAGTTACAACATTACGATATCTGGGTATAAACATGACAAAGGATCCCAATCAGTATATCGAAGACAACCTAGCTCTATTACTGGTTAAATTTAAGCGCAAAATAGATATTTGGAACCGGCTCCCCCTAACAGCAGCAGGGAGATGTAACTTAATTAAGATCTGGTTACCTCAGCTCTTGTATTTGTTACATAACTCACCGGTGTGGGTGAATAAAAAATGGTTTAAGAAAATTGACACACTATTTAGGGAGTTGATATGGAGGAGGGGCAAGGCTAGGATTAGCCTCCAGAGTCTGCAATTGCCAGTCAAGGAGGGAGGAATGGCACTCCCGCACCCAAGATGTTACTTTCTGGCGGCACAGCTGCAGCACATAAGTGACGGAAGCGCAGATAGGGGGTTGTTGACTCTGGAGGCACCACACAAGATAGTGGTGGAGGCATTGGAGGCAGATTCTCTCCCGGACAGCGGCCCCACAATTAGGATGATAACAAAGGTCTGGAAGGCAACAAAGAGACTAATGGGATATGCTGGGTTCACTGAATATGCCCCTTTGTGGCACAATAAGAATCTACAGGAAGTGGTGGCCATGGGGGAGTTTAAAGAATGGGAGAGATGGGGCATAAATAAATTATCCCAGTTATACAAAGGGAACGTATTAAAATCTTTTGAGGAACTTCAAACTGAAAATGGAATCCCGAGGCAAACTTTTTTAGATACCTACAAATGAGATCGGCGTTGAATGCCCAGTTTAGGATATGCCCCTTAGTATGGAACGAAGCAGCATTGCTCCAAAAGGTGGTTAAACCTGGGAAAATAAAAGGTTTTATATCTGAAATATATGCGCAACTGTGTAGCAAAAGTATCACAAGGCCAGAACATCTTGGTTGTAGGAAAGGTTGGGAGGCGGATGTTGGGAAATTAACAGATGAACAGTGGAGAAAAATATTGGAGACCGGGCAGGTAGTCTCAGTATCCCCTGCACAGAGAATCTCTCATCTAATGCTGGTATATAGAGCATATTACACCCCAAAAACATTATCTCAATTTGGACTAAGATTAGATGCTAAATGCCCCAGATGTGGTGAGGAGGGGGACTTGATACATATGATCTGGAGATGTCCCAAGCTAGTTAGATACTGGAGAGAGGTAGTTGAAGCCATTAATGGCAGGTGGGGGTTATCTTTGGACATAGAGGTCAGATTATGCATCCTGGGATACAGAGTGTGGGGACCAGAGGAGTCAGTACTAAAAACAGCAGTTTTGAGGTGTCTGTATCAAGCCCGGAAGATGATCATGAAAAGATGGCAAACAGTTGCACCCCCGACAGTTGAGGAGTGGGCAAGAACAGTAAATGAGACAGTTTGGAAGGAGAGAGCCCTATATATTAGAAGAGGGAATCTAAAAATATTCAAAAATATGTGGAACCCCTGGTTGATAAGCATTGGTTGCAAGGAATAGTTGAAAGAATGTGAGATCCTGGATAGGATGGGAGGGGGGTGGGGGGGAGGGGGGGAAGGGTTGGAAGGTAGGGCTGGGATAAAATGGATATTGTATATAAAACGGCCATGTTAAGGTAACTTGGGGATAGGGCAGGTTTGTTGGTATGAAAGTACGCCATACATGGACAAGGGGTTAGTTGCCCCCTCCCCAGAGAGCTCTGTTTAAATGAATTCTGTGTTGTTATTACATGTCTGTTGGAAGGTATGTTAATTTTAAGAAATGTTAATAAAGAATATTTAAAGGAAAAAGGAAGAAAGAAAAAAAAAAAAAAAGTTTAAATTCTCCTGGGAAGAGAAATATGGTGTTAAAAGAGATTCAAAGATATGGTGCAGACATAGTTTTCTTACAGGAGACGCATCTGGTTCAAGAGGAAAGAATTAAGCTTGAGATAAGGAGGTACCCCACCTGGATATATTGTGATTCACCAACCAAGAGGGCGAAGGGAGTAGCTATCGGGTTTGCTCAACGGATAAAAAGTACAGTCATAGATAGGAGGGTGGATATAGAGGGGCGATTTCTGTTTATTAAACTACAACTGGGTGGTAAGATATATACAATGGCCAACATTTACTGCCCAAATAAAGACCCAACCAGATATCTCTCCCGGACCCTGAATAGGTTGGTGGAATTCAGTAAGGGGGAAGTGATACTGGCAGGAGATTTTAACATGTGTATGGATCCGGTCTTGGATAGGTCATCTGGAACAAGTGGAGAGGCTAATAAACAGTTATTGGGTCTTAGGCGGAAACTATATGATAATCATTTGGTGGATGTCTGGAGAATCCAACACCCTAAGGAGAGGGACTACACTTTCTTCTCCCCTGTCCATCGGACCTATTCAAGGCTGGATTTCTGGTTTGTGGATCATACTTTGTTAGATACAATAGCAGGATCAAGGATAGAAATTATGACCTTATCGGATCATGCACCCGTAACAATTATAATAAGACTAGAAGGTCTACAGAAGATTCCCTTTACATGGAGGTTAAATGAAAAGTTACTTGAGAAGGAGAATATTGTGGAGAGAGTCCAGTCAGAAATTGACGAATTCTTTCATAATAATGATTCAGAGGAGATACCTGGGATAATAATATGGGAAGCTTTTAAGGCTTATATAAGGGGGGTACTAATTTCGATCGGTGCAGGGGAGAAGAGAGAAAGAAGGAAAAAGATAGAATATCTTATAGCAAAAATACACCAGCTAGAACAAACACACAAAGATAGGGGGAAGGAGGAAAAGGAGGTACTGGCAGAATTAATGATAAAGCGAGATGAACTAAGGGAAGTAGTATCAGAAGACTCCTGGAAAAGCAGAAATAGACATCTTAAAAATATGTACCAGAAGGGGAATAAAGTAGGGAAACACCTAGCAACAACAATTAGGAAAAAGGAGGAGGATTATATAGAAAAAATCAGGGATAGAAAGGGTGAAAGTAGACATACTTCTAGAGAAATAGGGGAGGAGTTCAGACAATATTTTATGTCACTCTACTCTGTGGGGAAGAAGGGAAAGTGTAGGAATAATGAAGTAAAGATGAGGGAGTTCATCAAAGAAGCAGACCTACCATCACTCTGAGGCAGAAACAACGGATTTAGAGAGACTAATAACACAAGAGGAGATAATGCAGGCGTTAAAAGCAACCCCTTCAGGGAAGAGTCCTGGGCCTGATGGCTTCACAGTGAGTTTTTTTAAAAAGTATAATGAGTCCCTGATCCCTCGGTTATGTCAGTTGTGGAACGAGATAGGGAAGCAGGGGGATCTGGGTAGAGACACCTTACTAGCGTCAGTGACATTGATTCCCAAGGAGGGCAAAGACCGTACCTTGTGTTCAAGTTACAGGCCAATAGCATTATTAAATGCAGACACAAAACTGTATGCCAAGGTGCTTGCCCTCCGGTTAAGAGAAAATGCCCTACCTGATCCATCCAGATCAGGTGGGATTTGTTCCGGGGAGAGAGGGCAGACACAATGGGGTAAGATCCCTACTTATAATGGAAGCGTTCAGGGCGGGAAGATCCCCAGCTGTTCTCTTGTCAATAGACGCCGAAAAGGCATTTGACAGAGTCGACTGGGGATTTGTTTACTGTGCTGGAGACGTTAGGAGTAGGGCCAACAATGTTAAAGTGGATTAAAGCACTCTATAAACAGCCGACAGCATATGTAAAAGTGAATAACCTTCCTCCAGCCCAGTTTACCATGAAAAATGGGACTAGACAGGGCTGCCCTCTCTCCCCGCTCTTATTTGTCCTGGCGTTGGAACCCCTTCTCGCCCGGATTCGGAGGAGTCCAGACGTGTGCGGTTGTAAGGTAAACGGGGAAGAACGGATGACATACTACTCTATATTTCAAACCCTATAATCTCTATTCCTAATCTGTTAGCAATACTGAGGCAATATAGTGAGCTCTCAAACTTTAAAATCAACTTAGAAAAGTCAGAAGCCCTAAAAATAAACATTAATTAACAAGAAGCCAGTAAGTTAGTGGAAGTGTTTCATTTTCCATGGAAGGATCATATAAAATACTTGGGGGTAACCCTGACAAAGTCCAGGGAGAATCTATATAATTTAAATTTTATACCCCTCTTGAATGAAATCAGAACAGAAATAAAAAGAATAAGCTACTGTCCTGTCTCATGGATAGGACGAGTGAATGTTGTGAAGATGGTCTTAGCACCAAAGATACTGTACAGGATGCAGATGCTCCCAATCCCTCTAGCACAAAATTTTTTTAGAAGATTGTCAGAATTAATAAGTAAATATGTCTGGGATAAGAAAAAACCTAGAGTAGCATATAATGTATTGAGTAGAGGAAAAGCACAAGGGGGGTTAGCGATTCCCGACTTTAGAATTTATTACAAAGCCAATTATTATAGCACGGGCACTAGAATGGGAGAAAAGTAGAAAAAGTAAAAGATGGGTTAGTTTAGAGATGGGGTTAAGTAACACACAGTTAAATCACATGATTTGGAACCCTCCCGGTCAGAGGAGACTAGGGAAAGAAACGCACTTTATTACATACCTTACACTGCAAGTTTGGGACCAGATTCACCAAAGTAACAAATGGAATATAATTCACCTCTGATTTTTCTAAAAAATAACATACTCTTCCCTCCCGGGATGGAAGAGGTGGGGGGAAATTGGATATTAAAGAAGGAAGCACAAATAAGAGATATCATCACAAGGGGGGGAATCCGTACACAACAGGAATTAGAGTCACAAAAGGATGTAATGATATTAAATGGTTGGAGGTATAGGCAACTCAAGCACTTTATTCAAGGCCTGCCGGGGCCTTTAAGGGGGGGAGAGGACCTCAGAGAGATCGAGAAGCTATTCTGTAAGGAGGGGGCTAAGAGGAAAATTTCCGCATTTTACAAAATCTTGAAGAGTAGAGAGGCGTTGGAACCACCACCATCTGAAGAAATGGGAGAAGGAATTGGGTTTAGGGTGTAGTACAGAAACAGCGAAAAGCATCCTGGGGGCTACATATGGAACCACATCTGATATGAAAACAATAGAAAGCAACTATAAGTGTCTGTCTAGGTGGTATTTGACACCGGTAAAACTGAGCAAATTTTCATCAGAAAGGTCACCAAATTGTTGGAGAGGGTGTGGGGAACTAGGTGATATGGCACACATTTGGTGGAACTGCCCCAAAATTAAATTATTTTGGAAAGAAGTGCTTAAAATAAGCAAAGAAATAACGGGAAGAGGTATAGTGTATAACCCCTGGGACTGTCTATTCCACGGGTCGGAAGGAGGGAAAAAAGGATATAGGTCCTCGTTAACCCCAATATTGTTAAATGCTGCAAAAAATGTGATCCCTAAGAAGTGGCAGGAAATAGAGGGCCCGAAACCCAGAGACTGGATCAATAGAGTAAATGAAATGTACCTAATGGAAAAAATAGAACTAGAAGCCCAAGTAGAAAGAAAACATGAGGAGGATAAGGGCAAATGGGGTCCTTGAGTTGCATTCAGGAAATCTAAACGATATGTGGAAGCAATGTTACTGTAACGCCCAGACTTTGATTGGAAAAGGAGAGTATGAGAAAGAAAGGAAGGAGAGAAGAAAAGTAATGTCTGCAGAAGTGGGGTGAGGGGGGGAAAAGAGGGGCTAGGGTGGGATTGGGGAGCAAAAGGGAAGGTAGCACCATGTAATTAAATTTGAATGCATGTAATAGATATAAGTTGTGGTATGCTTTTTAGAGCCCCATGTAATTAAAGGGGTGTAGGTTTTTGTACTCTTTTATAAAAGAAAATAAAGAATTAAAAAAAAAAAAGAGATGGTAAAGCCCCAGCAACCTTTTTTTTCGGATAAGGGAAGTGTGAAATCCCGAAATGACTTTATTTTAGGTTCCAGGGCACTGAAGGTCGCAGAGTGGAAGCAATGGGAGGTGTCTTTCTCCGACCACCAGGTTTTGGTGGGAAAGTTTATTTTTGATCAAGATGTCAAGACTGGGAGAGGAATCTGGAAATTAAATCTGTTATTGGAAGACCAAGGGATTTTTGATAAGTTTGCTCTGCAATATAAAGTGTGGTTGAGAAGGAAGGGAGATTTTGAATCCTTTTTCAAGTGGTGGGACTGGCTGAAGGAGCGAATCAAGCTCTTCTTTCTTCAAGCAGGTGTAAAGAAGGCAAGGATAGAGAAACAAGAAGGGAGGGTTCTCCAGCATAGGTTGAGACTCCTGCTTAAATTAAGGCATGGAGGCTGGGAGTTAGAAGAGGAGATTGGAAAGCTTCGGGAGGAGATAAAGAATGCTTGGGTGATGAGAGGGAAGAAGCTAATCTTCCAAGCTAAAGTGAAGGACATGGACGAAGGGGAGACATGTACGTGGTTCTTCAAGAAACTCTTGAGGGGACGCAATGTGAAGAAATCGGTGATGGTGCAGGGACAGGAAGTGAATGGTGAGAAGGTGATGGAGGTGGTGAGTGAGTTTTATATGGATTTGTTTGCAGGCGGACGTGGAGTAAATGCTGAGGAGATGCGAGAGTATTGCGAGAAAGTGGATGCAAGATTGTCTGAGGAGGATAGGTTTGGTATGTGTGTGGTTGTGTCTGAGGAGGAAGTGAGGCAAGTGATAGATGGGATGAACCGGAATAAGACACCTGGGAAGGATGGGTTGACTGTTGAGTTCTTTTGTAAAGCGTGGGAGGTGATGAAGAATGAGGTGTGTGAGTTGGTGAGGCTGGTGTTTGAAGTGGGGGAGATGCCAAAGTCCTTAAGGGAGGGGGTGATTACCCTCATCTATAGAAAGGGCGATGAGAGACATTTAGAATTGGCGGCCAATTACACTGATGAACATTGACTACAAGATTGTGACAAGATTGATTGCCGATCGAGTCAAGCTTGTGGTTGGCGAAGTGATTGGGGAGCAGCAGGTGTGTGTGGTTCCTGGTCAACGAATTTCCGACAATCTATCGTTACTGAGGGATGTCGTATACTACGCGCAATCTAACAACTTGCTGTGCCTTCTAGAGTCGATTGACCTTGAAAAGGCGTACGACAAAGTCTCCCATCAGTTTCTGTTTCAGATTCTGGAGGTCCTAGGGTTTCCGGACCAGCTGATGAAGGTTATCAGAGCTCTATATAAAGGTGTCTCAAGTCAGGTTTTGGTCAACGGTACCCTAGGGGGGAGTATCCCTGTGATGTCTGGTGTTAGACAGGGGTGTCCCCTATCGCCTTTGATCATCTGCGTGATGGAGCCATTACTGAGTGCAGTGAAGGACAAGGCATTCAAGGGCGTGTTTGTGCCTGGCAGTGGTGGAAGGAGTGTGAAAGTGTTGGAGTACATGGATGATGTTGTGTTGGTGGCTGGTGGAATGGCTGATGTGCGGCGTGGAAGATTGCAGGTGAGTCTGTTCTGCAATGTGTCTGGGATGAGTGTGAATTGGAGTAAGTGTCAGGTGTGTAGTGTGGGCCGTGAGGTGGAGGTGAATGAGGGACGCAGTCAGAAGGTGGAGAGGATGCAGGTGCTGGGTGTGTGTTTTGACAGGGAGTTGAGGGGAAGTCGCAGTTTTCAGAAGGTTACATAGTTACATAGTAGGTGAGGTTGAAAAAAGACACAAGTCCATCAAGTCCAACCTATGTGTGTGATTATGTGCCAGTATTTCATTACATATCCCTGTATGTTGCGGTCATTCAGGTGATTATCTAATAGTTTCTTGAAGCTTTCAATGCTCCCCGCTGAGACCACTGCCTGTGGAAGGGAATTCCACATCCTTGCCGCTCTTACGGTAAAGAACCCTCTACGTAGTTTAAGGTTAAACCTCTTTTCTTCTAATTGTAATGAGTGGCCACAAGTCTTATTAAACTCTCTTCTGCGAAAAAGTTTTATCCCTATTGTGGGGTCACCAGTACAGTATTTGTAAATTGAAATCATATCCCCTCTCAAGCTTCTCTTCTCCAGAGAGAATAAGTTCAGTGCTCGCAACCTTTCCTTATAACTAAGATCCTCCAGACCCTTTATTAGCTTTGTTGCCCTTCTTTGTACTCGCTCCATTTCCAGTACATCCCTCCTGAGGACTGGTGCCCAGAACTGGACAGCATACTCCAGGTGCGGCCGGACCAGAGTCTTGTAGAGCGGGAGAATTATCGTTTTATCTCTGGAGTTGATCCCCCTTTTAATGCATGCCAATATTCTGTTTGCTTTATTAGCAGCAGCTTGGCATTGCATGCCATTGCTGAGCCTATCATCTACTAGGACCCCCAGGTCCTTTTCCATCCTAGATTCCCCCCAGAGGTTCTCCCCCCAGTGTATAGATTGCATTCATATTTTTTTCACCCAAATGCATTATTTTACATTTTTCTACATTGAACCTCATTTGCCATGTAGTCGCCCACCCCATTAATTTGTTCAGGTCTTTTTGCAAGGTTTCCACATCCTGCGGAGAAGTTATTGCCCTGCTTAGCTTAGTATCGTCTGCAAATACAGAGATTGAACTGTTTATCCCATCCTCCAGGTCGTTTATAAACAAATTAAATAGGATTGGTCCCAGCACAGAACCCTGGGGAACCCCACTACCCACCCCTGACCATTCTGAGTACTCCCCATTTATCACCACCCTCTGAACACGCCCTTGTAGCCAGTTTTCAATCCGTGTACTCACCCTATGGTCCATGCCAACGGACCTTATTTTGTACAGTAAACGTTTATGGGGAACTGTGTCAAATGCTTTTGCAAAATCCAGATACACCACGTCTACGGGCCTTCCCATAAGGTGACTGAGCGAGTGGAGGAAAAGTTGTCTATGTGGCGGATGCGTGAATTGTCCTGCACCGGGAAAGTTCTGATCAAGTCAGTGATCCTTCCGATTATGTTGTATGTCTCTGTTATATTCCCGCCTCCTGATAATTGGGTGAGGAAGATGACAAGGCTACTGTTCTTGTTCTTTTGGGGAGGGAGGATGGAGAAGTGTGCAAGGGAGAAGATTACTAAACCAAGGGCCAAAGGTGGCTTCGAACTTCCAAAGATCGGGGACTTTTTGATGCTGCATTACTGGGTGACGTTTATAAGGACACTAAGAGGTAACGGAATCGGGAAGGAGATGATGCAGTACCTTGGAGGAAGATTGTTTACAAGATGGGGACTCTACAGGCGGGCCCTGGAAAAGCCACAGGCATGGGTCGTTCCTCAGGATTTTTTGGTCCTAACCAAGATCTGGGAAGGATGGAGGTTGGGGGGTCTGGGGAGGGAGGTTGGTGATAAAAAGAAACTTAAAGCTTGGATTGCTGGGGAGATTTTTCCTAATGGGATACAGTACTTAAGAGAGAAGGAAAGTGTGCAAATCTGGAAGAGTATGGGCACAAGAGGAGTGGCTAACCGCCAAAGGGACATATCCTGGATGACCTTTATGGGGTGTCTGACGACCATGAGTTTTCTGAAAAGTAGGGATTTGGTAAGATCGGAGTTGTGTCCAAGGGAGGGCTGTGGGGGAGTAGAGGACGTGTTCCACTTGTTTTGGAACTGTGTCTTCGCTAAAGAAGTGCTGGGAAAGTTGAAGAGCTTCCTGAGGGAGGTGGTGGGGGTGGTTTTTGTAAGGGAGGAAATGGTGGTTCTGGGCTTGTGGAGATTGGAGAAAAATGCAGACAGGAAGGTGTGGTGCTTTTCTGCTGTCTATAAGGAAGTAATGTGGGATGTTCGGAATATATGGGTAGGAAGGAAGAGGTTAATTTCTGTAGAAGATGCGGTGAGGATATTTTTGGCTAGGATGTATATTGTTTATCTTTTTGATGTGAAAGGGATGGGGGAGGAAGAAGCTGGGAGATATTGGAAGAGGGATAAGTGGAATGTCTTTTGATATATTTGCATGATTATTAAGATGTGCTGTATTATTAATTTGTTTTGTCATATGATGTGAAGGACACAGTCACTAAATACTGACAGTATATGTGTGTTGTTGTCCATTTACTGAATTGACAAAAAAAATAAATTGTGGGGGACAAGGCATGATGGGAGATTTGATTAAATTCTTGTGCATTTTTTCAGTCAAAAGTGGGTTTATGTGGCAATGCTGTCAATGTTATGTGTGTATTGTTCCTGTCTGATCATGCAAACATCGTTTGGAAGCATCTGCTGACCTACTCTTTTTGATCTCGTTTAATCGTGTACACCGAAATGCAGCTTCCAGCAGAACATGGTCACCAATGTATGTATGTGTGGATTGTGGGCTGCTGGTGGGTGTTTTGAATAAGTCTTTTTATATTATGTTGGAATGCTTTGTAAGAATGACTGAGTATGTTTCTATAATCTTGCAGATAAAAATGTGATGTTGCCCGTTATATACTGAAATTAAAGCTGTGTCCACTCTAAGGTTTTGTCAAATTTTAGACTGTAAGCTCCTATGAACAGGGCCCTTAAAATCCCATTGCTAAATGTAGCACCATATATCCTGTCCAAATTTTTTTGAAGCTGGTAAATGAATGTAATTTTTGTTTTTTGTTTTTCTACTGGTAAAATAAAAGTACATTATTGAGGTGTGTGTGGTGTTTTTTTTTTTTTTTCTCTTATACTTTTTTCTCTTAAGTTTTTGTGGGTGGTGGTTTTGGGAAAATGCAATATCTCTTCTATTTTATTTCAATATGTATTTGTGCACCAAAAGACTAATCTCTTTGCCCTGGAAATTGCGCTACTTCACTTGAAGTAGCACGATTTAAAAGTAGCAAGGTCAGCGTGATTTCAGGTGCTACTTGATAGACATCCGTGCGACTTCATACAAAAAAGTCTATTGAAGTCGCACCTGAAATCGGCAAAAGTAGTGCAGGAACAACTTTAGCAAATTGGTGCAGTGCCACAAAAAAAATGTTGCATTGATTGGAACAGTGCCATTGCTGCCAATAGTCATGCGATTTAATCTCTCAAATCGCATGACAAATCGATCCAATGTAAACCTAGGCTTCTACACACCTGCAAGTTAATGATAAAGATGGAATATTTATATATAACAGCTGTGGAGAATTGCAGGTAATGAATTCAGCTGGTGGATAGGCAGTGTTGTATGTGTCAGCTTTAGTTAACATTGGTGTGATTTGACATGTCAAAGCGGTGACAATTGCATTGTTTTAATTGGTGCGACTTTGGGGTGCAATTTGTATTGATATCAGTGCAGAAACCTGCACAGATGTCTCTGAAATTCCCCCTGCAGTCGGGACTGACATGCGCGAATGAAAGTGTGTGATTTCAGCTGAACGATTTCCTCCCGCTGCTAACCCAGGGACACCATTTCTTATCGAACGCCTTTAAATATCATAAGTAGAAATACAAATTTGCATATCTGCAAGTAAACAAAAATAATAAAATCCTAATAGTGGTTGCGATCAAATATTCGCAGCAGCGATCAAGAGTGTGGCTTTGCCTTCTGACCCAGAAATAAGTCATTGTAATCACCCGGAAGTCACTGTGCTGGTCAAGATCTCCATCTAGGTGGATATGGTGAGGTCCCTCTTTAGCAAAGAGGAGGTGCTGCTCATTTTCCAGATAAGGGTATGATATGTACTTGTGCTTACTCAATGTGGGGTGGATGTGATAGTTAGATTTGGTGTGGGTGGGGTTCATTGATTTGTTTGGCATCCCCACACATTTGCTCCTGGCCCATGTGCACACATCACTTCCTGCATTTGTTCTGCTGATGTAAATGCAAGTATAAATGAGAGCTCCTTTCTATTAAAATATATATGACTTGTTTCACAGTTGGGCGACTTTGGACCTCTGAGTTGCTTGACAAGTTGTACCCCATGATTCTCAATGATAACTAGGGATGGGCCGAACATCCCCCCTGTTCGGTTTGCAGCAGAACATGTGAACAGACAAAAAATTTGTGCGAACACCATTAAAACCGTTTCCCGCCCGCTGTACGTCAAATGACATCTTCGGCTTTGAGCGGGGAAATCTGAGTGATGCCTGTAGCTACAGACATCATCCAGATATCGTCTTTTAGAGCCAGCGAATCTGCACACCATAAGAATGATCATAGCGGCTGTTCCACCGCTTGATCGTTCTTATGGGAGGCAAGAGGGGACGTCCCCCCCCCTCCGGTGCTTGTACCGACTCACCGCTACGATCGGTGAGTCGGTCACAGGATCTGCCAGCCCCGCATGTTTAGCATAGAGATTTCCGGCGGACCAGATGGTCGCCGGAGTCTCTATGATCGTTCGGAGGACAGGCGTGATGTTATGACGTCACGCCCGGCCTCTGTATTAAAAAAAACGGCGCTGCTTCGGCTGAGAAGCGGAGATCCTTTTTTTTTTTTTTTTTTAAATTTCAGGCTTCTAAGCCTAGAGGTGAGATGTGGGGTCTTATTGACCCCACATCTCACTGTAAAGAGCACCTGTCATGCTTATTCCTATTACAAGGGATGTTTACATTCCTTGTAATAGAAACAAAAGTAATCAAAAAATTTTTTGGAAAAAAAGTGTCAAGCTAAAATAAAAAAAGTAAAATTAACAATAAAAAAAAATAAAATTTTAAAGCGCCCTTGTCCCCGTGAGCTCGCATGCAGAAGCGAACCCATACATATGTCCCGCCCACATATGAAAACCACACATGTGAGGTGTCGCCGCGAACGTTAGAGCGAGAGCAATAATTTTGGTCCTAGACCTCCTCTGTAACTCAAAACATGTAACCAGTAAAAATTTTAAAGCGTCGCCTAAGGGGATTTTTAAATAGCGAAGTTTGGCGCCATTCCACGAGCGTGTGCAATTTTGAAGCGTGACATGTTGGGTATCTATTTACTCTGCGTAACTTCATCTTTCACATTATGCAAAAACATTGGGTTAACTTTCTTGTTTTTTTTTTTTTTTTTTTTTTAAAGCCCAAAACTGTTTTTCTTCCTAAAAAAACGCATTCGAAAAATTGCTGCGCAAATACCATGCTAGGTAAAAAGTTGCAATGACTGCCATTGTATTCTCTAGGGTCTCTGCTAAAAAAAACATATATAATGTTTGGGGGTTCTATGTAACTTTCTTGCAAAAAAATTATGATTTTTACATGTAGGAGAGAAATGTCAGAATTGGCCTAGTAGGCAGGTGGTTAAAGTCTATGGGACACGAACATGAATAATCAAAAGTGCTAATATTAAAGGTTAATATGCAAGTTATTGTCATAAAAAGTGTTTGGGGACCTGGGTCCTGCCCCAGGGGACATGTATTAATGCAAAAAAGTTTTAAAAATGGCCGTTTTTTCGGGAGCAGTGATTTTAATAATGCTTAAAGTGACCCTTCAGGTCTGGTATGGATTTTAAGGGGAACCCCGCGCCAAAATAAAAAAAAAAATGGCGTGGGGGGCCCCCCAAAAATCCATACCAGACCCTTATCCGAGCACGCAACATGGCAGGCCGCAGGAAAAGAGGGGGGGGGCGAGAGAGTGCCCCCCCTGAACCGTACCAGGCCACATGCCCTCAACATTGGGAGGGTGCTTTGGGGTAGCCCCCCAAAACACCTTGACCTCATCCCCACAACCCTTGCCTGGTGGTTGTGGGGGTCTGCGGGTGGGGGGCTTATTAGAATCTTGAAGCCCCCTTTAACAAGGGGACCCCCAGATGCCAGCCCTCCCCCCTATGTGAAATGGTAAGGGGGTACAAAAGTACCCCTACCATTTCACAAAAAAAGTGTCAAAAATGTTAAAAATGACAAGAGACAGTTTTTGACAATTCCTTTATTTAAATGCTTCTTCTTTCTTCTATATTCTTTCTTCTATCTTCTTTCGGGTTTTTCCTCCATCTTCTTCTTCTTCTGGTTCTTCCTCCGGTGTTCTCATCCGGCATCTTCCTTTGTGGTGCCGACGTCTTCTTCCCTTCGTCTTCTGGGCCGCTCCGCATCCGACCATGATGGGAGGCTCCCGCTGTGTGGCGCTTCTCCTCTTCTGACGGTTCTTAAATAACGGAGGGTGGGGCCACCCGATGACCCCGCCCCCCTCTAACGCACGGGGGCTTCCCTGTGGTATTCCCCATGATGTCAGAGGGGGGCGGGGTCACCGGGTGGCCCCACCCTCCGTTATTTAAGAACCGTCAGAAGAGGAGAAGCGTCACACAGCGGGAGCCTCTCTCCATGCCATCATGGATGCGGAGCGGCCTGAGAAGAAGAAAGGAACAAGACGCCATGGAGGAAGATGCCGGAGGAAGAACCAGAAGTACCAGAAAAAGAAGGAAGAAGGAAGAAGCAATTTAAATAAAGGAATTGTCAAAAACTGTCTCTTTTAACATTTTTGACAGTTTTTTTGTGAAATGGTACCCCCTTACCATTTCACACAGGGGGGAGGGCCGGGATCTGGGGGTCCCCTTGTTAAAGGGGGCTTCCAGATTCCGATAAGCCCCCCGCCCGCAGACCCCCACAGCCACCGGGCAAGGGTTTTCGGGATGAGGCCCTTGTCCCCATCAACATGGGGACAAGGTGTTTTGGGGGGCTACCCCAAAGCACCCTCCCAATGTTGAGGGCATGTGGCCTGGTATGGTTCAGGAGGGGGGTGCTCTCTCATCCCCCCCCCTCTTTTCCTGTGGCCTGCCAGGTTGCGTGCTTAGATAAGGGTCTGGTATGGATTTTTGGGGGGACCCCACGCCACTTTAAAAAAAAATTTTGGCCGGGGTTCCCCTTAATATCCATACCAGACATGAAGGGCCTGGTATGGAAGTTAGGGGGACCCCCACGTCATTTTTTTTTTTTTAATTTTGGTTCTGGGTTCCCCTGTGGGGAATTCCCATGCCGTTCTTATCAATGAACTTTTATGTGTGTTGTCGGACCGGCAATTCATTAATAGCCGCGAGTAGTTTTGAATGACTTTTTTTTCCTTTGAAATGTCATTTTGCTGTCAGACTGTTCTAAACACGGGAAACATGCGCCCCTTTACAGGCATACTATAGACAACCCCCAGGTACGAAATTTAAAGGAATATTACACTTTTATTGTTTCACTCAAAGCATTATTAAAATCACTGCTCCCGGAAAAACGTCCGTTTTTAAAAATTTTTTTGCCATTGATCCATGTCCCCTGGGGCAAGACCTGGGTCTCCAAACACTTTTGATGGCAAAGAACATGCATATAAGCCTTCGGTGAGAACTTTAGATTTTGCAGGTTCGAGCCCCATTGGCTTCCACTATTCCAGCATATGTGATCTGACAGGCATTATTGCCGCAATAGCGCTGCTTTCCATCTGCATTAGCGCTGGCTTTCTGAGAGTTGAAGTCTTTCTGGGCTTTTTTGAGAGTTATTTTTTGGTACTGCAGGAGAATTTTTGGCGCTATAGTAAACGACCCCCAATGTATTAGTGGATACATGTTGGCTTTTGGATTGGGCCATTCCTCCTGGAATGTATTATTGTGGATCGAAGAAAGCATGTAGACATCCCTTCTGTCCCTCCACTTCACAGCCAGAATTTCCTCATTCCGCAAACTCGCTGTCTCCCCTCTTCTTAACTTCTTGTTGACAAAGCTTTGAGGAAAGCCTTTCTGGTTTGTCCTTATGGTGCCACATGCTGGAGCGTTCTTTCTGTGAAGGTTGCGGAACAGGGGCAAACTTGTATAAAAGTTATCTACGTACAAATGGTAGCCTTTCTCCAGCAGTGGGTTTATGAGTTCCCAAACGACTTTCCCGCTTGATCCCATGTAGTCTGGGCAATTAGGGGGATGCAGTTGGGTGTCCTTCCCTTCATATACCATGAAGGCATATGTATACCCTGTGGCTCGGTCACACAATTTATACAGCTTCACCTCATAGCGGGCCTTTTTGGTAGGAATAAATTGTTTGAAGCCCAGCCTGCCAGTAAATTTGATAAGGGACTTATCCACGCATATGTGTTGGTCTGGGGTAAACAACTGGGGGAAGATTTAAAAAAAATAATTTAGTAGTGGCTGAATTTTATAAAGCTTATCATAATTTGGGTCATTTCGGGGAGGGCACTGGGTATTATCATTATAGTGTAGGAATCTCATAATCATGAGATATCTGGTTCTGGGCATTACTAAGGAAAAGATGGGCATGTGGTGGATGGGATGGGTTGACCAATATGAATGTAATTCATTTTTTTTGGTTAGTCCCATACAGAATGTGAGGCCCAAATCATTTTTAAACTCCTCCACTGTTAGGGCTCTCCACTCGTAGGGACGGGCATAATAGGATGTTGGGTTACTTGCTATGAATTGTTGTGCATACAGGTTGCACTGGGCCACAATTGATGCTAGCATGTCCTCAGTAAATATTAAATGAAAAAAATCTATTGGGGAAAAATTTTCTGTGTCCACCTGGACTCCTGGCTGGGCAGTGAAGAGGGAATGTTAGCTTCTCCTGAATTAGGAGGAAGCCATAAAGGGTTCTGAAGGGAATAAGGAAGGCTGGCATGGGACCTAACCCTTTGGGACTGAGGTGACACCCCACTGGTACATGGCCTTTCTTGCCGAGGTACTGCGGTGCTGGTGGATGGCACTACGGTGCTGGTGGATGGCACTGACTCCTCACCAGAATGCCTTTGTCTGATGGGAGGACTCTCATTCTCCTCTGAGTCTGTCAGTGTTCCACTGCTTGGGACAGGCTCGTAGTCAACGTCAGACTCAGAATCTGAATTTGAGGAGGAATCTGAAGCGGAGAGCTCCCCATTGCTCTCGTCAGCTGCAAGAATATTGTACGCCTCCTTGGCTGAAAATAGTCTTCTAGACATTGTTGGTGGGCACTTATGGCACTGATGACAGAAGGCACTGATGACAGAAGGCACTGATGAAACGTGACACTGATGACAAATGGCACTGATTACATGACACTGATGACAGATGGTACCGATTACAGATGACACGTGACACTGATGTGGCACTGATGACAGATGGCACTAATACGTGGCACTGGAAAGTAATACTGGTTGTAATGTCCTTAGTAGATAAGGCACCTCATCCCGAAGGTAAATTACAAAGAGGAGCAACAGTGGAGGGATTATAGTGGTGCCAAGAACAAAATAATACAAATTATATATAAAAATATCAAATTTTATTACAATTACTTAAAAAACAAAAAAAAAACAATAATGCAATATATAAGGACACATATACAAAAACGAAAAAAATAATAGTGGAGCAGGTAGGCAATCTACAAGCCAATATGGTGGTGACTAGAGTGGAGATAATAGATCACTTCTTCCCTACTAGTTTCGCCAAAGCATTGGCTTCCTCAGGGGAATAGAATACAGGAGAATACATAAAATTGCTCTGAAAAAATAAATAAAGAACACTAATTCAAAAAATAATGTCAGATAGATGCATGTTGTTAAATGGTTAGGCAACATGATAATATCTGTCCAAATCTCTCCCCCTGCAAGTCGCACCAACAGCCCCTCACAGAAAATGGAAAATCCCATAAGCCCAAAATATCAACCAAACGTACCCCAAAAGCACCAAAAAACAAGGTCGGTGCGATCCAATACCGAAGGGGGCAACAAGCCCATACGGCCGCACTATGGCTGCAGAGGGCCAAAGAAAGACCTGATAAAAACTTAAAAAGAAAAAATATTAAATAAAAATAAAAAACAGAAGTGGCTCAGAGGAGCTCATAGCAATATCATCTCATCATCACCTCAATACATACCAATGTCTTCTACAATAAATTGAGAAAGGGGCGCTGTGTTTGTCCAGAAAAATGGTTCGACCAGCACAGGGCATATGCTTGGATAAGCTTAAAGGAAATGTTGCTAAAAAAAAGAAAAAATCAGAGAAGGTAATATATAGAAAAAAAGGGATAGATAAAATGAGTACATGCAAACAGAAACCCTATCCACTGCTGAGGATACTTACCCCGGAAGCAGTGTGGTACAGCCCGGGTCACTCAGCCAGCTTAAGAGTAAAGGAGATAGGCAAGGAATCATGGTGAAGGACGCGCCAGATAAAGCTGGCCATAAGTGTCCAAACACCCATCATTTGCGAACCTATTCAAGAAAAGAGGGGATCAAAGTGACTAGAACGAGAAAGAGAACATTTGCATAAGATACCTATCAACTGTGAGGGGACAGGCATCAACCAAGTAAAGCAGCAACTAAAAATGACCTCCAATCCAAATGAACAGAGTGTCAGTGCCCCAGTAAGTCAGCAACTAACACTTGGCCAGGTAAGCCTTATAATGCCCTCCACCTGATTGGCGAGGGAGCTAGCCAATCGGGAGCGGACAAAAAACAGTCTTTGCGCCTGCGCAGAATCACAACTGGACGCCTACAATGCCCAGAATGCCAGGCACAGCAAGAGCCACGCTGCAAGGAAGGACCGTGCAGCGTAGGCAAAAGTGGGCGTGACAGTAAGGGCCCTGACAGTGGAATAGACAGAGGATCTGCTGTATCCAATGAGAGGATGTGAAAAGCGGCAGAGATACACAGGGAGAGCTATGGGGCAGGCGGAGGCTGTAGGGGCGGGCTTGGGTCATAGACACCAAGCCCTTGGGTGTCCATACAACCAAAGGCTGCGGACCAAAGTAGCCCCCAAGTGTGGACTAGCAACGAACCATGAGCAGAGGGGAATCAGGGCAGGTTGGGAGAAATGGAATAGGGGAAAGTGGGAAACCAGAGGAGTAAACAAGGGTAACGGGATGGACAGGAAAGCCATATAGAGCTCCAATATACACAACAATTCTAACATGTGCCCAACCATCCAACATATCCAAGCATCATATATCAAAAAAACAAAAGTGTACAACAAAATAGCAACAAAAAAGTGTACTACAATAATATGATTCACAATAAAAGAAGAATTAAAGCATGTATTATAGTTGATTGAAAAATAAAAGGGAGAATGAAAACAGGGTTTAAATTAATTAGGAAAGAGAAAAATAATCAATTCATTATTCAATAAAGAAATAAGACAAGAGGATTCTCTGTGTAGATACCGAGGAGGATAAAGGGATCAAAAGGGCAATGAAACATCAATTGCAGAGAGGGGAGAAAAAGAGCGGTAGAATGCGATACGGGAGGAGCCAAATGCAAACATCCTAATCAAGACAAGTAGAGACACAGCCCAGGCACCAAAAAGAACACAGAATATTATACACAAAACACAGACCAAATCAAAAATAGTAAAATGTGAAATGGTATTATAGAAAAGATTTAAAGCTAATGTACGCATTTAAACCTGGGTACTTAATGGCGTCCAAACTATGTATCCACCTAGTTTCTATCTGTAACAAAGTGACATCAATATTACCGCCACGAGCATGTAAGGGTACATGCTTTAAGGCGGCGAAACGTATGGTGTTAGGATCAAAGTCATGTTGGCATTCGGTGTGTCTATTCAGAGCAGTGGTCATAACTCGTTTGTAAAGTGGCCTAATGTGGTCCCGAATACTCTTAAAGAATGGGCGTTTCATCCTAATGACGTAAAAACAACCACAGATGCAGGTGGCCAGATAGACCACTCCAATCGTTTTGCATGTAGCACTATTTCTAACAACATGTATTTGACCATTGGGGAGAAGAATGTCTCTGGAATTGGTGATGAAGAAACAGATGTTACAACATCCACAGGGAAATGTGCCAATAATGGTAGAATCAATTGATTTTCTGGGCGTTTGATGACTAGTAACCAAATGATCCCTCATAGAGGGCGCCCGGCGATAAGTGATCTCAGGATAGGATCATATTTTCATATTTTTTAATAACATTATCTGCTGTCAAGAGAGGCCAGAATTTCTTAAAGATATCTCTCATCTGAGTGTGCTGTTTTGAGAATTGGGTAATGATGCGAACCGAAGAGTCAGATTTAGAGGCTTTTTTAGAGTAAATGAGATCTCGTCTATTAAGTTTACCTACTTGGTTGAAAGCCCTTTTCAATAGTGATCGACTATATCCTCTTTGTTGTAGTCTGTCATAGAGGTCTTTGGACACACGATGAAAATCTGCATCCAGAGTACAGTTTCTCTTTAATCACAGGAACTGTAGGGAATGCTTTCTAACAGAGGTTGTGGATGTGCACTGGCGGCATGGAGTATTGTATTGCTGGCAGACGGCTTGCGATATAGAGAAGAATGTAATGTTCCATCAGTGTCAGCATAAATTTGTAGGTCCAGAAAATTGATCTTGGACTGACTACGTTCAAAAGTAAAATTCAAGTTGTAGGCATTAGTTGACAGTAAGTGTATCAGCCGTGAGAGTTCACCTCATGTATCGGGTAGGGATGAGCTTCGAGTTCGAGTAGAACCCATGTTCGACTCGAACATTGCCTGTTCAACCGTTCATCGAATTGCAAATGATATGGGCCATTCGCGCCAAATTCGAGTGGCGCGTCATGGCCCATAATTCACTGTGGCATCGCAGTGCATTGCTGGCTGATGATTGGCAAGCATGCACTATGACCTGCATGCTTGGCCAATCACAGCGCCGTGTGTACAGAGAGCCGTAATTGGCCAAAGCCAGGGTGGCATTGTCCAATTATGGCTTAGGGGGTTTAGTACACGCCCCACACTATATAAGGCCGCCTGCGTGGCGGCCTTGTGTAGTGTGTTGAGGCGGTGGAGAGAGAGATAGATAGACAGACAGTGTCATTTGATTTAAGTTAGAGTAGGCAGGTTGAGTCAGTTAGCTGCACTTAGTGTATTGTGTATATATATATATATATGCATCCCAGGTGTTGTATGTGTGTGTGTGTGTGTGTGTGTATATATATATATATATATATATATATATATATATATATATATACACTGTATTCAGTTTAGCTAGATCCGTTCCTGTTATTCTCTTCCTAATATACAGACAGGCAGGCAGGTGTTTTTACAGTATTTACAGTTAGTGTACTGTGTACCCTGCACAGTTGCACCTACAGTATAGCTACCTGAAGACAAGTGCTTGTGTTCTTCTAATCTTACTAATACCACAGGCAGGCAGCTTGAAGTATTTACAGTTAGTGTACTGTGTACCCTGCACAGTTGCACCTATAGCTACCTGAAGACAAGTGCTGGTGTGCTTCTTCTGATCCTATTAATACCACAGGCAGGCATTCTGGTAGCTGCTGTATAATCAGTGTATATATATACATCCCAGTTTTGTGCAGCTACATCTCACTGCAGTGCAGGCCATTAATATGTCTGGAAGGCCAACAAGGAGAGGCAGACAGTCACAAGCCAATAAAAGAGGGCAAGCAGGCTCTGTGTCTAGAGGCAACAGTGCTGATCGTGGACACATTGCATCCTCATCAGCACGTGGCCGTGGGACACACTTGTCCTTTTTTTCGGCAGCTGGCCGTGTTGAACAGCAACATGCGGAAGACTTGCGTAGAGTAGATGACCAAGCCGTCCTCATCCTCTTCATCCTCTCTTACCCAGGCTCAGGGTACATTGTCTGGCAAAGCAGCTGCCAATACGGCCTCTTCCCTCCGCTTAATGGCATCAGTCACTCCTTCCCTAGCCCCACCATGTCCTCCTGAGGAGTCGCCCGAACTGTTTGACCACAGTGTTGGGTACATGCTCCAGGAGGATTCCCAGCATTTTGAAGGCTCCGATGAAGGTACTCAGCTAGAGGAAGACAGTAACGTGAGCCCAGACAGAGGGCATGCCCAAGAAGGACAGCAATCTAGCAGTCATGTTCCCCCAGCTGCAGCATACTGCCAGCTTTGCTCCAGTGATGAGGAGGGAGGGGATGATGAGGTCACTGATTCCACATGGGTACCTGATAGGAGAGAGGATGAGGAGGAGGCAAATCACCAACGGGGCAGGATGCCCTCCAGGGGCCAGCTTAAGGGCAGCACACCGACTGCATCGCTCCGCATGTGCAGGGCGCTGCTGTCTTTGCGCGTTATTCCAAAAGTTCTTTGGTGTGGGCCTTTTTTGAGACGAGTGCATTAGATCCCACCTCTGCTATTTGCAACATATGTCTCAAGCGTATCTCGCATGGCCAAAACATCACCCACTTGGGCACCACATGCTTGACCAGACATATGTTGACCTGCCATGCAGTTCGTTGGCAAGCGTACCTAAAAGATCCACACCAAAGAACAAAGAGGACCTCTCCTTGCTCCTCATCAGCTGGGATCTCCAACCCCACTATACCTTCTGTCCTCTCTGAAACCTGCACTGAGAGGAATGAAGGTGTAGAATTAGGTGTGTCACAGCCAATTACTTGTGGGCAACCTGCTATTAGTACACCAACGTCAGATTGTACCAGGCAAATTTCCCTGCCCCAGCTGCTGCACCACCAAAAGAAGTTCGCTCCCAGCCATCCACATGCCCAGCGGTTGAATGCTACGTAAGTACGCAGGCCAAAAGATGCCATGTGGTGCTTGAGCTGGTGTGCTTGGGGGACAGGAGCCACGCTAGGGCAGAGATTCTGTCAGCTTTGCAGGGGCAGGCTCAGAGGTGGTTGACGCCACACCAGCTTCAGCCAGGAATGGTGGTTTGCGACAATGGCACCAACCTCCTCTCTGCCCTCCGACAAGGACAACTGACCCATGTGCCCTGTTTGGCTCACATCCTTAACTTGGTGGTGCAGTGATTCTTGGGCAGGTATCCGGGCTTACAGGATGTCCTGAGGCAGGCCAGGAAAGTCTGTGTGTATTTCCGCCAGTCATATAGTGCCAGTGCTCAGCTGGCTGACCTCCAAAAGGAATTTAACCTGCCCAAGAACCGCCTAATCTGTGACATTCCCACCAGGTGGAACTCAACATTGGCCATGCTGCAGCGGCTGCACACACAGCAGAGGGCCATCAATGAGTACCTGTGCGACTATGGCACCAGGACAGGGTCAGGGGAGCTTGTTTTTTTTCCCCACGCCTGTTGGCCATGATCAGGGATGCATGCACTGTCCTGTCACCATTTGAGGAGGCCACGAGGATGGTGAGCAGTGACAGTGCATGCATCAGTGACACTGTCCCCCTTGTCCACCTGTTGGAGCACACGCTGCGTGGAATAATGGACATGGCACTTGAGGCAGAACAGAGGCAGGAAGAGGAGGATTCCTTAGCTCTCAAGACCCCCTTTATCCAGACAGTGTTCCTGCGTGCACACAGGAAGAGGAGGAGGAGGTGGAGGTTTGTGTCAGCATGGAGGTGGAGCCTGGCACGCAGCATCAGCAGCAGTCTTTAAGGGATCATTTACAGTCCCAAGAAACCCATTGACTTGTACGTGGCTGGGAGGATGTGGCTGCAGATCATGTCATCCTTAGTGACCCAGAGTACTCCGGACCGAATGCCTCAGCAAACCTACGCTGCATGGCCTCCCTGATCCTGCAAAGCCTGCGGAATGATCCTCATATTCGTGGTATCAAGGAGGGGGATTGTTACTGGCTGGCAACCCTCCTTGATCCACGTTACAAGGGTAAGGTTGCGGACCTTATCTCGCCGTCGCAGAGGGAGCAGAGGATGAAACATCTTCCGGAGGCCTCATAGAAAGGCTGGTTGTTTACAAACTCCTGTTCCTGGACAACGTATTGCTGAGGCTTCGGTCAGTCAAAGAAGGAGTGGTGGAGAAGGTGGCCGCCTGACCGATGCTTTCAGACAATTTTTTAGTCCGCAGCCCCAAGGGATGATCGGTTCCAGCAACCATCGCCAGCATCTGTTTTACATGGTGCAGGAATACCTAGGGGCAAGATCTGACTTGGACACCTTTCCCACCGAAAATCCTCTGGGTTACTGGGTCTTGAGGATGGATCACTGGCCAGAGCTTCCACAGTATGCAATTGAGCTACTGGCCTGTCCTGCATCCAGCGTTCTTTTGGGACGCACATTCAGTGTTGCTGGTGGTTTTGTAACCGATCACAGGGTGTCCACCAACTCGGTCGATCGACTAACCTTCATAAAAATGAATCAGTCTTGGATCACCACCAGCTACCAAGCACCTGATGCTGATGTAACCTCTTCCTCCTCAATGATCATGCTGATAGCTTGTAAGAATATTTTTGTTTCAGGGCGCTGCCACCAGTGGCTAAGGCCCAATATTCAGCCCCTGTTTAACAGGGGCATGTAATTACAATTTTTGATCTAATATTTCACAGCAGGGCCCATTTCTGCACCCACCAAGAGTAACTGTGAGGACTTACAGTGTTGTGGTACCAGCACCACCACCACCAAAGGCCCAATTTTTCTGCCCCGTTCAACAGGTGCATGTAATTACAATTCTTGATATAATATTTCACAGAAGGGCCCGTTCCAGACTCCACCAAGAGTAACTGTGAGGACATACAGTGTTGTGGCAACACCACCAACACCACCACCACCAAAGGCCCAATTTTTCTTACCCTGTTTAACAGGGGCATGTAATTACAATTCTTGATAGATATATGGGGTAAATCCGCGCAGTGGTTGAGTGTAGTTAGGATATGGGGCTGCTGCCTCTACAGATACAATACCACCTAAGTGGAGTGTATTAGAATTTAGTAAAAAGCAGGAGTAGCAGGGCTGGACTGGGACACACATGTGGCCCTGGAATTCAACCAGACTGGCCCACTTTAATTTTGAGTGTCCCTATCAGCACCCCCTTACATCAAAGTGTCCCCATCAGCACCCCCTTACATCAAAGTGTCCCCATCAGCACCCCCTTACATCAAAGTGTCCCCATCAGCACCCCCCTTCACATCAGAGTATCCTCAAGAGCACCCCCTTACATCAGAGTGTCCCCATCAGCACCCACTTACATCAGAGTGTCCCCCCCTCTCCTCCCCCTCCCATGTGTGCTCACAGTTCTGAAGGCAGCCTCTCGTTCCTCTCTCCAGTCATGTGATAAGTCATAAGGGGAGAGAGGAAGGGAAATCTGCCGGCTGTCTATCTCCCCCTGCAGGCTGGAGGGAGCAGAAAGCCTAATCATCTCTCCAGCAAGTGTAGGCAGCTGCTCCTTGGTGACAGGAGTGAAATCACGATCACTCACTGTCAGTGAGGAGCGGCTCCAGGACTGTGCCTGACTGGCCCACTGAGCCATCGGCCCACCGGGAAACTCCCTGTAGTCCCAATGGCCAGTACATGCCTGAGGAAAAGTTATGGCGCTGCCCTTGTGGGGTTAGAAAAAATAGAAAAAAACATTTTTCTAAACCCACAAGGGCAGCGCTATAACTACTCCTGCTTTTTACCAAATTTACAATTCTTGATCTAATATTTCACAACAGGGCCAGTTCCTGCGCCCACCAAGAGTAACTGTGAGGGCTTACAGTGTTGTGGCAACACCAACACCTAAGGCCCCAATTTCTGCAGAGTATATAGGGCAGGCCCCTACTTTCAAACGACTCCTACTTGCAAACGGAAGGAGACAACAGGAAGTGAGATCTACCTCTAGGAAGGGAAATTCTCTCCTGTAAGAGTTAATATGGGAAAAACATGTCTCCTCTCCACTGATGCTTTATCAACAAGCCTTGTTTCACTAAAAACCCCAAATTGTCAAACATTTGCCATTGGGACAGAAAGTGAGGTGAAATCTTCTGAAGGGGTGCACAGACAGCAAAACAAGTGTCACAGGGGTGATAACCCTTCCCTATGTTTTCCAAAAAGCTTAAAATAGATTTTTTGGCTGGAGCTAAACTTTAAAAATGTACCAGTTCAAAATTACAAACAGATTCTACTTAACAACAAACCTACAGTCCCTGTCTTGTTTGCACCGCCTGTATACTGCTGTTCAGAGTATATAGGGCCTGGGGGCCCCACGCCTTTCCTTTTTTTAATGTGGGTGTGGGGTTCCCCTTAATATCCATACAAGACCCAAAGGGCCCGGTAATGGACTGGGGGGGGTACCCATGCCGTTTGTCTCACTGATTTTCATCCATATTGTCGGGACCCGACATTACATTAAAGCTGCAAGCAGTTTTAAATGACTTTTATTCCTTTAAAAATGTAATTTTGTGCAGGGACTGTTCTAAGCACGGGAAACACGCGCCACTTTACAGACACACTATAGACACCCCCCAGGTACGATATTTAAAGGAATAATTCCCTTTTCACTTTTTTTTCACTTTAAGCTTAATTAAAATCACTGCTCCCGAAAAAACTTTAAAACTTTTTTTGCATTGATAGGTAATGTCGAGTACTGATGCGCAAACCACAAACCTCAGACAAATATTATGAGCAAACAAAAATAACTGCTAAAGCTGCCACCATAAGGGTGTTCCAACACCAATAAAGGAAATCTAACAAAAAAATGTATAGAGTGGCGCTCAATCAAATCAATTAAAACAACTAAATATAAATGGAAATTCAGTATCGGAAAATCCAATAAATACTTATGTCTAAATCATTACTCTTCCATCACATTGAGTAACTAAGGTAAGAACAAATCAAAGTTACTTCAATAAATGGATCCAAATAGCTAAATCCCATAAACGACTACTAGTGGAGCCTCACAGAGGAAGAGTAAAAATATCTGGAAGAGAATCTACCGATAAAAATTCCTATAAATGCATCAAATAAATAAAGTGCCTAACCGTAATTTATGACACAATTATGTGAATAAAATAAGTAACCAAACCGATGAATACCACCCTACAATAAGTAGATAATGTATAGTAATGTGCAAAAATTGTGCAAATTGTGCAACTTCAATGTAAAAAATAAATCATGGCATAAAAATATATAAATAACATGCAGCACGTGAAATCCGGCCGTGATTGAGAAGCTAACACGTACCACGTGACCCGCCTCTCTTCCCTGACGCGTTGCGTGACTGTCACATCACTTTTTCAAACTTTTTTCGATACCCTTTGAAAAAGTGACGTGACAGTCGCGCAACGTAACTGTCACACCTTTAATTGATTGCTGGCACTGGGAATCTTTTGATTAACTATTTCTTCACTTGTTTTGATTGAGGTTGTCACAATTTGGATTGTATTGTCTATGGGACCTCATCTTTATGGCACCTTAGTTTCACTATTTGAAACATGCATTATTAGACTTTAATTACCAATTTGTTTATTTATTTTCACATTTGTGAAGTGTTGTATGCTATTATTCATTTATTTGCTTGTATATTAAGTTGTTCATCTATTTCACGTGCTGCGTGTTATTTATATATTTTTATGCCATAATTTATTTTTTACATTGAAGTTGCACAATTTTCAGAATTTTTGCATATTACTATACATTATCTACTTATTGTAGGGTGGTATTCATCGGCTTGGTTATTTATTTATTTTATTCACATAATTGTGTCATAAATTACGGTTAGGCACTTTATTTGATGCATTTATAGGAATTTTTATCGGTAGATTCTCTTCCGGATATTTTTACTCTCCCTCTGTGAGGCTCCACTAGTAGTCGTTTATGAGATTTAGCTATTTGGATCCATTTATTGAAGTAAATTTGATTTGTTCTTACCTTAGTTACTCAATGTGATGGAAGAGTAATGATTTAGACATAAGTATTTATTGGATTTTCCGATACTGAATTTCCATTTATATTTAGTTGTTTTACATCTTTAATTGATTTGATTGAGCGCCACTCTATACATTTTTTTGTTGGATTTTTTCATTGATATATGTCCCCTGGGGCAGGACCCGGGTCCCAAAACCCTTTTTAGGGCAATACCATGCAAATTAGCCTTTAAAATTAGCACTTTTGATTTCGAACGATCGAGTCCCATAGACTTCAATGGGGTTCTAAAGTTTGCGCAAATTTTCGGTCCATTCGCAGGTTCTGGTGCGAACCGAACCGGGGGGTGTTCGGCTCATCCCTAGTACCGGGCCATAGTACAAAAAGGGGGGGGGGTTAAGTACAGCGCTGCGCTAGAAAGAAATTAGCAAAAAAATATAGCAGCTAACACACCTATAGACTAAGAGATAACAAATAAAATAAAAAGTGTAGCGCTATAAGCCCAAGAGTAAAATGTGTCAAAACCTAATATATTATATAGACATATAGGTCAAAGCATCAATCAATAAGTACATATGGACAATATATAAAAAATCTATCACCACCTTAAATAGCAATAAATATAAATTGCCCCATAGAGTAACACTGTGTTGTGTATCAAAACAATGCAAAGTGAAAAAAAAAACTAATTGGAAAATCTTAATCATCAAATGTAAGCATTAATAAAGTATAATTGGAAGACCGTAAGGATCCACTCAATCTAACACCATGAAATATTGTGAATAAAAGTGTCCTGAAACATAACAAGTCCACAATGTTGGTTTTGTAGAGAAAACGTGAAGAAAAAAACCACCACCAAAAGTCTATGGAGGTTAGACACTAAAGATGATGGATCTGTAGCTCCCAGGGTTCACAAGTAGAAAGAATCAACCAGATCTGGCAGATAGGTGAACTATGGAAGAACCACATGTGGACAGAGGATCTAAAATGGTGCAGGGGCCATCACCGGAGACATCAAGAGGCTTACCGGAACTTTATGACTTGAAAAGACATACGTCATACAAGTCAAAAAGGCTTATTAACCAACCGGTCTGGATGATACGTCTCTTCAGATGTCGTCAGCATACAGCAGAAAAGGGGCGTGATAATACAACTTCTAAATCCATAGGCATTCCGATAACAGCCGAACGGGTATTCATGTACCATGCAAGAATTAAAAAAACTCACATAGCATGATAACGTTTAAACAGTAGTTTGTTAAAAAATATAAAATTAGACTCACATGTTAGAAGATCAAAATCAGCTCAAATGTCAAATAGCGGTAATCGTGAGAGGTCCACCCGACATGTTTCAGCTAAGGAGCCGTCATCTGGGGTGTGGATCCCCCCCACCTTACCGCTTTATAAATAAATAATGACCCCCACTAGGAATACCATAGCACCGGAAGTGCAATGAAATGATATCACTTCCGGTTCTGGGGGATCATACATTGAAATTTTTGAATCCCACATACTTGGCGCCAAAGAGATCAATACTAATCACAAATAAAACTGAAAGAACTTACAAACACATACAAAAAGAATAACATATAGAAATTACATAATTGGATGCAGAGTGGCTTCGTTCGCTACCCGGAAATGCTCCGAAAGCAACCCAAGCCTCGTTCTCGGTATAGTGCTGCGGTGTCACATCATCCACAGATGCTGCGGCACCGCTGCGCACCACTCACAGGACCAAGCCTCGCTCCCAAGCAGCACCATGATGTCATCCTCCGCACAAGCAGTGCGGCGTTCATGCGCTCCACTCAGTAAGCCAAGACTCGCTTCCATACGGCGCAGCCGCGTCACGTCCCATATAAACATTGCGACGCCGCTGCGCTCCAAATACTGGACCAAGCCTCAATCTGAGGCCGGTCCTAAATAGCACCGAGATTATAGAGGATAAGTGTATTACCAAAATTTGAGTCTTCACTTAAAAGCATCCTAGGTAATTGACCACAGTGAATAACATAACTGCGTCAATTTAACAAGAAAAGATTACATTAAATTAAACTCATTGTGATCACGAGATCCCAAGCCGAAAATATTATACTAAGACCAGAGAAACACATAAGTTCTTGAAGATATTATCTGGCCCAATAATTAATTGCAATTGTCTACAGGGTTAAAAAAAAAAAAATAATTAAAAAAATAATAATTAAAAATTATGGGATCACAAGTAAGAGTCCCAAAATGAATGACATTACCAATAAGGAGCATCAACCCTATTTATAACTTAAATAGGCAATGGCACCATGCAATATTACATACATTAAAAATAATAATGATCATTTTATTGCAAATATAAATTAAAATAAAAAGATAAAAGATTAATTAAAAAATATGGGAATGAAGGAGATCGTACCAGTTCTTAAGCTTGATTAATAAGAGTTGATGTCCTACTCCACATTGATACCCTGCGGAAAATGGGACCCCAACTCGTAAATCCAATATGTCTCCAACCGGGAGACGCCTCTTAGGGTCGACCCCCCCGCCAGGAGGCAACATACCTATCAATATTGAGAAACTGGGTGCCTGCAGGGTTTCGATCATGGAATTCCCTGTAGTGCCAAGGAACAGTATGTTTAGTACTACCTGCTTTGATAAGATTTATATGTTCCGAAACACGTGTCGTAAAAGACCTAATGGTCCGGCCCACATATTGTTTGCCACATGGGCAAGTCAAAAGGTATACTATACCTGTAGTGGCGCAAGTACAAAACTGTTTAATCTTATACGTACGACCAGTTACAGTGGAAGAGAAGCTATAGCTTGCCCTCCTGCCACAAATGTTAAACTGGCATACTAGACACTTTCTGCAGGGATGAAATCCAATCCAATCATGGAAAAAAGATGGTTTACTTGGAGGGTTAATGACATTGGGTGCCAATTTGTTCCGAAGTGATGGGACACCCTTAAAAACCACCTTGGGAGTGTTGGGCAACAAAGGGCCCAAAATCTTATCTGTTTTCAGAATGTCCCAATGGTGTTCAAAAATGTTTTTGATATGTTTATGTTGAATGGAAAAAGATGTTAAAAAAGACCATTTAAAGTCGTCATTCAACTGTCGAGGTTTATCCTCCAACAATGACTGGCGGTCAGTAGCACAAGCATTATCAATCTCCTTGTCTATATCAGAAGGGTTGTAGCCCTTTTCTAGGGACTTTTCTTTTAGGGTATTAGCCTGAACCTTAAAAGTATCAAGATCAGTGCAGTTCCTGCGCAATCGTAGGAACTGGCTTTTAGGAACTGATCTGATCCAAGATCTATGATGGCAACTATCAGTAGGTATATATCCGTTCCTATCCGTAGATTTGAAGTAAGTATTAAATGTGAATTTATGTTCACTTCACTCTATGACAAGGTCCAAAAAATGGACTGAAGCAGTACTTGCCTCAAAAGACAAGGCTATACCCCTATCATTGTTATTAAGGGTCTTGACAAAGTCACCTAGACCCTCATGGCTGCCAGTCCACAGGAGGAGGATGTCGTCTATGTACCGGGCCCACAACAAAAGGTGTGGGTTATCTATGGCATAGACGACATCCTCCTCCCATTTGGCCATGAACAGACTGGCCAAGCTGGGAGCAAATTTTGCTCCCATTGCCACCCCTTTATGCTGTCGATAGAATTTTCCATCGAACCAGAAATAATTGTGTTGTGTGGCGAACTCAATCAAATCAATCATAAAGCCAACCTGGGGTGAAGCAAGAGAGGCATCCCTATTAAGAAAACATTGCACCGCATCCACACCCTTACGCTGTGGAATGCAAGTATAAAGAGATGTCACGTCCGCAGTAGCCATGATTAGATCCCCAGAGTAGGAAACATTCGATAATAATCTAATCACGTCCTTAGTATCTTTCAAGTAGGACGGCATTTTTCGTACAGATGGTTGTAAGAAAAAATCTATGTATTTTCCAATTTTGGAAGTGACTGAGTCCATACCACTAATTATGGGCCGACCAGGGGGGTGAAGAGGGTCCTTATGGACCTTGGGCAGGTAGTAGATAACGGGAATACGTGGGGCAAGAGGAACCAGAAACGATCTCTCCTTCCTATTTAAAATGCAAGCATCAAAGCCCTTAGATACTAGTTTTTGTAATTCCTTTTTATACTTATATGTGGGATTATTAGGTAATTCTATATAGGTCTCACGATCTTCCAAAATGCGGTACATTTCCTCCATGTAATCTGATTTATTTAGTAAAACAATGCCACCCCTTTTGTCGGCGGGGCGGATGACCAAATTTTTGTTATCACATAAAGTTTTTAAACCCGTTGTAGGTAAAGGATTATGAAATTTACGTTTGAGTGGAATGTTAGCTAAGTCCTTCAACACTAAGTCCCTAAACAAGTTGATAGTTGGTGGGAGTTGTGTTGGGGGACTAAAAAGAGAGGGATTAGATAAACCTGAGTGGACTGTTCCAGATGTTGCCGCCCTGGCCACATTCCTAGTAGGATTCGAAATGATATATCTCTGAACGTTAATTTTTCTAATAAACTTTTGAACATCAATGAATGTGTCAAACTTGTTAAGTTTGCACGGGGGGGCGAATTTAAGGCCTTTATTCAGAATAATTTTCTCTTCCTGAGTGAGAATCGTATCACTCAGATTAAACACCCCCTGACATGTTAAGTTCGTTTTCTTTTTTCGTCCCTGGATCCTCCTCTCTCCTCTGGACCCTCTCTTGTTTCCGGACCTCTTTTTGCTTTAGGGTCCTCGTGAAAACCCCGAGTGGTCCGAGAACCAGAGTAAGGTTGAGGGTGTTTATAGGGGGAAGGATCGTACCCAGCATTGGGGAATGGGTAAACATTCTCATTATACCGCTATTTGACATTTGAGCTGATTTTGATCTTCTAACATGTGAGTCTAATTTTATATTTTTTAATAAACTACTGTTTAAACGTTATCACGCTATGTGAGTTTTTTAAATTCTCGCATGGTACATGAATACCCGTTTGGCTGTTATCGGAATGCCTATGGATTTGGAAGTTGTATTATCACGCCCCTTTTCTACTGTATGCTGACGACATCTGAAGAGACGTATCGTCCAGACCGGTTGGTCAATAAGCCTTTTTGACTTGTATGATGTATGTCTTTTCAAGTCATAAAGTTCCGGTAAGCCTCTTGATGTCTCCGGTGATGGCCCCTGCACCATTTTAGATCCTCTGTCCACATGTGGTTCTTCCATAGTTCACCTATCTGCCAGATCCGGTTGATTCTTTCTACTTGTGAACCCTGGGAGCTACAGATCCATCATCTTTAGCGTCTAATCTCCATAGACTTTTGGTGGTGGTTTTTTCTTCACGTTTTCTCTACAAAACCAACATTGTGGACTTGTTATGTTTCAGGACACTTTTATTCACAATATTTCATGGTGTTAGATTGAGTGGATCCTTACGGTCTTCCAATTATACTTTATTAATGCTTACATTTGATGATTAAGATTTTCCAATTAGTTTTTTTTTTATTTTGCATTGTTTTGATACACAACACAGTGTTACTCTATGGGGCAATTTATATTTATTGCTATTTAAGGTGGTGATAGATTTTTTAGATATTGTCCATATGCACTTATTGATTGATGCTTTGACCTACATGTCTATATAATATATTAGGTTTTGACACATTTTACTCTTGGGCTTATAGCGCTACACTTTTTATTTTATTTGTTATCTCTTACCTTTAGTCTATAGGTGTGTTAGCTGCTATATTTTTTTGCTCATTTCTTTCTAGTGCAGCGCTGTACTTAACCCCCCCTTTTTGTATTATTTAGTAGACATTTAGTACGGCTGCAGCGTATAACACTCCATTTAACATGGATGTCTTTGACTATCGTGCATGAAGAGTAGTCAATACTGAGGGTGTGTTTGTGGCCACCTCTAATGACACAGAAATTAGTGGGTTGTTCATGAGGCTGAAGAACGTCATGGTCTCTGAACTCCATCTTCAATGGGATCTAGCCTTCTTGGAACAATACGTGTCAGAAGGTATGATCCCACGTAGTCTCAGATGGGACGTTCATCCCCAACAGGGGGAAACTGAACTATATTCTTGGTTCACATATTTCAACGATGCTGGCATTAAATTTCTTGGTTTCCTTATAACCAGGAAATGTATTCATCTTTCGATTTTAGATCGGGAGATTAAGGAATTGAAGGACAAATTACTTGCCTATAGGAATTCAGTTGAGTATAACACTTTGTCCTGTAACTTGCAAGCTCATCTTGTAAAGGAGGACAAGGATTAAAAAACCAAGAAACATAAAAAATATTCCCGGGACATAGGAGACTACAAGGCAGGTAGTGTTTGGATGGCAGAAATCCACCATAGGGTCTGTCTCGGAGCCAGCAATGGAAACTAACGCTCAAAATCAGGGCATTGTGGTCCCCCCACAGATATTTCTGTACGTCCAAAATCCTTTGCTGACAAAGGACAGCCCTATGGCGGAGGTCCCCCTTCACATAGGGGTCGACTTCCGAGCATACATACCCCTAAAAATCAACAAAGGGGAAGAGGTCATTACTTTAGAAGTAGAGGTAGAGGTGGGAATAGGGGTAATCACCGCGGTTATGGTGAATATCAATAATCTGAACGGGAGAATTCCTATCATCGGGGTTCCCCTGTACGCCATCGCGATTCTTCTCACCATTCATATTACCCTGATCCATCCTACTATAGACACCCTCCGACTTCTACGTATAATAGGTATTCCCCTTTACCTGATCGGTATAATGAGAATGTTTACCCATTCCCCAATGCTGGGTACGATCCTTCCCCCTATAAACACCCTCAAACTTACTCTGGTTCTTGGACCACTCTAGGTTTTCACGAGGACCCTCAAAGCAAAAAAAGAGGTCCGGAAACAAGAGAGGGTCCAGAGGAGCGAGGAGGATCCAGGGACGAAAAAAGAAAACGAACTTAACATGTCAGGGGGTGTTTAACCTGAGTGATACGATTCTCACTCAGGAAGAGAAAATTATTCTGAATAAAGGCCTTAAATTCGCCCCCCCCGTGCAAACTTAACAAGTTTAACACGTTCATTGATGTTCAAAAGTTTATTAGAAAAATTAACGTTCAGAGATATATCATTTCGAATCCTACTAGGAATGTGGCCAGGGCGGTAACGTCTGGAACAGTCCACTCAGGTTTATCCAATCCCTCTCTTTTTAGTCCCCCAACACAACTCCCACCAACTATCAACTTGTTTAGGGACTTAGTGTTGAAGGACTTAGCTAACATTCCACTCAAACGTAAATTTCATAATCCTTTACCCACAACGGGTTTAAAAACTTTATGTGATAACAAAAATTTGGTCATCCGCCCCGCCGACAAAGGCGGTGGCATTGTTTTACTAAATAAATCAGATTACATGGAGGAAATGTATCGCATTTTGGAAGATCGTGAGACCTATATAGAATTACCTAATAATCCCACATATAAGTATAAAAAGGAATTACAAAAACTAGTATCTAAGGGCTTTGATGCTTGCATTTTAAATAGGAAGGAGAGATCGTTTCTGGTTCCTCTTGCCCTGTGTATTCCCGTTATCTACTACCTGCCCAAGGTCCATAAGGACCCTTTTGACCCCCCTGGTCGGCCCATAGTTAGTGGTATCGACTCAGTCACTTCCAAAATTGGAAAATACATAGATTTTTTTCTTACAACCATCTGTACGAAAGATGCCGTCCTACTTGAAAGATACCAAGGACGTGATTAGATTATTATCAAATGTTTCCTACTCTGGGGATCTAATCATGGCTACTGTGGACGTGACATCCCTTTATACTTGCATTCCGCAGCGTAAGGGTGTGGATGCGGTGCAATGTTTTCTTAATAGGGATGCCTCTCTTGCTTCACCCCAGGTTGGCTTTATTATTGATTTGATTGAGTTCGCCACACAACACAATTATTTCTGGTTCGATGGAAAATTCTATCGATAGCATAAGGGGGGGGGGACAATGGGAGCAAAATTTGCTCCCAGCTTGGCCAATCTGTTCATGGCCAAGTGGGAGGAGGATGTCGTCTATGCCATGGATAACCCACACCTTTTGTTGTGGGCCCGGTACATAGACGACATCCTCCTCCTGTGGACTGGCAGCCATGAGGGTCTAGGTGACTTTGTCAAGACCCTTAATAACAATGATAGGGGTATAGCCTTATCTTTTGAGGCAAGTACTGCTTCAGTCCATTTTTTGGACCTTGTCATAGAGCGAAGTGAACATAAATTCACATTTAGTACTTACTTCAAATCTACGGATAGGAACGGGTATATACCTACTGATAGTTGCCATCATAGATCTTCGATCAGATCAGTTCCTAAAAGCCAGTTCCTGCAATTGCACAGGAACTGCACTGATCTTGATACTTTTAAGGTTCAGGCTAATACCCTAAAAGAAAGGTCCCTAGAGAAGGGCTACAACCCTTCTGATATAGACAAGGAGATTGATAATGCTTGTGCTACTGACCGCCAGTCATTGTTGGAGGATAAACCTCGACAGTTGAATGACGACTTTAAATGGTCTTTTTTAACATCTTTTTCCATTCAACATAAACATATCAAAAACATTTTTGAACACCATTGGGACATTCTGAAAACAGATAAGATTTTGGGCCCTTTGTTGCCCAATACTCCCAAGGTGGTTTTTAAGGGTGTCCCATCACTTCGGAACAAATTGGCACCCAATGTCATTAACCCTCCAAGTAAACCATCTTTTTTCCATGATTGGATTGGATTTCATCCCTGCAGAAAGTGTCTAGTATGCTAGTTTAACATTTGTGGCAGGAGGGCAAGCTATAGCTTCTCTTCCACTGTAACTGGTCGTACGTATAAGATTAAACAATTTTGTACTTGCGCCACTACAGGGATAGTATACCTTTTGACTTGCCCATGTGGCAAACAATATGTGGGCCGGACCATTAGGTCTTTTATGACACGTGTTTCGGAACATATAAATCTTATCAAAGCAGGTAGTACTAAACATACTGTTCCTCGGCACTACAGGGAATTCCATGATCGAAACCCTGCGGGCACCCAGTTTCTCATTATTGATAGGTATGTTGCCCCCTGGTGGGGGGGTCGACCCTAAGAGGCGTCTCCCGGTTGGAGACGTATTGGATTTACGAGTTGGGGTCCCATTTTCCGCAGGGTATCAATGTGGAGTGGGACATCAACTCTTTTATTAATCAAGCTTAAGAACTGGTACAATCTCCTTCATTCTTTTATTTTTTAATTAATCTTTTATCTTTTTATTTTAATTTAATTTGAAATAAAATGATCATTATTATTTTTAATGTATGTAATATTGCATGGTGCCATTGCCTATTTAAAAAATAAATAGGGTTGATGCTCCTTATTGGTAATGTCATTCATTTTGGGACTCTTACTTGTGATCCCATAATTTTTAATTATTATTTTTTTATTATTATTTTTTTTAACCCTGTAGACAATTACAATAAATTATTGGGCCAGATAATATCTTCAAGAACTTATGTGTTTCTCTGGTCTTAGTATAACATTTTCGGCTTGGGATCTCGTGATCACAATGAGTTTAATTTAATTTAATCTTTTCTTGTTAAATTGACGCAGTTATGTTATTCACTGTGGTCAATTACCTAGGATGCTTTTAAGTGAAGACTCAAATTTTGGTAATACACTTATCCTCTATAATCTCGGTGCTATTTAGGACCGGCCTCAGATTGAGGCTTGGTCCAGTATTTGGAGCGCAGCGGCGTCGCAATGTTTATATGGGACGCGACGCGGCTGCGCAGTATGGAAGCGAGTTTTGCCTTACTCAGTGGAGCGCATGAACGCCGCACTGCTTGTGCGGAGGATGACATCATGGCGCTGCTTGGGAGCGAGGCTTGGTCCTGTGAGTGGTGCGCAGCGGCGCCGCAGCGTCTGTGGATGATGTGATGCCGCAGCACTATACCGAGAACGAGGCTTGGGTTGCTTTCGGAGCATTTCCGGGTAGCGAACGAAGCCACTCTACATCCAATTATGTAATTTCTATATATTATTCTTTTTGTATGTGTTTGTAAGTTCTTTTAGTTTTATTTGTGATTAGTATTGATCTCTTTGGCGCCAAGTATGTGGGATTCAAAAATTTCAATGTATGATCCCCCAGAACCGGAAGTGATATCATTTCATTGCACTTCCGGTGCTATGGTATTCCTAGTGGGGGTCATTATTTATTTATAAAGCGGTAAGGTGGGGGGCTCCACACCCCAGATGATGGCTCCTTAGCTGAAACATGTCGGGTGGACCTCTCACGATTACCGCTATTTGACATTTGAGCTGATTTTGATCTTCTAACATGTGAGTCTAATTTTATATTTTTTAATAAACTACTGTTTAAACGTTATCACGCTATGTGTTTTTTTAATTCTCGCATGGTACATGAATACCCGTTTGGCTGTTATCGGAATGCCTATGGATTTGGAAGTTGTATTATCACGCCCCTTTTCTACTGTATGCTGACGACATCTGAAGAGATGTATCATCCAGACCGGTTGGTCAATAAGCCTTTTTGACTTGTATGACGTATGTCTTTTCAAGTCATAAAGTTCCGGTAAGCCTCTTGATGTCTCCGGTGATGGCCCCTGCACCATTTTAGATCCTCTGTCCACATGTGGTTCTTCCATAGTTCACCTATCTGCCAGATCCGGTTGATTCTTTCTACTTGTGAACCCTGGGAGCTACAGATCCATCATCTTTAGCGTCTAACCTCCATAGACTTTTGGTGGTGGTTTTTTTCTTCACGTTTTCTATACAAAACCAACATTGTGGACTTGTTATGTTTCAGGACACTTTTATTCACAATATTTCATGGTGTTAGATTGAGTGGACCCTTACGGTCTTCCAATTATACTTTATTAATGCTTACATTTGATGATTAAGATTTTACAATTAGTTTTTTTTTCACTTTGCATTGTTTTGATACACAACAGTGTGTTACTCTATGGGGCAATTTATATTTATTGCTATTTAAGGTGGTGATAGATTTTTTATATATTGTCCATATGCACTTATTGATTGATGCTTTGACCTATATGTCTATATAATATATTAGGTTTTGACACATTTTACTCTTGGGCTTAATAGCGCTACACTTTTTATTTTATCTAGTACCGGGCCATAAAATAAAGATATCATCAATATATCTATACCAAGAGATGACATGCCGGAGTAAGTCAGATAGAGAATTATCAGCAAAAAGGTCTTTCTCCCACCCCCCAGGTACAAGTTTGCATAGGAAGGGGCACATTTGGTCCCCATAGCTACGCCCTGCACCTGGAGGAAGTGGGAGGAGCCGAACATAAACACATTTCTAGTTAAGATGAACTCTAGTAGCTGAAGGACGAACTGGCTATAAGAATTGGACATAGGACCACGTTCATTAAAGTGGAGTTCCACCCAAAAATGGAACTTCCCCTTTTTGGATTCCTTCCCCCCTTCGGTGTCACATTTGGCACCTTTCAGGGGGGAGGAGGAGAGAGCAGATACCTGTCTAATACAGGTATTTGCTCCCACTCTCTGGCATAGCTCACCGCGATGCTTGCGGTGACCTATGCCACTTCCGGTGCCTACCCTGTCCTCCCCACGTGCAACGTGACTCGCGCATGCGCAATAGGGAACCGGTTAATACCCCACCGAGGATGGCGGCGGCAGCAGCCGAGAGCCGAAGGACGGATCAATCAAGGTCAGCGTCTGAAATGTTGGACTCACTTTGAGATGATTGGATCCTGGTCATAAGGCCCTCCCAAGCCTCACCACAAAACTCCGCCATGACAATCAATGCTCAAGATACACAGAGAGATCAAACAACAAAATGTATCTAAACAAAGATAAAAAAATGAATTCAAAAGGAATAATCTAAAGTACATGAACAATAAGGTTGAAATTGTAGCACGCTATGAAGAGACAAAAATCTTTAGAATTATTTTGGTATCTAAAAGGGACAAACAGCCACAAAAAATGGTGTATTGAAACACCTGGAGGTAGAAATAGAAAGTAGTACTTGTTGTAATGTCCTTAGTAGATAAGGCACCTCATCCCGAAGGTAAATTACAAAGAGGAGCAACAGTGGAGGGATTATAGCGGTGCCAAGAATAAAATAATACAAATTATATATAAAAATATCAAATTTTATTACAATAAAAAAGCACCGATAATGCAATATATAAGAACACATATACAAAAACAAAAAAAATAATATAGAGGAGCAGGTAGGCAATCTACAAGCCAATATGGTGGTGACCAGAGTGGAGATAATAGGTCACTTCTTCCCTACTAGTTTCGCCAAAGCATTGGCTTCCTCAGGGGAATATAATACAGGAGAATACATACATTGCTCTGAAAAAAGAAATAAAGAACACTAATTCAAAAAATAATAAAAAATAATGTCAGATAGATGCGTGTTGGTTAGGCAACATGATAATATCTGTCCAAATCCCTCCCCCCGCAAGTTGCATCAACAGCCCCTCACAGATAATGGAAAATCCCATAAGCCCAAAATAGCAACCAAACGTACCCCAATAGCACCAAAAAACAAGGTTGGTGCGATCCAATACGGCTGCAGAGGGCCAAAGAAAGACCTGATAAAAACTAAAAACTAAAAAATATTAAATAAAAATAAAAAACGGAAGTGGCTCAGGGGAGCTCATATCAATATCCTAGAAAGGGCTAAATCACCTCAATACATACCAATGTCTTCTACAATAAATAAAGGGGCTCTGTGTTTGTCCAGAAAAATGGTCCGACCAGCACAGGGCATATGCTTGGATAAGCTTAAAGGAAAGGTTGCTAAATAAAAACAAAGAAAAAATCAGAGAAGGTAATAGATGGAAAAAATGGGATAGATAAAATGAGTACATGCAGATAGAAACCCTATCCACTGCTGAGGATACTTACCCCGGAAGCAGTGTGGTACAGCCCGGGTCACTCAGCCAGCTTAAGAGTAAAGGAGATAGGCAGGGAATTGTGGTGAAGGATGCGCCAGATATAGCTGGCCATAAGTGTCCAAACACCCAGCGTTTGTGAACCTAATCAAGAAGAGGGGGGGATCAAAGTGACTAGAATGAAAAAGAGAACATTTGCATAAGATACCTGTCAACTGTGAAGTGACAGGCATCAACCAAGTAAAGCAGCAACTGAAAATTACCTCCAATCCAAATGAACAGCGTGTCAGCGCCCCAGTAAGTCAGCAACTAACACTTGGCCAGGTAAGCCTTATAAAGCCCTCCACCCAATTGGCGAGGGAGCTAGCCAATCGGGAGCGGACAAAAAACAGCCTTCGCACCTGCACAGAAGCACCGACTGGACGCCTACAATGCCCAGAATGCCAGGCGCAGCAAGAGCCACGCCGCAAGGAAGGAACGCGCAGCTTATGCAAAAGTGGGCATGACAGTAAGGGCCCTGATGGTGGAATAGACAGAAGATCTGCCGTATCCAATGAGAGGATGTGAAAAGCGGCAGATATACACAAGGAGAGCTATGGGGCAGGCAGAGGCTGTAGGGGCGGGCTTGGGTCATAGACACCAAGCCCTTGGGTGTCCATACAACCAAAGGCTGCGGACCAAAGTAACCCCCAAGGGTGGACCAGCAACGATCCATGAGCAGAGGGCAATCAGGGCAGGTTGGGAGAAATGAAATAGGGAATAGTGGTAAACCAGTGGAGTAAACAAGGGTAACGGGACGGACAGGAAAGCCATGTAGAGCTCCAATATACATGACAATTCTAACGTGCCCAACCATCCAACATATCCAAGCATCATATCATATCAAAAAAACAAAAGTGTACAACAAAATAGCAACAAAAAAAGTGTACTACAATAATACGGTTAGAGTGGTCTATGTGGCCACCTGCATCTGTGGATGTTTTTACGTCGGTAAGACGAAACGCCCATTCTTTAAGCGTATTCGGGACCACATTAGGTCACTTTACAAATGACTTACGATCACTGCTCTGAATAGACACACCGGATGCCAACATGACTTTGATCCTAACACCATACATTTTGCCACCTTAGACCATGTACCCTTACATGCTCGTGGTGGTAATACTGATGTCACTTTGTTACAGATAGAAACTAGGTTTGGACGCCATTAAGTACCCAGGTTTAAATGAGTACATTAGCTTTAAATCTTTTCTATAATACCATTTCATATTTTACTATTTATGATTTGGTCTGTGTTTTATGTATAATATTCTGTGTTCTTTTTGGCGCCTGGGCTGTATTTCTACTTGTCTTGATTAGGATTAGGGATGAGCCGAACACCCCCCGGTTCGGTTCGCACCAGAACCTGCGAACGGACCGAAAATTCGCACGAACGTTAGAACCCCATTGATGTCTATGGGACTTGAACGTTCAAAATCAAAAGTGCTCACTTTAAAAGCTAATTTGCATGGTATTGTCCTAAAAAGGGTTTGGGGACCCGGGTCCTGCCCCAGGGGACATGTACCAATGCAAAAAAAACTTTTAAAAACGTCCGTTTTTTCGGGAGCAGTGATTTTAATGATGCTTAAAGTAAAAAAAAGTGAAATATTCCTTTAAATATCGTACCTGGGGAGTGTCTATAGTATGCCTGTAAAGTGGTGCGTGTTTCCCGTGCTTAGAACAGTCCCTGCACAAAATGACATTTTTTAAAGGAAAAAAAGTCATTTAAAAACTGCTTGCAGCTTTAATGTAATGTCGGGTCCCGGCTATATGGACGAAAATCAGTGAGACAAACGGCATGGGTACCCTCCAGTCCATTACCAGGCCCTTTGGGTCCTGTATGGATATTAAGGGGAACCCTGCACCCAAATTAAAAAAAGGAAAGGCGTGGGGCCCCCAGGCCCTATATACTCTGAACAGCAGTATACAAGCGGTGCAAACAAGACAGGGACTGTAGGTTTGTTGTTAAGTAGAATCTGTTTGTAATTTTGAACTGGTACATTTTTAAAGTGTAGCTCCAGCCAAAAAATCAGTTTTTAAGCTTTTTGGAAAACATAGGGAAGGGTTATCACCCCTTTGACATTTGTTTTGCTGTCTGTGCTCCTCTTCAGAAGATTTCACCTCACTTTTTGTCCCAATGACAAATGTTTTTTGAAAATTTGGGGTTTTTAGTGAAACAAGGATTGGTGATAAAGAATCAGTGGAAAGGAGAAAAGTTTTCCCCATATTAACTCTTAAAGGAGAGAACTTCACTTCCTATGGAGTAGATTTCATCTCACTTCCTGTTGTCTCCTTCCGTTTGCAAGTAGGAGTCATTTGTAAGTTGGATGTTTGAAAGTAGGGGCCTGCCCTATATACTCAGCAGGAATTTGGGCCTTAGATGTTGTTGTGGCCTCAACACTGTAAGCCCTCACAGGACCCTGCTGTGAAATATTAGATCAAGAATTTTAATTACATGCCCCTGTTGAACAGGGCCAGAAAAATTGGGCCTTTGGTGATGGTACTGCTGGTGCCACAACACTGTAAGTCCTCACAGTTACTCTTGGTGTGCGCTGGAACGGGCCCTGCTGTGAAATATTAGATCAAGAATTCTAATTACATGCCCCTGTTGAACAGGGGCTGAAAAATTGGGCCTTTGGTGGTGGTGCTGGTGGCACAACACAGGGGCTGAAAAATTGGGCCTTAGGCACTGTTGCTGGTGCCACAACACTGCAACCCCTCACAGATACTCTAGTTGGAATGCAGGAACGAGCCCTGCTGCAAAGTATTGCATCAAAAATTGTAATTACATGCCCCTGTTAAACAGGGGCTGAAAAATTGGGCCTTAGGCACTGGTGGCAGCGCCCAGAACCAAAAATGTTCTTACAAACTATCAGCATGATCATTGAGGAGGAAGAGGATAATTACTCAGGATAGTCACTCAGCATCAGCATAGGCAGTCTTTGAAGGGATCTGACATTTCCAAAAAAAATTATTCGGTTACATCAGCATCAGGTGCTTGGTATCTGGTGGTGATCCAAGACTGATTCATTTTTATAAAGGTCAGTCGATCGACCGAGTCGGTGGACAGACGCACCCTGTGATCGGTTACAAAGCCTCCAGCAGCACTGAATGTGCATTCCGAAAGAACGCTGGATGCAGGACAGGCCAGTAGCTCAATTGCATACTGTGCAAGCTCTGGCCAGTGATCCATCCTCAAGACCCAGGACCCAGAGGATTTTCAGTGGGAAAGGTGTCCAAGTCAGATCTTGCCCCTAGGTATTCATGCACCATGTAAAACAGACGCTGGCGATGGTTGCTGGAACTGATCATACCTTGGGGCTGCGGACTAAAAAATTGTCGGAACGCATCGGTCAGACGGCCACCTTCTCCACCACTCCTTCTTTGACTGACCGAAGCCTCAGCAACACATTGTCCAGAAACAGGAGTTTGTAACCTCCCAGTCTCTGGGAATGCGTTGCACAGACCTTTCTGCAAGGCCTCCTGAAGATGTTTCATCCTCTGCTCCCTCTGCGACAGCAATATAAGGTCCGCAACATTACCCTTGTAACGTGGATCAAGGAGGGTTGCCAGCCAGTATTGGTCCTTCTCCTTGATAAAACGAATACAAGGATCCTTCCGCAGGCTTTGCAGGATCAGGGAGGCCATGCAGCGTAGGTTTGCTGAGGCATTCGGTCCGGAGTCCTCTGGATCACTAAGGACGACATGATCCGCAGCCACCTCCTTCCAGCCACGTACAAGTCAATGTGTTTCCTGGGACTCTAAATGATCCCTTAAAGACTGCTGCTGATGCTGAGTGCCAGGTTCCACCTCCATACTGACACAATCCTCCTCCTCCTCCTCTTCCTCCTCCTCGTCCTCTTCCTGTGTGATCGGTGGGCACGCAGGAACACTGTCTGGATAAAGGGGGCCTTGAGAGCTAAGGAAGTCCTCCTCTTCCTGCCTCTGTTCTGCCTCAAGTGCCCTGTCCATTATTCAATGCAGCGTGTGCTCCAACAGGTGGACAAGGGGGGACAGTGTCACTGATGCATGCACTGTCACTGCTCAAAATCCTCGTGGCCTCCTCAAATGGTGACAGGACAGTGCATGCATCCCTGATCATGGCCAACTGGCGTTTGGGAAAAAAACAAGCTCCCCTGACCCTATCCTGGTGCCATAGTCGCACAGGTACCCATTGATGGCCCTCTGCTGCGTGTGCAGCTGCTGCAGCATGGCCAACGTTGAGTTCCACCTGGTGGGCATGTCACAGATTAGGCGGTTCTTGGGCAGGTTAAATTCCTTTTGGAGGTCTGCCAGCCGAGCACTGGCCTTATATGACCGGCGGAAATGCACACAGACTTTCCTGGCCTGCCTCAGGACATCCTGTAAGCCCGGGTACCTGCCCAAGAACTGCTGCACCACCAAGTTAAGGACGTGAGCCAAACAGGGTACATGGGTCAGTTGTCTTTGTCGGAGGGCGGAGAGGAGGTTGGTGCCATTGTTGCAAACCACCATTCCTGCCTTAAGTTGGCGTGGTGTCAACCACCTCTGAACCTGCCCCTGCAGAGCTGACAGAACATCTGCCCCAGCGTGGCTCCTGTCCCCCAAGCACACCAGCTCAAGCACCGCATGGCATCTTTTGGCCTGCGTACTTGCGTAGCCCCTTGAATGGCTACGGAGCACCGCTGGTTCCGAGGACAAAGCACAGGAAGAGGCCATGGAAGAAGAAGAGGGGGTGGAGGAGAGAGGTGTGTCACAATCATTAGTAGTGGCATTTTGGAGGCATGGTGGCGGAACAACCTCCAACACTACTGCACCTTGTCCTGCATCCTTTCCAGCTGCCAGCAGAGTGACCCAATGCGCCATGAAACTTAGGTAACATCCCTGTCCATGCCTGCTGGACCATGAGTCAGCGGTAATATGCACCTTACCGCTGACCGCCCTGTCCAGCGAGGCCAAGACATTGCCTTCCACATGCAGGTAGAGAGCCGAAATCGCCTTCCATGAGAAAAAGTGGCGTTTGGGTACCTGCCACTGAGGAATTGCACATTCCACAAACTCACGGAAGGGGGCAGAGTCTACCAACTGAAAAGGTAGCAGTTGAAGTGCTAGCAATTTTGCCAAGCTAGCATTCAACCGCTGGGCATGTGGATGGCTGGGAGCGAACTTCTTTCGGCGGTGCAGCAGCTGGGGCAGGGAAATTTGCCTGGTACAATCTGACGTCAGTGTACCGAAAGCAGATTGCCCACAAGTACTTGGCTGTGACACACCTAATTCTACACCTTCATTCCTCTCAGTGCAGGTCTCAGAGAGGACTGAAGGTATAGTGGGGTTGAAGATCTCAGCTGATGAGGAGCAAGGAGAGGTCCTCTTTGTTCTTTGGTGTGGGTCTTTTAGATACGCTTGCCAACGAACTGCATGGCAGGTCAACATATGTCTGGTCAAGCATGTGGTGCCCAAGCGGGAGATGTTTTGGCCACGCGAGATACGCTTGAGACATATGTTGCAAATAGCAGCGGTACGATCCGATGCACTCGTCTCAAAAAAAGGCCCACACCAAAGAACTTTTGGAATAACGTGCAGAGACAGCAGCGCCCTGCACATGCGGAGCTTTGCGGTGTGATGCAGTGAGTGTGCTGCCCTTAGGCTGGCCCCTGGAGGGCATCCTGCCTCGTTGGTGATGTGCCTCCTCCTCCTCTCTCCTATCAGGCACCCACATTGAGTCAGTGACCTCATTATCCCCTCCCTCCTCATCACTGGAGCAAACCTGGCAGTATGCTGCAGCAGGGGGAGCATGACTGTCAGATTGCTGTCCTTCTTGGACACCCCCTCTGTCCGTGCTCACGTTACTGCCTTGCTCTAGCTCAGTATCATCATCAGAGCCTTTTAAACGCTGGGCATCCTCCTGGAGCATGTACCCAACACTGTGGTCAAACAGTTCGAGGGACTCCTCAGGAGGACATGGTGGGGCTAGGGAAGGAGTCACTGATGTCATTGAGCCGAGGGAAGAGGCTGCGTTGGCAGCTGCTTTGCCAGACAAAGTACCCTGAGCATGGGTGAGGGAGGATGAGGAGGATGAGGACGGCTTGGTCATCCACTCGACCAAGTCTTCCGCATGTTGCGGCTCAACACAGCCAGCTTCCGAAAAAAGGCCAAGCGTGTCCCATGGCCACGTGCTGATGAGGATGCACCGTCTCCACGACCAGCACCGTTGCCTCTAGACACAGAGCCTGCTTGCCCTCTTTTATTGGCTTGTGACTGTCTGCCTCTCTTTGATGGCCTTCCAGACATACTAATGGCCTGTAGCTGCACTAAGCTGGGATATATATATATATATATATATATATATAATGATACTGCAGCTAGCAAAATCAACTGCCTGCCTACAGTATGAGAACACCATCAACCTTCTACAAACACTGAACACTGTGCAGAGGTCGCACTACACTAACGTGTAAATACTTTAGCTGCCTGGGGTAGTGACAGGATCAGGAAAACACCACCAACCTTCTACAGGTAGCTTTAACTGAACACTGTTCAGAGGGCACAGTGCACTAACTTGTAGCTTTAGCTGAACACTGTGCAGAGGTCGCACTACACTAACTTGTAGCTTTAGCTGAACACTGTGAGGAGGACGCACTACACTAACTTGTAGCTTTAGCTGAACACTGTGCAGAGGACGCACTACACTAACTTGTAGCTTTAGCTGAACACTGTGAAGAGGTCCCACTATACTAACTTGTAGCTTTAGCTGAACACTGTGCAGAGGTCGCACTACACTAACTTGTAGCTTTAGCTGAACACGGTGCAGAGGACACACTACACTAACTTGTAGCTTTAACTGAACACTGTGCAGAGGTCGCACTACACTAACTTGCAGTTTTAGCTGAACACTGTGAGGAGGACGCACTACACTAACTTGTAGCTTTAGATGATCACAGAGGATGCACTACACTAACTTGTAGCTTTAGCTGAACACTGTGCAGAGGTCACACTAAACTAACTTGTAGCTTTAGCTGAACACTGTGCAGAGGTCGCACTACACTAACTTGTAGCTTTAGCTGAACAAGGTGCAGAGGACACACTACACTAACTTGTAGCTTTAACTGAACACTGTGCAGAGGTCACACTACACTAACTTGCAGTTTTAGCTGAACACTGTGAGGAGGAAGCACTACACTAACTTGTAGCTTTAGATGATCACAGAGGATGCACTACACTAACTTGTAGCTTTAGCTGAACACTGTGCAGAGGTCACACTAAACTAACTTGTAGCTTTAGCTGAACACTGTGCAGAGGACGCACTACACTAACTTGTAGCTTTAGCTGAACACTGTGCAGAGGTCCCACTATACTAACTTGTAGCTTTAGCTGAACACTGTGCAGAGGTCGCACTACACTAACTTGCAGTTTTAGCTGAACACTGTGAGGAGGACGCACTACACTAACTTGTAGCTTTAGATGATCACAGAGGATGCACTACACTAACTTGTAGCTTTAGCTGAACACTGTGCAGAGGTCACACGAAACTAACTTGTAGCTTTAGCTGAACACTGTGCAGAGGTCGCACTACACTAACTTGTAGTTTTAGATGAACACTGTGCAGAGGATGCACTACACTAACTTGTAGCTTTAGATGAACACTGTTCAGAGGATGCACTACACTAACTTGTAGTTTTAGCTAAACACTGTGAGGAGGACGCACTACACTAACTTGTAGCTTTAGATGAACACTGTGCAGAGGTCGCACTAAACTAACTTGTAGCTTTAGCTGAACACTGTGCAGAGGTCACACTAACCTAACTTGTAGCTTTAGCTGAACACTGTGAGGAGGACGCACTACACTAACTGTAAATTGTCTAGCTGTCTGACTGTGATACTAATAGGATCAAAAGAACACCAGCAATTTTCTTCAGGTAGCTGTAAATACTGTAACAAGACAAGTCTGCCTTTCAGTAGGAAGATAACAGGAATGGATCTAGATAAACTGAATACAGTGTATATACAGTATATATATATATATATATATATATATATATATATATATATATATATATATATATATATATATATACAACACCTGGGATGCATATATATACACAATACTCTGTAAGTGCAGCTAACTGACTGACTGTCCTGCCTAATCTAGCTAACTCAAATGAAATGACACTGTCTCTCTCTCTCTCTATCTCTCAGCACGCCGGGAAACACACTACACAGGGCCGCCGTGCAGGCGGCCTTATATAGTGTAGGGCGTGTTCTAAACCCCCTGAGCCATAATTGGCCAAAGCCACCCTGGCTTTGGCCAATTACAGCTCTCTCTACTGACGGCACTGTGATTGGCCAAGCATGCAGGTCATAGTGCATGCTTGGCCAATCATCAATGCAATGCACTGCGATGGGCCACACGAATTTGGCGCGAACGGCCCATATCGTTTGCAATTCGGCGAACGGGCGAACAGATGATGTTCGAGTCGAACATGGGTTCAACTCGAACACGAAGCTCATCCCTAATTAGGATGTTTGCATTTGGCCCCTCCTGTATCACATTCCACCGCTCTTTTTCTCCCCCTCTCTGCAATTGACGTTTCACTGCCCTTTTGATCCCTTTATCCTCCTCGGGATCTACACAGAGAATCCTCTTGTCTTATTTCTTTATTGAATAATTAATTGGTTTTTGGTCTCTTTCCTAATTAATTTAAACCCTGTTTTCATTCTCCCTTTTATTTTTCAATTAACTATAATACATGCTTTAATTCTTCTTTTATTGTGAATCATATTATTGTAGTACACTTTTTTGTTGCTATTTTGTTGTACACTTTTGTTTTTTTGATATGATATGATATGATGCTTGGATATGTTGGATGGTTGGGCATATGTTAGAATTGTCATGTATATTGGAGCCCCTTGTTTACTCCACTGGTTTCCCACTTTCCCCTTTTCCATTTCTCCCAACCTGCCCTAATTCCCCTCTGTGCATGGTTTGTTGCTGGTCCACTCTTGGAGGTTACTTTGGTCTGCAGCCTATTGTTGTATGGATACCCAAGGGCTTGATGTCTATGACCCAAGCTCGCCCCTACAGCCTCCGCTTGCCCCATAGCTCTCACTGTGTATATCTACCGCTTTTCACATCCTCTCATTGGATATGGCAGATCCTCTGTCTATTCCACCGTCAGGGCCCTTACTGTCACGCCCACTTTTGCCTATGCCGCACGGTCCTTCCTTGCAGCATGGCTCTTGCTGGGCCTGGCATTCTGGGCATTGTAGGCGTCCGGTGCTTCTGTGCAGGCGCGAAGGCTGTTTTTGTCCGCTCCCAATTGGCTAGCTCCCTCACCAATCGGATGGAGGGCTTTATATCCTATGTTTTCCATATATTACCTTTCTGAATTTTTCTTTCTTTTTATTTAGCAACCTTTCCTTTAAGCTTATCCAAGCATATGCCCTGTGCTGGTCGGACCATTTTTCTGGACAAACACAGTGCCCCTTTCTCTATTTATTGTAGAAGACATTGGTATTTATTGAGGTGATTTAGCCCTTTCTATGATATTGATATGAGCTCCCCTGAGCCACTTCTGTTTTTTATTTTTATTTAATATTTTTTCTTTTTTAGTTTTTTGTCAGGTCTTTCTTTGGCCCTCTGCAGCCATAGTGCGGCTGTGTGGGCTTGTCGCCCCCTTTGGTATTGGATCGCACTGACCTTGTTTTTTTTGGTGCTATTGGGGTATGTTTGGTTGATATTTTAGGCTTATGGGATTTTCCATTATCTGTGAGGGGTTGTTGGTGCGACTTGCGGGGGGAGGGATTTGGATAGATATTATCATGTTGACCAATCATTTAACAACACGCATCTATCTGACATTATTTTTTATTATTTTTTGAATTAGTGTTCTTTATTTCTTTTTTCAGAGCAATGTATGGATTATCCTGTATTCTATTCCCCTGAAAAGCCAATGAAGTGGCGCATAATTTCTTTCTTGTTCATCACCCATAATGCCCACAAACCTGTACCCTGAGAATGTATGTCAGCCATCCCTACCCCCCGTAGTCACCATCAGGCTCCCTGAAAATCAGGGTAGGCACTACATCTGGTGCCCAACGTGGGGGAAATCGCTATTTTTGTGGTGGTTCCCCCTAGCAACAGACTGCAATCACACAGGAATTTAGTTTGGCTCCGTGGGAGAGTGGCAAGTAATGTTCGTGTACCTCAGAGACTGTGCTATTGTTCTTGTAAACTACATGGGGAAGAACCTACTTGTCTTTTTGCTCATGGGAGAGTCTCAGCCTGGTCTTTTGTCACTTTATGCCAGGGCTGAAGGGGTTAAGGCAGATTCCATAACAGCTTTGGCATGCTACTGGAAGAAAGAGGCAGGCGCTGAAGTTTCTGCTGAGAAGCTGGACCAATCCTTTGGCAGGGGGAGGAGTCACTGCTCTGCAGAGGAGGACATGCGGTTGGGCGTGTCGCCCTCTTGGATTCGCGTGCTGAAATACCGCTTCCTAGAGGAAAGCATGGCACATCTTGGCGCCCCGTGTCTGAATTTATCCATCCTGCCTCAGCTGAGTATGACATAAGGGCCATTGCCAGTTTCTTCGCCTCTGGAGAGACTATTACTGATATGGGCCTTCGGCTGGTGCCTCATGGGAAGATAGCACTGTACATCTCCCAAAGTTCTGCAGCCATGGGAATCATTTGCAGGTGATGTTCCGGCTTCGCTGTGTTCCTGCGCCCTTGGGGTCGATGTCACCATTGTGGAAAATTGCTGCAGGTGGCCGCTCGCCCACCACTGCCGTCCCAGGTGATAAAGGCGGACTGGGCCCATGGATACGCCACTGTAGAAGAAACCGAGTCCACCACTACTGCTGCTGATTCTAGTGGGTTTGTTTCTGCTGATGCTGATCTTGCCTTGCCGGAGGCTGCTACACCCACCAGCACTGCCGTCCAGTGGAAGTGTTAGTTCCCATTGCCACCGTTCATTGTGAGTTTTCTGCAGCAATCACTAGTCCTGTGTCAAAAAGACCCCAAATCTCTTCTTTACCTTTAAAAGTAAAAGATCAAACATAATTTGATACAGTAATTATTAGTAGGGGTTCCCTGAGGCAGGAAGCTTATTTCAAGGGTTTCTTCATGTTAAAAATGTTGAAAAACGATGATCTAAATAAAGAAAATGTTTTGTTCAAGCTGTAATTGTCTGTGTTAACGCTTGAATGTGATAGTATGTTATCTGGGTGTGGATATTTAAAATCATACTGTCAGTTCCAGGGTACAATGTCAAACTTTCAAAAACAGATATTTGATCAGATGGCACCAAAACCAGGGCCGATCCTGGGTGGGTGCACAGGGTGCACTGTGCCCAGGTGCCACATGCTGAGGCAGAGGGGGTGCCAAAGCTCAAGTGGCACTCACATTCAGCAGCGGCTCCACTTTACCCACACAGTGCTTCAGTATTTGTTCAGGCCAGCCGAGACCCTCCTGTTGCAACGCTGGCCTCTACTGCCTGTATTGGTTGCTAGGGTCGTCTGCCACCTGGCGTCTAGCAACCAGGGATGTCACGAGGAGGAGAGCAAGGCCGAGACCCCAGCATTCAGAGTGGAGGAGGATTTAACTTCTTCTTCCTCCTCCGCGCCTAGTGAATTTTGGCTCCGCCCAGCTCCTCCCTCCATCTTCTCCAGCACGGCTGCATGTGCCTCTCAGAGCCTGAAGAAAGAAAGATTAGAGCATGTCTGAAGAGTCGACCTGCCTGAGGTTGAGGCAGATGAATTAATACATGTGTATATGTCATTAGGGAGCATGAGCTGGCAGCAGATGGCACCCGCAGAGGGATGGGAGGAGGAGGTCACAAGGAAGGATCTGAGGGATTCATGCTGCGACTTGAAGTCCCTCGCTTTTGGGGATGTGACCCCCCAAAAGTGAAGGACTATAGGTCCCAGCATGAACCCCTGAGAATGTATCACACCTCGTTCCCCAAACTAGTGAAGGACTACAGGTCCCACTGCCCTAGAATGAACCCCTCAGAGCTGAAGAGGTTTCCCCCAGCCCTCCAACTAGTTAAAGACTACAGGTTACAGCATGAACCCGTAAAATCTAAGCGGTCACATCCTTAGATCTCAGGGGTTCATGCCGGGGCTTATAATCCTTCACTTATGAGAGGGGATCACATTCTTAAATCTCAGGGGTTCATGCTGGGACTTGTAGTCTGTCACTTTTGGGGGCTATGACCGTCCCAAAAGTGAAGATCTGCAAGTCCCAGCATGAACCCCTCAGAGTTGAGGATGTGTCACCCACCCCCACTCCCAACTAGTGGAGGACAAGTCCCAATAAGTGTATATTGGTTGGTTTGCGCAAAAGTTATAGTGTCTACAAACTATGAGATGTTTAAAAAAAATATTTTTTTACTAGTAGCGGTGGCGATCAGTGGCTTAAAGCGGGACTCGTTGCTATAGAAACATTTGTAAAGGGGAAGAGTTAGTAAGATGACCACACCCATGTGGGGCGCCAGAAATATGTAATTTCCGGTCAGCTGGAACACAGGTGGAGTGATAACCGGCGAATCCTATAAAATACATGCTGATTCCCATCTTCTTTCTATCTTCTATCTATCTTTTTAAAATAAATTATTTGAATTACTGCACCATGAGAGTATTCTTCCCTCTCCCGCTCTATATGACAAAACTGGAACTTTGAATACGTTATCTACTGTATTTATTGGCGTATAACACTCACTTTTTCACCATGAAAATCGGGTGCAAATAGCGCGTGCGTGTTATACGCCAATACTTTAATTTTAGCTGCCTCGGAGGGGACAAGGAGGGGGGCGGGACGAGTACCCTCAGATTACATACAGTGAGAATCTCCTGTTTACTTGGCAGCCTCTGTAATAGGAAGTCCCTTCTCCTGGGCCGCCATTGGAGCACTGTTCTGTCTATCATAGGAGATTCTCACTGTATGTAATCTGTCGGCGCTTGTCCCGCCCCCCTCACTGTCCCCTCTTGGCTGCAGATTATCATCGATCAGGCTGCACTGATGGCAATGGTGAGGCTGCTGCATTGAAGGCAATGGTGAGGCTGCTGCATTGATGGCAATGGTGAGGCTGCATTGATGTGGACTGATGAGGCTGCATTGATGGCAATGGTGAGGCTGCAGATGGGCACTGACCCTTATTTTGCTTCAAAGCTCGTTATTTAAAATGTAAGTTTTTTTCCTGAAACTCCCCTCTTAAAATGAATATGCGTGTTATACACCTGTGCGTGTTATACACCGATAAATACGGTATATATATATTGAATGGATGACAGCAGCTGTTTGAATTCATTCCTGTGACCTCATGTATGACATCTTGGATTTTCCCATATGCGTAATTTAACTACCTGTAATAGGGGTCAATTAAATCTGGTGAGTGCAATGTGTGTCTGCATGTGGCTGGAGAGGAACCTTTCCTATACTCACTGAGGACGTTATTCACATGTGGGATCCATACAGTGCCTTGAAAAAGTATTCATACCTCTTGAAATTTTTCACATTTTGTCATGTTACAACTAAAAACTTAAATGTATTTTATTGGGATTTTATGTGAGACCAACACAAAGTGGCACATAATTGTGAAATGGAACGAAAATGATAAATGGTTTTTGAAATGTTTTACAAACAAATATGTGAAAAGTGTGGTGTGCATTTGTATTCAACCCCCTGAGTCAATACTTGTAGAACTACCTTTCGCTGCAATTACAGCTGCAAGTCTTTTTGGGAATGTCTCCACCAGCTTTGCACATCTAGAGAGTGATATTTTTGTTCATTCCTCTTTGAAAAATAGTTCAAGCTCTGTCAGATCGGATGGAGAGCGTCTGTGAACAGCAATTTTTGTAAAAGGTCGTTGTCTTGTTGGAAGGTGAACCTCCACCCCAGTCTCAAGTCTTTTGCAGACTCTAACATGTTTATTTCTAAGATTGCCCTGTATATGGCTCCATCCATCTTCCCATCAACTCTGACCAGCTTCCCTGTCCCTGCTGAAGAAAAGCATCCCACAACATGATGCTGCCACCACCACGTTTCACGGTGGGGATGGTGTGTTCAGGGTGATGTGCAGTGTTAGTTTTCTGCCACACACATCGTTTTGCTTCTAGTCCAAAAAGTTTAATTTTGGTCTCATCTGACCAGAGCACCTTCTTCCACATGTTTGCTGTCCCCTCCCCCCCACATGGCTTCTCACAAACTGCAAATGGGACTTCTTATGGCTTTCTTTCAACAATGGCTTTCTTCTTGCCACTCATCCATAAAGGCCAGATTTGTGGGGTGCACGACTAATAGTTGTCCTGTGGACAGATTCTCCCACCTGAGCTGAGTTACCATGGGCCTCTTGGCTGCTTCTCTGATTAATGCTCTCTTTGCCAATTTGTCAATTTAGGTGGACGGTCATGTCTTAGTAGGTTTGCAGTTGTGCCATACTCTTTCCATTTTCGAATGATGGATTGAACAGTGCTCCGTGAGATGTTCAAAGCTTGGGATATTTTTTTATAACCTAACCCTGCTTTAAACTTCTTCACAACTTTATCCCTGATCTGTCTAGTGTGTTCCTTGGAATTCATGAGGCTGTTTGTTCGCTAAGGTTCTCTAACAAACCTCTGAGGGCTTCACAGAACAGCTGTATTTATACTGAGATTAAATTGCACACAGGTGGACTCTATTTACTAATCAGGTGACTTCTGAAGGGAATTGGTTCCACTAGATTTTAGTTAGGGGTATCAGGAGTAAAGGGGGCTGAATACAAATGCACGCCACACTTTTCAGACATTTGTTTGTAAAAATTTTTAAAAACCATTTATTTTCCTTCCACTTTACAATTATGTACCACTTTTTTGTTGGTCTATCACATAAAATCCCAATAAAATACATTTACGTTTTTGGTTGTAAAATGACAAAACGTTGAAAATTTCAAGGGGTTTGAATACTTTTTCAAGGCACTGTATATGGACTTCACAATTTGTATGTATTTTTTATAATTCAAATGAAGATGTATTTGTTTATTTACTATGGTGATTTATGATATGTAATGTATAAAAGCGTGGTTCTTTTCATGAATCCATACTGTCTGTTGCTTAAAACATTTTTTTCTAGCAAGAACTCTTGGTAGAAGAGTAGCTATGTGGTCTTGTATTACACTCTCAAGTATCTTCTCAACTATAGAAGTTGAACTAACAGGGCTATAGTTATTTGGTAAAGACTTTGATCTCTTTTTTAATATACAGTAGGTACCACATTGGTCATATGCCAGTCCAGTGGTACTGAGCCAGTCATTAACCACTTGCCGCCCGGCCACCTTCAAATGACGGAGGAGTGTTACTAGGACACAGTGCCTCCCCGATCTTGGTAAAGAGCCGATGATGTGGCTCATTAACCATGTGATTGGCTGTGTTCAATCACAGCCAGTCACGTGTAAATGCGAAAGTGCCATTTATGGGCTCTCCTCGCCTCACACTGACAGAGTGTGTGGCGAGGAGAGCCGATCAGCAGCATTTCCTCACAGGGGAGACAAGGACAGGTAATCAGGGCACCGATCATTGGTGCCCTGATTACAGTAAAGCTCCAGCAGTGCACATCAGTGACACCAATCAGTGCCCGTTAGTGATGCCAGTCAGTGCTGCCTTTCAGTGCCCATCGGTGCTGCCCATCAATACCGCCCATCAGTGCCGCCTATCATTGCCCATCAGTGCCACCTATTAGTGCTCCCCAGTGCTACCTATCAGTGCCGCTTAGTGCAGGCTATCAGTGCCCATCAGTGTTGCCTCATCAACGTACATCAGTGAAGGAGAAAAATTACTTATTTACAAAATTTACTGACAAAAACAAACTTTTTTTTTCTGTTTTTTTTTTTTTTTTTGTAAAAATAAAAAACCCAAAGCTAATTAAATACCACCAAAAGAAAGCTCTATTTGTGTGAAAAAAAAAATGATCAAAATTTAATTTGGGTATAGTGTTGCATGACCGTGCAATTGTCATTCAAAGTGTGAGAGCGCTGAAAGCTGAAAACTGGCCTGGACAGGAAGGGGGTGAAAGTGCCCAGCAGGCAAGTGGTTAAAGAGCCCCTAAAAATTTGAAACAATGGCTTTTTTATGGACTCTTTGATAAAGTAGGTTAATGTTTCTATACATTGCAATGATAGTAAGAGACTGCTAGATTTATTGTGTGCTCAGGGCCATTAATGAGTACAAAAAAGACCTTAGTAGCATAACTGATGTTGGGAAAGCAAACCTCTGAACCTAAATGATGGCTGTTTTTGGCCAGCAGATTACATTTCTATCCTTTGCTTTCCTGCCAATGTTGGTATGATGCATCTTTTACTTGTTCCAGTCTGAATATAAAGAGACCTTTGATGCTATCACACGCAGCTGTACAAACTTCATGATACACTAATTTGCTGGAGTACACAGAGCTCATTCAATAACATGCTCTGTGGCTTTACGTTGTATCCCAAGCAAACACTTTCAGCATTGAAAACATTTTTTAATTTTGGCTTCACCCCATTATAGAATTATAATATTTAAATAAATGATATCATGCAGTACCTCTTTTATTGTATATAGCAAACAAGAGGCAGCTAAAAAACATCATTATTAGGCTGGATTTAGTCATTTGTAGCAGTGCATAAACATGTATTAACATACATTGTGTTAAGGCAGTTCATTTGTTATGTATGGACTGCCAATGCACCACAGGAAGGTAGCTTCCTGAAGACACGATTAGTGAAACTAGTCGCTGCTCCATGGGTGTAGTAATTTCCGGTTTCTGGTGTGACGACGCGTCCGGCCCAAACTTCCAGTTTTTGGAACGCACGCTGCTCACCAAGTAGTGTGCTTTATGACTTAGCAGGCTGTTTACATTGGTGCTGAGCTTTGGCACATCAACAAGTGAGTGGAATATTTTATGTTTTTATATACTGTGACAGTGCAGTTAGCTGTGATGAGGTATGTCGCCCAGGATTTTCAACCAGGCAGGTTGAGGGGCTCCAGGACAATTGTGTAATTGTGGAGGAAACTGTTTGGAAACATCCAGTTAAGTACCTGGAGCCTGCAGATTTCACAGTGATCTAGGTGGGAGGTAATCTCCAATCCTGTAACCAGGTCTTGGAAACAGCCACCACAGTGATTGTTCAGGTGTGTGTGTGTGTCTTTTTATAGAGTCTGGACCAAGGTTCTGGGCTGCACCCTCCCAAGGAGTCCAGGTGTGCAAGGGAGAAGCTTGCTTGTCTGCACGGTGCAGTCTGAGAGAGCAGATAGAGGGCCCAGGTCTGTGGGCTGGAACAACAGGGAAGCTGTGAAAGAAATAGTGCCAGCATTTCAAAACATTTTGTAATTTTGGCTTCACCCCATTATAGAATTATATTTAAATAAATGGTGTCCTGCAGTACCTCTTTTATTGTATATAGCAAACAAGAGGCAGGTAAAAAACATCATTATTGGGCTGGATTTAGTAATTTGTAGCAGTGCATATATAGCAAACAAGAGGCAGGTAAAAAACATCATTATTGGGCTGGATTTAGTCATTTGTAGCAGTGCATAAACACACACGTATTAACATACATTGCGTTAAGGCAGTTCATTTATTATTTATGGACTGCCAATGCACCACAGGAAGGTGGTGAGTGTGTATAGAACAGGGACACTGAGGGGGTAATTTACTATAGCGCCAAAAAATTATCCTGCAGTACCAAAACATAGCTCTCAAAAAAGGCCACAAAGACTTTGACTCTCAGAAACTCAACGCTAATGCAAATGGAAAGCAGCGCTATTGCCGGCAATAGTGCCTGTCAGATCACATATGCTGAAATAGTGGAAGTCAATGGGGCTCGAACCTGCAAAATCCAAAGTTCTCCCTGAAGGCTTATATGCAAGTTCTTTGCCATAAAAAGTGTTTGGAGACCCGGGTCCTGCCCCTGGGGACATGTATCAATGCAAAAAAAAGTTTTAAAAACGTCCGTTTTTTCGGGAGCAGTGATTTTAATAATGCTTAGAGTGAAACAATAAAAATGTAATATTCCTTTAAATTTCGTACCTAGGGGGTGTCTATAGTATGTCTGTAAAGTGGCGCATGTTTCCCGTGTTTAAAACAGTCTGACAGCAAAATGACATTTCAAAGGGAAAAAAAGTCATTTAAAAGTACTAGCGCTAGTGCCGGCTATTAATGAATTGTCGGTCCCGACAATACACATAAAGGTTCATTGATAAAAATGGCCTGGGATCCCTCACAGTGCATTATCAGGCCCTTTGGGTCTAGTATGAATATTAAGGGGAACCCCAAACCAAAATTAAAAAAAAAAAATGTCGTGGGGGTCCCCCCCAAATTCCATACCAGGCCCTTCAGGTCTGGTATGGATTTTATGGGGAAACCTGCGCCAGAATTTAAAAAATTTGGGCACGGGGTTCCCCTTAAAATCCCTCCAAGACCTGAAGGGTCTGGTATGGATTTTGAGGGGGACACCCACGCCATTTTTTTTTTAATTCTGGCACAGGATTCCCCTTAATATCCATACCAGACCTGAAGGGCCTGGTATGGAATTTGGGGGGGACCCCCACGACATTTTTGTTTTAAATTTTGGTTTGGGGTTCCCCTTAATATTCATACCAGACCCAAAGGGCCTGGTAATGGACTGTGGGGGAATCCCAGGCTGTTTTTATCAATGAACCTTCATGTGTATTGTCGGAACCGACAATTCATTAATACCCGGTGTCTTGCCGAGAAAGTTCCTCCGGCGAATAAGGACCCCCCTGTACTGTGCATGCTCTGCGCTTGCGCAGTTGAACAGCTGATCTTCAGCTCTACACAGCGTCTGCGCTCTACATTCTGCCTTGAGTCCAGGTTCAAGCCCCACCATCCAAGTGGACATAGAGTTAGAATAAAAATATGCCGAGTGAAGCGAGGCCGTGTCCGAAGCGTGGCGAGTGAAGCGAGCCTGCGAGGAGCTCTGTTACAGGCGCCGTTACAGCTGACTCACAGGTGTTCAGCTTCGGCTATTTTCGGCGGCTTGTATTGCGCAAGCATTGCGCCTGTGCAGTACAGGGGAGTCCTTTTCCGCCGGGGGGGAACTTTCTCGGTAGAACACCGGCACTAGCGCTAGTACTTTTAAATGACTTTTTTTTCCTTTGAAATTTCATTTTGCTGTCAGACTGTTCTAAACACGGGAAACACGCGCCACTTTACAGGCATACTATAGACACCCCCCAGGTACAAAATTTAAAGGAATATTACACTTTTATTGTTTCACTTTAAGCATTATTAAAATCACTGCTCCCGAAAAAACAGCCATTTTTAAAACTTTTTTTGCATTGATACATGTCCCCTGGGGCAGGACCTGGGTCCCCAAACACTTTTTATGACAATAACTTGCATATTAACCTTTAAAATTAGAACTTTTGATTATTCATGTCCCATAGACTTTAAGGTTGTTCGCACTAATTTTTTGTCTGTTCGCATGTTCTGCTGCGAACCTAACAGGGGGATGTTCGGCCCATCCCTAGTTATCATTGAGAATCATGGGGTACAACTTGTCAAGCAACTCGGAGGTCCAAAGTCGCCCAACTGTGAAACAAGTATATATTTTAATAGAAAGGAGCTCTCATTTATACTTGCATTTACATCAGCAGAACAAATGCAGGAAGTTATGTGTGCACATGGGCCAGAAGCAAATGTGTGGGGATGCCAAACAAATCAATGAACCCCACCCACACCAAATCTAACTACCACATCCACCTCACATTGATTAAGCACAAGTACATATCATACCCTTATCTGGAAAATGAGCAGCACCTCCTCGTTGCTAAAGAGGGACCTCACCATGTCCACCTAGATGGAGATCCTGACCAGCACAGGAACCTCCGGATGATTACAATGACTTATTTCTGGGTCAGAAGGCAAAACCACACTCTTTTGATCATTGCTGCGAATATTTGATCGCAACCACAATTACAATTTTATTATTTATTTTTGTTTATTTGCAGATATGAAAATTTGTATTTCTACTCATGATATTTAAAGGCGTTCGATAAGAAATGGTGTCCCTGAGTTAGGAGCAGGTGAATGACAAAAACAAAAGGCCCGGTTTGAGCCCTGGTTCACACTGACAGAGGGAGGAAATCGTTCAGCTGAAATCACACAATTTCATTCCTGCATGTCAGTCCTGACTGCAGGGGGGATTTCAGAGACATCTGTGCAGGTTTCTGCACTGATATCAATACAAATTGCACCCCAAAGTCGCACCAATTAAAACAGTGCAATTGCCACCGCTTTGACATGTCAAATCGCACCAATGTGAACTAAAGCTGACACATACAACACTGTCTATCCACCAGCTGAATTCATTACTTGCAATTCTCCACAGCTGTTATATATAAAGATTCCACCTTTATCATTTACCTGCAGGTGTGCAGAAGCCTAGGTTTACATTGGAGCGATTTGTCAGTGATTTGAGAGATCAAATCGCATATTTGCAGCAATGGCACTGTTCCAATTGATGTGACACCAATTTTGTGGCGCCGCACCAATTTGCTAAAGTAGTTCCTGCACTACTTTTGCCGATTTCAGGTGCGACTTCAATAGACATTTGTGTATGAAGCCACACGGATGTCTATCAAGTAGCACCTGAAATCACGCTGACCTTGCTACTTTGAAATCATGCTACTTCAAGTGAAGTAGCATGATTTCAAAGTAGCATCAATGTGAACCAGGGTGAAGAGATTAGTTTTTTGGTGCACAAATACATATTGAAATAAGATATAAGAGATATTGCACTTTCCCAAAACCACCACCCACAAAAACTAAAGAGAAAGAAAAGTAGAAAAAAAAAACACACCACAACAAAGCTCAATAATGTACTTTTATTTTACCAGCAGAAAAAAAAATGTACATTTACTAGCTTCAAAAAAATTTGGACAGTATATATGGAGCTACATTTAGCAATGGGATTTTAAGGGCCCTGCTCATAGGAGCTTACAATCTAAAATTTGACAAAACCTTAGAGTGGACACAGCTTTAATTTCAGTGTATAACGGGCAACACATCACATTTTTATCTGCAAGATTATAGAAACATACTTAATAGGCATTCTTACAAAGCATTCCAACATAATATTATAAAAAGACTTATTCAAAACACCCACCACCAGCCCACAATCCACACATACATACATTGGTGACCATGTTCTGCTGGAAGCTGCATTTCGGTATACACGATTAAACTACATCAAAAAGGGTAGAAGGTCAGCAGATGCTTCCAAACGATGTTTGCATGATCAGACAGGAACAATACACACAACATTGACAGCATTGCCACATAAACCCACTTTTGATTGAAAAAATGCACCAGAATTTCAGCAAATATCCCTAGTTGGGCATTTGTCAATATGCACAATATCATTCCTTCTCCCCCACAAATCACAGCAAAAAACCTGACCTTCTCAGGCCAAACGAACCCCCCTACTGCAGGCCTTTATATAAAAGAAGTTTATTGTTAGCACACTGACACACCCAATAGAAGTACACGCCCACCAGTATCTTTCAATCCATCACTTCATGTATGTTTAAAGTGATTACACCTGATGAGCAGGAACACATAATACTTTCCTGGTGCCTCCCATGTCAGCATACCCATGGTTGGTTGCTCCGCCCCCTACCAACCCACAGGACCATTTTAACTCTATAAAAAAAGAGTTCCTCCCCTTAGTCAGTACTCTTTACTTTGTCCTCATGCCTGCAGGATCATTATCAGCCTTACCTCACCGCTTAATGGTGTAACCGTTGCAGGTTCATGCTCTCCTGCAGTATGGAGTCCCATCGCTTGGGCTGCTAAAGGCGCCAGATAAGTATGGGAGGCCGTTTTTTTCTGTGGATCTTTTTTTGGGCCATATTGGAAGATTAACAGGAGCTTAGCCTCTCCTCTATGCTCTTCCCTGATGGTATGTCTCTTATCTGTATGTGAGCAGGCTGTTACTTGCATTGCAGCGCCCCTCCATGGATTATGTCCCCCCCTCCTCCTGTAGCAGTGTGCGGCACTTCGCGTGCACCGATCGGCTCTGTTTACTCAGCGGGGGGGGCGGAGTCACGGTGTGACGTCATGTGACAGTACGGCGCATGCCCAATAGCAAACTGAAGCTGTCGGCAGCCATCTTGGTACTCCCAAAGCGCTCTCAGCATAAATGGAGAGCCTGGGATTCATTACAGGGCCAGCTATCAAGGTGAAGACATCTCCCTTAAGTGTCTTCCCTTTTTTTTGCAATGGAGCCTGGCCAAGGTATTTAGGGGCTTGCAAATGGGTACTTTTGTTTAATGTTATGTATATGTATTGTGCAGATATGTGTATCTATGTGTGTATGTATATGTATGTGTATATGTGTGTATGTATATGTATGTATATATATATATATATATATATATATATATATATATATATATATATATATATATATATATATATTTATAGTTAAAAAGGAAAGCAGAAAGAAATCTATCCTTTTTTTTTTTTCCTCTTGCCCAGCTGCCCCTAGTAATGTGATACCGCAACAAAAAGATCCTCATCATACCACTAGGTAAGGGCTGCAACAATCAGGTAAGTTTTAAAGGAAAATAAAAAAGAGTACTACGGGCAAATTAGAACATATTTTTTGTTTCTACAGCCCGCATCGGGGATCATCCCGCAGATCATCTCACCATAGCTCCTCAGATAGGAGATCCAAAGGTCATAGGAGCTCAGGACACTCTCACTCATCCTCAGCTCATGCCTCCCGCAGTGGCCAGAGGTCACCCCCAACATACCCCTAGCAGACACGAATCCCACAGACCGGTGTATCCAAAAGAGAAGACCTGTTGGGTATGTGGAAGACAAGCGCTGCCGGAAAAATTGGTATGCAAGAAGTGTCTACTAGAGGCTACAGGGGATAAAGAGAAAGATAAGCAGCAGTCTCTGGAATCAATTAAGAGCTTGATCAAGGATTCAATCAGGGAGTTGGCCCTCTCCCAAGACCAAATTAACCCACCCTCGCCTGAAGCAGCAGTAAGCACGTCCACTCCTCATTCGGACGCAGAGGTGGATTCTGAAGACGAGGCGGAAGGGGTGGATAGCAATATTTCAGCTTTTGACTTCGCTCTAGTTGAGCCTTTCATAACCGCGGTCAAGGATGCAATCCAGTGGGAGGAAAATCCGGAGCCACCTTCTAAAACAAAGAAATATTTCCCACATCTGAAAAAGAAGGTATCAACTTTTCCCTTGATGGAAGAAATCAAGGAGGTGGTAACAGATGAATGGCAGAAGGTAGACAGAAGACCTATGGCGTATAATCATTTTCTTAAGTTATATCCACTGGCAGAAGCAGATGCGCAACTTTTTGATGCTATACCAACTGTGGACTCCTCAGTTATGAGGTTGGCTAGAAACTCGACCTTGCCACTAGAAGACGCAGTCTCCTTTAAAGATGTCCTTGACCAAAGGATTGACTCAGACCTGAAAAAAACATATCAGGCGGCTGGGGGAGCATGCAAGCCGGAGGTAGCTCTGACTTCGATCTCAAGGGCCACCAGAGTATGGTCAGACAACGTGGAAACGGCCCTCAGACAAGGGGTAGGTTCAGAAGAAATCATTAAGGCACTGGATGAATTAAAGCTGGCCTCCGATTTCATAGCAGAAGCGGCTATTGACGTCCTAAAATGCTCTTCCAGGGCCATGCTGTATTCCATAACTGCCAGAAGAGTGTTGTGGCTAAAACCATAGTCAGCCAACCCAACGTCTAAGCAATCATGGTGTCATATTCCATACGGTGGGAAAGCCCTGTTTGGCGAAAAAATGGATACGGCAATTACCAGAGTCACAGGGGGAAAAGTGGGCTAATTCCCCAGGACAGAAGCAGGAGGAAGAGATTTGCAAACTGCCCAGCGGGCCAGTTAAGAGGGAAGGACTCTAGATCCTACTGTCCGGAAAGGGAGTACAGAAGGGGCTGGAAAGGTTCACAAGCTACCTTTCTGAGGTCGGCTAAACCGAAAGCCTCTACATCCACAGTTGATGGCCAGAAGTCTTTTTGACGCCCTCTCCACCCAAATCGGTCCGGTAGGAGCCCGTCTAAAGGCGTTTGCCCGGGTTTGGGTGGAAGGTTGGGTAGACCAGTGGGCAGTGTCCACGGTCTGTCAAGGTCATTTCTGGGGATTCAAAAGGCAGCCTCCCCTCTATTCCTTTCAGGCCACCAAGATTCCAACCTCCAGAGAGAAGGAGGCCCTTCTTCAATATGTCAAAATGCTTGTTCTCCAGCAGGCAGTAGTACCAGTTCCAGACTTGGAGAAGCACTTAGGCTTTTATTCCCCAGTCTTCTTGGTCCCCAAAAAATCGGGGGGTTGGAAGCCGGTGCTAGACCTGAAGAGGTTGAACAGGTATATCCGGGTGGAACATTTCAAGATGGAGTCCTTAAACACGGTCATTCTATCTGTTCAGCCAGGAGATTGGATGGCATCCATAGACCTTCAGGATGCGTATCTGCACATACCTATCCGCCCTCAGTTTCAACCTTTTCTTCGGTTCAGAATAGGCGACTTACATCTTCAATTCCAATGCCTTATTTCTCACACCCTCATCAAACCTTCACCAGAATAGATCATATTTTTCTAACAATAGGAATGATACCAGAAATTATTGCATCAGATATAATTCCGATTCCGTGGTCTGACCATAATGCAGTATACACTACTATAGCCTCAGCCATACCAAAAGCGCATGACCCAACGTGGTACTTACCGGACATAATGCTCAAACACCCACTACATCAGATGGCCATTGAACAAGCTTTAAAGGAATACATATCAATTAATAATACAACAGACATCTCCCCAATAACACTGTGGGAAGCTCATAAGCCTGTCTTGCGTGGTACAATACAAAGACAAATGGCACTATTTAAACGGGAACGCAAAAATCTAGCAAAAAAACTAGAACTCAATTTTAATGCAGCCTACATATCATTTCAAGATAATCTATCTCAGAGTACAAAATCTCATCTGGAAAAATCTAGATTGGAATACGATCTATTTCTCACTGAGTCAGTTGATAAATCCCTCAAACGCTCCAAACACAATTTCTACATGAATACAAACAAACCAGGTACATATTTGGCTCGGGCATTAAATTCAACTAACAAATCTTTCAAACCAATACGTTTGAAATTATCAAAAAATGTTTACACTTGTAATCCAGTTAAAATAGTCCATAAATTTCACTCACATCTCGCAACTTTATACAAGACAAACAATGAATTTAATCCTACAGAGGCTGAATCCTTCTTCTCAAAAATAACCTTCCCTGAGTTATCTCAGAATCAAAAAAGCAGTTTGGATGAGCCTATAACTATAGATGAAGTTGCTAACGCCATAAAAGACCTAAAACTTAACAAAAGACCAGGCCCAGACGGCTACTCGGCTTTATACTATAAAACATTCTCAGAAATACTCTCTCCCATTCTCACTGAAACTTTTAACAAACTTCTAGATGGACATTCTTTTCGGCAAGAAACACTAATGGCAATTGTTTGTATGATCCCAAAACCCCTTTCTGATGATACTTCCTGTGTGAATTATCGGCCTATCTCTCTGTTAAACCTCGATATTAAATTATTAGCAAAAATAATAGCAAAACGCCTCAATAGCATTATAGGAAAATTAATACATAGAGATCAAGTAGGCTTCATGCCAAATAGACAGGCAGGCGATAATATACGCAGGGCAGTGTTATTGGCACATATTCCAAAAAAACGGAAAATCCCTTTATGTTTTCTATCTCTCGATATTAAGAGGGCATTTGACACAGTATCCTGGCAATATATGCAATATTCATTACAAAAATGGGGTTTTGGACCCCACTTTTTAACATGGATCAAAGCATTATATAATAAACCCAAAGCCTATATAAAATATGCTGGATACAAATCTGAAGCCTTTAATATCGAAAGAGGTACCCGACAGGGTTGCCCATTATCTCCCTTATTATTTGCCCTTATACTCGAACCCATGGCCCAATACATCAGAACAAACCAAACTATAACTGGCATTGAAGTAGGAGGTATTACACACAAATTATGTATATTTGCAGACGATATATTACTTTTTCTATCATCACCACAGGTCTCTGGTCCTAACTTAATACCAGCTCTTGATGGGTTTGCAGCCCTATCCGGCCTTATGATTAATCCTAAGAAATGCCTAGTGCTTAATATTTCACTCACAAACATGGAATTGATCCCGGCTAGGGCTGCACTCCCATTCACATGGGCAGAAAAATCAATCCCATATCTTGGAATTCATTTAACAGCATCTCATTCTGACTTATTCTCAACCAATTATCCTCCTGTATTAAGACAGATCACAAATCTAATAAAACAATGGTCGCAACTTCCTTTATCCTGGATAGGGAAGATTAATGCAATCAAAATGACTATTCTACCCAAATTGCTTTATCTATTCAGAGTCCTCCCTATTCCAATTCCTTCCTATTTTTTGAGAATAGTACAAAAAAGAGCAACTTCGTTTATATGGGGCTCTTCTAAACCACGTATACCTATACACACACTACATCTTCCCAAAAATAAAGGAGGCCTGGGATACCCTAATTTTACTAACTACTACAGAGCAGCACATTTGGCCAGTCTGTCCAAATACCATGCAAAACAGGAAATCCCATTATGGGTATTTATAGAGGCTTCAGAAAATGACCCTCTATTAATATCAAATTTATTATGGCTTGATCCTAAAGACCGCTTTAAAATTCATAATCCCATAACTAAACACTTCTTATCTCTCTGGGATAAACTAAAAACCAAATATCAGTTACAATCTCCACACAATCCTCTCCTTTCTTTTATCAGAAATCCGGCCTTTTATCCGGCATGGATCTACCCAAATTCTTTTAAAGCTTGGACAACATCAGGCATTCAGACACTAAATGACTTCATAGCATCTAAATCATTCCTTTCATTCCCATCGCTTAGAGAAAAATATGATCTACCAAACTCTGAGATATTTAGATATCTCCAAATCAAAAATTTCTATACACCATTCCTAAAGGGGGATACACCATTATCCCAATTATCCATTTTTGAATCAATCTGTACAAAAGATCCATTTGCTAAAGGTACAATTTCATCACTTTATAATCAATTATATGGAGTAGCAAATCTTAATAGACCCTCTTACGTTCAGAGGTGGGAGGAGGACCTGGGACGAACTTTAGAAGACACGGACTGGTCTAACATATGGCTCACATCTAAGTCATCTTCACCCAACATCTTAGCACTGGAGACAAATTATAAAGTCCTAACTCGCTGGTACCTTGTACCCGCTAGAGTGGCAAAATATTCACCTAATACCTCAGCTCTTTGTTTTCGAGGATGCCCAGAAATAGGCACATATTTACACATATGGTGGACGTGCCCAGTAATCCAAACCTTCTGGAAGGAAGTCTTCGTGATTGCATCTAAAATATTTAAAAAAATAATACAACCAGATCCATATTTAACTTTACTTAATCTAAAACCGGAATGGTTAACACTCTCTCAATTCAAACTTATGATCCAACTAATAACGGCTGCAAAACAAACAGTGGCCAAGGCATGGAAATCTCCTACATTGGTACTAGCAGAAACAATTCATAGAATGAATAATACAATGTCCCATGCTAAGATGGTAGCCATCGATCAAAATCAAATTCCAAAATTTGAAAAACTTTGGCATCCTTGGATAAAACAACAGTTCCTGTCAAACTTCAATGACTCTGTCCTGTTGCCATGGTAACAGATTAAATGACTTACAGAGACACCCATTTTAAGGCTTCAAAGAGAACTAAAAAGAATAATAAACTGACGAGCGGGACAACCTTGTGGACCATACCTCTACCTTTCAACCCTTTTTCTTCTTTCTCTTTCCTTTTCTCCACCTTACGATTAAAGCTCATTATCAGAATTTATTTGACCTATATACACTCTACTTGTAAACAATATGTATAGTAGGTATAAATCATTTAAATACCTACAAAAGTAACTAAGGAAATGATATATATCTTTAATTTAGGTTTACGTGAACCCAATGTTTAATATTTGAAATTTCATGATATTTACCTATATAAACCTTACTGTAAAACAATGAGCTTACTTTATAGATCCTTGTAAACTTACTTTATGTATCTTTATAACATTGTATACTCAATAAACTTCTTTTGACAAGGAAAAAAAAAAAAAAACAGCATGCATCAATGATAGGAACACACGGCTGCAGCAATCAGCGTACGGATGTCAGCCTGAATAGGCTGATGTTGTGGTCTGATGAGGGGTTCCAGTGGGCTGGATTTCCTGGATGCTATTGAGAATTTATCATCTATGCCTAATCCTTAACATCTTCTGGTAAGCAGACTACATTACCACGTGGTGACGAGTGACTCTTTCTACATCTGCACAATATATTTGGTGATTGGATTCCTCCCACTCTTCAATTTCATTTTGAACTTTTCAGCGCCGCAAACATTTTTATAGATGGAATTACATTACTCAAGAGTTATTCTTCTTGATTTATTCTGTGATATTTGGTGTTTTTTGTGGGTGAGAGCAGAATATTACCCTCAAATTTTTGGGAATTACATTTTGATTTCTGATGTTACATAGTTACATAGTTACATAGTTACATAGTAGGTGAGGTTGAAAAAAGACACACGTCCATCAAGTCCAACCTATGTGTGTGATTATGTGTCAGTATTACCTTACATATCCCTGTATGTTGCGGTCATTCAGGTGATTATCTAATAGTTTCTTGAAGCTATCAATGCTCCCCGCTGAGACCACCACCTGTGGAAGGGAATTCCACATCCTTACCGCTCTTACAGTAAAGAACCCTCTACGTAGTTTAAGGTTAAACCTCTTTTCTTCTAATTGTAATGAGTGGCCCCGAGTCTTATTAAACTCTCTTCTGCAAAAAAGTTTTATCCCTATTGTGGGGTCACCAGTACAGTATTTGTAAATTGAAATCATATCCCCTCTCAAGCGTCTCTTCTCCAGAGAGAATAAGTTCAACGCTCGCAACCTTTCCTCATAACTAAGATCCTCCAGACCCTTTATTAAGTGTTCTTGCATAGCAAGACCACTTACTGTTATCTCACATATATATTATTCTTATTATTATAGCCAAATTTACCACCCTAACTCCTCCCACAGTTTTTACACTACATAGACAAGTAATATACCGAAACGTGCGGATTGTTCCCGAATGGTGTGCTATTACTTTGTGGAACGTTTCGCCGAATGGTTCACGAAATATCGTCGTTTTTGCGGCGAAATTGGTCCCATAGGAATGAATGGGGAAACTAGAGTGGGAGATGACAAAAGCTGGAAAATCAGAACATGATTTCTAAACTGCCGCCACTCCCTCATTTTCAAGCCCACCTACACAAATCTTATATCAAAACGTTCAGCTATCCCTGCTGCCACTAAACATGTCCACGGCTAAGCCATAGTCCTGATAGTTTTCACAATATGACCATTTGTTTGCAACTCACGCCGTCCATTGACATTCATTGAAACTACACTCTAGCCCCCTCCAAATTTGAAGGGCAAATTCTAAACTGCGACTGTGCCTTCATTTTTAATATTTCAGAGACATACTATACATCAAAATCTAGGTCTGGGTCTTGTGATTCTCACAATATAAAGATCTTCGCTGTAGGATGTATAGTTTTTAAAATACGGCCATTTGTTTAGAGGTCATTTCAGGAAATTTTAGCCATTAATCAGAGTGTACTGTTAGTGTTTGTTTTGTTGCCATGGTTACCAAAGCTTCTGTTATACACAGGGGGGGAGGTGGCTGGAGCATCTCAGCTGATTACAGAGCCCGGGGGAGGGGACAGACACACCATGTACTGATTTATAATAGAGGAATATGATGGGGCAGTTTTGATGGGGTAATTCTGATGGGGCAGTTTTGATGAAGCAGTATTTGGGAAGCATAAACAGGGCATGAGCGTTGCTAGGAAACAGTGGTTGTAAACACAAGATGCTGAGACACTCCAAATGCATGTGACTTCATCTGCTAGACTTGATAATGCTTGTAGACTCCTCCCACAGTTTTCACACTACAGAGACAAATAATATACCGAAACGAGCGGATTGTTCCCGATTGGTGTGTTATTACTTTGTGGAATGTTTTGCCGAATGGTCCACGAAATGACGTTTTTGCGGCGAAATTGGTCCCATAGGAATGAATGGCGAAATGTTCAAAACTAGAGTGGGAAGTGACAAAAGCTGACAACCCCATGATCAGCCAAAACATTATGACCACCCCATGATCAGCCAAAACATTATGACCGCCCCATGTAAAAAAAAAAATATTTTTGAAAAAAAAAAGTAATTTTTGAAAAAAGTAAAAAAATAATTTTTGAAAAAAAAAAAATCATTTTTGAAAAAAAAAAAAATATTTTTGAAAAAAAAAATATTTTTGAAAAAAAAAAAATCATTTTTGAAAAAAAAAATATTTTTGAAAAAAAAAATTATTTTTGAAAAAAAAAAATATTTTTGAAAAAAAAATTTCTTTTAAAAAAAAAATTATTTTTGAAAAAAAAATATATTTGAAAAAAAAAATATTTTTGAAAAAAAAAAATTATTTTTGAAAAAAAAATTACTTTAAAAAAAATTACTTTAAAAAAAATAATAATTTCGAAAAAAAAATTATTTTTGAAATAAAAAAATTCATTTTTGAAAAAAAAATTACCTTTGAAAAAAAAAATTACTTTTGAAAAAAAAAATCATTTTTGAAGAAAAAAAAATCATTTTTGATTAAAAAAAATTCATTTTTGAAAAAAAAAATTACTTTTGAAAAAAATGTTCAGCTCTTTCAGCGAATGATGGAACTTTTTTACTACTATTTATACTTTTTAAAATATTAAGCTTTTTAACACTTTTCACAGTTACTCAAGCCACTCCACCCCACCCAGTTACTCCGCCCACTCCAGTTGTAGAGGCAAGAACACTTTCACAATTTCCCCAGAAATTGTACCTTTTCTAGTTAGCTTTGTTGCCCTTCTTTGTACTCGCTCCATTTCCAGTACATCCTTCCTGAGGACTGGTGCCCAGAACTGGACAGCATACTCCAGGTGCAGCCGGACCAGAGTCTTGTAGAGCGGGTGAATTATCGTTTTATCTCTGGAGTTGATCCCCCTTTTAATACATGCCAATATTCTGTTTGCCTTATTAGCAGCAGCTTGGCATTGCATGCCATTGCTGAGCCTATCATCTACTAGGACCCCCAGGTCCTTTTCCATCCTAGATTCCCCCAGAGGTTCTCCCCCCAGTGTATAGATTGCATTCATATTTTTGCCACCCAAATGCATTATTTTACATTTTTCTACATTGAACCTCATTTGCCATGTAGTCGCCCACCCCATTAATTTGTTCAGGTCTTTTTGCAAGGTTTCCACATCCTGCGGAGAAGTTATTGCCCTGCTTAGCTTAGTATCGTCTGCAAATACAGAGATTGAACTGTTTATGTTGGTACACATATCACATTTTTTGGGCTCAAATTATGAATATTTTAAATTTGCATCAGCAATGGTATTGTTTGTGGTTTGTAAAGACACCTGTGTGAGTATGGAGTAAAGATTGTTGTGAGAGTAATAAGTGAAAGTGACAGAGAAAAAGAGCAGATTTTCACTTCCAAAAAATGCTCTCTAATTAGCTCTCATTTTGGTATTTACTATAGCGCCGGGTAAAAAAGACACTTGAGTTAAAATGAGAGCTATTTTCAGGTCTGAGCATGCTCAGTTGTATTGGCACCTAGTTGTCCAAAACGGGGAATTTTTCACTTCTCAGACTTTTGAAGATATTTCAGTGTAGAAATCACTTTTTCACACAGTTTAAAAGCAGATTATCTTTAAATAATATACCGCATATTTCAGTACCATTTAGGCAATTATATCATGCTCTAAACATTATTTCCATGTGCACTACTCCAGATTTTAGCAGAGTAAGGGTTTGGGCACTATTTGGTTTCAGGGAACTATAGTAAATTTGATTTTGGGAGTATTTCCTCACCAGTGAATACCGTTTTAGCGCTAATTAGTGCTAAACTGCCGCTAATTAGTGCTGCAGCTCTATAGTAAATGACCCCCTGAGTGTGTATAGAACCGGGACACTGTTACAGGTTCAAGAGGACCGAGGCCAAAGCCTGAGCAGCAGTGCTGACCAGAGAGTCAGGTGGCTTGTTTTTTTTTTTCATTAACATTGAAGCTGTGTAAAGTTGAAACCCCTGTGTGGGAATCCTGGATGGACTATTTGTTTTTGTTTAATAAAAGTGGACCAACAAGCCCTTAAATGGCAGAACTGGAGTGGATTCTACTCACTGGTGAGCTCTACATTTAAGCTTTGGCTTAATGAATACGACACTAATTCCCCGTACACACGATCAGACTTTCCGACAACAAAACCATGGATTTTATGTTCGAAGGATGTTGGCTCCAACTTGTCTTGCATACACATGGTCACACAAATGTTGACCAACAATTACGAATATAGTGATGTACAAGACGTACGTGATATCTCTGTTATGAACGCTAGTTATATCTCCAGCTCTTACTTGATTCCGTGTGTAGACGTTTGTCCGACGGACTTGTGTACACACAATTGGAAAGTCCGACAACAAACATTTGTTGGCGGAAAATTTGAGAACCTGTTGGCCAACACTTGTTGGCAGAAAGTCTGACATCAAATGTTCGATGGTGGCAGAGCTGCAAGATTTCATAAGTGCACACTAAGGAATTAAATGCATTGTGATGGTTTCATTGCATGCTTATGGACTTTTTATAATTACTTTACACAACAGGACATTACATAGTTACATCGTAGGTAAGGTTAAATAAAAACAAAAGTCCATCCAGTTCAACCTGTGTAGGTGTACATGAGTCAGTGTCGATAATCATTTCCCATATCCCTGTATAGTATGTTCTTTAAGATGCACATCCAAAAGTCTTTTAAAAATATCAATACTCTCCACTGACACCACCACTTGTGGAAGAGAGTTCCACATTCTTACCACCCTGACAGTGAAAAAACCCCTGCGCAGCTTAAGGTTAAACTGCTTCTCCTCCAATCTCATTATGTGGACCCGTGTTCTCTCACACTCCCTGAGATTGAAAAGCTTTTTTCCTATGCTGGGATCACCATTGAGATATTTGTAAATTGCTATCATGTCCCCTCTCAAGCATGTTTTTTTCTATGAGAATAAATTTAGCGCTTCTAGTCGCTCCTCATATTTGAGGTTCTCCAGTTCACTTAATAATTTAGTTGTCCTTCTTTGGGCTCTCTCCAGCTCAAGCACATCCCTTCTGAGGACTGGTGACCAGAACTGGATAGAATACTCCAGATGTGGCCAAACCAGAGTTTTATAAAGTGGCAGTATTGTAGTTTTATCTCTGGAGTATATCCCCTTTTTTATGCATACTAATTTTCTGCTGGCTTTGGTAGCTGCAGCTTGACATTGCATGCTATTGCACAGTCTATCTACCACTAGGACCCCCAGATCTCCATCCTTGACTCCCCCAGAGGTTCTCCCCCCAGTGAGTAGTTTGTGTTTATGTTCTTAACCCCCAAGTGCATTATTTTACATTTTTCCACAATAAACCTCATTTGCCATGTAGTTGCCCACTCCAATATTTTGTTCAGGTCTTTCTGTAAAATTTCTATATCCTATTATGAAGTTATTGCCCTGCTTATTTTTGTATCGTCCACAAAAACTGAGATTGAGCTATGTATCCCATCCTCTATATCATTCATGAATAAATTAAACAGAATTGGTCCCAAGACAGAACCTTATGTTACCCCACTTACCACTCCAGCCCAGTTTGAGTACACGTTATTTATCACTACCTATTGGACACGCCCCTGTAACCAGTTTTCTATCCAAGAACAAACCTTATGGTCCATGTCTGCAGCCCTCAGCGTAGATTAAGCGTTTATGGGGAACTGTATCGAATGCTTTTGAAAAATCCAGATACACCACATCCACAGGCCTCCCCCTATCTAGATGTCAGCTCACTTCCTCGTAGAATGTTAACAGATTGGTCTGGCAAAAACGACCCTTCATAAACCCATGCTGATTACTACTAATGATACTGTTTTTATCAGCAAATTTTTGGATATAGTCCCCTATCATCCCCTCCAATAATTTATCTACTAATGATATTAGGCTGACTGGCCTGTAGTTCTCAGAAATATTTCTATGCCCTTTTTGAATATCGGTACCACATTGGCTTTTCTCCAATCAGCTTATACAATTCCTGTCAGTATGCTGTCTGTAAATATTAGGAACAATGGTCTAGCTGTAACCCGACTGAGTTCTTTGAGGACTCTCGGGTGTAAGCCATCTGGCCCTGGTGATTTATTTGTGTTAAGCTTATATAGTCTTTCCTTGACTCCGGCCTTTGTTAGCCACAAGGGTATATCATGTGATGTGTTACTAACAATACTGTTGTGGTCAGAAGGGATGAGCCCAATGTTTGAGTCGAACGTAAGTAATAGCGAACAATTTGGGGTGTTCGCGGCAAATTCAAAAGCCGTGGAACACCATTTAAAAGTCTATGGGAGAAATTAAAAATGCTAATTTTAAAGGCTTATATGCTTGGTATTGTCATAAAAAGTGTTTGGGGACCTGGGTTCTGCCCCAGGGGACATGTATCAATGCAAAAAAAAAGTTTTAAAAATGGCCATTTTTTTGGGAGCAGTGATTTTAATAATGCTTAAAGTGAAACAATAAAAGTGAAATATTCCTTTAAATTTCGTACCTGGGGGGGTGTCTATTGCATGCCTGTAAAGTGCCACCTTTTTCCCTTGTTTAGAACAGTCCCTGCACAAAATGACATTACTAAAGGAAAAAAGTAATTTAAAACTACTCGCGGCTATAATGAATTGTCGGGTCTAGGCAATACAGATAAAAGTCATTGAACAAAACCGCATGGGGGTCCCCCCCATAAATCTATACCAGGCCCTTTGGGTCTGGTATGAATATTAAGGGGAACCCCGAACCAAAATTTAAAAAAAAAATTGTGTGGGTCCCCCCAAATTCCATACCAGGCCCTGCATGTCTGGTATGGATAATAAGGGGAACCCTGCACCAATTTTTTTTTAAATGGCATAGGGGTCCCCCAAAAAATCCATCCCACACCTCTGGTATGGATTTTAGGGGAACCCCAGGCCAAAATGTAAAAAACAAATGGCGTGGGGGTCCCCCCAAAAATCCATACCAGACCCTTATCCGAGCATGGAACCTGGCAGGCCGCAGGAAAAGAGGGGGGACGAGAGAGCGCCCCCCCCTCCTGAACCATACCAGGCCATGTGCCCTCAACATGGGGAGGGTGCTTTGGGGTAGCCCCCCAAAGCACCTTGTCCCCATGTTGATGGGGACAAGGGCCTCATCCCCACAACTCTTGCCCGGTGGTTGTGGGGGTCTGTGGGCGGGGGGCTTATCGGAATCTGGAAGCCCCCTTTAACAAGGGGACCCCCAGATCCCGGCCCCCCATTTGAAATGGTAATGGGTACATTGTACCCCTGCCATTTCACAAAAAAGTGTCATAATGTTAAAAAAACACAAGACACATCTTGGGACAAGTCCTTTATTAAAAAAATAAAAAAATAAAAATGTTTCACGAAGTCCATTCATCTTTTTCTCTCGCTCCGCCGGGTTTTTTTTTCAGTCTGGTGGAGAGAGAAGAAGATGAATGGACTTCGTGGGACATTTTTATTTTTTTATTTTTTTAATAAAGGACTTGTCCCAAAGTGTGTCTTGTGGTTCTTTAACATTTTGACACTTTTTTGTGAAATGGTAGGGGTACAATGTACCATTTCAAACAGGGGGGCGGGATCTGGGGGTCCCTTTGTTAAAGGGGGCTTCCAGATTCCGATAAGCCCCCTGCCTGCAGACCCCCACAAACACCAGGCAAGGGTTGTGGGGATGAGGCCCTTGTCCCAATCAACATGGGGACAAGGTGCTTTGGGGGCTACCCTAAAGCACCCTCCCCATGTTGAGGGCATGTGGCCTGGTATGGTTCAGGGGGGTTCTCTCTCGTCTCCCCCTCTTTTCCTGTGGCCTGCCAGGCTGTGTGCTCAGATAAGGGTCTGGTATGGATTTTTGGGGGGACCCCCACGCCATTTTTTTAAAATTTTGGCACGGGGTTCCCATTAAAATCCATACCAGACCTGAAGGGTCTGGTATGGATTTTGAGGGGGACCCCTACACCATTTAAAAAAAAAATTGGCACAGGGTTCCCCTTAATATCCATACTAGACCTGAAGGGCCTGGTATGGAATTTGGGGGGACTCCCACGCAATTTTTAAAAAAATGTTGGTTCAGGTTCACCTTAATATTCATACCAGACCCAAAGGGCCTGGTATGGATTCATAGGGGGACCCCCATGCCATTTTTTTCAATGACTTTCATCTGTATTGCCAAGACCCGACAATTCATTATAGCCGTGAGTAGTTTTAAATGACTTTTTTTCCCTTTAGAAATGTCATTTTGTGCAGGGACTGTTCTAAACACGGGAAAAAGGCGCCACTTTATAGGCATACTATAGACACCCCCCAGATACGAAATTTAAAGGAATATTTCACTTTTATTGTTTCACTTTAAGCATTATTAAAATCACTGCTCCCGAAAAAACGGCCATTTTTAAAACTTTTTTTTGCATTGATACATGTCCCCTGGGGCAGGACCCAGGTCCCCAAACACTTTTTATCAAAATAACTTGCATATTAACCCTTAAAATTAGCACTTTTGATTTTTCACATTCGTGTCCCATAAACTTTAACGGTGTTCAAACAAATGTTTTGCCTGTTCGCATGTTCTGCTGCGAACCGAACCGGGGGTGTTCGGCTCATCCCTAGTGGTCAGTACACCCCTCCTTTTCCTGTGTAAAAATTGAGGAGAAGAAAGCATTTAGTACAGTTGCTTTCTCTGTGTCATCTGTAACCATCATCCCATCATTGCCTTATGAGGGTAATGTGCTCTGATTTTGCTTATTTTGCTGTTAAATATATTGTAAGAATTCCTTGGAATTTTTTTACTCTCCTCTGCTATGTGTCTCTCATAGTTTTTTTTAACCACCCTGATTTCGTTCTTACACTTCTTATTGCATTCATTGTAGTGTTGGAATTCTGATAATGCCCCCCCCCCCCCCAGCTTTATATTTTTTAAAGTCTATTTTTTCTCCCTAATAAGAATTTTTACATTACGGTTTAGCCACCCAGGTTTAACTTTTGCTCTTCTATATTTATTTCCTATTAAAAGGCACTGCGTGATACCTTTGCTTGATGCAGTATGTTCCTAACAATGTGCACAATGTTTCTAGGATTTGGTCCCAATTGATGTCTTGTAGTATTGAGCACAGTTCAGAAAAATTGGCTTATTTGAAATTTAGAGTTCTTGTACACCCATGCCTCCTTTTCCTATGATTTAGGCTAAATAAGATCATCTTGTGATCGCTTAATCCCAAGTTGTCCTGTACTGCCACATCTGAGATCAGACTTGGATAGTTCGTAATTAATAAATCTAGCAATGCATTCTTTCTAGTTGGAGAATCCACCAATTGAGACATGAAGTTGTCCTGCAACACATTTATGAAATTACGGGCCTTTAATGAGTGAGCTGAGTTGAAATCAAGATAATTAAAGTCCCCCTATATGATGACTTATATGATTTCTGCCTCACTGCCCTTTCTAACTGTGATAGGAGGTCCAGCTTCTCCTCCTCCTCCTTTACGTTGGGGAGCCTGTAACATACCCCCACTATAAATTTCCCTCTTACTTCTCTTTGGAGTTCTACCCACGGGAGATTCCACCTCCCCCTTGTCCCATTCACAATGACGCTCCTCTCTACCACCCTTACATCGTTTTTGATATACAGACACACCTCTCCCCCTCTTCTACCTTCCCTGTCCTTCCGATACAAGGAATACCCATGAATATTTGCCAGCCAGTCATGTGAGCTGTCAAACCTAGTTTCTGTTATTCCCACAAAGTCTAAGTCCTCCTCGTGTAATTGCAGCTCCAGTTCCTCCATTTTGTTAGCTAGACTCCTGGCATTTTTGCATACTCCTCTCAGTGTTGTATAGGTGCATATTTATTTCTCATTAAGTTTTCTCATGCTTTGTTTTTGATTTGACCACTCATTCACCCCTGGATTTGACGTTCCGGCTATATTATCACTACTGGCTCCACTATTACCCTCTGTCCTTTGCTCACTGTTGACTGTCGCTACCTTAGAACCCCTCAATACCTAGTTTAAAAGCCCCTCCAACTTTGTGGCCATCTTTCTTCCCAATAGAGCTGCACCATCCCCATTAAGGTGCAGCCCGTCCTTACTAAAGAGCTAGTAACCAACTGAGAAGTCAGCCCAGTTCGCCAGCCATTTGTTCAGTTCCCTAACCTCCTGCTGCCTCTCTGGTGTGGCTCGAGGCAAAGGTAGAATTTCAGAGAAATCCACCTTGAAGGCCCTTCTCTTCAATCCATTCCCTAAGTCCCTGAAATAATGTTTTAGGACTCTCCACCTTCCTCTCACTTTGTCATTGGTGCCAACGTGTACATGACAGCTGGGTCCTCTCCAGCCCCAACCAATAATCTGTCCACCCACTTCGTGATGTGCTGAACCTGAGTGCCCGGCAAACAGCATACTGTTCGGCAACCACAGTCTTTATGACAGATTGCCCTCTCTGTCCTCCTAATAATTGAGTCCCCTACTACCAGTACCTGTCTAACCTTTCCTGCATCTCTACCCCCCTCCTTATCAGAACCGTCACTCCCCTGGCAGCTAGGGGAGGGCACCTGCTCCAGCACTGCCACCCCTGAGCTTATATCCCCAGTATTATGCAACTTGGCATATTAGTTGGGGTGTCCCAACTCAGAACTGGCCTCCCTCTTCCCTCTACCCCTCCTAGCTGTCACCCAGCTACCCTCCTCTGGCTCCTGTGCCTCCATGTCTCCAACCTCCTCTACACTGGCCCCCATCAGCACTTGCTGGGTAATGTTCAAACTCCTTTCCAGGTTGTTGATGCTGCGCAGTGTTGCTACCTTGTTTTCTAAATCCATGGTCTGTGCTTCCAGAGAAACAACTAGCTGATATCTCGCACAGCAGTATTCGTCCTCTATTTGTTCATCAAGTAACGTATACATGGAGCAGGATGTGCACTGAGTGGCATTACCAATCCGGTTGGACATTTTTACCCTCTATTCTAATGGGGATAATAATTAATTTCTATTAGTACTCTACTCTACTCTCCCCTGGTGCTAAACATAATTTCCTGCTTGTGTGATTGGCTCACTGATTTTCCCAGAAGTCTGCATTAAGATAAGTAATTAAGTCAGTTTTTAGGCATCCCCTGCAACAAAAATGTCATTTTTAGTGAGGTACTCCCAATAGAAACACGTCTAAAGGGATGCAGACCCAGCAGCTTTCCTTATTAGAGTATTGCAGGTTTTTTTTTTTTTTTTGAAAGCCAGTGGCGTGCAAACACACCCCAAAAACTTCACCCGGTGCCAAAAAAATGTGCACACACATAAGGATAGGGATGAGCCGAACACCCCCCTGTTCGGTTTGCACCAGAACATGCGAACAGGAAAAAAGTTTGTTCGAACACGCGAACACCGTTAAAGTCTATGGGACACGAACATGAATAATCAAAAGTGCTAATTTTAAAGGCTAATATGCAAGTTATTGTCATAAAAAGTGTTTGGGGACCTGGGTCCTGCCCCAGGGGACATGGATCAATGCAAAAAAAAGTTTTAAAAACGGCCGTTTTTTCAGGAGCAGTGATTTTAAAAAATGCTTAAAGTCAAACAATAAAAGTGTAATATCCCTTTAAATTTCGTACCTGGGGGGTGTCTACAGTATGCCTGTAAAGGGGCGCATGTTTCCTGTGTTTAGAACAGTCTGACAGCAAAATGACATTTTGAAGGAAAAAACTCATTTAAAACTACCCGCGGCTATTGCATTGCCGACAATACACATAGAAGTTCATTGATAAAAACGGCATGGGAATTCCCCAAAGGGAAACCCCGAACCAAAATAAAAAAAAAAAAATGACGTGGGAGTCCCCCTAAATTCCATACCAGGCCCTTCAGGTTTGGTATGGATATTAAGGGGAACCCCGGCCAAAATTAAAAAAAAAAAATGACGTGGGGTCCCCCCTAAATTCCATACCAGACCTGATTTTAAGGGGAACCCCGCGCCAAAAAAAAAAAAAAAAAACGGCGTGGGGTCCCCCCAAACATCCATACCAGACCCTTATCCGAGCACATAACCTGGCAGGCCGCAGGAAAAGAGGGGGGGCGAGAGTGCGGCCCCCCCCTCCTGAACCGTACCAGGCCACATGCCCTCAACATTGGGAGGGTGCTTTGGGGTAGCCCCCCAAAACACCTTGTCCCCATGTTGATGAGGACAAGGGCCTCATCCCCACAGCCCTGGCCGGTGGTTGTGGGGGTCTGCGGGCGGGGGGCTTATCAGAATCTGGAAGCCCCCTTTAACAAGGGGACCCCCAGATCCCGGCCCCCCCCCTGTGTGAAATGGTAAGGGGGTACTTACCCCTACCATTTCACTAAAAAACTGTCAAAAATGTTAAAAATGACAAGAGACAGTTTTTGACAATTCCTTTATTTAAATACTTCTTCTTTCTTCTATCTTCCTTCATCTTCTGGTTCTTCTGGTTCTTCTGGCTCTTCTGGTTCTTCCTCCGGCGTTCTCGTCCAGCATCTCCTCCGCGGCGTCTTCTATCTTCTTCTCCTCGGGCCGCTCCGCACCCATGGCATGGGGGGGAGGCTCCCGCTCTTCTCTTCATCTTCTTCTCTTCTTCTCTTCTTCTCTTCTTCATTTTCTTCTCCGGGCTGCTCCGCACCCATGCTGGCATGGAGGGAGGCTCCCGCTTGTGACGGCGCTCCTCGTCTGACAGTTCTTAAATAACGGGGGGTGGGGCCACCCGGTGACCCCGCCCCCCTCTGACGCACGGGACATGACGGGACTTCCCTGTGGCATTTCCCGTGACGTCACAGGTAAGTCCCGTCAAGTCACTGTGCGTCAGAGGGGGGCGGGGTCACCGGGTGGCCCCGCCCCCCATTATTTAAGAACTGTCAGACGAGGAGCGCCGTCACACAGCGGGAGCCTCCCTCCATGCCAGCATGGGTGCGGAGCGACCCGGAGAAGAAAATGAAGAAGAGAAGAAGAGAAGAAAAGAAGAAGAGAAGAGCGGGAGCCTCCCCCCCATGCCATGGGTGCGGAGCGGCCTGAGGAGAAGAAGATAGAAGACGCCGCGGAGGAGATGCTGGACGAGACCGCCGGAGGAAGAACCAGAAGAGCCAGAAGAACCAGAAGAACCAGAAGATGAAGGAAGATAGAAGAAAGAAGAAGTATTTAAATAAAGGAATTGTCAAAAACTGTCTCTTGTCATTTTTAACATTTTTGACAGTTTTTTTAGTGAAATGGTAGGGGTAAGTACCCCCTTACCATTTCACACAGGGGGGGCGGGATCTGGGGGTCCCCTTGTTAAAGGGGGCTTCCAGATTCCGATAAGCCCCCCGCCCGCAGACCCCCACAACCACCGGCCAGGGTTGTGGGGATGAGGCCCTTGTCCTCATCAACATGGGGACAAGGTGTTTTGGGGGGCTACCCCAAAGCACCCTCCCAATGTTGAGGGCATGTGGCCTGGTACGGTTCAGGAGGGGGGGGGCGCACTCTCGTCCCCCCCTCTTTTCCTGCGGCCTGCCAGGTTGCGTGCTCGGATAAGGGTCTGGTATGGATTTTTGGGGGGACCCCACGCCGTTTTTTTTTGGCGTGGGGTTCCCCTTAAAATCCATACCAGAGCTGAGGGGTCTGATATGGAATTTAGGGGGAACCCCACATCATTTTTTTAAAAAATTTTGGCCGGGGTTCCCCTTAATATCCATATCAGACCTGAAGGGCCTGGTATGGAATTTAGGGGGACTCCCACGTCATTTTTTTTTTTTATTTTGGTTCGGGGTTCCCCTTTGGGGAATTCCCATGCCGTTTTTATCAATGAACTTCTATGTGTATTGTCGGCAATGCAATAGCCGCGGGTAGTTTTAAATGAGTTTTTTCCTTCAAAATGTCATTTTGCTGTCAGACTGTTCTAAACACAGGAAACATGCGCCCCTTTACAGGCATACTATAGACACCCCCTAGGTACGAAATTTAAAGGGATATTACACTTTTATTGTTTGACTTTAAGCATTATTAAAATCACTGCTCCTGAAAAAACGGCCGTTTTTAAAACTTTGTTTTGCATTGATCCATGTCCCCTGGGGCAGGACCTGGGTCCCCAAACACTTTTTATGACAATAACTTGCATATTAACCTTTAAAATTAGCACTTTTGATTTCTCCCATAGACTTTTAAAGGGTGTTCTGCAGCATTCGAATTTGCCACGAACATCCCAAATTGTTCGCTGTTCGGCGAACTTGCGAACAGCCAATGTTCGAGTCGAACATGAGTTCGACTCGAACTCGAAGCTCATCCCTACATAAGGAGTGAAACACAAAAAAGTGCAACGGGTACACAAGCCTTCTAAAATCAGAGGGCCTTGACCTGAATAACCTGGGGCATTAGGCTCCAGACGGGGACAAGGCTATTTACACTTGGTCCATCTGGCCGAAACCAGATGGACCCCATTCTCTGGAGGGCCTGCCGAAACAGACCCACCCAAGTACTAGGTGTAGCTCCTCTGAAGGGAGACCCCATGAGAGAGGGTGAACCAAGCCAAAGGGCTTATTATCCACCCCCTCCCAAGACTTTCAGGGCAGGCCCGAGGACCTGCAACCCCACTCATCACACAGTGCAACAAACCGTGTACAAACACAAAAATACAAAAAGTGACAAACATAGGCTAATAAATAAAATAAAGTGGGGGAGGAATAAGTGGAGAGGAGCGTGAAAAGGTGGCCATTGTATAAAACAATGACCAGGCCCTGGTCCTAGCCAAAAGGCCCGGCCCAAAAGGCAGGTGCTAAAAAGCGTGTCATATGGTGCAGTGACCGTGGTGCCTCAAATCAAAGTGACCCTCACTCACAGTGATTTTTTGGCACCCCTGGACTGCCACTCCAAGGGCATGTACTCCATAGGCTTTCAGGACCAACCCTGACCAAGGACCCAGACCACAGCAGCCCCCACTGCAGGCAGAAAGGCATGAAGTTCAGGGAGCTTGGTGAGAGCCCTTTACCATCAGGCTCCACCATCGTTCCCGTCACTCCTTCCTAATTACATTCCTGGAAATACTAACCACTCCCCCCCCTCAAAGGAGGAGTAAGTGTTCTGTCTGTAGCTATAGCTACCACAATCTAGGCCAGAAGGCCAGGGACCCGACCCTCTGGTCAGACCCAATCAGCACCCAACCTCACCAGGAGCACCCTTCCAGACGGCTCAGACTCAACCATCGGCCAGCCCCCAGTATCTGTCGGGCAGCTTGGCATAGTCCCTGCTGAAACCGCCTTTCCAGGCACTATAACACCATTGGATTTGCTGGCTCTCCCCTTTGAGAGTAGCACAGCGCCTCCTCTGGAAACTGATAAGAACAGATACTACACTTGATCTTAGCCAAAAGGCAGAGAAGCGATTAGAGCATTGCAGGTGTAGCAGCTGATTGTTAATTAAGAAACCTCTACCATTAGACTCACTCAGCTCAGGCCAGGTTCACACTGGTATGACATACGCTCTGACTTTGGGAGCGCATGACATGTGTAAATCAACGATTCCCTTTTGAGAGCCATCTTAACTGGTCCGAAACAAGTCTTCCGAACCTTTGAGAAAGGTTCCTGCACTACTTTGGTCCTACTTCAGCCCATTGAATTTCATTGAAGTGAGATCAAAGTCGGATCCTTGTCCTAACCATCCGACTTGTGACATCCGACATGGTGATTACAGCAGCAGTAAAAGGAATTTATATCACACTGGGATTGTTTTGATTGGTCAAAGGACAAGTCAGACTATCTCAAAGTCGGAGCAAAATCGTATCCTGTTCATTCAAGTCGGATGGAAGTAGGACCGATGTAAGACTGATGTCGCGGGGCAAAGTAGGATGACAGTTGTACAACAGTTGTGTCATACCAGTGGGAACCTGGCCTCAGGGGCACAGAGGAACAAGCAGTGATTTCTTCATAATAACAAAAGGTAGGAATCTGCAACAAAGTTTGTTAAAATCCTTGCAATGTACATAGATCACCCAGAGGGGAATGTTTTTTTCTCAACAAAAGGAGAGTTACGCTTTAAGGTTAACAAAAGACAAAAATCTTATTTCTCCTTTTAGATGAAGGTTGGGTTTATACAGAGTTCACCCATCAGAGTCTATATGGTTCCCCTACAGTGCAGTCTTATGTAAAAGGGAACACTGTGGACTCTGATGTAAAGGAGAAATCTAAGGAGTCTGATGTAAAGGAGAAATCTGAGGACTCTGATGTAAGGGGTTCTCTGTTCACCAAGAGTCCACAAAGCTCCCCCTTTGCATCATAGTCTACAAAGTTCTCTCTTACATCAGAGTCCACAGAGTTCCCTTTTACATCAGAGTCTGCAGGGTTCCCCCTTATAGTGTAAGGAGAACTCTGTGGATCCTGATGTAAAGGGGAACACTGGGGACTCTTGTGTAAAGGTAATGGGGGCTATGGTGTCCAGAGAACCCCTTACATCAAGTTCTCCTTTACATCACAGACAGTCTCCAGTCTTCTCCTTTACAACAGGGTCCACAGTTTTCCGCTTTACATGAGGGTCCGCAGAGTTCCCCCTTACACTTTAAGGGGAAACCCTGCAGACACTCATGTAAAAGGGAATGCTGCAGACTGCCTGTGATGTAAATGGGAACTCTGATGCAAGGGGGTCTCAGGTCACCAGAGCCCCCCTTTCCTTACACAAGAGTCCACAGAGTCTCCCCTTATATCAGAGTCTGCAAGATCCCCCTTACAGTGCAAAGGCGAACTCTGCAGACCCTTATTTAAAGGGGAACTCTGATGTAAAGGGAGAATGCAGCAGACCATGATGTAAGGGGGAATTATTCGGTCTCCGGTGTAAAGGGTAACTCTGATGTAAGGTGGTCTCTGGTCACCAGAGCCCCCTCCTATATCAGAGTCCGCAGTGTTCCTCCTTACACTGTAAGGGGGAATCCTGCAGACTCTGATGTATAAGGGTAACACTGAGGACACTGATATAAGGGAACACTGGGAGCGCTGATGTGTAGAGAGGGACTAAGGTGACCATAGATTACCTTCCACAAAGTGAATACACTAAGGTAAGGGGGGGGGGGAATACAGATAGGGATGAGCCGAACACCTCCTGGTTCGGTTTGCGGCAGAACATGCGAACTGACAAAAAGTTTGTGTGAACACGCGAACACCAATAAAGTCTATGGGACCCAAACGTGAAAAATCAAAAGTGGTAATTTTAAAGGCTAATATGCAAGTTATTGTCATAAAAAGCATTGGGGACCCAGGTCCTGCCCCAGGGGACATGTATCAAAGCAAGAAAAGGTTTTAAAAATGGCCGTTTTTTTCGAGGCGCATGCGCGGCAGCTTCCAAGATGGCCGCTAGCCACTGAAGCTCTGCTCCACCACAGCCCCGCTCGTTCCTAAAGAGCAAGCAGAGCGTTCATTTCAGCCCCTAAACGATGCCACCGGGCACCGGACACCCCCGGGCACCGATTGATGCTGGTGGGGACCGCCAGAAAGAGCCTGACGAGCCAGATGACGGCCGCACCCGGACCGGTCAGTTATGCCAAGATGGCCGCCGCTCCTCCGAGACACAGCGTGACGGCAGCTGCTGACGACTCCATCGCAGACCAAGACTGTGCCCCGCCACAGTCACCAGGTACCCTGCACTCCCCGCTACCTCAGGCCCACTCTCCAGCGTCCACAGAATCTCTCCTATCCAGTCTGCAGGTAGGCCTCCCATCCACCCCTATGATGGACCCTCACACAGGCCTTCTGCTATCCGTTCGTGAAGCACAAGCAGCCTCCCCTATACCCACTGACTTTCCCTCCATGATGGAGGCCTTTGCTCAGCTATTATCTACAAGCCTAGCCCAAAACGCAGCCCAAATAACAGCATCTATACACGCGGACATGCAGCAATTTGGTTTCAGGCTTGATAACATGGAGAAAAAAGCAGGGGCTAGGATCAATCAGAACACAGCTAGATTGCAAGATATGCAGGATCAACTTGAAATAGCTTTTGCTAAATTTGATGATTTGGAGAACAGATCGAGACGATATAACTTCAGATTGAGGGTGGTCCCAGAAGCAGAAAAGGAGGTTCACTCTGTCATCAAAACCCTCATCAAGGATCTTATCCCGGAGATACCGGAGCACCGCTTGGAGCTTGACAGGGCCCACAGAGCCCTACAACCCCCCCGTAAAGATGGTCTCCCGCGGGACACTATTGTGAAACCCCATCATTATGCGGTAAAGGAGGAAGTCATGAGAAAAGCCAAAAATTTGAATAAATATCTGTTCTCTGACACAAAATTCAGATCTCTGCGGACCTATCCCCCTACACAGTTCAGAAGAGACGGGCCCTGAAACCATTACTACTACTCCTGCAGGAGAAGGAGATCCCCTATAGATGGTCGTTCCCGCTGAGACTGAATTTTTCATACAAGAGCAGAAACTGCAGCTTCTCCACCTTCGCGGAAGGTGAATGGATTCTTCTTCAGCTGGGCCTCATCCCTCAAGAGCCATCGAGAACACAGTCAAGCAGGGGTACCCCATCTTCCAACAAAAGACCCCCCCCCAAAGCCCTCTACAGCCATCCTGGCTAAAACAAAGTTCCAAGCGATCGAAGGAGAATTTCCCCACATTAAACTTCTACCTCTCCCACAGGGTCCCAGACTTTTTGAAGGGCACAGTACGCCTGCCGTAGGACTTGCTGTGGCACGTCCCCGTTCTCCCCGGGCCCACTGGCTCCGAGACTTACATTAGTTGGCCTAGGCCTTTTTTTTCTATATGTTTTTATGCCTTAAATTTTTATAAGATGCGATTTAAATAGTTTGAACACAGAGCAGGGGTGGGTTTTTGGAGCCTTTTTCAATGGGCCTTGGGGGAGGGGGACTTAACATATAGTTTCCCTGCAAGGTCGTAATGTCCCTTAGTTACCCAGGGAAGGGTGTGTACTGATCCTGGGATCTCCACCTCCTCCTGGGCACTGATAGGCTCGGCCTATCGACTCCCTTTGAAAGGGATTCACAATTGCCCCTGTAGATAGGGGGGTTGCTACATAGTCACATCCACACTGATTAGGTGGCAAAAAGGGTCAATATTGAAAATGTTTTGGTTTTTATATATATGGTTCTTCTAAGTTTACCCCATATTTGCGCATATATTTATATGCTCTGTTTTTTGTATTTAATAGACCGGAACACGGTCTCTGGTTTGTTTGATCAGAGGAACTGGGGCTGTGGTGGACCCAGTGCACCTTCACTTACCCTCAGGTGCTCCTTAGGCTCCCCTGAGGTATTTTTTCGGTCTCTCTGTTTTCAGGAGGCCCTGGCCCAAGTGGCCGTTAGGGTAGGGAAGACATTTCTTCCTACTCTTTGGGCTGGGTGAGGTGGGTTTTTTCCACCTCCTCAGTACACTTAACAGTTTTGATTGATGTTTTATTGATGCTTTATATCTATTGCACGAATTTAATAGTACTTCTCTTCTCTTTACCCTCTGCTCTTTTCTCCCCCTCTCTCTATACCCTCCTGTACTCCTTTTTAGGTTATACCGGACTCAGGGGTGGTCCTGGTCTCCTCTTCCCGGGCCCGAGCAGACATCTCGCCGCACCGACAGATCACAGACAGCTTTCACGTTCCATGGGAAACGGTAAGCCGCGGTTTACAATGACAGTTTTCTCCCCTCTGGACCATGGCTAGTTTAACAGATCGGAATTTCCTCCTTAGAATCCTATCACACAATACCCAAGGATTAAATTCCCCAATTAAATGTAGAAAGATCTTCCAGTCCTACCAGTCTATGCATATTGACGTCCTTCTTTTGCAGGAAACACACTTCCCAGCACACTACAAACCCTCATTTCTCCACCAACACTATCCACAATTCTTCTTGTCCTCAGCTGAAAACAAAACCAAAGGGGTGGCCATCTGCTTTGCCAAGCATCTAAATGTCTCACAACCAGAGAAGATAGTCGATCCCCAGGGGCGTTTCCTGCTAGTATCTGGTTTCATTGAGGGTGAACTTTATACATTTGTTTCATATTATGCGCCTAACAGAGGCCAAAGAACGTTTTTCGACCTGTTACTTAAAAAATTACAACCCCACCTCAAAGGTACAATGTTTATTGGAGGAGACTCGAACATCGCCTTCGATTCCGCTCTTGACAGACTAGCAAATGGTACTTTTAAATCTAAACGCCCATCAAAACAGAGCACTAAAATAGCAGCTCTACTATTTGAGGAGGGTTTGGTGGATATTTGGAGGGAAGTGAACCCACACAAAAAAGATTACACCCACTTTTGGTCCCGCATAACTCCCTCGCCAGGATAGACCACATCTTTACACGCTCGCGCACAATCCCGCTGGTCCTTAACTCTAGGATTATTGACTCTCTGTTGTCAGACCACGCGATGGTCTTGGTAGTTAATCAGAAGGGAGGATCCACCAAGGGCCCGCCACGTTGGAGATTACAAGAATCTCTCCTCAGTGATCCCATCAACTGTCAGGGCATAGTAGAAGCCATCAAAGCTTACTTCCGAACTAACCAGACGGGGGAGGTCTCCCCCTCCACCGTTTGGGCAGCACATAAGCTGCTGATAAGGGGCCACATAATTAGCTTATCCTCACATCTTAAAGCAGCCCATAAAGCTGACATCCTCAAACTCACAGCGGACTACAGGGCAGCGGCTAAAGCTCATAAGAGACTACCCACATCGGACTCCTTAGAGACCCTTGACCGCACGAGGACGGCTCTTAACCTAGCTTTAACTTCTGCAGCAGAGAAACACTTGAGATGGACGGGAGCCAAGTTTTATTATCAAACAGACCGTTTGGGCTCCAAACTAGCAGCTAAACTCACCCCAAAACACCGAACTTTAGCGTTCCCCAAAATCAAAACATTATCAGGAGACCTGATGCAGAACCCTTCTAAAATTATGGAAGCTTTTTCCATATTTTATACTGACCTATATAAATCCTCTGAGTCCCCATCACAGCAACAAAGGGATCACTTCCTCAGGGACTTACCTCTGCCAGCTTTGACCAAAGAACATAGGGATTTGCTTGAGGACAAGATCTCAGAGGAGGAAGTATTGGATACGATTGCCTCGCTTAAAACGGGTTCTGCCCCAGGTCCAGATGGCCTATCCACGGGGTATTACAAAAAATTTGCCCCTAACCTTGCCCCCCACCTAACTAAATGCTTTAACTCCCTCAGGGATGGAGCCCTTCTGGGACGTGATCTTAACTCGGCATATAGCTCGGTGATACCGAAGCCGGGGAAAGATCCAAGTGAGTTGGGGAACTATAGGCCCATATCGCTTATTAATAACAATATCAAAATCCTAACAAAAATTTTAGCGAATAGAATGGCGAGCTTCATCGCTAATTATATTCATAACGATCAGGTGGGCTTCATCCCTGGTAGACAGGGGCCGGACCAAATACGTAGGACGATAGACATTATATCCCTTCTCAAATCGGGTTGGGATGGGGGCTCACCGCAGCGGGGCTTCCTCCTTTCCATCGATCTACACAAGGCATTTGACTCTGTTAACTGGGAATACTTAACTGACATTCTACAGCGTTGGGGATTTGGTCCCTTCTTTCTGAACTACATTAGATCCCTATACTCGACCCCGTCTGCTCAGGTCCGCCTCCTAGGAAGGTATTCGGACTCGTTCCCTATTAACAGAGGAACCAGGCAGGGTTGCCCGCTCTCTCCCCTCCTCTTTGTGATAGCAATTGAGTCACTGGCTATAGCGCTTAGAACCAACCCAGATGTCAAAGGGGTCCAATGCGGTGATCAGGAGCATAAATGTGCTCTATTCTTTACATCACTTCCCCTCTCATCTCCACTCCTATGATCTATAAGATCCTCCAAGACTTCATCATCGTCTCTGGCCTAAAGGTCAATATGGCTAAATCCATCGTGCTGAACATTACAGTCCCGCAGGGTATACTTAACCAGCTTTCCTCTAATTTTAATTTCACCTGGGCGTCCACAGACATCCTCTACTTAGGCATCCACTTAACCCCAGACATCCAAAAGCTGTTTGGCGCTAACCCCCCCCCCATGTTCCGTAAATGTAAGGAAGACCTTGATAAGTGGGCTAGGTGTGGGCTATCCTGGCTAGGCAGAATTCACGCTGTCAAGATGACCTTACTTCCCCGTCTCTTATACCTTTTTTGCTCACTTCCTATTCCTATTAAGAAATCAACCCTCCTCAAATTTCAATCCGAAATCATCCGCTTTATTTGGGGCCGAAGAGGGTATAGATGCCCCTCCAGTATGCTGTGCCGTCCTAAAAGTCAGGGAGGACTCGGCCTCCCTGACTTATGGTGCTACTATCAGGCAGCACAACTCTCCCAAATTTCGTTGGCGTTTGCTCGAGGCCCGAAACCAAGCTGGCTAGCAATGGAAAGACATGCAACCCCTCGGAACACGATCGACTATCTTCTCTGGTGTAACCCTACTGATAGACCTGCTATACTATCACCTACCCTATCCCACTCGATGGCCTTGTGTACAAAACTCTTTTCACATCGTAATCTTATCTCACCTTTCAAACCTTTAGCACACCTATTCCATAACCCAGCTTTTCCACCAGGGATGGTAATAAGGGCCTTCAAGTGGTGGACGGACATTTCCTCTCCCCCAGAGGACCGATCACTCTGAACCACTGCCGAAACAAGTTAGATATGCCCCAATCTGAGATTTTCAGATTCTCTCAAATCCACCACTACCTTCACTCCATTTGGAAGCAAAATCAAGAAAGGTTCTCTTTGACTCCATTTGAACAATGGTGCTCCATCTCAGAAGTCCAGAGGGGAGGAATCTCCATAATCTATACTGCCTTAAAATCTTCAGCAGGGAAACCGAGGTATGCATGGGCCTGGGAAGAGGACTTAGACAACTCCTTGACGTTACAGGACTGGTACATCAGGTTTGAAAGATCATTCAAAGGTATACTAAACATATCATTGATAGAAGCCAGTATAAAAGTCATAACCAGATGGTACTATGTACCGGCTCGTTTAGCTGTTATCTTTCCAGGATCTTCCCCTCTGTGTTTCAGGGGCTGTAAGATGGAAGGGACAATGATACACATATGGTGGACGTGCCCCAGGGTCAGATCATTCTGGGGTAAGGTCTTCCGCATGATCAGTACTGTTTTACAGCAAACAATCTCCCCTGATCCTTCCATCGCTTTGCTTAATGGGAAGATCAGGACTTTTTCTAAATTTTCACAGAAGCTAACTTTCTTTATTCTCTTAGGAGCTAAAGCTTCTTTAGCAAAGTCCTGGAAGAAATCCAGCGTTTCGATACAAGGTTTTAAAAGGAAGGTGTCGTGGATAATGGCACAGGAACAAATCGTTGCTAAAATAAATGACAAAAACGAAACATTTTTCGCTATTTGGGATCCGTGGGCCAAATACTGTAAGGTTCCCCTGTTTCCGGTCATACTACAAGATACATTGTAAGATGGAATCATTTGCTGAGTATTCCCCCTTTCTATCTACCCCTCCCTCTCTTTATCTTCTTCCCCCCTCTTTTCTGACGACTCTCTTGTCTCCTATATTGGATAACAAAGATCCAGCTCTCTCAAGTGAAGCTCGGGAACGGGCGGTTGTTTTTCATTATTTAATGGTTTTGATTTCATGTTTTTACTGTTAACATAGTAGCCTTTCCCGTAATCATTGGGTTGTGAGGCTGGCTTACAGTCAAAACTCCTAGTGTAAAAAAAAAAAAAAAAAAAAAAAAAAAATCTTAGACAGCTCTCAAAACATGAATGACTTAGCATGGTACAGTTTTAGTTTTTGGGCAACGACGCAAGAATCTGGAACCCGGGCCCTACAGGCAGGCCACAGCGTGCTCCCATTGGAGTGGTCTGTCCATAGGTCCGAGGTCTGAGCTTGAATCTCTCGTTCCTGAGGTCATAGCCAGGCATTTTTTCTTTTTTTTTTTCTTTTTTACCATGCTGGAAAGCAATTTAGCCAGATCAAGCCCCTAACAGGTTCTAAACTACACGCCTAGGTCATCAGGCCTTATCATTTTCATAGTATATATGCCTTGCAACCTTACTTTTGAGCTTTAAAGATTTCGGTAAAGGAAAGTATATGATTGTCACTTCGATGTTTGTATGTTTGTAACTTCTGAGACTATATGAGATCCATGTATTGATCTGACTGCTAAATTTTTTGTATGAATCTTTCATTTTTCAAAATAAAAATTATTTGAATCTAAAAATGGCCGTTTTTTTCGGGAGCAGTGATTTTAATAATGCTTAAAGTGAAACAATAAAAGTGAAACAATCCTTTAACCAGTTGCCGCCTGCCGTCATATGACGGCGGAGCGGTGCGGCTCTTTTTCTGGGCCGCTGTCATATGACGGCGGCTGATTCACACAGGGCATGTGCGCGGGTGTGCAGCTCTTCTCTGTCAGCGCGTCACCGATAGAGGTGAACAGCCATTGGGCATGGCTGTTCACCATGTGATGGGCCGCGATTACATCACGGCCGATCACAGAGGGGTATTCCCCGCTTTAGACCGTGCATGCACGCGATCGGGAGCGCGCAGGGCGGTCACGTCGGTGGCGGCGTGTTCCCAGGAACACTGCTCGTCACCGAGAAGGGTAAACAGCCAATGGCTGGCGGCTGTTTACCACGTGATCGGCTGTGATCCATTTACAGCCGATCACTAAATGTATAAAGTAAATAATGATTAGCGCAGCTTGATGATATATATAAAATATAAACAGTAAACGATAAATGATGTGCAAAATCGCTAATTGCGATTATGCAAATTGCTAATGATGCTGTGCAAAAAAACTGAAGCAACAGTAGCCCTATGTTCAGTGTAGATGAATACTAAAGTGCCTATGTTGTAGCTGTGCAAAACCGCATAATGATGCTGTGTAAAAATCGCTAAAAAACAACAATAAACAGTGCTGAACAAACCAAACCAATGTGCACGTAGTGTTGTGCAAATGCAATAGTGATTCTGGGTATTAATATACTAATGTAAACGCATAGTATATATTAAAGTGCCACTAGTCCTATATTCAGCGTACATAAACATAGAATGACTATGTTGCAACTGTGCAAAAACGTATGATGCTGCTATGTAAAATCGCTGAGTATATGCTAATCAGATAAGTTGCAGCTAGATCCAAAGTGTGTAAATGCACTTAAATGGTATAAAGTAAATGCAGTTTGATAATATATATGAAATATTTAACAATAAACGATAAATGAGGTACAAAATCGCTAACTGCGATTATGTAAATAAATAAATAAATAAATAATGATGCTGTGTAAAATAACTGAAGCAACAGTAGCCTTATGTTCAGTGTAGATGAATACTAAAGTGCTTATGTTCAAATTTATGTACAAAATAGCTAAAGTGCCAATAGCCCTATGTTTAGTGTACATAGACATTGAATGTTGCAACTGTGCAAAAACGCATGATGCTGCTGTGTAAAATCGCTGAAAGCAACAATAAGCAGTGCTAAATAAAAGGAGAGGGAGTAACCAGACCGCACGAGAACCGGAAGTGACGCACAGAGGCACCCGTAAAGCCGCACAATTTACAGACTTGCTGTTTTTATTTTACACTGTTGTAAGTACCCACTTGGCTTTAAATATATTTATTAGTTTATTCAGTATTAAACTATGGGAGATTCTTCGTTATCCTTTGCATATATCTGCTGAAAATGAACACATCCTAAGCCACCATCCACCATACCACGGTTTTAAGCTGGCCATACACCTATAGATTATCTGCAGATTTTCTATGGTTAGATGGAAAAAGTGCAACAGATTTCTCCATGTTCCCTAAACTTTGTGGATGGAGGAATCTCCCACTTTTTCCATCTAACCATAGAAAATCTTCAGATAATCTATAGGTGTATGGCCAGTTTAAGAGGGATATCCATTACAACACACTGCAAAGATCTCCAGCCACACCCATCTCCATTGCTGTTTACCATTTCCATGGAGGTAAGAGGCCATTACACACTGAGTGTTACACCAGCGGCTGTATTTTTTTTTTTTTTTTTAACTTTGAAAATGTTTTTATTTTATTTAATTTTTACATACATAGTGGTTATATACAAAGTAGTTGTACAGAGAAGAAAAGAATACAGATTACATGGAGCATAAAGTAAAAGTAGGCTGCATATCCTTGGTTCGTTCCAGTAACAGTTGATACTAAAAGATATGTCAGGGTTCCCAATAAGACCGTTTGAGTCTTTAGAAATTGAGGGAGAAGCCTGTCACCCCTTGTGGGAGCATACTGTGAGCAGGCTTGCCATTTACTCTCTCAGGAACTGCTTTTATGACCCGGAAGGCAGTCACTTTAAATAGCTCATGCAGTATAAACAATACCTTAGATCCGAAACCAAGTAACACTAACATTAACTTTCTTAAGTATGTACTAGCTGAGAATCAAATTGCTTATACTAAGTCCTAATATTAAACATAGTAATTCTTCATTTTTATAGCTAAAGTCATCAATCCCTTTACACTGTTACATCTATAGCACCCTAGACGCGGTATCTTATTTCAATAACTGAGTGTTGTTAATATCATCCAAGTCAACACTAGAGGGTATCTTGGATAGTTAACCAACTGTCCCAATATTTATGATAGGTATGCGATCTGCCTTCTTTATGCGCTAACATTTTTTCCATAAGGCTTTGTGATTTCACTCTAGCAATAACTTCATTTATGTTGGGAGGAGTAGGTGACTTCCATTTGTTCGCTATAGCCATGCGTGCTGCAAACAGAATGTGTACCATCACTTTTCTGTGTAGGGTGGGATAGGATTCTAACCCTAGGCTTAGTAAAGCTAGTGCTGGAGAGGGTGTACATATAGTGTTTGAGATTTGCGATAATAGGGAGAATACATCCCTCCAGAATGTGATTAGGGCTTTACAATGCCACATGACATGTAGGAGGTTGCCCTTGTGATGGCATTCTCTCCAACATAGTGGTGATAGTGTGGGGTCTATAGTATGGAGACGCATGGGAGTCAAATACCACCGGTGGAGCAATTTAAATGAGTTGTCCCAGTGGTCAACACATGCTGAAGAGGTGCTATTGTTCTTAATTGCTAGAAGCCACTGTGGTAACGTGAAAGACATTTGCAGTTCCGTTTCCCATTTATCCATCATTGGAAGTTTAACGTGGGAGGAGTGGAAGTTACAATATTTATAGCACAGTGATATGCCTTTAGTACCGGATTTATGTTTGTTCTGTAGAAAATTCCAGATGGAAAGTGGGATTTTCATATTTGGGAGTGGGTTTTTTTGTGTGTAGTGGTTCATTTGTTGAATCCTAAGGATATCTAGGGCAGTTGGGTTCACTATATCATCCGTAGAAAAGTGGACGCCTTTTTGTTTCCAGTGATGTGTGGAAAAGTTGTGTATAAGATATTCATAGGTTGTAAGGGGTATATTAAGTTTAAAGAGTGTTTCATTAGGAAAGTGATTGCTGATCAGTAATGACCAGGCTGTAAGTGTTGCTTGTATGGTAGGGTATGGTGGAGTAAAAGGTTTGTGATGGATAGTAGAGGCCATTAACAGTGCTACCAGGTCATTTCCTGGTGTGATTTCACGTTCAATGTGAGACCATAGATTATCCTCCTGGCAAGAGAACCAGTATTTTGCTTGGTCCAGCAAGGACGCTTGGTAATAAGCTTGGGCGTTGGGTAGACTTCTACCTCCTATTTTCTTTTGTTTATAAAGAGTTGATAGAGCCACTCTGGGTTTTTTGTTTTGCCAGATAAACTTGTTCAGGTGTGAGGCTAAGTTCCTGAAGAATTGTTGTGGGACGGGGATTGGAAGAGTTCTGAAAAGGTAGAGTAATTTGGGGAGTATTTGCATTTGGTAAGCTGCTATGCGTCCCACCCATGTTAGGTGAATTTTGGATAGTTGTACAAATTCTTTCTGAATTTGTAATAGTAGGGGTAGATAGTTGGTGGTGTACAAGTTAGAGGTAGGGTGGGTCAATTGTATACCCAGGTATGTGATAGAGGGTGAATCCCAGTTGCAAGGGAATATCTCCTGAAGCATAGATATATTTTGCGTGGAAAGGTTTAAAGGGAGAGCGTAGCATTTAGAGGTGTTAATTTTGTGGTAGGTTATTTTCCCAAAGTCATGTAATTTTTTTTAATTGTGTGTAGGGAAGATTTAGGGTTTGATAGTGTTAGTATAACATCATCGGCAAAAAGTCCGATTTTGTGATTCTCCTGTCCTACTGTAAGTCCTTGGATGTCAGTATTGGTCCTTATGAGTTCCGCTAGCGGTTCGATTGCTAAAGAAAATACAATGGGGGATAGTGGGCATCCTTGACGGGTACCGTTAGTTAGGGTGAAGGGATCAGATAACATGCCTGAGGTATATACTTTAGCTGTGGGGTTAGAATATAGGGACATTATAGCCTTGTGAACAAATCCTTTTAGTCCGAATTTAGTGAGTGCTTCTGATAGGTATTTCCAATGTACCCTATCAAACGCTTTTTCTGCGTCTAAAGCTACAAATATACTGGGAGCTCACGATAATTCTGCATATCTTAGTAGATTTATCATTCTTCTGGTACTATCAGGGGCTTGTCTTCCTTTGACAAATCCCACCTGATCCAATCCTACCAGGGTAGGGGTGACTGCCATCAATCTATTGGCGATTGCTTTGGCATATATTTTGAGATCCGAATTTAATAGGGAGATGGGTCTAAAGTTTTGGGGGTGGGAGGGGTCCTTTCCTGGTTTTGGTATGGTAACTATTAAGGCCTGTAGCATTTCAATCAGAAAACTACCCATTTCTGCTGCGTTATTAAAAACCTCTACTAATCTGGGAATCAAAAGGGGGGAAAACGTTTGATAATACTCCGCTGAGAAACCATCTGATCCGGGGGATTTATTTTTTGGGAGACGTTTGATCACATTTTTGATTTCAGCTTCAGTAAATGGCCTGTTCAATGTATGTAGTGTGTTGTCATCTATCGTAGGAAGATTAATTTTTTGGAGAAAGTCTGTGATGTCTGTTTCTGTGGGTTGGTATGTGTTCACATCTTGATTAAGATTGTATAGGGATTCGTAGTATTCTTTGAAGGCATTAGCTATATCTTTGGGGTTATTATATATGCTATTGTTCTTGTGGTGTTTAAGCACTGATATATGGGCCCGAGCTTGACGTTTTTTAAGTTGTGAAGCTAAAAGTTTGCTCGCCTTATTACCGTGGGAGTAGTATGAGAGTTTAAGCCTTTTAAAGTATAAGTCATAATCATTTTTTAATGTTAGTTTCAGTTCCTCCCTGCATTTGTTTAGTTGGAGGAGTAGTGAGTGATCGGGTGATTGTTTGTGTTTCATCTCCAGATCCGAAATGTGTTTGTGTAGTTGTTCTATATGCCACATTTTTTTCCTTTTTTCCCTAGCAGCTATGTGAATAAGTACCCCTCTGGAGAAGGCCTTGTGTGCACACCATACTATGCTAGGGTGAGTACCCTGGTTTTCATTTAATGTAAAATATTCTTCTAGTTTCTTTAGAATTTCTTCCCTAATGTTGGGTAGAGAAAGAAGATAGGTGTTGTTACGCCATAGGGGTGTAATGTTGGTTTTGCGGGTATCCATAATGTCTATCGTAATTGGGGCATGGTCGGACCATGTGATGGTATGGATGTCCGCTTTGACCACATTTTGTAGGGTGTATTTATCTGTGAGGAAGAAATCGATTCTAGAGTAGGATTTATGTAATGATGAGAAGTACGTGTAGTCCCTCTCTGTGGTATGGAGGCATCGCCACGGGTCGTATAGTTCCTCTGATAGGCAATAATGACCCAGGGATGGTCTTCGCCTCCTCCCCACCGAGGAGGAGTCCATTTCGTCATTCAAAATCACATTGAAATCCCCACATATCAGTAAATTGCCTTTCCGCAAACATTTAGCCCTTTGTAAGATTTTACGTACGAATCTCATTGGTCTTTTTATGGGAGCATATACATTTACCAGTGTATACATTTGGTTGTTGATTTCAACAATCAAGATTATATACCTACCAAGGTCATCAGAGTATTGTTCTAGCAGTTTGAACGTGACAGAGTCTTTAATAGCTACTAATACACCATTACGTTTGCAAGAGTTATTTGCAGTAAAAACGTGCGGGAATTTGATGTGGGTGCAGTTTGGAGTGTTCAGATATGAAAAATGTGTTTCCTGCAGACAGAGAATGTCACAGTTTTTCTGCAGGGCCGTTTTCCACATCATTCTGCGTTTAAATGGGCTGTTGAGTCCTCTAGCATTAAGAGACATTAGTCTAAGAGACATTCATTTCTTTTGTGGTGCTTTGAAGCCATCTAGTGGTGCAATGTGGTATTTGTATGAAAAAGGTTAGAGCATCTAGTACAGTGGAAAGGGATTTTCTGCTTGTTATACTTGCGAGGTGAAGGCTCCAGTGCAATGGAGGTATCGGTAAAATAACTGTGATAATTAGTAGAGAGAACAATAGAACAGTCAACATTAACTGGGTGAATTTGGGAATATCCCAGAAATCAAAGTGGGGTAAAGTCATAAATTTATCTTTAGGGTACAGCCGTACATCAGGTGCTACTTACATTAGCTTCAATGAAGCATGGAAGGTAGATTGACATCTGCAGGTGTAAGGGTAGGAAGCATTTTCATCATTAATTGTTGGAGGAATAGGCTCAGATCAGCTGGTTTTATGGATTCGGGGATCCCCCTAAATTTCACGTTGTTCCTGCGTGAGCGGTCTTCAAGGTCGGCGACCTTTAGTCTGAGGGCTTTAAGTTCATCTTCCACATCCACATGCGCATCTACAAGCTCATTATGGGCCGCAGAGAAGTCATCCATTTTAGTCTCCATATCGTCAATTCTGTTACCCAGTACTGTCATTTATTTGCGTGTGGAGCGCAGGACATTAGTGATGTCTTGCTGTATAGCTCCCCTCAAGGTGAGAATCATCTCCTTCATAGTGATGTCTGTCATAGGCAGGCCTGATGTGGGGAGAGCATCCAGTTTTTGATTATATACGTTAGTTTGCTCCATGTCAGTTTCCTCACTATTCAGGTCATCAGTGTCAGCTGGAGTGTTTAGCCTCCTCTTTTGCTTAAGAGGGCTGTTTGAGGCTGAATGTGGGGTTAAAGTTTCGGTGTCCTGGTCAGGGAGCTCACTTTCTTCGTAGCAGGCTGTACTGCTGTGAGGAGATGACGCACCGGCGCCATCTTGTGACAGTCTGGCCGGGACCGTCATGTAAAAGTCGGTCAGCTTTCTGGGTATCTCTCTCTCCTTTCGTTTGGCCATCAGTGCGGATTAGTTCCCCACTAATTACGCCGCTCGTGTGGCCGTTTTGTGCTTGCTTCTAGCCGCTATGAGTAGCTTAGAAGCACCTGGTGTGACGGAGCTCTCTCTTCACTGCTCCATCAGCTCCGGCCGCCGGCTCCGCCCACCAGCGGCTGTATTGAAGAGCACATTGGAGCACTATTTGCACACTCATTTATCATATATTATATATTTATTTATTTTACATATTTTGTGGTTACACTGGAATTAGGGCATTAATATCTAGGATCATTAGTGCATTTGCACAGCGCTTAGTGCACGCACTCTGATTGTTTTATTTAGCACTGCTTATTGTTGCTTTCAGCGATTTTACACAGCAGCATCATGTGTTTTTTTTGCACAGTTGCAACATAGTCATTCAATGTCTATGTACACTAAACATAGGGCTATTGGCACTTTAGCTATTTTGTACATAAATATATACTATGCGTTCACATTAGTATATAAATACCCAGAATTACTATTATACGTGCACATACCCAGATTGGTTTGTTCAGCACTGTTTATTGGTATTCTTACACAGCACCATTATGCGTTTTTGCACAGTCACAACATAAGCACTTTAGTATTCATCTACACTGAACATAAGGCTACTGTTGCTTCAGTTATTTTGCACAGCATCATTATTTATTTATTTCCATAATCGCAATTAGTGATAATCGCAATTAGCGATTTTGTACATCATTTATTGTTAAATATTTCATATATAATATCAAACTGCGCTGATCATCATTTACTTTGTACCATTTAAGTGCATTTACACACTTTGGATCTAGCTGCAACTTATCTGATTAGCATATACTCAGCGATTTTACATAGCAGCATCATGCGTTTTTGCACAGTTGCAACATAGTCATTCTATGTTTATGTACTCTGAATATAGGACTATTGACACTTTAATATATACTATGCGTTTACATTAGTATATTAATACCCAGAATCACTATTGCATTTGCACAACAATAAGGGCATTAGCCAATGTATCCCATTGGGTAATAAATTTTAAAAGAGCGAACAAAAATCCTGGATGGCTTAACTCCAATGTAAAAATGCATATAAAAGCAAAGGAGAAGGCCTTCAAAAAATACAAGGTTGAGGGATCATCCTCAGCATTCAGACTTTATAAAGAATGCAATAAGAAATGTAAGGGTGAAATTAGGACGGCTAAGATAGAACATGAAAGACACATAGCGGAGGAGAGCAAAAAAAATCCCAAGAAATTCTTTAAGTATGTAAACAGTAAAAAAGGAGGACAGACCATATTGGCCCCATAAAGAATGAGGAAGGACATCTGGTTACAAAGGATGGGGAGATGGCAAAGGTATTGAATTTATTCTTCTCCTCAGTCTTCACGAGTGAATCGGGGGCTTCAGTAACCAAAGCTGCAGTGTTTATCCTCGTGACACAACACAGGAAGCACCTCCATGGTTAACAGAGGACGGAATTAAAATTAGACTTGAGAAACTTAACATTAATAAATCACCGGGACCAGATGGCTTGCATCCGAGGGTACTTAGGGAACTCAGTCAGGTGATTGCCAGACCGTTGTTCCTAATTTTTACAGACAGTCTATTGACTGGAATGGTACCAGCTGATTGGAGAAAAGCCAATGTAGCACCAATATTTAAAAAGGGCCCAAAAAACATCCCTGGGAATTACAGACCAGTTAGCCTAACATCAATAGTATGTAAACTCTTGGAGGGGATGATAAGGGACTATATACAAGATTTTAGTAATAAGAACGATATCATTAGCAGTAATCAGCATGGATTCATGAAGAATCGTTCTTGCCAAACCAATCTATTAACCTTCTATGAGGAGATGAGTTGCCATCTAGATAAAGGAAGGCCCGTAGACGTGGTGTATCTGGATTTTGCAAAAGCATTTGACACAGTTCCCCATAAACGTTTACTGTACAAAATAAGGTCCGTTGGCATGGACCATAGGGTGAGTACATGGATTGAAAACTGGCTACAAGGGTGTGTTCAGAGGGTGGTGATAAATGGGGAGTACTCAGAATGGTCAGGGGTGGGTAGTGGGGTTCCCCAGGGTTCTGTGCTGGGACCAATCCTATTTAATTTGTTTATAAACGACCTGGAGGATGGGATAAACAGTTCTATCTCTGTATTTGCAGACGATACTAAGCTAAGCAGGGCAATAACTTCTCCGCAGGATGTGGAAACCTTGCAAAAAGACCTGAACAAATTAATGGGGTGGGCAACTACATGGCAAATGAGGTTCAATGTAGAAAAATGTAAAATAATGCATTTGGGTGGCAAAAATATGAATGCAATCTATACACTGGGGGGAGAACCTCTGGGGGACTCTAGGATGGAAAAGGACCTGGGGGTCCTAGTAGATGATAGGCTCAGCAATGGCATGCAATGCCAAGCTGCTGCTAATAAAGCAAACAGAATATTGGCATGCATTAAAAGGGGGATCAACTCCAGAGATAAAACGATAATTCTCCCGCTCTACAAGACTCTGGTCCGGCCGCAACTGGAGTATGCTGTCCAGTTCTGGGCACCAGTCCTCAGGAAGGATGTACTGGAAATGGAGCGAGTACAAGGAAGGGCAACAAAGCTAATAAAGGGTCTGGAGGATCTTAGTTATGAGGAAAGGTTGCGAGCGCTGAACTTATTCTCTCTGGAGAAGAGACGCTTGAGAGGGGATATGATTTCAATTTACAAATACTGTACTGGTGACCCCACAATAGGGATAAAACTTTTTCGCAGAAGAGAGTTTAATAAGACTCGTGGCCACTCATTACAATTAGAAGAAAAGAGGTTTAACCTTAAACTACGTAGAGGGTTCTTTACTGTAAGAGCGGCAAGGATGTGGAATTCCCTTCCACAGGCGGTGGTCTCAGCGGGGAGCATTGATAGCTTCAAGAAACTATTAGATAATCACCTGAATGACCGCAACATACAGGGATATGTAATGTAATACTGACACATAATCACACACATAGGTTGGACTTGATGGACATGTGTCTTTTTTCAACCTCACCTACTATGTAACTATGTAACTATGTAACACTACGTGCACATACTCAGATTGGTTTGTTCAGCACTGTTTATTGTTGTTTTTTAGCGATTTTTACACATTATGCGGTTTTGCACAGCTACAACATAGGCACTTTAGTATTCATCTACACTGAACATAGGGCTACTGTTGCTTCAGTTATTTTGCACAGCATCATTAGCAATTTGCATAATCGCAATTAGCGATTTTGCACATCATTTATCATTTATTGTTAATATTTCATATATATCATCAAGCTGCGCTGATCATTATTTACTTTATACCATTTAGGTGCATTTATACACTTTAGATCTAGCTGCAACTTATCAGATTAGCATATATTCATGTTGATAGCGCAAAGGATCTTACTTACATTATCACTAAATGTAAACAAAGACCGGTTACTAGCTGTTACCAGCTCTTCTCTCCTCACACACACTGTTTCCAGTGTGAGGAGAGAAGAGCCAGGAGCAGTGAGTGACCGATCTATGTGTGTATTGTAGTGTACTGCACCAACACCACAAAGAGAACCTGTCACATCGCCCTCCCCCCCCCCATTACAGCTGTCACCCAACAGTCACCACATCAGTGCTTATAAAAGTGCACCTGTCACCCATCAGTGCCCACAATGTGCACCTGTCACCCATCAGTGCCCACAATGTGCACCTGTCACCCATCAGTGCCCACAATGTGCACCTGTCACCCATCAGTGCCCACAATGTGCACCTGTCACCCATCAGTGCCCACAATGTGCACCTGTCACCCATCAGTGCCCACAATGTGCACCTGTCACCCATCAGTGCCCACAAAGTGAACCTGTCACCCATCAGTGCCCACAAAGTGCACCTGTCATCGTCAGAGACTGCTGTCAGCGGTGCACCTGTTGCCCATCAGTGACTGTCATCAGTCACCCATCCGTGACCCTCATCTGTCACCTATCAGTCCCATAAAGTGCACCAGTCACCATCAGAGACTGCCATCAGTGACTGTCACCCATCACCCGTCACCTGTCACACACCAGTGACCGTCGCACGTCACCTGCTACCCACCAGTGACCATCACACGTCACCTGTCACCCATCAGTGACCATCACCTGTCACCCATCAGTAACTGTCATTTGTCACCCGTCGCACAGCCCATCAGAAAAAATGTCCAAAAGATTCTATACAAGTGAGGAGGCGTTCCAGATCCTCTCCATAATTGATGAGAGCAGCGGGGAGTTCTCATCAGATTCAAATGTCAATTCCGATTGTGAATCAAATTCAGCATTTGAACCGATCGATAGTAGATCGGCAAACGAATCAGAGGAAGAATGGATCCCTCCTAAAAGAGCACGGCGCTCTGGAAACCAGGCAGCCACCAGCAATATACCCCAGGATCAAATCCCAGACCCAGTACCAGCGCTGCTGCCAGCGATAGACCCCAAAACCAAAGGCCCAGTACCAGAGCTGCCGCCAGCGAAAGGCCACAAGAAATGCCCAGTACCAGCATTTCCGCAGCATCACGCCCAAATGCCAGCACAGGAACTCCAACTACCAGCACTGGAGTGCCACGTCCCCCAAGAGCCAGGGCCACTACATATCTCCCAGATGGTCTTGCCAATCCAACATGGCTGCCTTCCGACTCAGGATCAGCAAGAATTCCCCCTTTCACCGCACAGCCAGGTGTGCAGGCCAATACCCCAAATTTTTCTGAAATTGATTGTTTTCATTTATTTTTGCCCAACACTTTGCTGCAACTCATCGTGGACCAGACCAATTTATATGCCCAGCAGCATATTGCCAGCGACCCCCAATCTTCATATGCCCGTCCATTTGAGTGGAAGGATTTGACTCTGGAGGAGTTCAAAATGTTTATGAGCCTCACCATAAACATGGGGCTTACAAAAAAAATGAAGGACATGCCTATTGGTCCACCCACCCCATTCACCACATGCCCATTTATTCTTCTGTAATGTCCAGGTCCCGATACGAGATGATAATGCGCTTTCTTCATTTCAGTGACAACACCCAGTGCCCTCCCCGCAATCATCCAAATTACGATAAATTATATAAAATTCGCCCACTCATTAATTTCTTTTCCCAATGATTTGCAGAACTCTATGTCCCCGATAATCATATATGTGTAGATGAGTCCCTGGTACCCTTTTCAGGCCGGCTAGGAATAAAACAATACATTTCTAGCAAAAGGGCCAAATACGGAGTGAAATTTTATAAGCTTTGCGAGAGAGTGACAGGATATCTGTATGAGTTCCACATATACGAAGGAAGAGATTCCCAGCTCCAGCCCCCTGAGTGCCCGGCCTACATGGGCACAACTGGTAAAATTGTATGGGACCTGGCATACCCACTGCTGAAGAAAGGTTACCAAATATACCTGGATAACTTCTACACAAGCCTGCCCCTTTTCAAACACCTATACCTCGCGCAAACCCTGGCTTGTGGAACCTCCATAAAGAATAGGAAGGGCTTCCCACAAGCCATAGTAAATAAGAAATTGCGAAGGGGAGAAAGAGCAACTTTGAGATGCAATGAAGTGCTGGCCTTGAGGTGGAAGGATACCAGGAATGTGTACATGATGTCCACCATCCATGACGACACTACAGTTGAAGTTCAGAGAGGACGAGGTCCCATTGTAAAGCCAAAATGTGTACAAGATTACAATCTGTACATGGGAGGGGGTGGATTTCAACGACCAAATGCTTCAGCCCTATTTAGCAATAAGGAGGTCCTGATTCTGGTACAAGATAGTAGCACTCTATTTAATTAATTTGGCCATTTATAATGCCTACATAATTTACACCAAATCCACCGAAAGCCCTGCCCACTGAAAATTCATAGAAGAAGTTGTCACGTCCCTTATCTACCATCAAAGACCCCCCCAGAAAACTTTCGCTCTGATGCTGTTAGCCGACTTCATGAACGCCACTTCCCGTACCACATTCCACCATCTGAAGCAGGCCGAAGACGCCAAAAAAGATGCCGAGTATGCAGCAATAAAGGATTTAGAAGAGATACCAGCTACCATTGTCTCCAGTGTCCCTCCGAACCCGGCCTCTGCATTGGTGAATGCTTCGGACTATATCACACATCCCTAAAATATTAGCCCATGTTCTTAACCATTTTCCCATTTTCATGTTCTGTGCTGACCATTTCCCATGCTTCCTTAAATAACAATGCCACTGCCTTCTACGTGAACTGACCCTGGCCTGTTTTTTGGCTATGCCTCTGCCAACCGTTTGGACTGCTTACATGTGAACTGATCCTGGCCTGTTTTACCAACTATGCTTCTGCCTACTGTTTGGACTGCTTACATATGAACTGACCATGGCCTGTTTTACCAACTATGCTTCTGCCCACCGCTTGGACTGCTTGCACATCATCTGACCCTGGCCTGTTTCATGGACTTTGCCTACTGCTTGGACTGATCTGTTGCCCTGCTACTGTAGGACACAGGGCTCTCACATGTGAGGGGCTCCAGAAATGTTTTTCCGGATGGAGAAAAAATTTTTTTTTGTTGTCTCTGGGTTTTCGTAATTTCCGGATTAAGGTCTGGAGTCCGGAGGCTTCATAGAGATTTGGGTGAGTCTAAGCCTCTACCCCTGTGCCCCTGTGCACAGGTCTTACCTGATTGCGACCCTCAGCCTGCTGCTGACTTACTGCCCCCATCCCTCTGCCTGCAGCATAAACTGACCACACCTCTGCCTGCTACCTGGACTATGGAAATAATTAGCTGTAGCAAGAGGCAGTATGTTTATGAAGGGCTGGAGAGCGGTACAATAATGAGTGCAGGGAGGTAACGGTGTACCAGGACCAATATTATGGCTGTGCTGGCTGTCTCTGCCTGGACAATTTCTATGGACAAATGCTTTGGCTGTGCTGATGATATCCTTGTGCTGACTATAGACAATATTCCTGCCTGCTGCCTGCTTAATTACTATGTTGCTAAGCACATCCCTGCCTGTTGCCTGCTGCCTGCACCAATTCTCTCCTCTGGGGACACTATTAAACCACAGGTAATACTTTTTTTTTTTACCCTTTCCTCAATAGAATTTATTTTGGAGTGTAATTTTTGGTATGTAAATGCTATGTGTTAGAAATATAAGGGCCTTCAAAAATAATAGGTTGTCAGGAAATTAGATGTGTAATTTATGCTTGTAGAACGCCTGAAGGTACTACTTCAATGGCTGTGTAAAAGTCTGACACATGTGGTATCGCCATACTCAGGAGGAGTAGCAGAATGTATTTTGGGGTGTCATTTTTTGCTATGTACATGCTATGTGTTGAAAATATCTTAAAAATGGACAACTTTGTGGAAAAAAAATGTGTTTTGATTTTTTTCCCACATTTTCCAAAAACTTCTGGAAAAAAATGAACCGTTCAAAAGACTCATTATGCCTCATAGATTATACAATGGGGTGTCTGCTTTCCAAAATAGGGTCATTTTGTGGGCGTTTCCATTGTCCTGGTGCTCCAGGGCCTTCAAAACTGTAATAGGTGGTTGAGAAATTAGATGTGTAATTTATGCTTGTAGAACGCCTGAAGGTGCTACTTCAATGGTGGGCCTCTGTATGTGGTCAGGCTGTGTAAAAGTCTCACACATGTGGTATTGCCATACTCAGGAGGAGTAGCAGAATGTATTTTGGGGTGTCATTTTTGCTATGTACATGCTATGTGTTGGAAATATCTTAAAAATGGACAACTTTGTGGAAAAAAAATGCGTTTTCATTTTTTTCCCACATTTTCCAAAAACTTCTGGTAAAAAAATGAACCGTTCAAAACACTCATGGGGTGTCTGCTTTCCAAAATGGGGTCATTTTGTGGGTATTTGTACTTTCCTGGCTTGTTAGTGTCTCAAGAAATGAGATAGGTCTTCAGTACATCAGGTGTGATCAATTTTCAATGATTTGCACCATAGCTTGTAGACTCTATAACTTTCACAAAAACCAAGTAATATACACTAATTAGAGTTATTTTTACCAAAGATATGAAGTCGTATAAATTTTGGCCAAAAATTATGAAGAAATGTTACTAATTTGCAAAATTTTATGACAGAAACAAAGAAAAAGACATTTTTTCACGAAATTTTCAGTCTTTTTTTATTTATAGCACAAAAAATAAAAAACCCACTAGTGATTAAATACCACAAAAAGAAAGCTCTATTTGTGTGAAAAAAAGGACACAAATTTCATTTGGGTACAGTGTTGCATGACTGAGTAATTGTCATTCAAAATGTAAGAGCGCTGAAAGTTGAAAATTGATCTGGGCAGGAAGGGGTGAAAGTGCCCTGTAGGCAAGTGGTTAAATATCGTGCCTGGGGGATGACTATAGTAAGCCTGTAAAATGGCACATTTTTCTCGTGTTTAGAACAGTCCCTGCAACAAAATGACATTTCTAAAGGAATAAAAGTCATTTAAAACTGCTTGTGGCTGTAATGTATTGTCGAGTCCTGGCAATATAGATGAAAATCATTGAGAAAAATGGCATGGGCCCCCCCCCCCCCAGCCCATTACCAGGCCCTTTGGGTCTGGTATGGATATTAAGTGGAACCCCTCACCCAAATTATATAAAAAAAAAAGGCGTGGGGCCCCCAGGCCCTATATACTCTGAACAATAGTATACAGGCGGTCCCCGGGTTACAAACAAGATAGGGACTGTAGGTTTGTTCTTAAGTTGAATCTGTTTGTTATTTGGAACAGGTACATTTTTTAAGTGTAGCTCCAACCAAAAAATCTATTTTTAAGCTTTTTGGATGACATAGGGAAGGGTTATCACCCCTGTAACATTTGTTTTGCTGTCTGTGCCCCTGTTCAGAAGATTTCACCTCACTTTCTGTCCCAATGACAATTGGATTTTGAAAATTTTGGGTTATTAGGGAAACAAGAATTGGTGATAAAGCATCAGTGGAGGCACCTTTTTCCCATATTAACTCACAGGAGAGAATTTCCCTTCCTAGGGGTAGATTTCCTCTCACTTCCTGTTGTCTCCCTCCATTTTGTAAGTAGGAGTCGTTCTTAAGTCGGATGTTTATACTATACGGCCTGCCCTATATACTCTGTGGAAAATTGGGCCTTAGGTGTTGGTGGTACCAGAACACTGTAAGCCCTCACAGTTACTCTTGGTGGGTGCAGGAACAGGCCCTGCAGTGAAATATTAGATCAAGAATTGTAATTACATGCCCCTGTTAAACAGGGTCAGAAAAACTGGGCCTTTGATGGTGGTACCACTCCTCTACCTGTTATCCCCTTGCTCCACCTCCGGCTAGGAGACTCCAGAAGCTGCGGGTAGATCGGAAAACAGCCATGGACAGAAAGATATGATCCAGGGGCCCTGCTATAACGAACCCCCAGCAAGACCGCAGCACAGCGCATAGTGCCTGGACCATGGCCACTGACCTGCGGTGCTGAGTGGGAGTCCTGTGCCCTCTGTCTTCGGCGGCTGCTAGTGGTGGCAGCGCTGGCGCGGACTGGCAGTTTTGGTGCAGCACCCCTCCCCCTGGCTTCTGGTGGGGGTATGTCCCGGTGGAAGGTGATGGTGGTGGTGTGAGAGGCCCCCCGCCGCCCTCCCAGCCTCCAAGAAGATACTTGGGCAACAGCGGAGGTGTGAGAGACCCCCCCTGAAGCCCCTCCAAGGTTTTACGGAGTGGAAGGTGGATACACCGTGGAGACCAAGTGATATCTCCCCCCCCCCCACAAACTGGAATGCCTGAACCATGGATGGGTGAGAGAATTCCTTTTAATTCACCTGCGAGAAAATGACACAGTAGCAGAAACAGTGCAATTGTTTATTTATTTTTTCTACCTGGTTTCACTCTTATCTCCCAGCATAATAGCAGAGAGGCTGGGGATGTGAAGGACTGTTTGAACTGTAAAATAGAAAAGATACAGCGCTATATGTGGGTAAATATTAACGTGCAAATCGTGACACAAAAGTAAACCTTCATCAATGGTAAAAAGTTATATACAAAACCTACAAACAACTAATAAGAGCAGCCGCTAGATGTGAGATACACACAAAAACATATAGCATAAGGAGGTAGCAGCGCTAATGCCAAAAAGTGTAATGCATAAATATGTAATTTAGACCAACATATACAATACCATATAAGCATGAAAAAACATGTGTGGAAAATAAAAATAAAAATCAACAATAAATGAATAAAAATAGTCCATCTAGATGCGTGTGAAAAGCCCTAAGCCCAGATCTCAATCTTCATAGTGATAATAAATGCAGCAAATAGGTGAATAGTTCCTCCACCGCACCGCTGTGATAACACCAATAAAAATACGCGCTTACCGCAAGGCAAGCCCAAAAAAGCTTGCGACCTTAACCCAGTCGGGGGCCTTTATCCAGGAGGAATAGCTGGAAGGCGGTGATCCACCAAGCCACACAGAGGGATCAGTCACAGCCCGGAGCAATAAGTATACAAATCCAAGGTACCGGGATAGGTAACACTCAGGAGTTCCCCAGGAAAAGAATTATCAAACAATCGGCTATATGTTATTATGCCAACACAGCATACTACAAAAGTGAGCCAGGCAGCTGCTGCTAAATTGGGAAGGTTTGCGCATGTGCAAGACCAGACCCCCCTAAAAAACAGCCACAGCCAGCAGGACCAACATTTCAGCATGCTGTCTAAATTACAGTCTGGGGCCCCCCACCACAAGAAAAAGCCAGGAACATGGCCAGGCAACCCTTATAAAGGTAGTGAATTCCTCTGGAGGAGGCTCTTTGGGGGAGGGGGTGGAAGATGCCCATACGAGGTTAAAATCACCAACCAGTACTGTAGCCCAGGGGGAAACAGAACCATCACTGAAGGATGTATTGGACGCAATTAACTCCTGTAAGATCTCCATAAATGAAATGTCTGACCAGCTCAAAACCATCCGGGAAGAACTGTCCCTCATTAGGCATGATATGCAAAAAGTGCGAGAAAGGACGATGGCCCTCGAGGGGAGGGTGAGCCTAATGGAGGATGACTTGAACCCTCTTAAACAGGAAATGAGAACAATAAGGGAACAGATTGTTAGCTCTACCAGATAAAGTTTGACGAGATGGAGAACAGGATGCAAAGGAAGAATGTGAGGATAGTGGGGCTCCCCGAGCGCAGTGAAGACTCAGACCCTTCGGCATTCTTGGAAAAATGATTTAAAGACCTATTTGGAAAAAACTCTTTAACACCTTTCTTTGTACTGGAAAGAGCTCACAGGGTCCCTTCCAGACCGTCCCAACCAGGAGCCCCCCCAAGAGCTCCCCTGTTAAAAATGCTCTATTACAAGGACAGAGTGTCTATATTAAATAAAGCCAGAGAAATGGGCAATATCCTATATAACGGTAACAGGGTTTCTATATACCCAAACTTTTCACCTGATTTACAAAAGCGGGGGGCAAGTTTGAAGAAGCCAAACGCAAACTGCAACAACTAAAAATAAATTATGCACTGTTATACCCTGCAAGACTACGAGTAAATGCCCTAGGGGAGACCGTCTTTTTTGATACACCGGAGGGAGTGGAGGACTGGATAACAACTTACAAGAGGAGACTGTAGAATAGTTTCACTGCAATATCTCTGAATTTCAATAACACTATTTTTCTGATTTAATTTAAGTCACATAATATCACATGTAGGAATAAATAGGGGTTGAGGAGAGGGGGATGGGGAGAGTTAGGTGGAGGAAACAATGAGCATATCACCCCTTGTTCCAAAGGGATGTGGCGAAGCGTTCTCTCTACGTGCATTTTTTCTTTTGTTTGTCTGTTTTGTCTTTGTTTTCTCTTTCTTTGTTGGTTCTTGATGTGGTTGGCTTGGTTTTGGTTGGATTTATGAGGATTTGAGGGGGGGTGGGATAGGGAGTGAAGGGTGCAAGAACACAAATTTAATGATGCACTTGATATGATAGTTAAATGAAAGGGAGTGTGGCTAGATAGTCCTCAATATAATATGCACCTCATCCCAATTAATTTTGTAACAATGGTAAGAAGGGGATAAGGGGATTATAATGGTGCCAGAATTTTGAATATTATACACTAACACAATAGTCTAAAAATTATGTTATTTTATTAACAAGCAGGTTAAAAAAGGGGTATACAAAATGGGTATACACAATAAGGGTGTAAACAAACAATAGGGGAAGAGACACAGAGCCAACATGTGCAGCAATAATACAAGGACCAGCTACTGGTGTAATAGCAGGTCTTGTTCACAGGTATTGTATTCCTACATGTTTCGCCAACATTGGCTTCTTCAGGGACAGTTGGTTATACCTGTAGTAGTGTCAAAAATTATGAATAAAGAAAATAGATAATCAGAGAAAATATGACAATATATGTGTAGACATAACAATTGAGATGAACATTCAAAGGCAGCTGGACATGGCCAAAATCGCCCCACAAAAGTAGTTGCCAGGGCACATGAGCGCCCCAGATTCACCCCCGGAGAACACCCACCCCCACCCGTTGGGTCACCCAGAACCCCACCTCCCATTCTGGTAGTTGTTAGGTACCTACTAGTGATTCACAGTAGGCGAGCATAAACAGTCCCCCGGGAGTGAACCCGAAGTCCCAAGTTGCAAATAGGGTGGCTGCAGGGGGCAAAAAAAAGGGGCCTGGGAATATAAGAGAGGAGAAAGTGTAAATTACATAGTATTGGTGGACAATCTGGATACATCAGAGTGTCCAACCATAATAAAATTGGGCTAACATAGCCTCAAAAAATACGCACAGTATATATCTTAATAAAAACCAAAACAGGAGGAAGTAAGAGCGCCGGTAAGCTGACAGTCATGTGGAACATCGAATGAAGTCACTGAGGAGTGGTGACTGAAAACAAGAGGGGGGGAGGGAAAAGGGAGATAAAAAAAAAAGGAGAAAAAGTAAGAGGCAAAAAACAAAAGGAAGGGATAAGGGCAATAGAGAAATAATGTTTTTATCAAATGGTATATATTCTAGATCGAGAGTAGAGCCAGAACACATTCCAATAGGCATGGAGAACCTGAAAAGGTTCCTTGGGTTGGGAAGAAAAAACTCACCCATAAGTCCAGCGTGACTCTAAGAGAAGTATTTTTCAACTATGGAGATACAGTCAGTGAGCGTTGATAAATTAGACCCAGCGTGACTATACTAAAAAGAAAAGGTATATGGTCATACTTGGTGTCCAGAGTATAGTGAGCCAAGAGACCATTAACACAGGGTAAAAGAAATGCTTACTTCATTTAAACGACAGCAGGTGTGGGCGCCCTTGAAGACCGGCAGCAGAATTGCCGGAGGAGCCAGCCTTTTATGCCCCCCACACACGAGCGGCGTCTGACGTCACCGCTCGTGTGAGCGAACACACAAAGCCAATGCGCATGCGCCCGTCAACAGCTCCAAGGGCCTACAAGACCCATAGAGCTGTGCAGGAATGTCTAGCGCGTCATGTGCTGTAAAATGACGCGGGATGCTGAATACGCTGGAGAGCCAACCAAACGGTGGCGCTGCAGAGTACCAGAGGATGGTGTAATGATCCATGCCAATGGCAAAAAGCGGGTGGACAATGCTGGAGGGCAGTGCCGCCCTTGGGTGTCCATACAGCCAAGGCGGCATAGGGAGCCACAGTCCACCCACGGTGGGGCCGACCAAGCGCGCCCCCGGGACAAAGGCATCGGCAGGAGAAAGGGAACGTGGGGGAGAAAGAACCCAGGGGCAGCAGGGGGAGAAAACCACAGAGGGGAAGGGGATGGGCATGAGCACCAAGCAATGGGGGGAGACAGAAATCGGGACATAAGCGGGGAGTATGGTGGCCGCAAGTCACCCATACACCGGTGGGGGAACAAGAGGTCAAGTCCCCGCAAAGGTCGCGAAAGCTGGCCACGTTGAGCGACCAAACAGTAGTTAAATTTACATTTCAACATCAGAATTGTTACAATAAACAGAATCAGTACAAGGTGATATAATTAAAGGTGCCAAAGGTCCCCCCTAACTACCTTTGGCCCTTCTCCCTGTGGAAAATGTGACATATACCAATTCATTTATGACTCTCATGAACTACCGCTTCCTAATGGCTCTACCCACACCATTAAACACACAGTTACATGCCAAACTGTGGGAATAGTCTACTTAGCCACTTGTCGTTGCGAATGTTATTACATTGGCAAGACCAAACGCCCGTTTTGCATACACATCAGGGATCACATAAAACCATTGTACAAACGTACTACAACTACTGCGATCAATAGACATGTTGCTCTACAACATGACTTTGATCCACAGGTTATCGGCTTCACCGCCTTGGAGCATGCCCCCCCACATGCCAGGGGCGGTGGCATCGATCAACGATTACTTCAACTTGAAACTATGTGGATAAACACCCTGGAAGCCACTAGATTTCCAGGGTTGAATGAATACACTAGTTACAAATCCTTTCTTTAACTCCTTTTATGTTCTATGACATCAGTAGTCTTTATAGCAAACAGTGTAATCTCCTTCCCTCCCATCCTACTCCCCACTTCTAAAATCTTGCCATGGATCCATAGGATAGGTTATCCTTATTACTTTCTACAGACCTATATTCGAATTCCATTATTCTCTAACATGTGTTAATATTGGACTATTGATGTTTTTTTTCTCTTGTTTGACGTTTACTATTAATTTAATTATATCACCTTGTACCGATTCTGTTTATGGTAATAATTCTGATGTTGAAATGTAAATGTAACTACTGTTTGGTCGCTCGACATGGCCAGCCTTCACGACCTTTGCAGGGACTTGACCCCTTGTTCCCCCACCGGTGTATGGTGACTTGCGGCCACTATACTCCCCGCTTATGTCCCGATTTCTGTTTCCCCCCCATTGCTTGGTGCTCATGCCCGTCCCCTTCCCCTCCTTGGTTTTCTCCCCCTGCTGCCCCTGGTTTCTTTCTCCCCCACCTTCCCTTTCTCCTGCCGATGCCTTTGTCGCGGGGGCGCGCTTGGTTGGCCCCCCCGTGGGTGGACTGTGGCCCCCTATGCCGCCTTGGCTGTATGGACACCCAAGGGCGGTTATGCCCTCCAGCATTGTCCGCTGGCTTTTTGCCATTGGCATGGATCATTACACCATCCTCTGGTACTCTGCAGCGCCACCATTTGGTTGGCTCTCCAGAGTATTCGGCATCCCGCATGATTTTACAGCACATGACGCGCTAGACGTTCCCGCACAGCTCTATGGGTCTTGTAGGCCCTTGGAGCTGTTGACGGGCGCACGCGCATTGGGTTTGTGTGTCTGCTCGTGTGTGGGGGGCATAAAAAGGCTGGCTCCTCCAGCCATTCTGCTGTCGGTCTTCAAGGGAGGGCGCCCACACCCGCTATCATTTAAATGAAGTAAGCCTTTCTTTTAACCTTTGTTTTTTTTTTAACAACAAGGGTGGTCTTTATTGAAGAAAAGTCAGTACATAATATACAGTTGTAAAGAAACAATATGGTAGGTACACAGGTATCACATGTTCTGCATAGGTAGGGAACAATGAACAGCACAAGAATAGTAAACCGGGTTTATGAAGACATTAAACAAAAATGGGGGGGGGGCAGGGGGGGGGGTGGAAAATGGGGGGGACAGCCCGGACCATACCACATGACACACTATCATAAACAGCTCATGTAGGGTCAGTCCATGGCTGCCACACTCTTGTGAACTTCCGAGGGCATCCTCTATTCATATAGGTCAACTTGTACATAGGCAGGACCGCATTGATCGAGTCCTCCCAAGCCTCCACTGAGGGAGATCTAGGAGAGCTCCATTTCAATAAAATTTCCTTTTTTGCATAGTAAAACAATGGTGACACCAGCAACTTTGTGTATCTAGGCCTCTGATCATCATCATGTATACCCAGCAAGGCCATCTCAGGTGTTAGAGGTATTTGTAACTGTAGACGGGTATTAATAGCTTCCCCAACAGCAGCCCAATAGCGGGACAGTTTAGGGCAGGACCAAAACATGTGGATATAAGAACTGTCAGGAGATTGGCAGCGCAGGCAATTCGGGGATCTCTGAGGATATATTCTATGCAGTCTCTGAGGCGTGAGATATATCCTATGTAAAAATTTTGTTTGAATTAATTTATCTTTAGAGGATATTACCAGTCTAGAGCTATCTTCGAAGCATTCCTCCCAAGCCTCTCTATCTAATGTTGGGACCTCAGCCACCCACCTGTTCCAGAGTGTGTCGGGGAAGTTCTTCTAAGGAGGGTCAGATAAATTGTGGACAGGGGCTTGACTAAGCCCTCCTGAGCCAGCAAAGTCTCAACCTCATCAGATTCGAGAACTGGAGGTATGGGGAACTGTGCCCGGAATGCATGTTTCAGCTGATAGTAGCAGAATAACATCCACCCAGGCAGATCATATTTGCCCCTCAACTCCTGAAAGATCTTAAGGATCCATTCGACATAATATCTTTCAGAAGTTTAATATTGTACCTGGTCCAAATCCTCGGGTCAGGGATTGTTCTAAAGTGTGTGAGCAATGGGTTCCCCCAAAGTGGACAGAAGGGGGACCAACGGTTGGGAGAAAGAAACCTCTTCCTAGCCACATTCCATACACTAAGAGTGGCCCTGGCTGGGGTCAGCAAGGAAGGATAGGGCGAGGCTCCCCGATATATCAGGTTACCCAATTCCCTGAGCGAGCCCACAATCGCTGCCTCTAGGCAGACTGCGGCATTCACTTTAGATTGCTCCAGCCACCACCTAACCGTAACCAGCATGGCCGCCCAATAATACAGCAGCAGATTAGGTAAAGCCAGGCCGCCACACTCAACAGGGAGCTGGAGAGTCGATCTAGCCAACCTAGGAGGAGATCCCTGCCATAAAAAAGTTCCAATACAGCTATCTAGCACCCGGAAAATAGATTGGGGTATCCATACCGGACAGTTCCTGAAGATGTAAATAAATTTTGGAAGATAAATCATCTTCAGGATATTTATCCGTCCCAGTAAATTCAGCGGTAGATTCGCCCATCTAGAGCAATGCTCCCTGAGCCTTGTCACTACTGGCTGGAGATTGAGACGCCGAAAAGACTGGGGGTCCCGTGTAACCTTAATACCCAGATATACAAATTCATCCACCCATTTCAGTGCGGTCTGTGCCGTTGATTGTCTGGCCTGGGTATCAAGAGGGAACAGAACAGATTTGCCCCAATTGATACGGATGCCAGAAAACCGTCCAAATTGATCAAAGGCCTCTAGGGCAGCCTCCAAGGAAGGACCAGCGTCTTGTAGGTACAACAAAGTGTCATCCGCATAAAACAAAATTTTCTCCTCCAGGGGGCCGACCCGCAGACCCCTAATAGTGTCAGATTCCCTGACTAAAACTGCTAGGGGTTCCAGGGCCAGCGCAAAGAGGCTGAGAGACAGAGGGCAACCCTGTCGGGTCCCCCTCTGGAGGAGAAAAAAGTCGGAGAGGGTGTTATTTACCCGTATTCTTGCCTTAGGAGTTTTGTACAGCAGCTCCAGCCAGCGTAAAAAACGAGGCCCAACTCCAAATCTTCGCAACACCTCCCACAGGTATTCCCACTCTACGGAGTCAAAAGCCTTCTCCGCGTCCAGAGAGGCTATGACTCTAGTGCCCACATTACTGTGAGAGGCTGCCAAGTTCAGAAACAACCGACGGATATTGATATCGGTGCCTTTCCCCGGCATGAACCCCGTCTGATCCACATGAATGAGATCCTCAATTACCTTACTGAGTCTACGGGCCAAGACTTTTGCTAGTAACTTAGCATCCGCATTAATCAAGGAGATAGGCCGGTAAGAGGAACACTCCTCAGGATCCTTGCCAGATTTGGGCACCAATACCACTATTGCCTCAGACCACGACTCCGGTAATGAGTCTAGGTCAAAGGATTGCTGCATTAGTAAAGTGAACTTGGGGGCCAGGAATTCCTGGTAAACAGTATAAAAATCGATGGGAATTCCATCAGGCCCTGGAGCTTTCCCAGGTTGCATAGAGCCTAGTGCCTCCTGTATCTCTTCAAGTGATATATCTCTATCTAGTTCTACACTTTTATCCTTCTCTAAGGAGGGGAGCGGGATCTGGTCTAGATAACTAAGCAGTTCAGAGCTGTGAAAGTTTACTTTAGAGGAATAGAGGGATTGGTAAAAAACAAGGAATCTAGCACTAATGTCCGCTGGGGCTGTTAGAAGACTACCATCCAGGTCTCTTAGTCTACCAATGTGAGTCGTGGCATATTGGCCCCTGGCCAGCCAAGCCAACAGCCTCCCGTTTTTGTCCCCATATTCAAACACTCTTTGGGCACTATCGAGCATAGACTTCTTAGTAAGTTCAACTCTGAATAGGGACAACTCACGTAAGGTATCCTGCCATGGGACATAATGCCCCTGGTCGGGGATCGAACATATTCGGCTTCTTTTATTTTTGCTTGTTCCTCCAATTGCCTCAGGGACTGCACAGACTGCCTTATTTTTTTAGCTATTCGAGACACATATTCACCCCTGAGCCATGATTTAAGAGTATCCCATAACACTAGAGGGCCAGCAGAATCCACATTAGTTATCCAGAAAGCACAAAGAGCCTCCTGCATCTCTTCTTGAATATCTGGATCCGCAATCCAGTATTTGGACAACCGCCACACCCCCACCCCCCCACATCTGAGATCCTAAACGTAACAGACAAAGGAGCGTGATCTGAGATTCCCCGGGAGAGGATCTCCGTCGAGACCACTCTGCGCAGCAAAGCAGGAGAGGCAAATACCAGGTCAATGCGGGACAGGGTCCGATGTGTGGTGGAAAGGCAAGTGTATTCCCTATCTGATGGGTGAAAATGTCGCCAGACATCCATCATATGAAAGTTAGAGGCCCAACGGGTCAGACTCGGCTGTTGTACTCTAGAAACGTGCTGCCTGTCCATCTCCGGAAAGGGAGCCATATTAAAATCTCCAGTAATCAGAACCTGGTCCACATTATATAGCGTGATCTGTTGCATCAGCCTGTGTAGAACATCTATGTCAGCTGGGGGGGGGGATAGACCCCCACTATTACAATTGGTATCCTCGATATCAGGGCGTGCAGGAGCACATATCTACCCCCTAGATCCAGCTTAACATCTAAGAGCTGAAACAGTAAGGCCCTATGCACCAACACGCTAACTCCTCTAGCATAATTGGAATAGGGAGCATGATAATGTGCCCCGACCCAAGCTCGCTTGAGGCTCAATATTCGGGATCCCATCAAGTGTGTCTCAACAAGAATACACACCTGTGGACGCAATTTCTTCAAATAGTTGAGCACCAGCGAGCGCTTTATAGCGGAGTTAAGGCCTCGCACATTCCACGTTATCACTAAACAGTCAGCCATATTGTATGCACGGCAATATAATGGAGGGGGAGCATGCACGCTGCCCACCCACAGCTTTTTGCGAGAGGACTCCGTGCACGGCCCAACCCACAGCACAACCCCCATGAGGGACACCCACATAAGTATTACCATCTACATGAACACAGTATGCATCAAGTAAATTCTTCAAAAGACCAACTTTAAGTACAAAACATATGTATAACTTTAACACCCAAACCAGGACAACAAATGTCCCCACCCCGCGCACCTCTGAACAGTGAGGAGTGCTTGGATCCCAAAAAACCCATAGTCAATGACTATAACAGCAAAGTTGGGGACGTGAGTCCGAGATTAGATGCTACTGCATCACAATACCAAGGAGGCGCATCTGAGTGTAATAAAAAAGAGAAATAAGGAAAAAAAAGAAAATATATAATAAGGAGGGGAGACTCATCCCTGAGCAATGGAGTAATATACACCAGAGGGTAGATCACCTGAGTAAACAGGGGCTCATTCTTGAACGTTTATTGCATCTTACATCCAGCTGAGATTTGCAATAGCAATAGTCATGAAAAAACCAGCAGGCAACCCAGAATAACAGGAGGAACTGTCATATAGATCTATGACCGACAAGATTATCCGGGGGTCAGACACACAAGGGACACCTAGTTCAGTCAGACCGTTACCAGACCTGGATTCAAAAAGGAACAAGCCCTTCACATGTGTGTCTACCGCAAGGGTATTACACTGGAGTAATAATACATGTAACAGAAGAAAAAGGGCACAGACATCCGAAGGAAAAAAAAAGGGGAAAAAAAGAAAAAAAACAGGCAGGTCTGTCCCAGTAACAGCAATTAGGAAGGATGATCCAAACAGCAGTAGGACGGTATAACAGCACCTTACGGAGGTAGGGACTCCAGCCAGGCAGACGCATCTTTAGGGTTGGTAAAAAAACGGACCGTCTCGCCATCCACAACCCGGAGCTTCGCTGGAAACAGGATACTGTATTTGATTCCTTTCTTCCGAAGGCCTGCCTTGACAGCATCGAAGGAGCGGCGTTGTCGCTGGGTTTCTATAGTGTAGTCGGGGAACAATAACAATTTGGTGTTCCGATATGGTAGCTCACCCGCTGCCCGAGAGGCTCTCAGCAGTTCATCTCTATCCCGAAAATTAAGCAGACGGAGGATGAGCGTGCGGGGAGGGGCACCCTCCAGACCAGGCCGAGGAGGCACGCGATGGGCCCTTTCCAATACAAAGTAGGGGGAGAGTTGTGCAGAAGGTAGCAGGGACCGCAGCAATTCTTCTGTGAATAGGGCGGGCGTTCTTCCCTCAACTCCCTCTGGCAGCCCCACAATCCTTAGATTGTTTCTTCTACTACGGTTCTCCGCATCTTCGGCTCTATACTCAAGAGCCCTCACCTTTGTGATCATTTACAGTGTCTTCCACTGAGCCGACCCGACGCTCCGCCTCAGAAACCCTGGACCGAATCTTGTCCAAATCTTGCCTCAATAAGCCCACATCAAGTTGGACTTCTTCTATCTTAGAAGCCAGCGTCGATTGACAAGTGGTGACGGCAGATTGGCAAGAGGTAATAGCAGCCATGATGTCTGGTAATCCCAGGGGAATTGTAGAAGGGTCCGCCTCGTGGTCTGTTTGCAACGCCATGTTTGTATGGTGTACAGGAGATCTCTGAGCGCAGGGAACCGGGCCGGTTTCTTCTGATATGTTCGGGGGAAATTTCAGTTTCTTACCCCGCTTTTGCCCGCTGGGAGTTCTGGAAGGCATCCAGATGCTTAGGGACCCTCCGGTGAACACAGTTAAGCTATACAGATAATTTGTAGAGAAAACTCCAGGAGCTCACAGGGAACACGTCTGCTCAGTTCGCCATGTCGGCCACGCCCCCCTTTTACCCTTTGTTAATGGTCTCTTGGCTCACCATACTCTGGACACCAAGTATGACCATATATCTTTTCTTTTTAGTATAGTCCCGCTGGGTCTAATTTATCAACGCTCACTGACTGTATCTCCATATTTGAAAATACTTCTCTTATGCCCCGTACACACGGTTGGACATTGATCGGACATTCCGACAACAAAATCCTAGGATTTTTTCCGACGGATGTTGGCTCAAACTTGTTTTGCGTACACACGGTTGCACAAAGTTGTAGGAATTTCCGATTGCCAACAACGCGGTGACGTCAACCACGTACGACGAGACTAGAAAAGGCCAATTCAGAACCAAGCGCAGCACCCTTTGGGCTCCTTTTGCTAATCTCGTGTTAGTAAAAGTTTGGTGAGAGATGATTCGTGCTTTTTCAGACTCGTGGCTTTCAGATCCTTTTCTGCGGTTCAGTTTGTGCTTGTGGGTTTGTATCTGCTCTTCAGTGCGTGCAGTCATTTCGTATCGGAGTTTTCTGTGCGATCTTGTCCGCTCATTGCTGTTTTTCAGGTCGCTCTTCACAGGCCTTGCTGTTCTTCAGTGCGTCCTGTCACTTTGTTCTGAGCAGCCGACCGTTTTCTAGCCATGTTGCGTATACGTACTCCTTGTAGAGTTCGTGCTGTGCGGGGGCTTGGTGTTGGGGTCCTGACCTTGACACAAATCCAGTTCATGAACAGGGTGGGGAGGAGTTCATGGACCAAGAATTGGTTGCTTCAGCGTGACCAGTTCTCTCATATGCCTTTGCTCCGTGAGATCCGTGAGAATAATCCTGATGATTTCAGGAACTTTCTCAGGATGAAGGACCCTATATTTCACCGTTTGTTGGCTTCGCTGACCCCCTATATCAGCAGGCAGGATACCTGCATGAGGCAAGCCATCACTCCGGAGCAGAGGCTCGTCGCTACCCTGTGGTACTTGGCGACAGGGAGAAGTCTGCAGGACTTGAAGTTCTTGACAGGCATCTCCCCCCAGGCTCTGGGTATCATCATCCCAGAGACCTGTTCTGCCATCATCCAGGTCCTGCAAAAGGAGTATATTAAGGTAAGATTTTTATCCTTTAATATCACATTTTATTGTATTGAATGTTTGCTAATATATTGTATTTCTTTCCTCATTCCCTAATTACCATGATTGTAATATGCTGTGAATGTGCCCTTTGTCCTCATGCATGCTTGAATTTTATGGGTTTTTTTTGTCCTTCATACATATTTGCCTTCATTTACCTCCCCAGCATGCTCTCCTGCCCTATATTCACATCATGTAGTCACTTAACAATGTATTTTATCAGCTCCATAGTAGTGCTTTACCACAAACACCCCCTAAAGTGTTTATAAATGTTATTTGTGCTTTAAATTCAGGCAGAGTGCCAGAGGCTTTTTTTTTTTGTAATATCCCCAACCCTCCCTCCCCCCAACTGCTAAGTCAGCTGATAACAATTCTCTATCTATCCTCAATCATCTATCTGCTGACTTTGCCAAACCCATACACACTATACCCACCTCTTTTGTGGTTAGATGTATGGATGAATTCCCCAAAGCATGTAGTACAAGGGCCTGCCTGTATACTTTCAAATGGTACTGTTTCAAGTTTTTGTATCCTATTATTATCTTGATAGGTAATAGCAGAATGTCCAAATGGGAAACACGTCCACATCGTCCCACCACCCAACTCGAGGTCGTACTATTATAATTACAAGGGGTTCAATAGTATTGTGATGTTGGCGGTGGTGTCGGCTAATTACGACTTCCTGTATGTGGACGTGGGGAAGAATGGACGGATGTCCGATGGTGGAGTAATTGCCCAGACAGAGTTTTATAGGCATCTCCAGAATGGCAGCTTGGACTTGCCACCTCCAGAAGACAATGTGGAAGGACTCCCATTCGTCTTCGTTGCAGATGAAGCATTTGCGCTGGGGGACCATCTTATGCGGCCATTCCCGATGAGGACCCTCACCCCGGAACAGAGGGTTTTTAATTACTGGCTGGCCAAACCCAGAAGAGTGGTGGAGAACACATTTGGAATCATGGCCAGCCGGTTCCGCCTATTTCTTACACCCATCCATAAGGCGGAGTATAAACTTAATCATATAATCCTGGTGTGCTGTGTTCTACATAACTTTTTACGGCAACATTCGGCCAACTATGCTGGCTCAGTTGGGCCTGAGGCCGGAATTATAAATGAAACAAGCCTGACGGCGCTTGAAAGTGGCCATCCTGGCTTGCCCTCCCTGAGTGCCCGTGATGTCCGGTTAAGATACCTTGAGTTTTTTGCGGGTAGGGGGGCCATCAATATACCAGACAATCTGTGAAGCCTTTATCAAATAAAAAAAAAAAAAAGCAAATCTTTGGTGACATTTACTGCTTGTGTTTGTTTTAGCTGACCCTGACAGCAATGTGGGGAGTCCTGAAAATGGCGTGATTGTGTAACCTTATACAAAGCACTGTTGGGTGTTATTTTCTAAAGGAAAGGCGTAGACACTTTGCACTACAAGTGCACTTGAAACTGCACTGAAACTGCACTTGTAGTGCAAAGAGGATTTGCCCTTAGGAAATAACCCCCATTTTCACAGAAAGCAGCAATTACAAAAGTGTTCTAGCGTTGAGATAATAATCCACACATTCTTGATTAACAATCTTTTTAATACCTTTTTAAAACAAACCAACATGTTTGTTGTATAACAATTTTTGGGGTGGCATTATCAAAAATAGAAATGTCAGATAAAACAGGCATGTGTAAAACCAACAAGAAAGACACAAATCTTGAACTTACAAAGTTCACATATGGTAAAACTTGAAGGCAATATCAGACATGAGTATTTAGGAACTGTGTTTGATATTGCGTTCAGATGGGGTGAAGTCACCCCAGGAAAAGCCAAATTTTGAATATGCACACCAATTTATGAATGTCAACATGTGCTAGCTGCCATCACGGGGGATCAAGGGACGTGTTTTGGGGGAGCAACCCCTTCCTCTCAGCTACTTTATTATTGAGGAAGGGGTTGCACCCCCAAAACGCGTCCATTGATCTCCCGTGATGGCAGATAGCACATGTTGGCACACTGTGTGCATCCTCAAAATTTGGCTTTTCTAAAAATCGCTAAAACATTTTTAACATTGTAGCACACAAAAAACAAAGTGATTTGGAGGGGTTTTAAACTCTCCCCAAAACATCAATGATGTTATTATTTTTTTAAATAACATCATTGATGTTTTTCTTGATGTTTTCCAAAGCTAAATTATACCCCATGATCTCCCCAATCAGGATCTGTGCACTTTCAGAGGTGAAATGCCCTGGGTCCACAACATCACGATCACCTAAAAAGAGAGAAAACCACAAAAAAACAGGTATTATAAATATGCCGGCATCCATCTCTTACCTGAGTCTGTGGTCGCAGATACTCACCTGTTGTGGTGCCAATTTCCACCACGTCTTTTTCCTCCTCCTGCTCTGCTTGGGTTGGGGGTATTTCCCCTTCTTCCCGAGGTGGGGGGTCTGTGGTCTCCTCGGATGAGGGGTGTCCTCCGAGTCTTTTCTCTCCTATGTAAAACAAAAATGGTATAATTAGCACACAGATATTTGATGGCCAAAATATAAAGATGAAACATTGCTTGGAAGTGTGGTACAATTGTCTATTTTGGCAGAGTTCCAAGATGTAGCATTTTTATTGTCTGTTGTCAAGCTTCAAGACTTTACCTGTTTTGTACAAGCTTCACAGATGGAGACCCCCCTATAGTATACACTGGAGCACCTGTGTGGGCCCCCTGAATAAAAGGGTGTTCTGGTGTCCCACACTAGTGCTCCAGCGTCCAGATGTGAAAACAGCTGCTGAGTGTCCTCTCCTTACACAGAATCTAGTTTGCATTTCATTCTAGTCACAAACCCATCTACACAACCAAATATTTTTCATACAAGTAGGCCCTAAAAAATGATGGAAAATGCATATGGCCTAAACAATGGTGTTTTATAGGCCGAAAGAAAAATGTTTGATACGAACAAATAATGGGCCCATGAACATGAAAGTTGCCATTTTAAACTGTACAACACTTAAGAAAAGCACATGGAGCAGCACGAACGTAATAAAGACAAAAAGAATAGCAACACTGTACAACTACTTACTTTTTTGCAGCACTCTCCGGATCTTTCTGTACTGCTTGGGCTCTCTTAATTTCAGGTCCGACCACCACTTCCTGAGCTGATCTTTCGATCGTCGTACCCCGAAATTCCGGTGCAGACTTTTGACCACTTTCGCCATGATCTTGGCCTTTCTGATATTGGGGTTGGGGTAAGGTCCATACTTTCCATCATAGTCGGCCTTCTTCAGGCAACATTAGGGTTTGTCTTGTGTTGTGTCTTGCAGTGAAAATGGATATCTTGAACGATACCGACTTTATGGCAATCTTTACTGACATGTTCAGGGAGCTGCCTGTGGGAGATCAACCACCCACATTATAAGAACCAAACAAAGAGGAAGGCAGCGCTGGATCAATTGTTTGAAATTGTGAAGCAGGTGATCCCCACAGCAGACATCACCTATTTGAAGATCCTAATTGGTGGCCTGAGGAGCACATATGTAAGGGAGCGCAAGAAAGTCCAGGATTCGCAGAGATCCGGAGCAGCAGATGACATCTATGTCCCCAGGATGTGGTACTATGACAGGCTGCATTTTCTGGCAGGTCAGACTGAACCCAGGTCATCACTCTCCAGTCTTCCTTCCACGCTTCCTTCATCCCCAGCTGAGGCTTCTGACGCCCAACCTGGGCCTTCCAGGCAGCAACATGTGGAGGAGCCCAGCTTGAGCCAGGTATAGCATTCTTCTAAATATTTCTGCTTGTCCATTCAATGATGTTAACTAGATGTTAGTTTGGAGTAATAATTTAGGATTGTGATTGATGATGCAAAACATTAAACCATGTCCCTTTTTTATACACAGGGAAGTCTCAGCCAGGAGGTGGCCGGGCCGAGCAGGCTGACTGATATGCAGGTCCCTCCCCTACACCTGCAAAGAGAAAGTGGCAGGAAGAGGAGTACCCTAGAGGAGGCTGCCATAGGCCTCTTTTGGAAGGCTACAGAGGCCCTGGGAGCACCACACACTGTGGAGGAGGACTTTGCTGGCATAATTGCGTGTAAAATGCAGCGGATGGAGGAGGGCCAACAACTCATGTGTGAGTCATTAATGTTGGAAGCTCTCAATAAGGGGTTGAGGGGCCAAATAACATCTGATACCCACATTTGTGACCTCACACATGGTCCTCCTCCTCCTCTTCCAGGTCCTACTCCTCCTCCTCCTCCTCCTCCTCCTCCAGGTCAAACTCCTCCTCCTGCCACATCTCCAACAGCAGAGCCACAGCCAGGAAGGAAGCGTGGAAGGAAGACCAGAAAGTGATGACCCTGGATCCAGTCTGGTCTGGCAAAAGATGCAGCCTCTTGTGGTACCACAGCCTGGGGACACAGATGTCATCTGCTGCTTTCCGGATCTCTGGGACTTCTGGACCACCCTGCACTCCCTTACATATGGACTTCTCAGGCCACCAATTTTGATGTTCAAGAATTGATGTCTGCCCTGGGGGTCCAAGGCTTCGCTAATTTTTTCTGTTCATCCAGCGTTGCCTCCCTCTTTGTTTGGTTCTGAGCCCTTAATAAAGGATTTTTGGTTTCAATTATACTTGCCTATGTGTGTTTTCCTTCAAAAAGGACAGTTTGTTGGTGAGGATTCAGGTACATTTCAAAACTACAATGTGAAATTAACAAGGGACACCAACACCAAACAATCTCCTTGAGATTAAATGATACAAGATAATAATGGTGTTGTGGTAACTTGACACACAAAACACACTCAAAAATATTCTGGAGTAAAACTAAAAATAAAATAAAACAAAGATCAGCCTTGGAAAAAATACAAACCTAAAATAAAAAAAAAAATCTGCCTTTAAAAAAAAAAAAAAAAAATATATATATATATATATATATTTGTCAGATGTGACAAATCAAAATATATTAAGGGAATCCCGATAAATAATAAAGAAAGACGTTTGTGAGAAGTCTGTGTGAATATGAGCAGCAAAACTACTTCATTCTTCTCACATTATAAAGAAGAAGAGAGTGCGCTGTATTAAACCATTTTTAACATTGCACCGTGACGAAAGAGTTGTATCCATTGCGAACGCTAAGTTTACCAGACCGAGCTGTTCCGGCTCGGAATTTCTTCTGAGCATGCGTGGCACTTTGTGCGTCGGAACAGGCCACACACGGTCGGAATTGACGCGATCCGATTTTGTTGTCGGAAAATTTTATAGCCTGCTCTCAAACTTTGTGTTTCGGAAAATCCAATGGAAAATGTCCGATGGATCCCACACATGGTCGGAATGTCCGACAACACGCTCCGATCGGACATTTTCCATCGGAAAATCCGACCGTGTGTACAGGGCATTAGAGTCACGCTGGACTTATGAGTGAGTTTTTTCTTCCCAACCAAGGAACCTTTTCAGGTTCACCATGCCTATTGGAATGTGTTCTGGTTCTACTCTCGATCTAGAATATATACCATTTGATAAAAACATTATTTCTCTATTGCCCTTATCCCTTCCTTTTGTTTTTTGCCTCTTACTTTTTCTCCTTTTTTTTTATCTCCCCCCCCCCCTGTTTTCAGTCACCACTCGTCAGTGACTTCATTCGATGTTCCACATGACTGTCAGCTTACCGGGCGCTCTTACTTCCTCCTGTTTTGGTTTTTATTAAGATATATACTGTGAGTATTTTTTGAGGCTATGTTAGCCCGATTTTATTATGGTTGGACACTCTGATCTATCCGGATTGTCCACCAATACTATGTAATTTACACTTTCTCCTCTCTTATATTGCCAGGCCCCTTTTTTTCGCCCCCCTGCAGCCACCCTATTTGCGACTTGGGACTTCGGGTTCACTCCCGGGGGACTGTTTATGCTCGCCTACTGTGAATCACCGGTAGGTACCTAACAACTACCAGAATGGGAGGTGGGGTTCTGGGTGACCCGACGGGTGGGGGTGGATGTTCGATTTTTGACCATGTCCAGCTGCCTTTGAATGTTCATCTCAATTGTTATGTCTACACATATTGTCATATTTTCTCTGATTATCTATTTTCTTTATTCATAATTTTTGACACTACTACAGGTATAACCAACTGTCCCTGAAGAAGCCAATGTTGGCAAAACATGTAGGAATACAATACCTGTGAACAAGACCTGTTATTACACCAGTAGCTGGTCCTTGTATTATTGCTGCACATGTTGGCTCTGTGTCCCTTCCCCTATTGTTTGTTTACACCCTTATTGTGTATACCCATTTTGTAAACCCCTTTTTTAACCTGCTTGTTAATAAAATAACATAATTTTTAGAGTATTGTGTTAGTGTATAATATTCAAAATTCTGGCACCGTTATAATCCCCTTATCCTCTCCTTACGATTGTTACATGATAGTTAAATGTAAAGGTCACATTAGGAAGCCCCAACATAGACCCAGAGGGTTGGTGAAAGGAATGTATGGGAGCACGAGATGGTACGAGTGGTTTGTTTTAGCACAAAAATTTGGTGGAAGATAAATGTAGATACGCGAGTAGGCAATTTAGGGTCACAAAAATGACACAGGAAAACTATATTAAAGGAATAGGGTTTCGGTCACTGATTGAAAATCCCACAGGGTTTACTGAAATTTGAATCATAATGGTTAAAAGCACTCAGATCAAAAAATTAATTTTGTGTTCATGGAACGTTCGGGGAATGGGGGATCCAGAGAAAAAAGCAGCAGTTCTCCTGATTGCAAAGATGTATGGGGCAGCTATTCTTTCCTTACAGGAGACACATTTTACTAAAATCTCCACCTCTCAGTTGAGGTGAAGAGATTATCGAACGCAATTCCACTCAGTTCACACCTCCTATTCTAGGGGGTGAGCATCTTGGTTAGATCCGGGGTGATGTTTACTTGCATGCAATCCAAGGTAGACGTATTAGGGAGATATATTTTCCTACTCTGCAACATAGAGAACAGAATTTGGGTATTGGCAAATGTTTATATCCCTCCCCCTTTTGAAGTTTTGATCCTTTGTGAAAGTCACGTGTCAGTGATGCAACGCGTGGGAGGAGCCTAGGACACAGTCTGCTGAATACATTGTATCAAGCAGCAGCAGCTTGCGTAGCAAGCCTTGCCCTTACAAGCCAGCTGAGATCTGCCTATCTGCTTATCTGCATGCCTAAAACAAGTCAGGCACACGTGAGTGTATCACTGTGCTGTTTTGCCTGTGAACTTTTATTGTAACAATATTGCGCAATGTTTTCTCTCTTCGTTTATTTTACATAAAACCACTTGATACTGAGAAAATTACCATTCATTGTGGCTGTGGAAGAAATAGCTCAGAGGGTGAACAAATAAGTACTGCAGGAATCCAGATATCCCAGATTACTGAGGATTGAACTGTCGCCTGTTACTTATCCTATCTCATGAATTTAATCATCTATATTTAATCAGATTCTATTGGCACTATTTATCTATTTATACTCATCAATTGTATATATATTGCACCTTTATAAGCATATAATTTATTTATTTTTTATTATGGAGGATTCAGCACTTATCACAGGGAATATATCTAATTTATTTATTTATTGGCACTAATTTGGATTGATTACTATTTGCAAACGCATTTTTAGTATATCTATACACAATTGTTGCTTAGTTTACTTTGTAGATATCGCACCACTTCCAGTGGATTTGTATAACTGGAGGAACACAGTTTTAAATATTTGCGATTTTTTCATATATTTGCGATTTTTTTCATATATGCAATTTTTTTGCGATTTTGGTAGCAATTTTTTTTCACATTGGTTTTTTAGCACAAAAAATTATTTTCTCACATTGATTGAACTTTGTATCAGAGCGCATCAATTTATGTTATATGTTTTAATTTTTAGGGGATTCTGACCACTATATAATTGATAGCAGCTTGATATCATTGTCAATCTAACAATTTTTATTTAATTAATTGCAAGTGCATTCACATACATTTGATTTACACTTATTTGATTGTAAATGTCACGCTAGAACATTATTGCGCTTGGTGTTTTTGTTTATTTACTCGATCCTTTGTGAGCCGATCGAGTTCGTCCTGGATAAGCCGGGAGTCCCGGTGATAGTGACAGGGGATTTCAATATGGTAATGAACCAGAATTTAGACAGATTTCCCCCAGGGACACAAAAGGGCAACCTAGCGGATAACCGCTTCCCTAATTTCTTTAAAGAAACCGGTCTGGAGGACATCTGGAGAGTACGGAACCCGGAGGTACTCGTGCTTCTCCAGGACACACTACGCTTTCCAGGATTGATTTAATCCTGGGAAGCGAGGAGATGATGCCTCTGATAAAGAACATGAATGATATGCCGAGGGGCTTGTCAGATCATTCTCCGGTGACTGTATCACTAGAACTGAGCGAGCGTAGCCACCTTGGGGAGTGGAGGATAAGCCCTTTTTGGATCAAACTGATGGGGGATCCAAGTGAGGTATTGGCGTTCTTGAGAGAGTTTGTTGATTTGAACAGAGGCACTGCCTCAGAGGGAATAGTATGGGACGCCTTAAAAAAGCCTTCCTAAGAGGCATACTGATACAGAAAATTTAAAAAATTAAAAAACTAAGGAATAGGAGAGACTAATAAGGGAGAGAGTAACAACTGCGGAAGAACAGTATGTTAACGACCCAACACCTGACAGGCTCAGGAAATGGATAGAGGAACAACAGAACTATCAATTAGTGACGCTGAAAAAGATAGAGAACAAATATCTCTTCCAGAGGCAAACTGCCTTTGGAGAGGGGGAAAGTGTGGGACGTATGCTGGCACAATTAGTCAGGACAAACTCTCCTTCATCTGTGGTTCCTACGATTACCACAGGCGATGGATGGGTATCCTCACATACACCAGAAATAGTGGGTCAGTTTAGAGAATCAGGATGTGTACAGTTCTCACCAGGAGGAGACTGGGAATGGATGTTTTTTTTTTTAGGGACTTGATTGTCCCTTCCCTTGATGAAACGGACAGAACGGAGCTAGATAGGCCTATAACGCTAGAGGAGATCCAACAAGTTACGAATGAGATGGCAGGACAGAAATCTCTGGGACTGGACAGGCTGCCGGTTGAGATTTATTCGGCATTATGGGAAGGCACTGCTCCCGGAGTTGATGCGGGTCCTTAACTGCTCGGTGACAAAGGGAGCACTCCCCCCATCAATGATGGAATCCACTATAATTACGATATATAAGGAGGGTAAAGATCCATTAGATACCGTCTCATATAGGCCGATTGCCTTACTGAACTCTGACATGAAAATACTTGCAAAGGTCTTGGCGGCTAGGCTGAGCAAAGTCATACAGAAACTGGTCCAGCAACGCACCAACACCTTTGCATCATTGTGCTACCTGCTGGGTGTTTGGTGTGTTCCTGTACCTTTTAAGAAAGTTTTCTGGCTAACTACATCAATCTAGTTAACATATAGTACATTCCTCTTGGGAACATTTCTACGTCTATGGCTCCGAGCAGGTACACTACCGGGTTTAGGGGGACGGGAACTTGCACTAGCCTAGTAATACACTGGGAGACTTCATCCCAATAGCTATGTAGTTTTGGACACCTCCAAATTAGGTGTATGAAGTCCCCCTTGTGTATTCTACATTTAGGGCACAGAGGGGAGTCTCTTCCTCCCCATTTATATAGCTGCACTGGTGTCCTATGGGCCTATAGGCCCTATGTAAAATAAATAGTTGTGACAACCCATGGGATGGGGATACCGATAACGCTGGAATAGATTCAAGGGCCATTTCCCACTGGTTTCCATCTATCTCCCCTATATCTTCTATCCATTTGTTTCGACACTTTAATGAAGCATGGTCCTGAACCGAGGTCAGTAATTCCCTATATACTTTTGATGTTAACCCTTTCCTAGTATCTGCTACTAGAACATCACTCAATAATGATGATGTTGATACTATCAGGGTGTGTGTTGTTTCTTGTGCTTGCAACGCGTGGCGAAGATATAGATAAAAGCTCCTGGGGTTCAAATGAAATTCCCTACATAATTGTTCATATGTCTTTAGCACCTCCCCCTCGTAAAGATTTGCAAAGAACCAAATCCCCCTTTCTTTCCAGGGTGCGAAACCTTGTAGTTCCTGCACCTCTGGGTATCTTTTATTATGCCATATCGGGGTAAAGGGGAGCACACCCGTTATTTTCAGTGCTTTCCGGATCTCTCCCCATACCCTTTTAAGAAGGATACTTGTGGGTTCTAGGCCATTCATACTTGGTAAATCCATCTCCATATGGGAGGCCGCCTCTAATGCGGGATCTGATATAGTCACCAATTTACATATAGGCTCATTTCCTTCCCGTCCCCACCCTGCCATCTGCTGTAGCTGTGATGCCAGAAAATACATTTTGGGATGGGGTATTGCCAACCCTCCTCTATCTTTTCCATATTGCAATGTAGCTAGACTGATCCTAGCTACCTTTTTTTTTTTTCCATATCAGTTCCCTCATCAATGTATCGATTTGCTTGAACCATTTGTTTGAAATCCACATTGGTGGGTTATGGAAAACATACAATTGCTGCGGGACCCATACCATTTTTATTAGGTTTGCCTGTCCTATAACTGATAGTGGAAGCTTACACCAGCTGTTACATTTCACTTTCTGTCTGGCCAACAGTGGACCCAGGTTCAGCTGAAGATACTCAACCGGATCTGGGGATACTGTCACTCCCAAATACTTAAAGCTATTGACTGTAATTATTTGTTCCGCCTCCTCTGGTAATTGATCCCTCAGCTGATCTATGGGCATTAGAGTTGATTTTGACCAGTTGATAGTGAAGCCTGAGAAGCTTCCAAAGTCCCCCATTATCTCCATCACTGCCCGCAATGAGGCGGCTGTATCACCTAAATATATAAGTGCGTCATCTGCAGATATATTTTCTTCCCTCTGGCCCCTACGAAACCCCACCACCTCTGGTGCATTACGGATCAATGTGGCCAGAGGCTCTATCGCCAGGGCGAACAGCAATGGAGACAATGGGCAACCGTGTCGGGTACCTCTGTGTAACTCAAACGGAGAGGAGAGGTTATTGTTAATGCGCAGCCTGGCTCTAGGTTTAGAGTAAAGCACCTTTACCCATGTTATAAATTTGCTTCCCATTCTGAATCTTTACAATATTTCCAGGAGGTAGGGCCACTCCAAACTATCAAACGTCTTTGCAGCGTCCAGTGACAGAATGGCCCTACCCCCCCGGGTTGTCCACCGGCACCTGTAAGTTCATATATAACCTCCTTCTGTTAACGGCCGTGGAACGGGTGGGTACAAAGCCAGACTGGTCACAGTGAACCAGCTTGCCGATTACTTGGGATAGCCTCTTAGCCAGGACACTAGCAAAAAGCTTAGCATCAGCATTTAACAGAGATATTGGGCGGTAAGAGTCTAATAGATCTTTTCCTGGCTTTGGGAGTACTGTTATTATTGCCTCTTGCATGCTATCTGGCAAGCTGCCTACTTCCTTGGCCTCCATTATGGCCTGCAACAGTGATGGTAAAAGGTCCTCTCTGTAATAAGAGTATACCTCCACCGGTATCCCATCTGGGCTTGGGGATTTATGGTGTGTTGCCCCCTCCAATACCTCTGTCAATTCAGCCAATGTAATTGGAAGGTTCAACATTTCCCTGTTCACCTCCGTTAACTGCGGAAATGGACAGGTTTGTAGAAACCGCACTAGATCAGATGGAATATAACTAGTTTTAGTAGAATATAAATCCTTATAGAACCGCTGAAAATGTATTTTTATTATTTGTTATTTAAAATATCTGAACTAAGGGTCTGCTTCTCCCCAGATTCTGCCCTCACAGCTAATGCTCTCTAGCTATAAGGGCAAGAAGATGGCCAGTGTTTTCCCCCTCTTCAAAGTAGCTCTGTTGCTGAAAATATCTTCTCTTCTCTGCTGTGGACAACCAAACCGAGTTATACATTGTTTGGGCCTCCTTCCAGGAGTCATGGTTAGATTGTGACAGATCCATTATTAAAGCCTGTTCTCTTTCACATCATCCTGAACCCTATTCTCCCATTCCCTGGACCGAGTTTTAATTCCCGCGGTCTCTCTAATGAGCTATCCCCTTAAGAATGCCTTAATTGTGTCCCATACTACTGCTGCACTGGCAGATCCCCTATTAAATTGCAAAAATTCCTGCAATGCCCCTGTCATTCTGTCTGCCGAGGGGAACAGAGTTAACCAAAAAGGGTTCACTTTCCACAATGGGCGACCCGGCGTTCCAGTAACGTCCAGCCGCACCCAAAATGGAGAGTGGTCAGATAGTAGGCGCGGCTCGTATGCCGAGTCCACCACCCACTGCATAAGTACCTCATTCCCCAAACCTAGGTCAACATGGGAAAGCCCGTCATGTACTGCAGAGTAGCATGAATAACATCTGTCCTCTTCATGCCTCTCTCGCCAGACATCACAAAGTCCTAGTTCCAGAAGTAAGGCAGCGAAAGCCGTCTTGCCAGCTGTCTGTCTCACTATTCTGGGTGTCAAGGACATTCTATCCTGGGAATTATCCAGGGTATTATTGTAGTCTCCCAGTGCTAATACCGGGACGTACGGATATAGGGCCATATATTGCGATAAACTTCTAAGAGGGGCTGTTGAGAATGGTGGGGGGATATAAACTGAGGCGATAATAATACTAGTCCATTAAGTTTGCACAACAGGAGGACAAATTTTCCCTCCTTGTCCACCCTCTGTTGAATGCACTCAAAGGAGACATCAGAGGAAACGATTACAGTAACTCCCTTCGAGTATGAAGTGTGCATAGAATGGAACTGTATCGGATATTTCCGTGAGTACAGAAGGTGGACAGAGTCGGGCGCATATGCGTTTCTTGCAAGCAGATTATCTGGGGTTTCATTTTATCAAAATATTTAAACATTGCACTTCTCTTATCTCTGTCCCCCAATCCCCTCACGTTCCATGTCATTAATATTATACCCCTTTTCTTCCGTTAATCATTGAAAGGAACAATCCTGGAACTGTGCTATGTAAAACCAAGAATAAGAACAGAAAAAGTGAGTCAAGATACATTTGCCCTTCTGGGTTTTACCTGCCCCTGGAACCCTACCGGCATGTAATACATTTCTATATACATTCCCCATTTTTTTCCCGCTTATCGGTGGTGAGGCATAAAAAACATATACAGAAAAACTTGTGTTTATAATATCTTCCACTATTCATTTGTGATAATACAGCAAGTAAATGGCGCAAAAGAAACAAACAAATCCTGATATAAAATGATGCGCATAAACAATAAGGAAAAGAAATTCCATAACAATTAAATTAAACATGAAAATTATAAGTCCATGTAATGACACTGCAGATGAAGGAAGCAGGAATAGGGTGTAAAATCCACATTCAGGGCAGCCTTCTAGTGGGAGTGAAAGCCATGTCCCAGTAGCACTATAAAACAAGGAGAAAGAGGCGCCTCTGGGTGCAGACGTTTAAAACAATTTATTAAAAAGATATAGCAACAGCTGGTGATGCACTCACATTTAGTAGAAAAAAGTAGGCAAAGGACTGTCCCAAGACAATCAAGGGGATCCGTGGGGTCATCTAATCCTGGCTGATGGATGACAGAGATACTGGGCAGTCTGTAAACGCTGGATGTTTTTCGGCCGAACAGCAAAGACAGGCTCCAGAGAGAGGCTTGGATGGCATCCGATCAGGCGAGGGATGATGACGTCACTCGATATGCGACGCGTTTCCTGAGCTGGCTCACCGTGAATGGTGTGACGGCGGCGCTCCTTTGTCAAGCTGATTGGCTGGGAGCTGAAGAGGAATTTAAGTAGAAAATGCTGAAGGGGAAGGGGGCGGAGTGGGGGCGGAAAGGGGGATGGACCTGGAATCTGATGTGTGGAAGTGTCAGCAGAGGAGGAAATCAAGGAGAAGGACGATATGAGGGGATGTGGTGTGCTGATTTGAAAAAAAGGGGGAAAATAAATAGAAACTAAAAACTATTGGTTACAATGGGAAGGTGACAATGTAAAAAAGGAAGGGAAAATTTATCATAATATGCACAAGTGTAATGAATGGAATGGACGGGGGCAGAGGGCTGCAACACAACTATGGGAGGAAAAATAAATTAAAATAAAAAAGGAAAAATCATGTGTATGTGTGTGTACACATATAAACGGTAGCATGCACCTGTGTGCACATACAAAAAGTCAATTGCATATACACACATATATATATGTACAGATAGATGGTGACCACATGTGTCACCTATTGGGCATAAAAGCAAGCGTGCAAGCGGGCACATGCGTGCGCACACGTATGTGCGCCACCACAACATGACACACGCTGCATATGGATCGATGAGCTCGAACCCCTATAGGTGACAAAAAGATATGGATGGTATATTATAAAGGAAAAATATATATAATAAAAATAAATATACAAAAAATACAAATAAAATGGTCGCTACATGAATAACATGTAGGAGTATATGTATATATAATATGTACAATACATGCATGCATTATTGTGCATCCATATATAGTGTTGATATTGATGTATATATATACATATACATACGTGTATGTGTGGGGAGGGGGAAAGGGGAGGTAAACGGGAAAGAAAGAAAAGGGGGGGGGGGGGGGGTAGTTGGGAAAAAGGAGGAAAATGGGGGAGGGGGGGGAAATGGGGGAAAAAAATTGTGTGTATGGGGGGGGGGGGGGAACGGGGAAAGGAGAAAATGAGACCTAGCGTATCGTGACATACAAAATCTAGCTAAAAAATGGGTAGTATATCTGCATTTACCAATATATACGTCCATTATACAATACAACAGAAAGGAATAGAATTAAAATCAATAAGGTTAAAATCAATAAACCTATGAGTAAAGGAATATAACAATCAATGGGATAAAAAAGATAAGTAAACCAGAAGAGTGTGGGTACCATGTAAGTTAATATTCATATCCGCCTTACAAAATGGTAGAGGTTTCAATACATTCATTGATTCCCCCGGGCGAAAGGGCATCTAAACGGTAGATCCAATAGGTCTCTCTTGCACACAATTTTTTGAACCTCTCGGCAGGCGGGAGAGACCTAGGGATCTGTTCTATAACCCAAACTGAGAGCCCAAGGGTAGAGCCCTTATGCACTGCAGCAAAATGTTTCGGTACACTGTGGGGGTCTGTGCCACCCTCTATGTATCTTCTATGTTCCCCGAAGCGTTGTCTTAGGGGCCGAATAGTGCGGCCGACATAAATGAGGCCACATGGGCAGGTCAAGCCGTACACAACGTAGTCGGATGAACAATTATAGAAATCTTTCAGAATGTATGTCTGGCCTTTAGTGCAAAAGGATTTTTGGCCATGTTGGACAAAGTGACAAGTCTTACATAGTTTTTTCCGACATTGAAACATCCCTACTAGAGGGATGAGTGGGGTGATAGGCACAAAGGTCGGAGTGATCTTGAGTTTACTGGGGGCAATTTTGTTCTTGAGGTTGGGAGCCCTTCGATAAGTAACCTGTGGATATGTGGGAAGAATGGATCTAAGGTGAGGGTCTTGTTGGAGGATGACCCAGTGTTTTCGGAGTATCTTCTCCATTTTGTTATGTTCGGAATGAAAAGTGGTAATGAACCGGATGGGGCAATTCATCGGAGGCGTGTTGCTACGTGGAGGTTTCTCGTGAAGATAAGATTCATAAGCAGTCTCCACCAGGTCTTTCGGGTATCCTTTCTCAGAAAACTTTTGTTTGAGATGGATACTGGCGTCTATATAGTCCGCTTTTTTGGTGCAGTTTTGTCTCAAACGACAAAATTGACCTTTGGGAATATTTTTTATCCAAGGGGGATAATGGCAACTTTTGAAGTGAAGATACGAATTGCCACTAGTAGGTTTGGTGTAGTTTTTGACATATATCTCCTGATGGTCATGTCTTAATTCCAGATCAAGGAAGGCTAGAGAAGTCTGATTACTGTCATGTGTAAAGGATAGACCATACTTGTTATTGTTACAGTGTGTAGTGAATAGTGGAATGAGGTCTAGAGGTCCATCCCAGATGATTATGATATCGTCAATATATCTTCCGAAATAGACGATATTGGCTGAGAAGGGGTTATTGTGATAAATGTACTGTTTCTCCCAAAACCCCATGGCCAAGTTTGCGTACGAGGGGGCAAAATTTGCCCCCATCGCCGTCCCCTGTAGCTGTAAGTAGAAGTCACCGTTGAATGTAAAATAGTTGTGTGTTAAACAGAACTTGGTGGCTTCTATGATGAAGGTGGCCTGGCGGGGGTTCATGAGCGGGTCTGTAGAGAGAAAGTACTCAAGGGCCATGATTCCAAAATCATGGGGAATGGAAGTATACAGGGAACTTACGTCTAAAGATAACCAAGAGTACGTAGGTTCCCATCTGTATGGTAAGAGTTGTTCAACAAGATGTGTCCCATCTCGTATATAGGACTGGAGTTGGTGAACCAAAGGTTGTAAGTATTTATCAACATATAAGCTGAAACCTGAGGTAATGCTGTCCATGGAGGCAACGATAGGCCTACCTGGGGGATTCTGTTGATTCTTGTGAATTTTGGGTAAGTGGTAAAAATAAGGGATGGAATAAAATGATTTACGGAAGAAAAGACACTCCACCTTCGAGATGATATTATCCCTAAGAGCAGTGGAGATCAGAAGCTCAGCCTCTGATGTGAAATCGTTAGTGGGGTCTTTAGATAGTTTCATGTAGGTGGTCTGATCTGATAGAAGCCTTTCAGCCTCTGCGATGTAATCAGCTTTATTTTGAAGAATGATACCGCCTCCTTTATCAGCAGGCTTGATAATGATATCTTCTGCTAGAATGAATTGTTGTAGGGATCTGGTTTCGGATGTTGAAAGGTTGTGTGATGTGGAGATAGATGTGGTATTACAGAGTTTGGTCATGTCAGAGAAGACCACTCTGTAAAAACTCTCTATGTAGGGTCCTTTTGAGTGTGTGGGAAAAAAGATGGATTTGGGCTTTAAACCGGAATGTATGATGGGTGGGGATGTGGCAAGATGTTGTGTAAGTAGCCTGGATAGATCATCTTCCGTATATGAATGGTTGTCCATGGTGTATGAGATATCTGAACAATCATGATCAGGGATGTCTGAGATGTTGTCGGCATCCAGTGATAGAGGTGAAAGTGAGGTGGTATTGGTCTGTGAAATGGGGGTTTGTAAGTCTTTTGTTTTTTGGATATTGAAATGTCTTTGAAGGGTTAAGTTTCTGATATAGCAATTTAGGTCTTTGAACAGCAGGAAAGGGTTAGGCTTATTGATAGGGGCAAAGTTTAAGCCTCGACTAAGAAGTGCCATGTCAGAGGAGGACAACATATGGTTAGATAAATTAAAGATTTTTACCGTTTTTTTGAGGTCTGAGTGTAGCACAGCTCGTCTGGTTCGTCCCCCTCGGCGGCCTCTTCTGTGAGTTTTCTTTTTCTCGATATGGTTGCCAGAGGGGGACTGAGAACTAAAAAAGTATCCTGGGGAGAGGCAGTGAGGGGACCAGCAGGAATATGGCCTGCTACGGTATGTAGGACTGAGGTGGACGAATCAGTATGATGATTGGCTATATCTGCTATTAAGGTTCCTAAATGGGAATGTGTGGCATCCGCATGCACAATGGGTGAGTATGTAGGGCCACTGGCTTCGTTGTGGGTGTCTACATTCGTGGTCTGGCTGGATGAGAATGTGGGGGTGTGATGCTGCCTATTGTAAAATAGGGTCAAAGAAGTAATTAATTCTCTATTTTTTTGTATATATTTTCTGGGATATTTGAGATCATCTCGTAGGTTGTTATTCTTCCGTATAGGTATGGGATGATGGTTACCTGAAAGACGTGAACCATGTGTGTGAGAGGAACGTTGGGCTTTAGGAGCTGTGGGAAATGATTTGGATCTCTGAGGTATATGGAGTTGTATACTCATAAGGGGCGGTGGGTAGGGAGTGGGGACAGGTGGTGGTAAACTCATGAGGGGTGGAGGGGCTGGAACAGAGGAGTCTGAGAGAGGAGATACCGTGTATCTTGAGGCCTGAGTGGAAGGTATACAGGCGGAACTGGATGGAGGTTTTTTATTCCACGTGAAGATTCTGTCAGAGTTGTAATCATCTAGGTCTCTTTTAAATTTACCCATTTTAGAGCTGACGAGGGAATCTTCATCTCTTTTGGTGTTACTCTGAAGTATAGTGAACCATATTTGGGGAATGATGGTAGATGTACTTTTTATATCATTTATAAGAGAGAGTATTTGTTCCTGCAATTTGTCAAATCTATTTTTCCTATGGGATATTAGAATTCCCATCCATTTAGCCGTACAGAATTCGGCTAGGCTGGCCCATTCTTTGGTGTGCTCGGTACCCAAAAAGGCCGGGCTTTCTTTCAGAACTCTGAGGCCTCTGGGTGAAATCCGAGTTTTGGTATATTGTTCAAGGAAAAATTGATCCCAACACTGTTGGTTGGCAGAATGTATCAATCTTTCCAATTGTTTGAACTTGCCACAAAGATGTGAGCGAGTTTTGCCCGTAAGTGTGGCCTCCTGGGAAAAAGTAACCTGGAGTAGACTGGAAGAGATTTGATCTAAAAACTTATATCTATGGTCATCTATGATGGCTGGAAGGTCCATAGTTGGTTTTAAGGAAATACCAACAGATGTGTATTTATAATTAAAAAGTAGTATAAAGCTGTAATAAAGGAAGGGGGGGGGGGGGGGGGGGGGGTTGGGGGGGAGAGAAGGAAAAATGGAATAGAAGGCGCACAGTATTGTATATATTTGTGCGTATGTTTGTAATAAAACTACAAGGGGTACACGTCTATATGTGTATAAGGAAGGATAAAGTTGGGGCAGAAAGGGAAAGAGATCTTTATACAAACAATAGGTGTAAAGCAAATATACAGATAAAATGAAATTAAAAACGCATATTTATATGCGTATATATGTGCGTGTGTATATGCTCACACGCACACACATATATGCACATGTATAAGGATAATAGTCAATATGCTGCACAAAAGGCAATCAAAGACAACAATACAGCAAGTAAATGGCGCAAAAGAAACAAACAAATCCTGATATAAAATGATGCGCATAAACAATAAGGAAAAGAAATTCCATAACAATTAAATTAAACATGAAAATTATAAGTCCATGTAATGACACTGCAGATGAAGGAAGCAGGAATAGGGTGTAAAATCCACATTCAGGGCAGCCTTCTAGTGGGAGTGAAAGCCATGTCCCAGTAGCACTATAAAACAAGGAGAAAGAGGCGCCTCTGGGTGCAGACGTTTAAAACAATTTATTAAAAAGATATAGCAACAGCTGGTGATGCACTCACATTTAGTAGAAAAAAGTAGGCAAAGGACTGTCCCAAGACAATCAAGGGGATCCGTGGGGTCATCTAATCCTGGCTGATGGATGACAGAGATACTGGGCAGTCTGTAAACGCTGGATGTTTTTCGGCCGAACAGCAAAGACAGGCTCCAGAGAGAGGCTTGGATGGCATCCGATCAGGCGAGGGATGATGACGTCACTCGATATGCGACGCGTTTCCTGAGCTGGCTCACCGTGAATGGTGTGACGGCGGCGCTCCTTTGTCAAGCTGATTGGCTGGGAGCTGAAGAGGAATTTAAGTAGAAAATGCTGAAGGGGAAGGGGGCGGAGTGGGGGCGGAAAGGGGGATGGACCTGGAATCTGATGTGTGGAAGTGTGCTGACACTTCCACACATCAGATTCCAGGTCCATCCCCCTTTCCGCCCCCACTCCGCCCCCTTCCCCTTCAGCATTTTCTACTTAAATTCCTCTTCAGCTCCCAGCCAATCAGCTTGACAAAGGAGCGCCGCCGTCACACCATTCACGGTGAGCCAGCTCAGGAAACGCGTCGCATATCGAGTGACGTCATCATCCCTCGCCTGATCGGATGCCATCCAAGCCTCTCTCTGGAGCCTGTCTTTGCTGTTCGGCCGAAAAACATCCAGCGTTTACAGACTGCCCAGTATCTCTGTCATCCATCAGCCAGGATTAGATGACCCCACGGATCCCCTTGATTGTCTTGGGACAGTCCTTTGCCTACTTTTTTCTACTAAATGTGAGTGCATCACCAGCTGTTGCTATATCTTTTTAATAAATTGTTTTAAACGTCTGCACCCAGAGGCGCCTCTTTCTCCTTGTTTTATTCATTTGTGATAAACCTCCCCCTCCCTCCCTTTCCCTGCCTCCCCTTCTCCCTCCCCCCATTCCCGCCCTCCACCCTCCTCCCCCATCCCCCCCTCCCTCTTTGCCCAACTGGACCTACCCTAGGGGCTTTATTTCTGACCATGTAAAAAACAGCAAGAAGCGCCAATCTAAGTGCAGTATCATGAAACTTTAATGAGATAATTATAAACGGACAAACAGCCAAATGGCTACTCACAAAGATGAAATAGGTTAAGGCAAGGACAAGTAATGGGTCCAGGGACGTCCTCCTCAGATGTGGGCAAAGTGCATGGTGCAGGTCACTTTCGCTTTGTTGGTTCCTGGACTAAGTGCCTTGCGTTCCACGCTTGTCTTCCGGTTCCTGTCTACTGCGACGGCTCTGGCTCTCCATGTCCACTTAGACGCTGGTTGTCTTTGCGGACACCTCCATCGTTTTGCAGCCCAGCACCCAGCGATGACCCCGGTGACTACTTGCACATCCTAACGTGGACAGCGCTTCCAGGAGAACCTGCACCATGCACTTTGCCCACATCTGAGGAGGACGTCCCTGGACCCATTACTTGTCCTTGCCTTAACCTATTTCATCTTTGTGAGTAGCCATTTGGCTGTTTGTCCGTTTATAATTATCTCATTAAAGTTTCATGACACTGCACTTAGATTGGCGCTTCTTGCTGTTTTTTACATTGTTTTTTCAGAGTTGCCTGCTTCCACTCTCAAGTGAGCTGCCGCTGGTGCTTTTTATCAGATCTTTAATTTCAGTGACTTTTTTTATATATATATATATACATACAATTTTTCTATATATATATATATAATTTTATTGACTATCACACCCTGGATGTTTTTTCACATTTACTTTGGACTCTTTATATGCATGTTTGTATGTTCTAGCGCCATTTATCCTTTTTTGCTTTATTTCTGACCTCCACACTACACTCATTCCCTAAATCCTTCCCTTTACCACACATCTCTTTACCCCCTTACTCCAGGGGTCCCTAACCCCCCCCCCGACCTCATTTTAGTGCTATTCATGTGCATTAATCTTTGTGCCTACTATTTAAATAAATCTATCAAACCAGCCCCATTTTAAACTAATTAGTGTATGCCTTTCCTTCTACTTTTCTCTTTCCCCTTTCTCTCCTTAGTGCTTCTATCAGTGTTTTAATTATTATTTTCCCCTCCCTTTTCCTCTCCTTTCCCTCTTCCCCTGTGCTTAAAAAAAATGACTTTTGTATAAAAAAAGCAGTAAACTCTAAGAAAAAAAAAACAAAAAAGGAGAAAAAAAAAAAACAGAAAGGGGGTCTAGTTAGTCTCTTGTCCCGCTGTATTCCGTGGTATTTTCCTGATGTCCTCCAGCCACTTTTCAACGCTCCGTGGGGAATCAAAGAAGTATATACTGTTTGTTGTGGATACCCTCATATGGGAAGGGTACAGCAGTGCGTACTCCATCTTTTTTTTTTTTTACATCAAGAAAAAGTTTATTCAAAAGTTGACAAGACAGTACAAATCAAGTTAACTGTAATCACAGCAAAGATCCACATAAAGCCATGTTTGGTTCTCGCTAGTTTACAATGTTATCAAGAATAAACAATTTCTGTTATAATATGAAAAGACAACAGTATTGTTAAGTGCAACCTTTGATATATACTATGACATTGTTATAGTTCCCTTGTCTTTTACACTTAACCTTGTCATGACCAGTTATCCTCAATAATAAAGCAAAGGAGATAATCATCTGACTTGCATGTCGGAGTCAAGAAAAACAATACGAGTCAAGAGAGAAAAAAAAAAAAGAAAAAAAAGAAAAGGTAAACAGAAAAAAGAAATTTATGACCATTACCTAGTCAAGTAGATGTCTAGCGGATAATCAATCAATCAATCGCGTTGCCCGGCTGATTGCATCCAAGAGGAGCCTGTTGATGTAAATACCTGCTATCCTGTCTCAAACAGGACCAGATGTCTGGGCATTGTTAATATCACTAAAAGCCTTGGAATATTTGAAAACGTTCCAGGGACGCCAGGTCTCAAGAAAGCTTTCTACCTGTTCATTGGATTGAGCAAGCGTATCTTCCATTTCATGGAAGTCTGCTACTCTGCGTAACCATTCAGAGACTGTTGGAACTCGTGTAGATTTCCAGTAAATTGGGATCAATGATTTGGCAGCGTTTAATAAGTGCCTTGTGAGAGAACGCTTGTATTTTTTTAGAGGCCAGTTGGAGATGTGCATTAGGCAGCACCCTGCGTCAAGAGGCAGAGTTGTCTCCGTTATCAGTTTAATTAGGTCAAGACCTTCATTCCAGTAGTTAACGATTAAAGTACATTGCCACCAGATATGCAACAACGATCCCTTATCTTTCATGCAACGCCAGCAGCGGTCTGACAATTGTGGGAACCATTTGTTTAGTCTCATTGGTGTTAGATACCACCGTGTCATCAATTTGTACGCAGTTTCTTGGACCTTAGTGCTTATGGAGCACTTATGTGCTAAAATACAAGCGTTCTTCCACTGTGTAGAAGTTATGTTTATCTGTAGGGCGTCAGACCACCTCCCCCTAAGTCTGTCATCTGCTGGTCCCTTTGCTTCCTGTAACCAGGCATACGCCATGGAAGTTGTTCTGTTAACCGGTTCCCCCTTATGGCACACCGACTCAAACTCCGTCAGGGGTCTAGAGAAGTCTCCCCCCTTGTGGTTTTCCTTAAGATAACTTCTAGCCTGTAAGTAAACCCAAAAGGGCAGCTCTGTCACATTGTCGACCCTTTTTAGGGCCTGGTACTCCTTGACTTTACCCTGGTGATAACATTCGCCCGCCAGTAAAGGTCTGTCAGTGTTAGGTGACTGAAGGTGGGAATTATCAAGCCCTGGGATAAAACCTGGATTGTCTTTCATCGGTGTTAATGGGCCTAACGCTGAAGTGATCACTTTACCTCTGGGTAAATCATGCATCAATTTGAGAGTGGTACCTGTTATGGGATGGCGCTTTAGTTCGTCAGGGTAATTGGACCATTGTAACCAAGGGGCGAAAGAAAGTGGAGCGGAAAAGAGGGCCATCTCCAACCCCACCCAGTCCTTACTGTCCCGATGACAATGCCAATCAATGATCCTAGCAGCGTGTGATGCTAAATAGTAATCTCTCAGGTTGGGAACTCCAAGCCCCCCAGTTTCTTTTACTTTCATTAATGCTTCGAACTTGATTCTAGGTTTTTTGTGAGCCCAGATGAATCTCACGAACAGGGTTCTTAAGGTCTTAAACAAGCTTGGTGGTAGCTTAATCGGTAATGTGCGTATTACATAGAGGAGCTTGGGCAGAACGGTCATTTTAATGATGGCCGCCCTGCCAAACCACAAAAAGGTTCCTGAGTGCCAGTTGTGTAGGTCTCTGTCAATACTTTTCAATAGCGAAGGGAAATTTTGGTCATATAATGATGAGATCTGTGGCGTTAAATTAACCCCTAAATATTTCAGTTTTTTGGGATCCCATTTGAAGGGAGAGTTGGCCATTGCAGATGAAAGTGAGTGGGTGTTAAGCGAAATGTTCAGGGCCTCTGACTTGAAATAGTTTATTTTTAAGTTAGAAACATAACCATAAAGTCCAAATTCCTTCATGAGATTGGGGAGAGTGATATGCGGCCCCGAGACAAAAAACAACAGGTCGTCCGCATATGCGGCGATCTTGAACTCCCTATCCCCCACCAGCCAGCCCTTTACCGAGGGATTTAAGTTGGTTTGTCTAATAAATGGTTCCAAGGACAGTATAAACAAGAGAGGGGATAAAGGACACCCCTGTCTTGTACCGTTGGCAATGTGAACTCTCTCGGAAAGTGTGCCATTGATTTTTAATCTAGCCGTAGCTTTTGATAAAGTGCTGAAATCCAAGCCAACATCTTCGTGCCCAGACCCACATGTTTGCAGGTGGCCAGCATGTAGTCCCAAGCCACTCGATCGAAGGCCTTCTCCGCATACGTGGATAGGAGAAGGCCTTCTGTATCGCTTGTTCTAATCTTGTTTATTAGTAACAGGGATTTAATAACATTGTCCTTGGCCTCCCGACCGGGCATAAAACCTACCTGCTCGGGGCCAATTAGTTTATGGAGGATGGGTTTCAGTCTGTTGGCAAGTATTTTCGCAAAAATTTTCACGTCTATATTCAACAAAGATATAGGACGGTAGCTAGCACATTCATGAGGGTCCTTGCCTTCTTTTGGGATGACCGTAATAAATGCCGAGAGTAATTCAGGTGGTGTCTCCTTGGAGTCAGACATGGAGTTCAAGGCCGCCGCCAGGAGAGCCGTCAGAAGATCTGTGAATGTTTTATAGTAAATTGCCGTGTACCCGTCCGGGCCCGGGCTTTTGCCTTGTTTCAGATTTTTAATGGCGAGTTTGATCTCAGATGTGTCAATTGGGCATTCTAATGTATTTGCCTCTACGTCTTCCAAAGATGGGAGCCCGCTTTTTACTAGATACTCTCTGATGATCTGGGGTCTGTCACCTGTCAATCCTGGCAATTTATGTTGTAGTGGTAAATTGTACAGGTTTGTGTAGTATTCGTGAAAATGTTTTGCAATATCTTCTGTGGAGACATCTAAAGAGCCGTTTGCTCGTTTGATACCCGAAATGTTGGTGTTATGAGTGTGTGTTCGTAAAGCCCTAGCTAGTGTCTTCCCAGGTTTGTTACCTCCCTCGTAATAAATCTTCTTCTTGAAGAACAAGAAGCGTTTTGCCTTAGTGTCAAAGAGGTTCTGTAGGGATTTCCGAGTGTCTAATAGTTCCGAGGCCGTAGAAGCCGACAGGGACTGTTTGTGTAGAGTTTCTAGGTAGTGGATGCGGTTTATCAAACGTGTAGTCTCTTTTGCTCTCTGTTTTTTCCGCTTCGAGCCCATCGAGATCAGTTCCCCCCTAATTGTACACTTGTGGGCCTCCCAGAGTGTTATTGGGTCCATCCCCGGCGTAGTATTTCGATCAAAAAAGTCTCTCAGGGAGTCCTTCAGATCTTGTACATAAGTAGGGTCTGAGAGTATGGAAGAGTTAAGTCTCCAAATCTGGGATTTTTGCATCTGTTTAGTCAAGTCTAGGGTTAGGGCAATAGGGGCGTGATCAGATATGGATTGTGTGCCTATGTATGCCTCTGTGAGAGTGTGGAGGTCATTTTGTGTAATAAAAAGGTAGTCTAACCGTGCGTACTTCTCATAGGGCGTTGAGTAAAACGTGTAGTCTCTACCAGTCGGGTTTAGGAATCTCCAGGAATCTATCAACTTAAGGGAGTGGAAAAGGTTTTTGATGCTCTTCAGTGTCCTGTATCTAATACTAGTCGACCCGTTAGAGGTGTCTGTCAAGGGATTCAAGGGTATGTTGAAATCCCCTCCCATGATCAGACATCCCGAAGTGAAATCCTGCAATTTATGTACCATTTGAGTGCAGAAGGTTAAATGGGCTTTATTTGGGAAATAGACATTCGCTATAGTGATGGGTAAGTCTCCATATGTCCCTTTCAGGAAAATGTACCTTCCCTCCGGGTCTGTCAGTTGTTCCGACAAAACAAAGGGGGCACTCCTATTGACTAGAATTGTAACCCCCTTTGTCTTTGCCTGATCGTTAGTGGCATGAAATGCCCTAGTAAAGGTTGAGTCGGTGAGCCTGGGGATATGCCCGGTCTTAAAGTGTGTCTCCTGCAGTAATATAAAATGTGGCTTACCTTTTTTTAATTTCTCTGAGTAACGTGCTACGTTTTTCGGGTATGTTCAGCCCTTGAACGTTATGTGATATTACAGTAGGCTTACGTCCCAGGAATGAGTAGGCCATGATGCAGACTCAGAGGTTGTGTCATGAACTAGGCTCTCGAAAAATGAACTTCAATCAGTGAATTCGTGAAGCGGGCAACGCGATTGATCAAGGTCTACAAGAAAAAAAAAAGAAGTTAGAGAGAATAGAGAGAGAAGGAAAAAAAAAAAAAAAAAAGAGAAAAAAGAACAATGAACAACAGACAAGATTAGGTTAACCTCTAGATAGGGCCCTAGCTAGAGAAATAGTGTGTCTGGTGGTCTACTGATAGCACCAGATCACTTTGTGGGGCAAAGGGAGGCGGCCGCCTGGTGTGATAACAAAAATGAGAATGTTATCCTGTGTCTGCAAAAGTGCACAGAAAAACAGTGTGTAAACTGGAAGTATAACTGGCTAACCGTGTCTCCATGTAACACACAGCCTTACATATAAACTGCAATAATAAAAAGGATGTGATGAATTCACCCTGACTAACAGAGGTTCCAAACTCCCCAAAATATGCGGGGCAGACAAACTGTTATAGAATCTCAAACAATAACTGCACTAATACGCTCTCATCATCCCTCATGGTCATCACCTTCAAAGTGTCGTGACCACCTGCGACTTTTATTCCACCCGTACCCTTTTGACTACCGGATAAAATTATTATGCAATATTTAAGTAGCATTTTGTCAATAACATTTGCCAACAACCTCCGTTGTGCTCTGGGTCTCTGTGCATTTACATTAACTTGTTAGAAGTTAGTTTAAGAGACGAGCCCGAGCTGAGACAAAAAAAAAAAAAAAGAGGGGGTTGCGACTGTCAGTGAACTGGTGCGTGGAATTGAGTCATTATGACCGATGAGGGGGAGTTCAACCAGATCTTTAGTCTTCTGCCTGATCACGATCCACTCTCGATCTCGAGTTCGGGGTGTCCTGTTTAGAACCTCCAGATCTCCCCTGCTTCATCTTCTTAGAGAATCTCTTCTCAGGTGTGGAAAATGGCGACCGAGGTGGGCTTCTGTCATGTGGTGGCCATGCAAAGTCCGCGTACCAATCTGGAAGATCCACTGGATCAAGGCCTAGTCCCGCACAGAAATCAGGAAGGTCCGCTGGGGTGCGGAGCACATGTTGGTGACCATTCGCCGAAACAATGAGCGCAAAAGGGAAGCGCCAAGTGTATCTGAGATCCCTTTCCCTAAGCTTATCCAAAAGCGGTCGTAGGGCTCTGCGATTTTTTAAAGTAATTTGTGATAAGTCATGAAATAGCATTATGGTTTCACCATTAAAGATGATCCTGTCATTTCTTCTTGCTCTGCGCATTATATCTTCCTTCAATTGAAAGTTCTGTAGGCAACATATGATGTCACGTGGTGGGGCAGTATCAGGGCCTTTAGGCCGGAGAGCTCTGTGAGCCCTGACAAACTCTATTTCTGTCTCTTCCTGCCTGTCAAGGAGGCTGTTAAAGACCCTCTGGAGGGCAGGAGTTATCTGGTCTGCCTCCACTGATTCGGGGATCCCCCGCACCCTGATGTTGTTCCTCCTGCCTCTGTTGTCAAGGTCTTCCACGTGTCTATTCAAGTCAATGAAGTGATGGGCATGTGAGACAGTGACCTGATCCAGTCTGTGTAGGGCCTTGTCTCTCTGTCTCCCTGCGTGCTCTGAGGCCGCCAGCTTTTCAGTGAGAACTACTAAGTTAGTTTTCAGGTCTGTAATAGCCGCTGAAAACGTGGATTTGATGTCTGCCGAGAATACAGACATGTCTGCATAGGTCAGGGGTTTGTTCACTCTGGATTTGCCCCTACCTGTGTCCTCTGTAGATTCCGAGTCTCCACTGAAATCCTCCTCGTGGAGCTCGGTCTGTTGCGTCGGCGCCATCTTGGGACCGGCCTTGCTGCTGCTCGCCGCCGGCTTTTGTTTCAAGAAATCGGCGATGTTCCTGGCAGCGGATGGCAGTTTTCCACGGCGGGATCGTGTCTGCGGGGTGGTGTAGAGCTTTCTGCCCGGCATTGAGTGCTCTGCAGCAGGGTGTCAGGCTGTAAGGCTGTGTGACCTACGGAGCTCTGCTAGTGTGCTTCCATCCGAGCCGTGCGCCAAGCCACGCCCAGCGTACTCCATCTTATTTTGCTGTAAAGGCCGCATAAAGGCCGCTCGTCATTTTTGAAGATCTGGGGAAAAGTCCTGATAGAATGAAATTTTCATCCCGCTATAGAGAATTTCTCCCATTTCTCTTGCCTTCCGGAGCAGTGTCACTTTGTCTCTATAGTTAAACATTTTATAAGTATGGGTCTTGGGTACTCACTTCCCTGATGGGTTAAAGGGGACTCGATGGGCATGCTCAATGCCAAAAAAAGGAGAAAAGGATACAGCCCTAAATGTCTCCTTAAACCATCCCTCCAGGAATTCTATGGGATCCCTCGCTGCGTTCAGGCATGCCTATTACTCTTACATTATTTCTACGGTTCCTATTTTCTAATTCATCTATTTTGGCTGCCTGGTTGTCTCTTTGTTTCTTCATCTCAGTTATGTCTTGTCTAAGCGGGAATAACGCATCTTCAACTGTACTTAGTCTTTCCTCCAGGACTGTTGTTCTTTCCACCGTCTCTTTCAACCTGCCTCCCACCACTGCTAGTTCCACCTTAATGCCTTTCAACTGGGTATCCAGGCCAGTAATTGATTCCTTGCATGCAATTATGGTGTATAGAAGGTCCCTCATTGTAGGCTCTCCCTCTCTTCTACTAGGGTCCCCCTCCATATTTGCCTCGGCTGTATTGGGGGGCTTTTTGATCACAGTTTCAACTATTGTAATGTCAAGTTTTCCCACCCCTTGCTCTTTTGTGTGCGGTGCTACTGTCAGGCTTGCCAATGCTGATGCCTGGCCACTGCCTTGTCTTTTCCTGACCGCTGAGGCTCCTATTTGAACTGATTGTTGAGATTTTACTGGTGAGAGGGAGGTTCGAGCAAATCGCTCAAGCTTTGCTGCTGCCGCTGCTGCCTTTGCTTGGCTTGTCTGGCTCTTTGCTGAGTGTGTGACCTGAGCTCCTTTTTGTTGTGGCTGGTGCTGGTTTGCTTTTTCCTCCACTGCCCGTTTCCCATCCATAGTAAAACGTCAGGAAAAAAAAAGGGGGAGGGGGGGGCAGGGTACGGGGAGACTAGGACAAGTTTTTCATCTATTGTCCAATGCTACGGCACCAGTTTGCAGTAATTGAACCTCCAAACCTCGACCTCTCTCTAATGTTTATATTGCAATTAGAACTGTCCCATACTACTGATTTTTATTTAAGATAAATGGCAAATGCGGATCTCACAACACACCAGTAGTTCCACATAGCCAGCTTATCAATAGGTAGTATGATTCAAGCTGCAGCTAATGTTCTATTCTATTACTATTAAGACTGCCCCATGAACCAGCTCCCTGTCAGTCTCTCACACTGAACTGGGGGCTGTTTTTGTGTTTTAGGTACAGCGTCCTTAGCACTGACATTAGCTGTTTCTCTTTCTGGTGTATCAATAATTCAGCATAGCCACTGTTTACTTAGCAAACTCAGTTCAGTTCAAGTTCTCCATTTGAGGGAAAAGTCAATATGGCAGTAAAGGAGAGAAGGAAGGGCTTTCACCTGCATCTGGAATCCACATGCTCATCCCCGGAGTCAAGGTACACAGCGTCACCACTTTCCATCAGCCGTACACCACTGCATACACCGCCACTGCTGCTGCTGAACCCGGTCTCTTCATTGGCCACTGACAGGCAGGGGGGGCCTCTCACGCCGCCCCTATGGTCCCGTCCTCCGAGCCTGCACTGGCGCCAAGTATGTACAGGGACACAGATACCATAGACAATATTCAGCTCAGGTCAGCTGCTCTCACCAACCGCCGGCCGGCCTGCATCTCCCCTGTCAGTATCTTAGCCGGTCAGAGCGGAGGGAGAGGGAGACACACACGTCCTCTCCCACATCCGGTCACGCCCCCTTCCACCGGTTATTTAATGCCAGTGCTCGACTGGCTGACCTTCAAAGGGAATGCAACCTGCCCAAGAACCGTCTCATTTGTGACATGCCCACCAGGTGGAACTCAACGTTGGCAATGGTGCAGCCCCTGCACATGCAGCAGAGGGCCATCAATGAGTACCTGTGTGAGTATGGCACCAGGACAGGGTCAGGGGAGCTTGGCTTTTTTTTCGCCATGCCAGTGGCTACTGATCTAGGATGCATACACTGTCCTGTCACCATTTGAGGAGGCCACGAGGATGGTGAACAGTGACAGTGCATGCATCAGTGATACTGTCCCTCTTGTCTTCCTGTTGGAGAACACGCTTCATGGAATAATGGAAAGGTCACTTGAGGCAGAACAGCAGGAGGAAGAGGTGGACTTCTTTACCTCTCAAGGCCCCCTTTATCCAGATAGTATTCCTGTGGGCCCACCGATCACACAGGAAGAAGAGGAGGAGGATTGTGTCAGCATGGAGGTGGAGGATAACACTCAGCATCAGCAGCAGTCTTCAAGGGATCGTTTTCAATCCCCAGAAACCCATGGAGTTATACATGGCTGGGAGGAGGTGGTTGCGGATCATGTGATCCTTAGTGACCCAGAGGACTCATGATCGAATGCCTCTGCAAACTTACTCTGCATTGCCTCCCTGATCCTGCAAAGCCTGCGAAAGGACCCTAGGATTTGTGGTATCAAGGAGAGGGATCATTATTGGCTGGAAACCCTTCTTGATCCATGTTACAAGGGTAAGGTTGCAGAACTTATCCAGCCTTTGCATAGGGAACAGAGGATAAAACATCTTCGGGAGGCCTTGCAGAAAGGCTTGTATAATGCATTTCCAGAGCCTGGGAGGTTACGATTTCCTGGTGCTGGACAACGTGTTGCTGAGGCTTTGTTCAGTCACAGAAAGAGCGGTGGAGAAGGTGGCCGGTTGACCGATGCCTTCAGACAATTCTTCAGTCCTTAGCGCCAAGGTCTGATCGGTTCCAGCAACCATCGCCAGCGTCTGAATTACATGATGCAGGAATATCTAGGGGCAAGATCAGACTTGGAGACCTTTCCAACAGAACATCCACTGGGTTACTGGGTCTTGAGGATGGACCACTGGCCAGAGCTTGCTCAATATGCAGTTGAGCTACTGGCCTGTCCTGCATCCAGTGTTCTTTCTGAACACACATTTAGTGCTGCTGGAGGCTTTGTAACCGATCAGAGTGCGCCTGTCCACAGACTCTGTTGATCGGCTCACATTCATAAAAATGAATCAGTCTTGGATCAGCAGCTATTAAGCACGGATGCTGATGTAACCGATTGATTTTTCTATGGATGTGGGATCCCTTGAAGAATTCCTATGCTGAGTGACTATCCTATTTTGCTGAGTGACTATCCTATTCCTCCTCAATCTTCATGATGATAGATTCTAAGAATATTTTTGGTTTAGGGCACCACCACCACTGCCTAAGGCCCAATTTTTCTGCCCCTGTTTAACAGGGGCGTGTAATTACAATTTTTGATCTAATATTTCACAGCAGGGCTCGTTCCTGCGCTCAACAAGAGAATCTGTGAGGGGTTACAGTGTTGTGGCACCACCAAAGGCCCATTTTTTCTGTCCTTGTTTAACAGCGGCATGTAATTACAATTCTTGATATAATATTTCAGAGCAGGGCCTGTTCCTGCACCCACCAAGTGTAATGCCCCGTACACACGGTCGGATCTTATTTTGACACTATCATCCTAACCCAGCCATTAAATCCAACCACCCCCATCCAATTCACCCACTCATCCATCCTTTTCACTCTTTTATCTTAATCTTAGTTTCTATTGGGTCACCTTCATCATTTAAGTTCTACCATATCCTATTTATTATTTAAATGTTAAACCAACTTGCTTCCCACCAGAGTTTCCAGATGTTGCCATATTTCTTTAGTCCCCCTTGCTTCACATATGTGGATTTTTCCTTAAGAATTACCACGTTCATGCTATTTATCCATTCGCTGCTGGATGGAAACCTGGACGGATGCCGACTGCCATCTCAGGGCGATCCATTTTCTGGCCTGAAATAGGCATCTCAGAACCGCGATCTGGGTGTTTCCTGGGTCATCCACTCCTTCTACCAATCCCAGGAGACAGTGCTTCGCCTCCAACTCCTGTAGAGGTTCCAAACACCTGGTCGATAGTTCCTATTACCTCCCTCCAGTAGCGAAACAGCTTTGGGCTTTTCCAGAACATATGGATCAGGTCCCCCCCTATATCCCCACACCTGGGGCAACTTGCGTCCAGTCTCTGACCAAACTGAAAAAGTTTACACGGTGTGTAATAGGTTCTACATAATAAAAACAAGTGTGGCAACCTCTTGGACAGAGAGAGTGAAACCATTGGAGCAAGTTCAAGAATTCTGTTCCACTGTATTTCAGATATATTACCCACATCTTGTTCCCACTTCCTCTTGTACCTAGGGGCCTCTATCTCTCCCAATCTCCCCTTGTTTATATGTGGATATATCTTTGCAATAAGGCCTTTCCCTGTATCTGCGTTAATTATCTTTTGGAGCACAGGTATCGTGCTCCATTCCAGGGTCCTTCCTCTAAACTGTTCCTCCAATGCGTGCCTGACCTTTAGATACCTGAAAAACGATTTGTTCGGCAACGCAAATTGCTCTCTCAGTACCTGAAAGGATTCAAAGTGTCATCTTGATATAACTGCGTAACAAATTTTATTCCGCATCTCTCCCATTCCCTCACCACCCCCATCTTCTGCAATTCTCCCAGTTTGCTATTCTCCCATAGGGGGGTATACTCCGTGATTCCTCTATACTTTAGTATTGCCTTCGCTGTATCCCACATTCTCATCATCAACCTCAGGGTAGGGAGTCCCGGGGGGGACACAGATCGTGTGGGGAGTTCTGCAGAAGTATTTTCCTCCCTTCTTGTCTCCCTTCCAGGTTACAGCCCCCCATATTCTGGAGTTGTGACGCTAAGAAGTAACTAAAGGGGTGTGGGAGCGCTACTCCTCCTTCCTGCTTCTGTAATTGCAAAGTGCTTAGGCGTATTCTTCCCGAGGATGGCGGCGGCAGCAGCCGAGGACCAAGGGACTGACGGACGGATCGGCTTCAGCTGCCGACATCGTGGGCTCCCTGGACAGGTAAGTGTCCATATATTAAAAGTCAGCAGCTGCAGTCTTTGTAGCTGCTGGCTTTTAATATTTTTTTTTGGCGGACCTCCACTTTAAGTCCGGAGATTTGACTGAACTTATTGATAATATCCATAGCTTTCCAGAGGGAGTCCTGCGTATCGCAGAGGAACAACAAGAGATCGTCTGCATATAATGCGATTTTCTCTTCCAACTCACCTCTTCTAAATCCCTTTAACTGAGTGGAGGACCTAAGGGCAATGGCCAGGGGTTCAATTGCAATGGCTAAGAGGATGGGTGACAAAGGGCACTCCTGTCTCGTCCCCCTCCCCAAGCGAAATTTTTCAGACTGTTCATTGTTTACCTTTACTCTAGCCTCTGGTGTCCTATAAAGCCTTTTTACCCAGTTGATAAAACCCGGTTCAAGTTGGGCAGCTTCCATGGCTCTCCATAAGTACTGCCACTCAAGGCTGTCAAAGGCCTTGGCGGCATCCAAAGACAAGACCGCTCTCTTTCCTCCCTCGTCCGTTGGGACCTGGAGGTTCAGATATACCCATCTTATATTTGTGCTAGTAGTTTTTCCAGATATAAAACCCGATTGGTCGGGGTGAATGAGTTTCTGATACCAACAAAGCCTAGGGAATGCCCAGGAAAAAATCCAAGCCTACTTACCACCAGCTCACAGACAACCAATTAACCTGTCTAAAAGTATGCGTTAAAAACAGGGGTTTAGTCCGCACACATTTGCAAACACATGTGTAAGCTACAGAGCCTCGTCATGGCACCCTGGTATCTGTGGTCCTAACACTAAAATATGAGTTTCCCCACAGTGAAGGCACATACATTCTGATAGATAAATGAGGGCGGGTGGACCGAAGGAAAAAAAAGTCCTGCAAGCAGCATCGTTGAGGCGTTGCGGGACTGGTGAATACACCACTCCTAAAACACCCCTGCCATTGAAATCAATGGCCACGGCAGCAGCACTTTGCGGGCGCTATTAACCCTTTTCCAAAAAGCGCCCCTACCGCCGACACTCCCCCCTCCGCTCCAGTGTGAAAGTGCTCTAAGACTTGGAGTCAGGGTACCTTTTCTTGGCTAAGAAGGTGCAATATAATAAAACAGAACATTTTTCCTAGACTCCTTTATCTTCTGCAAGCACTCCTGATATGTATCTCACAATCTTTCCTTAACCTGTAAACCTGTAAGTGATCCTGTATTTCCGGGTCTGGGGCGGGCACATGCGCCGCCGGTGACCCGCTCACACTGTGATTGGACACAGCGGGAGCCAATCAGCAGGTCCGGTGGACTCGATGTCCCCCAGGATGTGATGATCTTTTGGGAGAGAAGCAGAACAGCAGTCTGCCTATGGTGATAAATCAGAAGAAGAGGACAAGGGATTATCACGGTGCCAGAGAAAGCAAGGGTACAGAGATATGATAGCAAATGTAAAAATACAAAAATACTTTATTTCACAAAATACAGAATTTGATACATACAAAAAACAGTAAAATCATTAGCTGAGATTCACATATATAAAAAGTACATGACCAAAGTGCAGTAAGGTGGACCGAAGGTGGGCGGCCTTCAAAGCGAGAGCTCAATTTCCTAAATGTTTCGCCAAAGCATTGGCTTCCTCAGGGAATGATAGGAGCTAGTTTGAATATATAAGAATCTATGCGTAGAAATACAAAAAACATACTATAAGCAAACAGAAAAATAAACTTTACACTGGTGCAAATGCTGATATATAAGGGTATATGGCTGGACTGATTCACAAGAGGGAGGCCCATGACAGAGCCCTAGGACCAAGAACATACCTGAAAGCCAGACGCCCAGGGGAGGCCCAACAGAGGTACCCCAGCCGAGGAGAGACAGAGTCGCACCATATCTATGTCTGAAGGCTTTTTTTAAAAGAGAATGACTCTACTCGATCTATGAGTCTATATAGTTCCTGTGAAGCTTGAAAAGAATCATTTTCAAGGGTACAGTTTCTTTTGAGTCTGAGGTACTGGCTGAAGGGGATACTTTTAAGGAGGGGCTTAGGATGGGCACTACTGGCATGCAAAATAGTATTTCCCGAAGAGGGTTTGCGATATAACGCAGTGTGTATCTGACCATTGGAATGCAGATTAATCTGAAGGTCCAAAAAATGGATCTGAGATTGGCTGTACTCCATGGTGAATTTGAGATTGTAAGAGTTCTGGGTTAAATGATCCATGAAGAGCATCAATTCTTCTTTGGTACCTGACCAGAGAAGTAGTATATCATCGATATACCTGTACCAAGCTGTTACCTTTGACAGGAGAGACGTAGAGTGGGCCGTGTCGAACAGTTCTCTCTCCCACCCCCCCAGATACAGGTTGGCGTATGAGGGGGCACATTTGGTCCCCATAGCCACACCCAGCACCTGGAGGTAGTGGGAGGAGCCAAAAATGAAATAATTGCGCATCAATATGAACTTAAGGAGTTCTAGAACAAAATCTCCATATGCATCGTATTTGGAACCTCTCTCTCTGAGTTGTCTTTCAATAACCGAGATGTCTCTATTGTGTGGGATAATATTGTACAGGCTTTCGACATCTAGGGCAACCAGCCAAATATTATTTAATATTTAATCCGGCCCGTCCTCGTATCCAGCTGGACATGACCTGCACAAGCCTGTACACACTGACCAGGTAACTTTTTATTGCTTCTCACCTTCCTGTACCCCTAAACAACTCCTCTGTATATTCCTAACTTAGCTTCCATTTACCCTCTCCCCGGATCTTCTGCCATAGACTAGCTCTCATCCATCTCTTCTCATATAGAATACGAGCAGCGATCCTGCACAGCCATATGCCTTATAAATACTTTACAGGGTAAGCCCCTTTTCAGTACTCCTTCTTACCCCCCTAAAAAAACGCTGTTTTTTCTTCAGGTTTTATAGTTCACCTCTTACCTTCCCCTACTTTGTTGATTTTTTTGTTGATTAGTATTCATTACCCTGCCAGTCAGCTAAGCTTGTCTCCCAATTCCACTCCAGGCGATTTGGTCTCATCATATAACCTGTTTTTAAAGTGTAAGTTCTTTTTGAGGCCTTGTGGTCCTATTTATTCTTTGTATGGTCACTGACCCCACGTATATCCCGGATAATATTGTGTGTGTCACACACATCTCTAGCTCGCATAGTCTTTGCACTCTCCTAACCTATTATATATTTGATTGCCAGGTCTTATATATGCCCCCTGCAGACATAGATACAGTGCGACTCTGTCTCTCCTCGGCTGGGGTACCTCTGTTGGGCCTCCCCTGGGCGTCTGGCTTTCAGGTATGTTCTTGGTCCTAGGGCTCTGTCATGGGCCTCCTTCTTGTGAATCAGTCCAGCCATATACCCTTATATATATCAGCATTTGCACCAGTGTAAAGTTTATTTTTCTGTTTGCTTATAGTATGTTTTTTGTATTTCTACGCATAGATTCTTATATATTCAAACTAGCTCCTATCATTCCCTGAGGAAGCCAATGCTTTGGCGAAACATTTAGGAAATTGAGCTCTCGCTTTGAAGGCCGCCCACCTTCGGTCCACCTAACTGCACTTTGGTCATGTACTTTTTATATATGTGAATCTCAGCTAATGATTTTACTGTTTTTTGTATGTATCAAATTCTGTATTTTGTGAAATAAAGTATTTTTGTATTTTTACATTTGCTATCATATCTCTGTACCCTTGCTTTCTCTGGCACCGTGATAATCCCTTGTCCTCTTCTTCTGATTTATCAACAATATATTTTGGGATGAGGTGCTGTATCTAAATTAACCTGTCTAGCCACACTTCCATTTTCCAGCGGTCTGCCTATGTAAACAAGGCAGATTGCCATTCTGTGAGAAGGAAAGGTAGTGATCCTGTGTTTCTGCAAAAAAACAGATTGCTGCCTTTGCATAGTATAAGCACCTCCACCACAGTTAGTAAACACTCCCCAGGCACACATTTAACCCTGTGATCCCCCTGATGTTAACCCCTTCCCTGCCAGTGTTATTAGTACAGTGACAGTGCATATCACTGTATTAGTGTCACTGGTCTCCAAAAAAAAGTGTCAAAAGTGTCACTTAGTGTCCAATTCGGCCACCGCAATGTTGCAGTCCCACTATAAGTCACAGATCGCCGCAATTACTAGTAAAAAAATAATAAAAATTCCATAAATATATCCCATAGTTTGAGGAAGCTATTACTTTTGCGCAAACCAATCAATATATGCTTATTTATGAAGAAATTTGATTTTTTAAATTTTTTTTATTGAATATGTATTAAAGCAGTAAGTAAAAAATATATATTTTTTTCAAAATTGTTGGTCTTTTTTTGTTTATAGCACAAAAAAAATGTGATCAAATACCGCCAAAAGAAAGCTCTATTTGTGGGAAAAAAGGACATACATTTTATTTGGGTACAGTACCGCACGACCGCGCAATTGTGAGTTAAAATAACGCAGTGCCGTATTGCAAAAAATGTCCAGGTCACGAAGGGGGTAAATCTACCGGAGCTGAAGTGGTTAAGGCAACTCAAACAGTCCAAAATAAATTTGTCTAGGCTACCAAGCTGGTGAAGGTAAAACATAAAATACTTTCTAGACCCAAGTAAAGGGCCCTACACTTCATCAAGCAATCGTGATGGCCTTTCTATGTTTTATGGACCCTGAGCTGGACCTTTCTAGGACACTGCATATTCTCCCCTTGGCCTTCACCTTGGATCAATCTCTGACCCCCTTAACATGAATGCATGTGATCCAAACCTGCCAACCCCACTCTCTCCTGTTGCTATAAACTTCTTCTTCATTAAGATACTGACCTTCCACAATCTTATAGCTGGTGGGAACAAAACCTTCAGGCTGACTTCACTCTGGAAGAAAGACCAAACTCCTTACCTTTTTAGATGATTTAAAGCATAAGGTACCAAGAATATAAGCTCAATACAATAATACACATCTTTTGGTCTTGTCCCAAACTTATTCATCTTTGGGACCAAGCACACCTTACTACTTGGAAAGAACTAATCTTCTTCTTGTTCCATCATGACTGCATCTATCCTTCTTAAATCTTACAAAAATCCAAGAACATGAGGTATTGGACACAGATCTTACTCCTGTCAACTCAAGGATTGTAGTAGAGCTTGTTGACTTGCCTTTGGCCACTCAAACACACACAAACCGAGGGTCACCCCACAAAGTCGGGGCCAGCTGAATCTAAACGATCATCTGAAGAGTACATAATTCTTTATTGAAATATGCAAATCTAAAGTCCATAGATTAGGAGGTATAGGGTAGCTTAACAAAAAAAGTTCAGTGTCCAAAAAAAAACCCAACAAGAAAGGTGTGTGCTCTGAATACCAGGAAAAATCCAAACATGCAGATTTATACCTCCACAAATCACCCTTAGTGCTCCACCACAAGCCCTTTTAGTGGAGATGACGCACCAGACATTTTGGTCAGCAATACAGCTTGGCTCGCAGATAATCCACTTGTTTAAGTAATGAGATCTCGGCCTCAGAGCGTCTCCTTACTAGCTCACGTGTGACCAGACAATCACCAAGTTTATAGTCGTAGCGGATTGTGTCAGACATTGACATCGATGCATGATTCTTAGCATGATTCTTAGCAATGTGATCACAGAAAGAACAACAGGCCCCAATATGTTTCAGGGGCCAAAAGACCCTCTTTCATTTTAAAAAATCCATAATATAATAAACTTTACATATGAACAGCTTTCAGTCACGGTACCCTTTAAAAGTATGCAAAATCTTGAGACATCCCAGTATAAAATGTAAAACCTTAATATTACTTATCAATGGGAAACCTGAGCCAGGAACGATGCATACAAATGCCTTGATAAAATCAACTTCACATCAGAAGCCCCTCTTCACACCAGAGTTTCCCTCACATCATTGGTCCACCATCACATCAGAGCCCACTTTTACATCCGAGTTCCTTCTTTACATAAAAGGCTCCCAATCATGTCAAAACTCCCCCATCATATCAGACTCCCCTCTATACATGATATACAGTACCCCCATCACAGGCCAGACTGCTGGTTGGAAACTAAACAGTAGGGAGTGGTGTGTGAACAGGTTTTGCTTTTGACTGCTGGTGATTGCTGTGTTGCATTTTTAGTTTTTTAGGGGGCTTTTCTTTGCAGCTTTTTAACACCTTTTTCTGTCACTTTTTAAAACAGCCTTTTTTTTCCTTTCCTTACTTCAGCCTACTAATTAAGGGGAGTGTTTAATTGGTCACAGGTACTTGAGGCCTATATAACTTTCTGTAGAATTTTTTTTAGACATTTTGAGCATGCTCATCTTGGAGTTGCTGGAACTTAGACCAAGTGGAACTGGACTAAGTGGTTAAAAAAAAACAGAGTTGAAAACAGGAGGTTGTAACAGGGGTCAAATTACCTGTGTAGTGTGAGTACATGAGTGCTGGGAGTGCATGTGGGCTGTATTGAGTATTAGTGTCAGGTAGTACCTGTGTATTGTGAATACCTGAGTGTTGTCTGAGTAGTGTGTGTGAATCGTTAGTAATTTTTTATACTTGAGTATTGTGTGTGCTCATGGTCTGCGAGTGCACATGGGTCTGCAAGTGCACGTGGGTCTGCGATTGCGCATTGGTCTGTGAGTGCACATGGGCCTGCAAATGTACGTGGGTCTGCGAGTGCACATTGGCTGTGAGTGCATAATTGCCACTTGCCAACAGTCCCAATTTTCCCAGAACAATCCCTTATTTTGGGACCCTTGTCCTGATTGGAGGCCGTCCCAATTCAGGATTTTGCCTTTTGTCTATGGAAAAATGGGATTAATTGGCTTTGCAGCAGTTCTGGCTCTTGGCTCCAACAAAATGGCCACCGGCTGCCGACGCAGCCACGAGAGCTCTCCCCTTCTGTTCAGCTACATCTCCTCTTGTTCCTCAAGTTCGGTGGAGGGGGAAGGGGCCAATCCGTGCAGCCAATGAATCGGTTTCTCTCTTCACAATTCTCCAGCCGGGGTGAGCTGCACAGATCGGCCCCTCCCCTCTCCCCTGAACACGAGGAACGAGAGGAGATGTAGCTAGACTGCAGCCAACACTCCACTGGGTGCACTGACTTAAGAGGCACTCCACTGGGGGCACTGATTTAAAAGGCACTCTGCTGGGGGCACCTGATGTAAGAGGCACTCCGCTGGGGACACTGACTGCTGGGGACACCTGATGTAAGAGGCACTTCGCTGGGGACACCTGATGTAAGGACAGACTCTGCTGGGGGCACCTGATGCAAGGACGGAGTCTGCTGGGGGCACCTGATGGCATCTGGTGGCAGGTGACATGGCAGGTGACACGCTCAGGGGTCCCACTGATTCTGGATTATGGTGAGTTTAATTATTTCATTCTATATCACAAAGTAATAATGCACTTCAATCATCCTGACAACAAAACAGCCATGGTGCTGGGATGATTGAAGTGCTAACACCAGGTGTTTGGAGTATCTTTATCTGCTGATTTGTTAATCTCTGGAATACACATTTCTATTGTGGTGTAGGATCTGGGCCTGCTGTCTCTCCATCCCTCTTTCCTTCCTTCTCTCTCCTTCCCTCCTTTCTTTCTTTCTTTCCTTCTTTCTTCCTCCCTCCCTTCCTCTTTTCCCCTTTCTTTCTCCATCGCTCATTCATCTCAGACTCTAACCACACTCCCATTTGAACCACACCCATATAATCCACACCAATCTGTGACAAAGATCTGAAGCGCTGAACTTTATGTTGTCTATCGGGCGCTCGGGTTCGGCACATCACGAATCTGGTGGACAGCTTACTGGGAGGAGCTGGGGAAGACCCGGCTGTCATGGTGCATGTTGGCACCAATGACAAAGTCAGAGGCAAATACAGTGTCCTAAAGAATGATTTTAGGGACTTGGGAGCTAAATTGAGGAAAAGGACCTCCAAGGTAGTATTCTCAGGAATACTACCGGTACATCGAGCCACACCAGAAAGGCAGAGGGAGATTAGGGAAGTAAACAAGTGGCTGAGGAGCTGGTGTAGTAAGGAGGGGTTTGGGTTCCTGGAGGACTGGGCCGACTTCTCAGTCGATCACCAGTACTATAGAAGGGATGGACTGTACCTAAATGAGGAGGGTGCAGATCAGCTGGGAGTTAAGATGGCCAAAAAGTTAGAGGGGTTTTTAAACTAGACGACGGGGGGAGGGCCAAAAGGTAGAGATAGTCAGCACAGAACATATTCCAGAGGGTAGTATTGGGGGCATTAGTGGTAGGTTGAATAAACCCAAGGTAAGTATAGTAACAAGTCCTAGTTGCAATCTCCGAACACCCAATAAAAGGACAGTATTTGACCGGTCTAAACTACGTGGCATGTTCACCAATGCCAGGAACCTGGCGGACAAGATGGGTGAACTAGAATTACTGTTCTACGAGGAGGATTTGGAGTTTGTGGGAATTTCAGAGACCTGGTTCAACAGCTCTCATGATTGACTGGCAACCATTCAAGGGTATACCCTTTATCGCAGGGATAGAGAGGGTAAAAAGTGGGAGGGGTATGCCTATATATCAAGAATAATGCACAAGTGAATGTGAGAGATGACATCACTAAGGGAGCTAGGGAGGAGGTGGAATCCTTATGGGTAGTGCTCCAAAGGGATGAAGCTAGTTACATAGTTAGTACGGTTGAATAAAGACACCAGTCCATCCAGTTCAACCTGCGTGAGTACACCCTCACATCAGTCCCTACCCTCAAGAAACCCACAGCTAAGGGGAAAATAATACTAGGAGTATGCTATAGGCCCCCTAACCTAAGGGAGGAGGGGGAGATGGATCTCCTATCACAATTTGGATTAGTAGTACTCGGAATGGTCAAGGGTGGGTAGTGGGGTCCCCCGGTGTTTTGTGCTGGGACCAATCCTATTTAATTTGTTCATAAATGACCTGGAGGATGGGGTAAACAGTTCAATCTCTTAATTTGCAGACGATACTAAGCTAAGCAGGGCAATAACTTCTCTGCAGGATGTGGAAACAGGTCAAAAAAGATGTGCAAAAAGATCTGAACAAATTAATGGGGTGGGCAACTACATGGCAAATGAGGTTTAATGTAGAAAAAATTAAAATAATACATTTGGGTGGCAAAAATATGAATGCAATCTATGCACTGGGGGGAGAACCTCTGGGGGAATCTAGGATGGAAAAGTACCTGGGGGTTCTAGTAGATGATAGGCTTAGCAATGGCATGCAATGTCAAGCTGCTGCTAACAAAGCAAACAGAATATTGGCATGCATTAAAAAGGGGATCAACTTCAGAGATTAAATGATAATTCTCACGCTCTACAAGTCTCTGGTCTGGCCGCACTTAGAGTATGCTGTCCAGTTCTGGGCACTAGTCCTCAGGAAGGATGTATTGGAAATGGATTGAGTACAAAGGAAGGGCAACAAAGCTAATAAAGGGTCTGGAAGATGTTAAATATGAGGAAAGGTTGCGGGCACTGAACTTATTCTCTCTGGAGAAGAGACGCTTGGGAGGGGATATGATTTCAATTTACAAATACCATACTGGTGACCCCACAATAGGGATAAAAACAAGACGAAGGGAGTTTAACAAGACACGTGGCCACTCATTAAAGTTAGAAGAAAATAAGTTTAACCCTAAACTACGCAGAGGGTTCTTTTCTGTAAGAGCAGCAAGGATGTGGATTTCCCTTCCACAGGCGGTGGTATCAGCGGGGAGCATCGATAGTTTCAAAAAACTATTAGATAAGCACCTGAACGACCATAACATACAGGGATATACAATGTAATACTGACATATAATCACACACATAGGTTGGATTTGATGGACTTTTTTCAACCCCACCTACTATGTAACTATGTAACATCACATTCACTGTCATGGTCTGGAGTCAGGCTCAGAGGCCAATAGCTATAGCAGTGGAGCAGCACCCACTCACAAGCGGGACAAGTATACATGCAGGTCCTGTTGGATGACACAGGTTTATATGAGGCGCGGTGCTTAGGTACTAACCTGTATTCACCAGAGCTCCTGATGGTGGAGATAGGCCTGTTATAGATTGGGGGGAACGCCATTTTTTTAAACATTTTTCTATTGTTGGAAATGGTATTGCATGGCCGGCAATTTAACCACTTCCTGAACAGGCCATTTTTTGCAATACGGCACTGCATCGCTTTAACTGACAATTGCGTGGTTGTACCCAAACAAAATTGATGTCCTTTTTTCCCACAAATAGAACTTTCTTTTGGTGGTATTTGATCACCTCTGCGGTTTTTATTTTTTGCACTATAAACAAAAAAAGAGCGTCAATTTTTTAAAAAAAAAACAATATTTTTTACTTTCTGCTATAATACATAGCCAAAACAAAATAAATATATAAGAAAACAAATGTATTCATCAGTTTAGGCCAATATGTATTCTGCCACATATTTTTGGTAAAAAAAATCACAATAAGCGTATATTAAATGGTTTGTGCAAAAGTTATAGCATCTACAAAATAGGGGAAAGATTTAGGGACTTTTAATTTTTTTTTATTGCTTTTACTAGTAATGGCAACGATCTGCGATTTTTAGCGGGACTGCGCGACATTGTGGCAGACAAATCTGGCCCTAAGTGACACTTTTTGGGGACCAGTGACATCAATACAGTGATCAGTGCTATAAAAATGCAATGATCACTGTATAAATGGCACTGGCCAGGAAGGGGTTAACACTAGGGGGCAATCAAGAAGTTAACTGTGTTCCCTGGGAGGTGTTTTTAGCTCTGATCACTGTATAAATGTCAATGGTCCCAAAAAAGTGTCAAAAGTGTCCGATCTGTCCACCACAATGTCACAGTCACGATAAAAATCACTGATCACCGCTATTACTAGTAAAAAAAAATAATAATAAAAATAAAATTGCCATAAATCTATCCCCTATTTTGTAGACGCAATAACTTTTGTGCAAACCAATCAATATACGCTTATTGCGTTTTTTTTTTTACCAAAAATATGTAGAAGAATACATATCGGCCTAAACTGATGAAGAATTTTTTTTCATTTTGGGATACTTATTACAGCAAAAAGTGCAAAATTATCGCTCTTGTCGCTCTCGCAAAAAATAAAAACTGCAGAGGTGATCAAATACCATCAAAAGAAAGCTCTATTAGTGGGGAAAAAAAGGACATAAATTTTGTTTGGGTACAACGTCGCACTACCGCACAATTATCAGTTAAAGCGACGCAGTGACGTATCGCAAACAATGGCCTGGTCGGGAAGGGGGTAAATACTTCCGGGGCTGAAGTGGTTAATGTTAACATGGTGCAGATAGACTGGCAGCCAAAATCATAGCGATGAATGATGTTGTGTGTCCTGGCCCTAGAGTGTCACTGGTCATTATGGTGCTGGTTGCCAGCCCGCCCAAGTCATGGGAACTCATGATGCTAATCCAGGGCAAACTGAGTCCTGTGCTTGTAGCACTCAGAAGGAGCCCAGACTGCAAACCAGTTGAAAAACACTGCTTTAGTTTATAAAAAGAACAAGGAAAGTACACCTTAAAGGTGCTGAAAAACTTAGATTGAATTAGTGTTTGTCCAGAGGACATATACCTATATACGTAGATAATAAAGTCAACCCTAACTGTGTATTCAGATGTACAGTGTATAAAGATTCATAAAACAGAAATGTTTCTTTATCATACATCATAGGACACAGAACCTCAAGTAATTACTTGGTGGGTTATGGGCCTACCTTCAGGTGTTGACACTGGTATAACCAATACAGGAAGTTGACTCCCCTATATAACCCCTCCTCCTTCCAGGAGTCCTCCGTTTTTTCGCCAGTGTCTAAGGTGTTGGTCACCAGTGAAGATGTGCTCTGAGGAGCTCCAGGGAGGGATCCATGCTGGATTTAAAAAAACCTCCACAACCGGATCCATCCTCGCCACTGAAGCCATAGGATGGTATCTGGGCCTCGCATTGAAGAACGAGGTTTTGCCTGTAAGCTTCTCTTTGAGAGCTGCACCCTAGGAACCAGGACTCTTTTTGGTTTTTCATATTACCTAAAGTTGTTCCTGAGGGGTGCTATACAGGTCCATAGGAGCGGAACCCCTTTAAAAAGGGCCCCAGTCTTTGAAGGTTTAACTACGCTGCCCGCCGTGATGGGTGAAGGTTGGATCTGTCTGTTAAATCAGCAGTATCCTGCAGCAAGGATAAGGTAAGGGGAGAAGCCTAGGAACTGTAAAAAGTCCACCTATGCCTTTTTCTCCAAAAAATACATATAATATATATAAAATGTATAACTGTATGCCTTAAAATGTCTCCTCTAGAGGGAGTGTATTACACTTGCCTAATAAGATGCCTTTTTCAGCAGCTCTGTGTCTGGCTATAGCAGCGGGTTTGGTCCCTGCAGCCAGAGGGGAGTTCTTAATTGAACAGATGGTGTTCCTCTTCTGAGGGATCTAAAGGGGTTACAGCAGTAGTTTATGAACATACAAAACCAGCCATTTGCATTTTTTTGTATAAAGTGAAGTTTTCCTTTAAAACTAGGAGCTTAACAAACACTGCTGATAAAAATTCCCCTCCCCCTCCCCTCTCCTCCTGGAGAGGTGCCGTAACAGCTGACACTTATGTGTAATCAGAAGCAGACGCTCTCAGTTCAGATGCTGAAGACAGAAGTCTGTCACACTAAGAGACACAGGAGCGCTGGGCATGTAAAGGTGTGTAAACAGGCATTTCCAGCACAGGAAATATTATGGTACTCAGTATCAAAGGTTGATCCTTATGGTGACATTGTTTTCTTTTGCTAAAACTATTGGTCAGCAAATACCATAATTTGTTAAAGTGCCTCTGCTCTTGTGCTTAGCACATTTGATTTCCAGTGTACCACAAAGGTACCAAGGATTCCACCCCCAGGCACTGGAAACTCCAGTCATGCCTCCACACTGTCATCCTCTCCGGAGATACCTGACATGGCAAGCCAGGGTGAGTCATTGGAAGCAATTGGTGGTACAACTGCTTCTCACACTTCAGCCCCTGTGTATGTGACTGAAGATGCATTCTCCTCTGCCCTGTTGGGCTTAGAAGGAAGATTAGAGGCTTTAATCGCATTCTCCATCCAAGAGGATAGGAAGCATGCTAGATCCCCCTCCCCCACCTCAAACCCCTTTTTCCAAGGGAACAGTGGGCACAGGATGAGATGTTATCCTCAGGTGATCACGGGGAAAACAAGCCAAATTTTCCTCTGTGGAGGAAACAACAGTTGATGAACCGTATGCAACCTCACAATCTGACAGATTGATGGTACAAACTCTTACAGAGATGGTTCATTCCACTCTTTATACTAATCCTAACAGATTAAGCTGAAAGTCTGGGTCCCTTCTTTTTTTTTTTTTTTTAAACAACCTTTTTACAGCGCTTATTTATGCTGAATGGGATCATCTGGATAAGCATTTTTTCCCTCCAAAGAGTTTCTCAGTTCTCTATCATGGAGGAAAAATTCACAAAGGTTGGAAAGTACCAGCAGTAGACGCTGCGATTTCCAGCATCAAGATGCATAATTTCTTAAGCATCCAACAGATAAGGAGTTGGAATTTTTTTGTTAAAATCCTCCTACCAATGGCGCTATGTTTCGCCATAGATGCCATAAAAGACCCTATCCACCAGGCGTCTCGCCTTGCGCTTGTGCTAAAACACATGCTTAGGACCCTGTGGTTAAAAGGGTTGGTCAGCCGAAGCATCTTGCAAAAAAGGGTGTCTGACTAGTTTCCCTTTTCATTGGGGAAGGTTTGGAGAAATAAATCCAAATGATTTCTAGCAGTAAAGCTCTTTTGTCCAGTAGAAGGTTTAAATGTCCTATTATTTAAAGTGAAGCCACAACAGCTCACAGGTTAAGTACTCTGATGACCAGTGCAGCCATGGGAGACTTCCTGACAGACATGGGTTCAGATCCACATGTTGGCGTTCACTAGTGAAGGAACCACTCCTCACAGGTTAACTACTCTGACGGCCAGCGTAGCCATGGGAGGCTTCCTGAAAGACGTGGGACCTCGTCCTCACGTTGGCTCCTTGTGACCTTGGACAAGTCACTTAAACAGATTCCTTCCCCTGCGCAGGGGCAGCTGCCTCTAGGCAGCGGTCACGGCCTCCACTGTCAGATTCTAGGGCATGAATTCCAATACTGTTCAGATCTGTGCGAATTCAAGGTAGTCCCTGCACTACTTTGGTACCACTTTGATGCGACTTGAGGTCCATAAACCTCTAGAATACACAGGCATTGTTTCCTGTCACATCAAAATCATGCCCCGACATATTCTCAGTGGCAAAGGATCACGGTAAAATGATGCAACTTTGGGCTTGCAATAGTGGAAACTGAACCTAGATAATTAGATAATCATCTGAATGACCGCAACATACAGGGATATGTAAGGTAATACTGACACATAAACATAAAAAGGTTGGTTTTGATGGACGTGTGTATTTTTTCAACCTCACCTACTATGTAACTATGTAACTATGTAACCTAAGAGGAGAAAATATTCAGCCCCTGTATACATGATTGAAGATGCGTTTTTTCCTCCGCCCTGCAGGGCCTAGAAGGAAAATTAGCGACTTTAATAGCATCCGCTATCCAAGGATGGGAAGCGTGTTAGATTCCCCCCCCACCTGAGATCCCTTATCAAGGGAACAGTGGGTAGAGGATGAAGGATTACCCTCAGGTAATTGGGAAGAAAGGCAAACTGAGTACTCCTCTGCAGAGGAGACAACTAGAGTTGAACTTTTTTTCAGCCTCGCAATCTGAGAAATTGCTGGTACAAACCTCTTACAGAGATGATTTGTGCCTCTTTCAAGCTACCTCTAGTAGAGTCAGCTGATAGTTCTGTTTCTTCTTAGGTTCCTTGAAACCTTCACTGCCTTTTTCATGCGTTTCCTGTACATGTACAGAGCCACGCAGAAATTCAACAGATCCATTCTAGATCTAAAAGAATCTAAATCAGTTCCTGAAGATCCGCTCCTTTCTATGGAGTCGATCAAGTTAGTAGTTTCTATCCTGCAAGGAGGAAAACTTCTAGCGCCTATCAGCAACAGGGACGCATATCTGCATGTTCATATATTTCCCGCTCACCAAAGGTTTCTGCTGTTCGAAGTAGAACAGCAGCATTTCAGTTTATAGCCTTGCTCTTCGGGCTAGCTACAGCACCTCGAGTGTTCACAAAGGTGCTAGCGCCACCTGTAGCCAGGTCAAGGGCACAGGGCTTAAACAGTTTTGGCATACCTAGACGATCTATTGCTAATAGACCAATCGCTGTTCGGAGTAAGGTGTACGCATTACAATCAGTTATCTGGAAAGGTCTGGGTTGCATTCTCAACCTAGTAAAGTTTCCATTAAAATTGCTAAAAAAGGGCTACAGTATTTGGGTCTGATCATAGATACAGCCCAGAAAAAGGGTCTTCTTGCCCAGAGAAAAAAAAAAACACCACTCTATAAAAGAGTTGGCGCGGATGGTCAGGTCAAAAGGAGGTCCCTCCATTCACCTTTGCATGAGGTTGTTAGAAAGGATGGTGGCTTCATTCGAAGCAGTTCCCTTTGCCCAGTTCCATTGGAGACTGTTGCAAAACAGTATTCTATTTTCTTGGAACAAAACAATCCAAGCTTTGGACTTGCCAATGCGGCTGTCCCCAAAGGTGTCCCAAAGCCTCAATTGGTGGTTACTAAAGACTGTCCTAAAGGGTAAATCCTTCAGACCACTTATCTGGAAAGTGGTAATGACAGAGAAGACAACTGTCCAAGGACAGTGTTCAAGAACCAAAAGAGCCTTGCCCATCTAAATCCTAGAGATTCGGGCAGTGCGTCTGGCTCTAAAAGCCTGGACTTCCAGGTTAAGGGATTGTCCCGACGGGATCCAATCCGTCAATGCCATGGCTGTGGCCTACATCAATTACCAAAAGGGGCACCAAGAATCTCTCAGTGCAGAGAGAAGTGAACCATATTCTAACTTGGGCAGAAAGAAATATTCCGTGCCCATCGGCAGTCTTCATTCCAGGAATAGAGAATTGGCACGCGCACTACATGTGCCACCAGGAGATTCCCAGGGGAATGGTCTATTCACCCCGACATGTTTCGGGCTGTTTGTCAAGGATGGGGGACTCCAGATGTAGATCTTCTAGCATCCAGTGCAACATAAAGTTAGTCAACTTTGTGTCCACAACAAAGGATCCATTTGCATGCTGAACAGATGTGTTGATGATACTGTGGGATCAGCTTTTACTGATCTATGCATTTCCCCCTATTCAGTTGCTGCCTTGACTTCTTTGCAGGATCAAGCTGGAAAGAAAACCGGTAATTCTGGCAGCACCAGCATGGCCCAGAAGGTCATGGTATGCAGAGGTCGTAAAGATGGCAGTGGAGGATCTGTGGTCCCTTCCACTAAGGCCAGACCTGCTCTCACAGGGGCCGATATTCCATCCTATTTTACGAATGCTAAATTTAACGGCCTGGCTATTGAGACCCACATTCTGAAAAGACGTGGGCTTTCCAGGGCAGTTATTTCTACTTTAATGCTAGGAAGCCAGCTTCTAGAGCTATATAGAGTCTGGAAAGCTTATGTTTCCTGGTGTGAATCCAAGGGTTGGCACCCTCGGAGATGTATTATAGGCAGAATTCTTGCCTTTCTACAAGTAGGCGTAGAGATGAAGTTGGCCCTGAGTACTATTAAGGGCCAAGTCTCAGCCTTATCAATTTTATTTCAAAGACCACTTGCTACGCATTCTTTAGTCTGGGGTTTCATGCGAGGAGTGATGCGGATTAATCCGCCAGTTAAATCACCCTTAAGCCCTTGGGACTTGAATTTAGTTTTGTCAGTGTTACAAAAACCGCCATTCGAACCATTACAGCATGTTCCCTTAGTCCTTCTGACTAGGAAGCTGATATTTTTGGTTGCTATATCCTCAGCAAGGAGGGTTTCAGAATTGGCTGCTCTTTCCTGTAAAGAGCCATATTTGGTTATTCATGAGGACAGAGTGGAGTTGGGCCCTCGTCCAGGTTTTTTACCAAAAGTGGTCTCAGGTTTCCACCTGAACCAAGATATTGTCCTGCCATTTTTTTCCAAAACCATGTTGGTTATTCATGAGGACAGAGTGGTGTTACGCCTTCGTCCAGGCTTTTTGCCAAAAGTGGTTTCAGGCTTTCATCTGAATGAAGATATTGTCCTGACATTGTTTTTTCCAAAACCATGTTCCAAAGAAGAAAAGTCACTACATTGTCTTGATGTGGTGAGAGCAGTGAAGATCTGTTTAAAGAAAACTGCTCAGATTCGTAAGACTGATGTTTTATTTATTCTGCCAGAGGGTCATAAAAAAGGACAGGCAGCGTCAAAATCCACTGTGGCTAAGTGGATTTGGAAGGTTATAATTCAAACTTATGATTTAAAGGGAAGGATTCCCCTTTTTCAAGTTAAGGCGCACTCTGCCAGAGCGGTTGGTGCTTCTTGGGCAGTGCGTCACCAGGCCTCCATGTCTCAGATCTGCAAGGCCGTGACTTGGTCTTCAGTGCATACATTTATAAAATTTTATCAAGTAGATGTAAGATGGAATGAGGATATCGCCTTCGGGCGCAGTGTTCTGCAGGCAGCAGTATAATTCCTCAAGGTCTGGGGGTGCCCTACGGGTTGTGTCTCCCTCCCCTCAAGTAGCATTGCTATGGGACATCCCACCAAGTAATTACTTGAGGCTCTGTGTCCTATGATGTATGATAAAGAAAATAGGATTTTTAAAACAGTTTACCTGTAAAATCCTTTTCTTGGAGTACATCATATGACACAGAGCTCCCGCCCCTCTGTTTTATGGGGTGAGAGTATATTGCTTATATTGCTTGGCTACAAAAACTAAGGACTCCTGGAAGGAGGAGGGGTTATATAGGGGAATCAACTTCCTGTATTGGTTATACCAGTGTCAACACCTGAAGGTAGGCCCATAACCCACCAAGTAATTACTTGAGGCTCTGTGTCCTATGATGTACTCCAAGAAAAGGATTTTACAGGTAAGCTGTTTTAAAAATTCTATTTTTAACATAAAATATCAGTGCTGTATTTTTACAGAGTAATACAAATGTCTTTGATGGTATTCGATTTCTGTCACTTGATTAACACACTTAGGTAGTTCTGTTAAAATTGGGGTTTATTTACTATAGCACAGGGGAAACAAATGGTCACAAGTGACTAAAATCTATAGAAAATGACGAAATCTAGTCAGAAAAGGAGTTTACTATAGCACAGGGGGAATACATAGTCATGAAATCAAATTCACTATAGGTTACATAAATCAGTGACCGACTAAATCAGTAGTCGTGGTAGAAGCACAGGAATTGCTCATGCAAATAATGTTTAGAGTTTAAAGTGATTTGTAAGGGTTCGTTTTTATTTTTTTATATAACAAACATATCCTACTTACCTCCACTGTGCAGCTCCTTTTGCACAGAGTGGCCCCGATCCTCATCTTCTGGGGTCCCCCAATGGCTCTCGCGGCTCCTCCCCACATCAGCTAACCCCCTAGGAGAAGTGCTCTCCCGAGGGGGTTACCTTGCGGGTGCGCTCCCGAGTCCAGCATTCGGCGTCCATAGATGCCGAATGCATGACTTGGCCCAGGGGTGGACTGACAACTCATGGGGCCCCCGGGCAATAGGAGAAGATTATGTAGCCCCCGGGCAATAGGAGATTATGGGGCCCCCAGGCAATAGATTATGGGGCCACACAGTATAAACACACACACACAATATACAAACACAGTATACACACACAGAATAAACACACACACACACTGAAAAGGTACTGGAGAGGCGGGGCAGCTATAATCTTGGGATTTTTTAAAAAACACAGATTTTTACATGCTGTCCCTGGTTTTATTGAGGCTGGCTACCCTGATGGGGCCCCTTAGTGGCATGGGGGCCCTCGGGCAGTGCCCGAGTGCTTGAATGGTCAGTCCGCCCCTGACTTGGCCCCGTCCCCGGCGTCCGCGTCAGTGGATTTGATTGACAGCAATGGGAGCCAATGGCTGCACTGCTTTAAATCTAGCCAATCAAGAGCCAAGAATCCCTGGCAGTGAGACAGTGCGTCCCAGCCGGGTCAAGTTCCAGGGCTCATGCAATTAAAACGGGGGGCTGGTCACTGCCAGGTGTTTTTTCACTTTAATGCATAGGATGCATTAAGGTGGAAAAACACGAGGGTTTACAACCCCTTTAAACATAATCATAGTTTAAATGGTTCCTCACAGTGTTGCCAACCGCCCGTAGATTTACGGGCAGCCTATAAATTTACTCCCATTTTCGGGGCGCCCGTAAATGTCCGTTACGGGCAGCGGTGCTCGGAAAAAAGATGGCTGCGAGCCGACCATGTAACTGCACATGCGCCATTCCGTAGCCGGCCAGGCTCGGGAAAGCTCGTACTCGTTCGGCCAGGCGTCGCATGCGCTGTAACTTAATGGCGCCGTTTGGTGCCATTTTTTAATAGATTCCAGGGTACACTTGTTCCTGGCTAAGACATGGCAGCCGCATTTTGTGCACTCGCCGTAGGCGGAGGAGTCGAGGGGGGGTAAGTGAGGAGGAGAGTGTGACACTGGGGCAGAGGATGACATTACTGGGGACAGCAGCTGACACTACTGGGTCTGGGGACAGACGACAGAGGATGACATGGCATTACTGGGGGGGGCGGTGAAGCCATGGCATGCAGGGGGACAGTGAAGGACACTGATGTGCTGCCCTTGTGGACTGTGGAGAGGTGAAAGGGGAGCAGCACAGGAGCAGCACACACTGGTGTGGAGACTGTAATATGATGATGAACAGAGGAGGAGGCTACTGTGTGGTGATGAGGAGGAGACTATCATGTCCGCAGCCTCTGTCCCCCTCCTGTAGTATGTCCGCAGCCTCTGTCCCCCTCCTGTAGTATGTCCGCAGCCTCTGCCCCCCTCCTGTAGTATGTCCGCAGCCTCTGCCCCCCTCCTGTAGTATGTCCGCAGCCTCTGTCCCCCTCCTGTAGTATGTCCGCAGTCTCTGTCCACCTCTTGTAGTATGTCTGCAGCCTCTGTCCAGCTCTTGTATCATGTCTGCAGTATCTGAGGGCAATCCTAGAAAGGAGTCAAGAGTAGGAGTGCTGCCGGGATGGGGGTCACGGGAGGAGACAGACATGTGTGGACTGTGGAGAGGAGACTATACAATAAATCCAGAGCTGCCAAGCTGCTTAAGCCATCTGACTGAGCCCAGCACGGTGCACCTGAGAGGAGGTGTCAGTGACAGCGCCGCCAGGCCGCCGGTCTGAGGGTGGTTGCTTATGTAAGAGGGGAGTGAATAAAATAATGTAAGGGGGCACTAATATAAAGTTTCCCCCCTATATTAGTAACCCACCTTAGTGTATTCACTCTGCAGAAGGGGGTCTCTAGTCACCAGAGCAAACCCCCCCCCCCCATTTTCTGAGTTCCCCCTTTCATCATGATCTGCAGAGTTCCCCTTTACACAAGAGTTCCCTTTCACTGTAAGGGGAAATCCTGGAGACTCTAATGTAAGGGGGAACTCTGTGCTGGCCGGGTTATAGTAACCTGACCTTCATGTCAATGGAGAAATATGTTTTTTGACTTTTGTTTAACTTAAACACATTGCTAATAGCACTAGCTATGTGTTTATAGTTCACATATTGATATTTGCACTGTTTAGCGCAGAAAACTGTCATTTTAGGTACCTTTTTGCAGTGCCAGTAAAAAATGTTGTGTTGTCAGTAAATTTCAAGATTTCTGCCAGTAAAAAAATTGGTGCCATTTGTAAATTTTGGCGTCCTGCCAGTAAATTTCACTTCGAGGGGTTGGCAACACTGGTTCCTAAACATGTGGTATATTGTTTGGAGATGATCTGCTTTTACATTTCTTGAAATATTGTTGTGAAAGCAGAAATATGCTTGAAAGTCTGAGAAGAGATAAATTCACCCTGTTTTTAGAACTCTGTACTGACACAACTCAGCACGCCCAGACTGAAAACTAGTCACAATCCTATTCTCATTTCATTTTAGCCCCGTGCTATAGTGAATTTCGAAATGTGTGAATGCTAAACAATCATCCACGACTGGGAATTTGTGAGAGCTAGCAAACTATTTGCTATTTATAGTGTCAGCCATTGATTCTCCTTGTATGACTGACACTTCCACAAAAACATGCATTTAAATTTTGAGATGAACTGTTAAAATTCCTAAAATAAATTGTCCTTGGTGGGTTTTCATGCTGCTTTTTATTCCTTCTTTTTTTTTTTTTTTTTTTTACAATGCTAGTAATGTGTAATGTTTTCATGATTTTCGAACAGATATTATTCTCTCTCTCTCTCTCTCTCTCTCTAGATAGATAGATAGATAGATAGATAGATTTTGTTAACATATTTGAGATAGATGATAGATAGATAGACTATATGCATTTTCTGCATTATATATATTTGTGTATATACTGCAATGTGCATTGTGTATGCCCAGGGACTTTTCCATTTGTGACATATCTTTTGTTACACTGAGCATGCTCAGCCACTTTGCCATTTGAGCCATATCTCTGGATAAACTGAGCATACTCAGAGACTTAGCTGTTTGACATCGGATAAGTAAATTGTAGATAATGCACTTGTTGCTCTCCATCTCACACAAATCTAAACCAAAAACTCCCACAGCTGTCTTCAAAAACCACACACAATACCATTGCTGATGTAAATTTAAAATGAGTAACAATTTTGTGTGTTTAGTATTTCCAAATAATCATAATTTTCACCACAAAAATGTAATATGTGTACCAACATCATTATTCCAAATCAAAATGTCATTATCAAAATTCAGAGGGTAACGCCACTATTCTACACTCACACACCAATAAACACAGAATAAATCAAGAAACAGAACTCCTACCTGATGTAATTACACCACCTATAGGTAAATGCCTAAAGAAATGTAGTATTTAGGTGTAGGAGAGTTCCACCACCATTGCAAATCTTCCATGTGTTCCATGGGGCCCCAACATTAAAGATGGTCCTATAGCAGCATGCTGACAGTAATCAGCCATAACCAGCCTTGGAACCAGATGGCATATCACAGAAACAGGTTGTTCAATGGCACTCAGGACTTCCAGGGTATATCTGATTTGATTAACTTTTTGCACCCCAGGGACCTAGGGCTGTTTAACACCACAGAGATGGAGGCTCCATGCATGTGGCAGCACAGTGGCTAACTGGTTAGCACTTCTGCCTTGTAGGGATTGTTGGTTCGAATCTCAAAACATGCCACTATCTGGTAAGAGGTTTGTATGTTGTGGTGCTATAGCTTCTTTTTCACAAGGTATTATATTTCTGACGGATGGAAACAAAAGTGGAAACAAAAGAAATTACATTATAAATAAAGCAAGTGTGGGTTTTACACAAAATCTATAACAGTGTTTTTTGGTCAGATATGGATTTATAAGTATGGTGTAATCCTGCATCCATATTTAAATGTTGAATGCTGATGATGAATGTGCTTGTCAACAATTTGTGTGAAGCAACCCTCACAAAGTTTACATTTCTTGCTTTGTACCCTCCACATGCCCAACAACTTACAACTTGAATTGTTTTGTTTTTGGTATCACTGATCATGGCCAGAGACTTACACATTTGATCTTTTCCATTAAACACTGCACAGATACATATGCTTATAAAGCTGATGCATTCTTTCATTGCCAAGAGTGTGTATTCCTGATCAACAGGTGTGAGTACTTGAGGCATACATGAAGAGACAGAATTAATTACACTGGTGGGCGTGTCCTTTACTGGGCGGATGTAGGTGTGCTATCAATCCAACCTATGTTATATAAAGGCCTGCACTCCTGCAGTTTGCTTTGCCTGAAAAGAGGCCAGATTATTTGCGGGCAGGGTGCTATAATGTGCACAATGACCAACACCGGCTGTGGTGTAATTAATGTTTTGTCTGTCTGCTGTAATTGATTTGCCCTCAAAATTAGATTTTTTTAGTTCTTGTCCAGTGTAACCATGCGTTTCTTGTTTGTGAGCATCATCCGACCCTTCTCTTTTGATTGTTACTTACGTGTTAGACAACTCCTAATGTTGATCTAGTTTCCTAAATTGTTTTTATAAAAATTAAGCTTCCTGCTAACTCTAACCAAAAATGTGTATGTGAATTTAGAGGGGTATAGTTATTGCTCTGCCTTTTGATTTTGTCAAATTTTATATCTTGTCTGTTTTGTTTGTTTAATCCTGCACTTAAACTTTTGATGGGGGGTGGAGTGGTGAGAGTTGTTGTGCTCATATTATTTTTGTCCCTGCTGTACACCATGAAATTTAAGGTGTGTCCAATTTAAGTGTTTCTTTTAGTTTGTAAGCTCTTTAGAGCAGGGCCCTTCTAACCATAGTGTAAAGTGCTGTGAAAAATGTTGCAGCATTAAATGCCAGTCAATTTTTTGGGCAAAGTAAATGAATGTACAAAATAGTTTTCCTATTGTCCAAATAAAATGTAGAATCAGTTTTAATTTTTATTTTTTTTTTATTTTTTAAGGATTAATAAAATATTTTATAAGTGGGATGTATTGTTAGCACACCTTCCAATCTCTATTAAATCTACTTTGCTACAAAATAATTTTTATTTTGCACACATGCAAGTCATTAAATAGAGAAAAAAAGGTAAATCCAAAACTACAAGAGCAAGTTTTTAACAGCTCCAATGCTGATTTTCAGGTCCCAATGATTTTTACTATGGCCTAGGTAAACTATTGAACATGTCAAATTAAGTATTAATTTTCTCTAATCACCACAAGTTGTCCACCCCATGAACACCATTTTTGAAATAATTATTTAAGAAAATAAGCAAATTGAACACATGTGAAAAGATGTTAGCGAATGTGAATTTTTTGAGATTGCATATATCTTTTCGCAATGGCACACAACTGGTTGCCCGGGCCGGCTTCTGGACTGGAAATGCATCCTCGTGTGTAGAAGGACATTTGGTTGCACTTGCAAGTTAGTGCTGCTCAGAAATGTCAGCACGTTATCATGGTAAGATCACTTTTTTTATCATGAGGAGATGTTGCTGATTTGCAAGGTAAGTGTGGGAGATGGCTTGGTGTTTCCAGGGTTTGGGGGATGTAGTGTTTGGAATTTTGTGTTTAGTGATCCTCAGAACACACGTCACTTCCTGATTCTATGCACAGTAGACTTCCTTCTTTTGTACATGTACAACGCTTCATCTCTTGCTGGTGTAGCGGTACCCTCTTGAGGGCTGCTGAGTATTGTAGTCCACCTGTCACCCCGCGCAGCCAGGCACACGATTTCCAGTCACTCTTAGACAGAAAACAGTCCATGCACTTTGTTTTGTATTTTTATTGAGGGGAATTAACTCGGATAGGGTAAGGGTATATGGGATGCCCAGTTGATTGAAGAAAATTTACATGGGACAACTATATACACTCTCTCTATGTACACTCCAGTCTTCACTCCAGCACAACACTTGCTTGCAGTCTATTATTCCTCAATACCTCCAGCACTTCACTTGCTTATATTTCCAGGACCAGCTAGCACTGAGTTGTAGGCAGGAACTGACTCAACCAGGCCTAAGGTAGATACCCTTTGCAGGCAGGGACAGCTGGCCCCTTTTAGTGTAGCACAAAAATAAAGTACTTCTTTAATGCTAGCTGTCCACGAGGCTACTGAGCCCAGTACCACATCTTCAGGCCCTGCCAGTCCTCATGGCTGCAGCTGCCTCTCTCCACTGCCCATGTTTTCACAGTTCTCTCACCTGATTCAGCACCCATCTTAGACTGCAATCTCCCAGTCCTCTCAGGCGTGCCTCCTCAGTCCTCTCTTTTAGTTCTGCATCCATGTCAGACTTCTCTTTAGCAGTCTTCTCAGGCCTGTCTCCCCAGTCCTCTCCACTGTGCTTCACTCACCAGCCCTCCTGGCTGCGACCTGTTGTTCCTCCTTGGAGACTTGCCTGGTAGTGCTCTTTCCTGCTGTCCTCTCCTTTCTCCTCTTGGCCAGGACACCTCTGTGTGTTGTAGGAGTGTCCCGTTCGCACCCAAGCCCAGGCCCAAGGTCACACCCCCAGACTGGGGAGCTCCCTCAAAAGCCACCGACAGCCTAGCACTCCATCTCCAACCACTCCTCCCCAGCTGAGCTGACCCTAGGTATTTAAGGAGGCTTTCCCCCTGCCAATCCTGGTTGGGGGTTGGTCAGGGCTCCCAAAAAAACCCCAGGCAGCTCCACCTCTCCTCCTCTCTTTCCAGAACTTTCCAGCAAATCTAGAAAGAAGAGGGAGGTCTCAGTGACGCTGCCTGTAAGTCACCAGCTGCTACCCTGAGCCACTCCCAGCCCAGATCAGATCAAAACAAGCTGCCACCCAGGTCTGCCTAAATGTACCTATCCTACAAAATCCTATCTCTAGCACCTACCCAGAGGGTGCTACAATGGTATGTAGATATTAGACATAGAAGCCAGTAAGACACAGGAAGGCATTCATCACCTGACCTCATCAGCACACACCTGGGACTACTTACCCTCCTTCCAGCAGATCCCAACCACCAGCTAGGTGCATGGTTTTCTAATACAATTAATCAGTGATCACTGATCTCACTAAATACTAAATGTTGTCTTAAATTCATCTTGCATAGATCTGTTCATTTGGAGAGTGCAGGAAATGAAAGATCGGATAACAGCCTATATGGATAGAGCTGTGCAGTTGAAAACAGAAGTGTGTCCTGGGTTCTGTAAAACTCAGCATACACTATACAATTTGATTGTACAATCTCCTTTAGATCTGCCATCAATTATGTAGTGCAAGGGCCTGCCTGATTGGGTAGCTGGTGTGTCCTCCCATTATATAGTTTTGCTAAATCTAAAGGAGATTGTACAGAGCTTGTACAATCAGATTGTATAGTGTATGGCCACCTTTAGCCACCTAAAATGAGCTAGTTTCTAACTACTTCTAATCATTGTTTGCTTTGCAACAACATTTTCAAAATACAAATCCACTTCAGTAACATTTAGAAAAGTAGGAGTAGCTCTTAATTGTGTCTAGGCAAATCTACTGTATGTAGCTTTGTGGATTGGAGTTGTGCTGCCTGCCACAAGTCGGTGTAACAACATGAATTTGATCGGAAAAAGAATCAGCGTGGGGGTCCCCCCAATCCAAACCAGGCTCTTAGGTCTCTATTATATGATAAATAATTGTTAATGTCTAAATATAATTTTATTAGAATGTTGAATTCTAGTACTACTATGTATTGTAGGGAGAAATTTGATCAACATAGTGTCTTTGTGGTTAGCACTCTGATCTAGCAACAGTCAGGTCATGGGTTCAAATCCCACCCATGCTACCTATTACCTCCCTAAAGTTTCAATCGTGAATAGATATGTACGTAGGTGAAAGCATATTTGCCATCAGCATGATACAATTTATCTCTCGCTGATGGCACTTATGCATTCGTCCAAGTACATATGCATTTGCCATTGATATTGCTATTCTAGGGAGGTGGTAGCATGAGAGGGATTTGAAGTCATGACCTAAGTGCTGCTAGCTAAAGATTAAGCCACTGCGCTGAGTACAATTATACCTAGAATATAAAGAAGTACCATGATTACAGAATGAACATATATAAATAGAAATCAACATTTTCATAAAATACGAATTAGACATAAAAAAGTTTGACATATATAGAATAGAGATGTAACTCTTACATCAATGATAATTATATAAATATCAGCAAAAGAAGCAACACAAGTCACATCTACTAATTTTTGATGATTTAGCAATGATCTTGCATTTTTATTTTAGAAGAATATAGCTTATGTGCTCATCTCAATGGCTTAGTGGGTAGCACTCCTACCTAGAAGACCACGGGTTTAAATCCTGAGCATGGTATCACCTGCTTAAATTTTAAACAGCAGAGTATGCTGAAAATAGGCGAATGCCTAATTGCCACTGGCACATCAGCATGGTTGTCTCCATAATTCGTATGCTCAATTACTCATGCTCATACTATTGTGTATGTTATTTAGCAACAATATTATTGTGTGGAATTAAAATAATCAAACACTAGGGTGTTAGCATGGTTGGGATTTTTTTTTTTTTTTAGATAAATGAGCTTTATTAGATGTATCCAGATTCCTTGAATTTAATCTTTTACTCTTCAAGCTGCTGGACTGTTCCTTTTTCTGAGACATAGATACTCTTCAAGCTGCTGGACTGTTCCTTTTTCTGAGACATAGATACCATCCAAGAATTTTCGGAGTCTGGTGACTGCAGAGCACTAGGCCAATGTGCTGATTACAATTAGACTTGTATAATAGTTTAGTATGATTAAATAATGAACATAGATAATTAGAACTCTATAGTCTCCTGAAAAAGAAATGTAACATGAAAAAATTAACATATACAGTAGCAGATTTGTAACTGTAAATGATAAATATTCACGGAATAGCAGACATTATTCTGTAATAATCATTCAGAACAGCATTCATTAGCAAAAGAAGAAAACAAACTATGCACAATAATTGTAATATAAATAAATAGCCTCACACAAGGTAGAGCACACCCCATATAAGAATGATTTATTGGTATACATGTACACACATGATCATAGCTAAATACTGCCAGCAGTTCCATATATGAAACTCGTTGGCAAATGGCAGTTATGGAACCACAACTATGCTAAGCAGGAACATGGATCTCTGTGTTGTCCCAGTCAGTCCATCTCCCACACAGTTAGAAAACACTCCCATGGAACACACTTAACCCCTTGATCAACCCTGGTGTTAACCCCTTCCCTGCCAGTGTCTTTAGTGCAGTAACAGTGCATACTATTAGCACTGATCATTGTGATAATCTCACTGGTTCCCAAAAAAGTGTCAGTTAGTGTCCGATTTGTCCGCCGCAATGTCACAGACCCGCTAAAAATCATTGATCGCCGCCATTACTAGTAAAAAACTAAATAAATACAAAATTGCAGAAAAATATCTCATAGTTTGTAGACGCTATAACTTTAGGGCAAACCAATCAATATACAAAAATATGTAGCAGAATACATATTGGCCTAAATTGATGTACATTTTTTTATTGGATATGTTTTACTGCAGAAAGTAAAAAATATTGTTTTTTTTTTTTTTCAAAATTGTCGCTCTGTTAGCCCAAAAAATAAAAATCCCAAAAGTGATCAAATACCATCAAAAGAAAGCTCTATTTGTGGGAAAAACAAACACATGCATAGGTTCGACACGCATGTAAAATATCATTACACCACACATGTGAGGTATCACCGTGAACATAAGAGTGACAGCCATAATTCTAGGGCCATCATTCCCAATTAGAGAGGAAGTAAACCCTGGTGGGTTTTACTTCCTCTTTATTTCCCTGCAAAGGTAAAGCATAATGGGCTACTATGCATTGCATAGTAGCCCATTATGTGTCACTTACCTGAAACCGAAGCCCGCAATGTCACCGTTGTCCCCGCTAGCAGGGAGTGTCCATCTTAGCCCCTCTTCTGTGAACTCCGGCTCTGTGACTGCCGCCAGTCACGGCATGACCGCTATTAGAAACGGCACGATGCGCCCTTTCTAAAGTGTGCATGCGCCAATGACATTGGCGCATGCGCCGTAGTCATCGGCGTTCGGGTCTTTCGCAAATGCAGTTGCAATAAAAAGTATGTGAACCCCTTTGGAATGATATGGATTTCTGCACAAATTGGTCATAAAATGTGATCTGATCTTCATCTAGTGCCGTGTACACACGGTCGGACTTTTCAGCTACAAAAGTCCGACAGCCTGTCCGACAGACTTTTGACAGACTTTCGACTGACTTTCTAACGGCTGGACTTGCCTACACACTATCACACTAAAGTCCGACTAATTTGTACGTGATGACGTTCACCGGAATATAATAAGGAAGTTGATAGCCAGTAGCCAATAGCTACCCTAGCGTCGGTTTTTGTCCGTCGGACTAGCATACAGACGAGCGGATTTCTGGGTCCGGCAGAGTTACGACGTAAAGATTTGAAGCTTGTTCCAAATCTAAAGCCCATCAGATTTGCGACTGGAAAAGTCAGCTGAAGGTCCGGTGAAGCCCACACATGATCGGATTGTTCGCTGGATTTGGTCCGTCAGCGTCCGTCAGACCAGTCCGGTCGAAAAGTCCGACCGTATGTACGCCCCATAAGTCACAACAATAGACAATCACAGTCTGCTTAAACTAATAACACACAAAGAATTAAATTTTACCATGTTTTTATTGAACACACCATGTAAACATTCACAGTGCGGGTGGAAAAAGTATGTGAACCCCTAGACTAATGACTAATGAGATTGGAGGTGTTGGTTACAGCTGCCCTGCCCTATAAAAAACACACACCTGTTCTGGGTTTGCTTTTCACAAGAAGCATTGCCTGATGTGAATGATGCCTCGCACAAAAGAGCTCTCAGAAGACCTACGATTAAGAATTGTTGACTTGCATAAAGCTGGAAAGGGTTATAAAAGTATCTCCAAAAGCCTTGCTTTTCATCAGTCCACGGTAAGACAAATTGTCTATAAATGGAGAAAGTTCAGCTCTGCTGCTACTCTCCCTAGGAATGGGCGTCCTGTAAAGATGACTGCAAGAGCACAGCGCAGACTGTTCAATGAGGTGAAGAATCCTAGAGTGTCAGCTAAAGACTTACAAAAGTCTCTGGCATATGCTAACATCCCTGTTAGCAAATCTACGATTCGTAAAACATTAAACAAGAAAGCATTTGGAGGATACCACAGAGGAAGCCACTGCTGTCCAAAAAAAACATTGCTGCCCGTTTACAGTTTGCACAAGAGCACCTGGATGTTCCACAGCAGTACTGGCAAAATATTCTGTGGACAGATGAAACCAAAGTTGAGTTGTTTGGAAGAAACACACAACACTATGTGTGGAGAAATAGAGGCACAGCATACAGTAAAAAATTGATTCACCACAAACTCGCTCCTAGTGAACTCAAAATAGCAGCGCTAAAGGTGATCCCTAATCAAATAATGAGGTGTAGTGAAGAGTGATAAGCTGATGTATCAACCTGTGCAATGATTACATCACGTCCTCATCCTTCATCATTAATGTGCATACAATGACATACTCAAAAAAATCACAAACGAATGGTGCATATAAACCAATTAAGTGAATAACGTATCTGTGCACATACAAATATAATGTGAAAATTATAACTGAGAGCCAATGTGAATTAACTCGCAAAAAAATTATTATATCTATAAAGTGTGTCCACAAACAATCCAAAAGTAAAATAGTCCAAAACAAAATCCGTGACGTGTTTGTAGTGCAAATCTTCTACTTAAATGAATCTTCCACCGCACCTCTGTGACTGTGAATCCACTCCCCTTAGGTGAATGCACTCACCAGCTCCTTTTGCCCACACTCTCGTGTCAGGGCCAACAAGCTTTTATCCCACACTCACAAGGGATAAGATTGGTCTTCAGTGGTAAACCTGTACACCTTTACTTCTCCAAAGTGTAATGCCCAAGAGCTCTCTCCTATCCGGGCAGACGCACACCTCGCCTCCATGTGCTTCCCATGGACAATACTACAGCACAGCTGGCTTTAGACCATGTGACCGACCACCACCAATCAGCTCCTGCGTGAGGCACATGAAGCACATGGAGGCACATGAAGCACATGGAGGCGAGGTGTGCGTCTGCCCGGATAGGAGAGAGCTCTTGGGCATTACACTTTGGAGAAGTAAAGGTGTACAGGTTTACCACTGAAGACCAATCTTATCCCTTGTGAGTGTGGGATAAAAGCTTGTTGGCCCTGACACGAGAGTGTGGGCAAAAGGAGCTGGTGAGTGCATTCACCTAAGGGGAGTGGATTCACAGTCACAGAGGTGCGGTGGAAGATTCATTTAAGTAGAAGATTTGCACTACAAACACGTCACGGATTTTGTTTTGGACTATTTTACTTTTGGATTGTTTGTGGACACACTTTATAGATATAATAATTTTTTTGCGAGTTAATTCACATTGGCTCTCAGTTATAATTTTCACATTATATTTGTATGTGCACAGATACGTTATTCACTTAATTGGTTTATATGCACCATTCGTTTGTGATTTTTTTGAGTATGTCATTGTATGCACATTAATGATGAAGGATGAGGACGTGATGTAATCATTGCACAGGTTGATACATCAGCTTATCACTCTTCACTACACCTCATTATTTGATTAGGGATCACCTTTAGCGCTGCTATTTTGAGTTCACTAGGAGCGAGTTTGTGGTGAATCAATTTTTTACTGTATACTTATCATTTAAGCAGCAGCTCAGATTTAGGTTTTTGCCATCAGCGCAGCGTTTTTGGGTGTATGAGTGGGCGGATTTTTATACATCTGATTTTTTTATATTATAGAGGCACAGCATACCAACATCAAAACCTCATCCCAGCTGTGAAGTATGGTGGTGGGGGCATCATGGTTTGGGGCTGCTTTGCTGCGTCAGGGCCTGGATGGATTGCTATCATCGAAGGAAAAATGAATTCCCAAGTTTATCAAGACATTTTGCAGGAGAACTTAAGGCCTTCTGTCCACCAGCTGAAGCTTAACAGAAGATGGGTGTTGCAACAGGACAACGACCCAAAGCATAGAAGTAAATCAACAACAGAATAGCTTAAACAGAAGAAAATACGCCTTCTGGAGTGGCCCAGTCAGAGTCCTGACCTGAACCCGATTGAGATGCTGTGGCATGACCTCAAGAAAGCGATTCACACCAGACATCCCAAGAATATTGCCGAACTGAAACCGTTCTGTAAAGAGGAATGGTCAAGAATTACTCCTGACCGTTGTGCGCATCTGATCTGCAACTACAGGAAACGTTTGGTTGAAGTTATTGCTGCCAAAGGAGGTTCAACCAGTTATTAAATCCAAGGGTTCACATACTTTGTCCACCTGCACTGTGAATGTTTACATGGTGCATTCAATAAATACATGGTAACATTTAATTCTTTGTGTGTTTTTAGTTTAAGCAGACTGTGATTGTCTATTGCTGTGAGTTAGATGAAGATCAGATCACATTTTATGACCAATTTGTGCAGAATTCCATATCATTCCAAAAGGGTTCACATACTTTTTATTGCAACTGTATCTCCTAAACCATGGAGGTTTAGGAGATATTTCAAGCACCTACAGGTAAGCCTTAATATAGGTAAAAAAGGTTGTACTGGGTGTACAACCACTTTAACTCTACACTAATAACATGTAAAGGCTTTTAAATAATCACCTATGAAAAAATGTTGTTACTATAGTTTGTTGCTGTGTTTCAGGTATGTGCAATTTTGAGTCTTGACATGTTTGGTATCTATTTATTTGACTCAAGATCAACTTTTATATTTTACCAAAAAGTTGGGTATTGTGTCTGTGTGCCTAAAATACATTTTAGCATTTTTTTCCCCAAATGTTGCATTTAACCAATGGCTGGGCAAATGTTGTGTGACCTAAAACATTTAAACAACCACTATTTTATTTTTTGGGGCCTCTGCTTTAAAAAAAAAAACATATAATGTTTGGGGGGTAATTTTCTTGTAAAAAAATGTTGATTTTAACATGTAGCGCAAGTGGTTAATTAAATACTGATGCTTGCTCCTAAACTGACTGTTTCTAAAGAGCTGCCCTAATTGTGGACTCTTACATGGGATGTCCTTGAAAATATGAGATACTGTAACCAGTTTGCTTTCTGATTTACAAAGAAATATCTAATGTGTGAACTAGATCTCTGTGGGAAGCAGATATGTTTAGATTGCCTGCCAAGTAGTCTACCATGAAATGGCACCATCAGTTATTCTCTAATGTTACTGTGGTTCATAAAAAGACAAGGAGACAAAAAAGAGAAACTGTATGCAGGTCTCTTCACAGCTTCATTGTGTGACTTTTCAGTACATTCCAGTTCACAGGACTGCAGATAAGAGACTAAACAATTGGATTGCAATCCATTCAACACATTTTTCCACATTCTGAATTCCTCAATGTGGCAACTATTCATTGTGTTTTAATGGTTTTTCTGAACATGTTTGTGTGCAAGAGCTTATTGTTAAAGTGTGTTACATATTATCTTCTATAGCATATTCGCCTCTGTATGATGTAAACATTGGGGCTTTGTTCACAGCTGTTGCATTGCAGGAACATGCGCAAAATTGCACACTTTCCTGCAATGCACAAAAATGCATCACACTTTTACAAATGCCATTAATTCTAAATGATGCCCCCACCCATCGTGCTAATGTGTGCGCCTTTGTGCACGCCAAAACACATGGTACTGTAGTACCATATATTTTGGTGTGGCATGATTTTAAATGGTGCAGGCATTCTTTGTTAACAAACTTTTACTGAATAATTAAAATCGTACAAAAAGTGGCATCAGAGATGCCCAATGAGAAAAAACATACAAGGCAATCAGTGTAAAAAATCTATATTATGGTAGTAAGAATAAAATTATGCCAATTATGCAAAAAGTTCCCAATGTCATCAAATAAACTGGAAAAATTTACAGAAGAGAGAATTCGGCTGACATATAGCTAAAGATTAAAGAGGATTCATGAAAACAGGTCTCTATAAAGGCCCCATTGTTTATGAAAGAAGGGCATCGTATGATGATGTACTGTATGGTAGATAAGTTGCATAAGCATAATCGAGTCTAATTTATTTCTAACGAGTATATTTGGGACCTCTGTGAATTGCCATTGAAAGGCGATAGCCCATTGGGTAGCTACACAAGGTGTATGTATCAGCCTTTCAGAGGTACAAGAGGCCTCATGTATGAGAGTGAAAACTAAACAGTTAGCCATAGTCAATGTTAGAGAGTAACAGACTAACTTCGATGCAAACTCATTATTTTTGCGCCAGACTGGTGCTATTCTATTGAACGACCAAAATATATGCACAAAATTATCAGGAAGGGGACAGCCTCAAACAGTTAGGGGAGAATATCCGATAGATGGCATGAAGTTTGTTTGGGGTCAAATACCATCTAGTGAATAGTTTTATGATGTTTCTCTAATCATAAGAGATCTGGTACACTTACAGAGTTTAACAATAGAAGTGTCCCAGTCCTCAAAAGTTAAGGTTCAAATCACCTTCATGTTCCCACTTTAATACATAGTCCAGTTTAAAAGTAGGTTTATTCATTTGTCATATAATTATAGAGATCTAAGATAATACCTTTTACCTCTCAGATTCTCCGATTTTTCTGACATATTTCATAAAGAGTAGGAAGAGAGGTACTGGTGAGGGAGTAGTGAGTATCGATCTACCATAAACATGTAGTGCAAAGGCCTGCTTGATTGCATACAAATTGAAACTCTTAAGGTTTGACCTCATTTTATATGGTTTTGGTAAATCCGAAGGAAAAAATTCTACAGAAAATTGTATAATGTGTATCCAGCTTTAAAATTTTGAGTCCCCTTAAATGGAGGCTTGGGGGGGGGGGGGGGGGCATAGGTGAGACTAATGCATATTTTGAATTGCATTGGGACTGTAGTTTAAAGATTTCAGTGACAACTGTATTATTGGGGGCCACGTCTCCAGAGGTAATCGATTTTGACCAAAGTAATCCAGGTGTGTGGTAAGGGTGGATGGATTCATATTCAATTCTAATCCAGGGCGCCTTTAAATCTAGAATGTTCTATTGGGAGAGTTGTGAAAGGCAGGATGCCAGATAGTATGACCAAATGTATGGAAGGCCAAGACTACACTTATGATTGGATCTATACAATATTTTGCATGAAAAACGGGGACAATTATCCGACCAAACAAAGCGATTAAGCTTTGATTGAAAGGAATCAAGAGATGTTTTAGTGAGGTTGATAGGAAGGGCTCAGTATAAATACAGACGTTTAAGATTCATACTCATTTTGATTGTGGTGAATTCACATTAAGGCCCCTTTCACACGGACGGATAGAATGGTGCTTTTAGCTGCGGATTTTCTAATTTTCTACCGCATCTAAAAGCACACAATGCTTTCCTATGGCCCAATTCACACACTGTGTTTAGCTGCGAATTAGATACATGCGGTTCTGTGCGGATAGAAGAAATAGAATTGACTGCGTCCAGGAGCGATTTAGCACAGCTATCCGCACATAACCGCAGGTAATCACAGTGCACTGTGTCAGCTGCTGAGAACAGCGCCGAGCTGCTCATCGGGAAAGGAAAAATGCCAATGCCCGGCACTGTCTGGTATGAATCTTGAGGGGGAACTCCACGCCTAATTTTAAATAAAAAAAAATGGCGTGGGTTCCTCTTAAAATCCATACCAGACCGAAGGGCCTGGTATGCCCCTGGGGGGGAACCCATGCCATTTTTTTATTTAAAATTTGGCGTGGAGTTCCCCCTCAAGATTCATACCAAACAGTGCGAGTCGGCACCCAGTCGGGTTGCCATGGAAATGGCAAACCGCAGCCAAACGCGACCGCAGCTAATCGCACTGTGCAAATGCAGCTGATCGCAGTGCCTGGAGTCTTGAACTCCACAGGAAAAAAAACATGCTTTTAACTGCGGCAGAATAGCCATCCGTGTGAAAGGCGCCTAAGAATGAAATGAGGTTGCTATATACTGTACTGCAACAGCTGTAAAGAAGGGGTGAGTCTGATACACAAAGAAATAAAATCCAAGGACCAGATAAATAGAAAGGATTGTCTGAGGGAGTGATGTTGAGTTCGAGAAAAGTTAAATGGCATAGCCATGGATTTGGAAATATTCACAGATAAATTTGATAGAGTGGCAACATTTTGTAGAAAATTGAGGAAGTTATTTAAGGATACAACAGGTTGTGTTAAAAACAACAGAATGTCATCTGCATTCATGCTCAATTTAAATTTGGTAAGCGATATGGAATAGTGGGAAATATCTGGATGTAAGTTTAGCAAAATCCCAGGCCCCTTTAGGCCTAATGGTGACCTCCAGAGTCAGGGACAGCTGACATCCTTCTGAGTATGGTGGGTTACAAGGCATGGTGGATGTAATGCAAGATGAAACGGTGGGCGTCAGACACTTTTTAAATGCAAAGAGATTTATTGTCTCTAAAACAGAACTGTGGGAGAGAGGGTTGGGGCCAGGACACCCTTAGGTAGATGCAATGATAATTGGCAGACTCCGAGACTTCTATAGGTAGACAGCTATACAGGTGAAGGCCTCCAGCCAGACACCACTTCTGTATAGGTAGGACACTGTCTCCTATGGCAACAATCTTGTAGAAGTTACTAACTGTAATTGCATCCAACTATTTGCAACACGAACAGTTCTCAGCGTCCCCCCAATCACTCACTGTGGGCCTTCACTCAATGAGCTCCCAGTCTCTCTCACTAGACTTCAGATCCAATAGCCACTGAATCCCCTGAGCTCTTATACTGTTAGCACTCAGTATCTTCCTCAAGTATCACCCCCGCTGACATGCTAGGTCCCTGGCTTTGCACTCACTGATGCTCCACAAGCGTCACCTCTGCTGTCCCTCTGGGTCCCTGACTTGGCACTTGCTAAAGTTTTCCCACTTCTTCACCGTCCCCGGCTGGTGAGAAGTCTGCTCTGGTACTGGCCTCAGCTTACTTACAGTGGTCTCCAGTAACAAGGTGAATGATCCCTTAGTGGTGACAGCTTCCCCTCTACCTCTGACCACAACCGGTTCCCCGGCTGGTGGAACCGTTATTTCTGGCTGAACTACAAGCCTGCAGTCCAAACCCTATGCTGCTCTCCTGCTTCTGGATAGGCCCTCAGACAGCCAAGCAGCCAGATGACCCCAGGATAGACCTCGGCTTCCGGCCTAGCAGCCCAGGGCAGTAACACACATCCACCCAGACAGTCGTCCAGGTGGCAAAAAACCCCAATCACCTGACTCCACCCAAATAAATAAGCTCTCCCAGCAGGCCAAGGAACTCAAGAAAATCCCTGCCCATTGGCTGAGACATCCCATTCATTCCTAATCTTCCCTTGCTATGCCCTTGTCTTATCTAATGTCAGAAAGTCGTCCAGGTGGCAAAAAACCCCAATCACCTGACTCCACCCAAATAAATAAGCTCTCCCAGCAGGCCAAGGAACTCAAGAAAATCCCTGCCCATTGGCTGAGACATCCCATTCATTCCTAATCTTCCCTTGCTATGCCCTTGTCTTATCTAATGTCACCAGCTACAGTGCCACCTAGTGACAGAAGAAAAAAGTGCAGCAAGTACTAAATTGGGGGGAAATCAATTGATCTCATAACAATTGGCCAAGGCAACCATTGCCTTGAAAATAAAATTTAATAGCAGCCCTGCCTAAACATCAGGGTGCTACATTGGGATATGGCAGTGGCGAGTGTTTCTATGGCAAGGGCCCTGCCTTGCCCCTCTACTGATCTAAAAAAATTCTGAGCTACACCTAGGCAGTCTAATCCAAGTATGATATTAAAATAATAAAGGACCTGAAAACCATGAAAAATTCCTCTTTAAAGTCATCATTTTGTAATACCGTTGATAAATATTGCCAAGTAACAATGAGTATGAGGCAGAAAAGCCATCAGGGCCTGAGGCAGAAATGACTTAATGATAGATTAAATGTTTTCAGGAGAACAGTGTACGTTCAATATTTCATCTTGTGAAGGTTTTAAGGTTGGGAGTGGAATGCAATTGGCAAACCACGATGCCGATGAGGGGGAGATGGCAGATTGCTGAGAGGAAAGCAAAGTGGTATAGAATTCCTCAAAAATGTTAAGTACATCTTTAGGGAGAGTTTTAATTTGTCCTGAAGGCTTACACAGTTTATATCACAGTTTATATATATATGAGGAGGTTTCAATGTTTGATTAAGCATTAAGGAATAAGAGTAACTAAAAAGTACGAATTTTGTTTTAGGCCAATATAGTGCCTTTTCGACCCTATTGGATAATAGTGAATCAAGTTTTAAACTTTTTTTTTTTTTATATCAATTGAGAGAGGGACAGTGAATGAGTAATGGAGTGGGGTTTTATACAATTTTTTAAGTTTCAATAATTTTTATTAAAGTTTTGCAAAATCATTGATACAGTCTTTTACATAGTGAAATAAAAAGTCTATATCCATACAACGCATAAGAGAACGAGTTTCAGATAGAAATATTTAGAAGCAACTGCAGTCAGTGGGTGCAGGTATATCCATTAAACCCGGGTGGGGAAAGCGCCACCCATCTCCGGACACCCCAACTGGGTACTAGCTGTGTTGTATCGAGGGGAGCGGTGCTTCCAACCCACAGATTCAATGCTATTTAGATTATCGGGGATGTTACCTTCTAAAGCCTGCTACCCACATGGCCGGGTAATATTCAAAGAAAATAAAATAAAAATAAACATTGCATTCATTGAGCATACATAAGGAACAGTGGTAAAGCATTCCTACATGTATATCGGTCAGAATTATATTCGTTAATCAAAGCAATACTGTTGTGTGTACAGGGTTTCCAAAAGAGAGGCTAACCGGTCTGGACTGCCAAGGGGATTCATGGGATCCCGCCAACAGTCCGGATAGCAGTCCCCTTAGTTTACCCAACGGGGGAGGTAACATGTCAAAATGTACTATGTGAATAGAAGGGACTAGGTAGTCCCCGAAAGAAAAGAAAGGAAACGTGTTAGAAGGAGAAGAAGTGGAGATATTTAGTGTCACGGTGGAGGAGGAGCACTACCCGATCCAGGTTCCATTCCCGTAGGAGCGGTATGTGACAGTACATTGCCCACGGTTCTCAGGTGGCATTGAATCTTTCGATTTTGTCAAGCAGTTTCGCTACTATTTTCTCCTGGGACATTATCCATGATACTTTTCTCTTACAACATTGGAAGGACACAGTGGGCCTTTTCCAGGCTTTAGCTATAGTAATTTTGGCCCCCCAAAAAATGAAGAAGGAGAGGATTTGAGAAAGCTTAGATATATTAGGAATAAAGTGGTTAAGTAAAGCTATGTGGGGGTCGGGAGCTACAGATATGTTCACTAGAGTACCGATAGTTTGGAATATTTTCTGCCAAAAAGATCTAATGCGGGGACAAGACCACCATATGTGGAGCATTGTGCCTTCCAATTCACAACCTCTAAAGCACAGTGGAGACGTCCCAGGATAAGTCAAAGCCAATCTGGCGGGTACATAATACCACCTTGTCAAAACCTTTAGGCTGGCCTCTATAAGAGAGATGTTGCAAATACCTGTGTATGAGCGGGTCCAAACTCGGAACCAATTCGTTGGCGTCCACGTTCTGCCGGTGTCCTCCTCCCAGGTCCTAGCGTATGTCGGTTTGTCTAGTTTCGACATAAGTGCTGTGTATATCACAGATATACCTCCTTTCTGGTTGGAAATGTTAGAGCACCAATGTTCATAAGGTGTAATTGAGGGAGACTCGGGCTTATTAGTCCAAATAGAGTTTAGGAAGTGGGAGATTTGGGTGAATCGGAATCTTTCAGAGGCAGGCATTTCCAGTTTGCGTTTACAGTAGGATAGGGTAAGGGGGCCTGCAGGTGTGAGGAAGAATTCTGTAGAGGCCTTTGTCTGTCCACCATCTAAATGCCCGTATGTCCAATCCTGGAGGAAAGTTAGGGTTGTGAAAAATGTGCGAAAGAGGTTTAAGAGGGGAGATCAGGGCCGGTTGTGTGAATAGTTTTGTGCATAACTCAATGGAATGTGACAAAGTGGGGGCCATTATGGCCAGCCTATTCTTTGGGTTGCACCACATGAGGAAGTCAATAGTATTGAGGGGCGTAGCCCACCTTTCCATAGATAGCCAGTCAGGCTTTGGGCCCCTTCCGAAGATCATTGAAATTTGTGACAGTTGGGCTGCCCGATAGTATCCCCATAGATCAGGCAGACCCAATCCAACCTGTGATCTTAAGCGGAGGAGTATGCTAGATGGACATCTGTAACCCTTATTTCCCCAGACAAAGCGCATTATCTCAGATTGTAATCTATGGAGGAAACTTTTCGTAAGAGGGATTGGGAGGGATCGGAATAAATATAAAAGGCGGGGTAATAGTGTCATCTTAATAGCATGTACTCTTCCCAGCCAGGACAGACCACATCTAGCCCATTTTTCGAGTTCTCCTCTACATTTGAGAACCAGGGGGGGTAATTAGCTTTGTAAAGACTAATTATAACAGGTGTTAGGTGAATTCCTAGGTAGGGGATAGCTGTGGTGGACCAGGAAAAGTCAAAGTTACTAGTAAGTTGTGAAAGAAGGTCCGACGGTACCGTGATATTTAAAGCAATTGACTTGTTCATGTTTACCGTCAGTCCTGAAATTGTGCTAAATGACCTCAGAACCTTATATACAACTGGAGTGGAGATCAAGAGAGATGTAAGGTAAAGTAAGAGGTCGTCCACGTAAAGAGCACATTTGTGTTCCTGGTCCCCACAGGTTACCCCTTTAATATCAGGATTTGTTCTGATTGCTATGGCCAGAGTTTCTATCGCTATAGCAAATAAAAGGGGGGAGAGTGGGCATCCCTGTCTGGTACCTCTTTTTATTGGGAACGAGGCAGAGTATCTACCCATCAGTTGAACTTGGGCTGATGGGTTCGAGTACAGTGAATTTATTAGGTTTAGCAAGTACTGGCCAAATCCCCATCTTCGCAGGATGTCAGACAGGTATGCCTAGTCTATTGAGCCGAATGCCTTGTGTAGGTCAATCGACAATATGAAGCCCTTTTGGGGGGGCCTCTGTCCCATTGGGATTGCAGAAGTGAGATAATGTTTATGGTCCTTCTAATTTGGTCTGGACCCTGTCGGCCAGGGATAAAACCCACCTGATCTTTGTGAATGTACGTTGGAATAAAACTTGCCATCCTGTTAGCTAGAATCTTGGTTAAAATTTTGATATCGTTGTTAATCAGGGATATTGGGCGGTAATTCCCAATCTCGCTGGGATCCTTCCCTGGTTTGGGGATCACCGAGATGTATGCAGCATTTAAGTCTGTCCCCAGCGGAGATCCTTTCCTAAGGAAGTTCAGAAAATTAGTTAGATGTGGGGCTAGGGTGGTGCCAAATTTTTTGTAGTGTCCAGTCGAGAACCCATCTGGGCCAGGGGAGAATCCGAGTTTTAGTGATTTGATTGTATCCAGAACCTCTGCCTGGGTGAATGGGCTCTCAAGTAGTTCCCTATGATCGTCAGCCAAAGATGGCAGCGAGAGGGAGTCAAGAAACTCCTGCCGAGATTTGCCCACCGGTGGTGATTTAGGTTTATAAAGATCAGCATAGAATTAAAGGAATGCTTCCATGATCTTACTTGGATTTTGGGTCAGATCCCCCGAGTTCAGCTTTATTTTGGGGAATGCTAAGGGGCGATGTTTGGGGCTAATCTTGACCGCTAATCTAGAGCCGATCCTATGCTTTTGGGAGTAAAACTTAGCTCCTGTCCACCTGAGGTGTTTTTCAGCAGCTGTCGTTAGGGTCAGGTTGAGGAGAGCCCGGGCCCTATCTAAGTTGGCTAGAGATTCCATGGTAGGTTTTAGTTTATGCGCCCTGGCTAGAGCTCTGAATTCCTCAGATTGTTTAAGCGTATCTGCTTTGCGTTCCGCCTTAAGTTTAGCCGCCATTTGTATTAGTTTCCCCCTGATTACCGGTTTGTGTGCCGCCCAAACTGACTCTGGTGAGATATCAGTGGTTGTGTTGATGCTAAAGTATTCCTTAATGGAATCCTCTAAAATGGCGCACTGTATTGGGTCACTGAGAATGGTTTCCTGCAGTCTCCAGCGGGGGGGTTTAATTGTACCCCGAGGGTTTTTTCGTAATCAAAGTGACCATCGAGTGGTCCGAAAGAGGTGAATCTACAATCTTGGATCTCACTATCAGAGGAATCGTATAGGGGCGAGTGAAGATGTGGTCTATCCTGGCGTAGGAGTCATGGGGTGAAGAGTAATGCGTGTAGTCCTTAGAATGAGGGTTGGTTTCCCTCCAAATATCGCTTAAGCCTTCTTCATTCAGTAGTTTTGCTATTTGAACACTCTGTCTGGAGGGTCATTTGGGTTTTGGCTTCCCAGAGCTAGTTGAGTCCAGGGAGAAATCAAATGCCGTATTAGTGTCTCCACCAAAGAAATTTGTGCCTTTTACGTGTGGGCGGAGTTTGTGCATCAAGGATTCAAAAAATGCTTTCTGACCCTTGTTGGGGGCATAATAGGAGACGAACGTGTATAATTCCCCATCATTGTTCCCTGAGACCAGAATGTAACGTCCCATAGGATCAGATACAGTCTCTGGATGGGAGAGATTAACATGTCTGGCAAAGCAAATGGCAACGCCTTTTGTTTTGTTGGAAGCTGAGGAGAGAAAAAATTGAGGGAATTGATGATGCAGGAATTTGGTTTGGTAAGATATGGGGAAGTGGGTCTCTTGTAGAAAAAGGATGTCAGCATGCATGGGCTTATAAAGTTGGAAGAGCTTTCTACGTTTGATGGGAGAGTTTAAACCCTGGGTATTATGCAAGATAATATTAAGGGTGGGAGTCATGTTGGGCTGATCAGTCATGTTGTTGTCGGAGTGGTGCTAAGCTTAGAAAATGCTTCTTACCTTGCTGATGAGGGGAGTCCACTCCAAGTGGGAGAGAGGGTGTGTTAATTGCGGAGGTGTGACCTGGGAGGAAAGGCCGGAGGCGAACGTGGAGCCTGGGAGCGCTCAGAAGCATAGTGTAGAAGAAGGAAATTAAAGGGGTGAAAGAGAGAAGGAGAGAAAACATAGATGTTACATTGACCTGTATCGTTAAACATTCCTGTACAAAATTATAACATAAAGTAAAAATAAAAACTCGGGGGTCCCCAGACCCCCCATATCCCGGGGCAGGATGGACTAGCCATACCTAACCCTTTAACCTGAGAGGACTGGCACCCTACTAGTAGGGCAGCCAGCCAGGGAACCAGGGGCATGAATGGTGCACCTGGAACCTACTGGGGGTGCATTGAGACCACCACGGCCCGACCACCTGTAATGCAATGCAACTGTAGACAATCTAATAAACTATATCCTAATATGTCATAGAGAACAGAGCGCTCCAACTGTGAGGTCAACATTAACCTAAATAACAAACCGAGGACTTTTCAGTCTGTGCCCTCTCCACCCAGGGTCCCCACCCACTCTCCAAGGGGCCCAGGGGGGAGAAATCGGGCTCTTCACGGGGAGGTAAACGAAGCCCAGGGCCAAGTATAGGCTGCGAACCCAGAAAGCCTAAAGGGAGTATCAGCCTTTTAATAGGATCAGTGATACTCGACCACCATGCCTGTGCTACTTAATTAATGTGAACATTTCAATACTTCAGACAAAATTTGTGAGCACCTTGCTAGCGCCCGTAGTGCATATTTCAGTTCAGTTGAGGGGAGAAGTGTGTCCAAGAATAACCTTCCGTTAAAGATTGCCTCAGGTTGTAAAGGGAGCCAGGCTATCAGAAGGACAGATCCCCCTTTCCCTTTAACTCACCACCCCCGCCCTTTAATGGAGTATAGTAGGCTGCCACTTGTTCTGATTGTTCAGTGAGCCTGCTAAAGGTTGGATATGCGTCAAAAGAGTGTCAGTGTCATCCTGGTGACTTCATCACAGTGGGAGGTTGTGAAACCTGAAAGATCCGTCTGGACCGAAGGAAGGCACAAAGGGAAATGTAAAGTCCCGGATCCGAGATAGGATCCTAGAGGGATCTCGGACTTCAAGAAGGGATGTTTTCTTTAGAGCATTTAGAGCTCTGCTTGAGCCAGGTAGGTTGCAGAGGACTTGCTGGAGGTGGACACTTTGTTGATGATGGGGTGCTCCTTCCTGTCTGGGAGTGTACTGGTTCTTGTGGCATCAGACCCAATTGAAGTATCAAGAGTTCTCCTTCTGCAAACGATGAAGAGCCGAAACTTTTCTTTCTGTAGGAGAAGTTCAGTCTCAGTGGAAATGACCATCGGTATGTTATAGCTTTCTCGGTCAGAAGTTGGAGCGACGGTCTGAGAGAGCGTCTCTTCTGTACCGTGTATGGCGACAAGTCTGCGAAGATTTGGATTCTGTGACACAGTAATTTTAGATTATCTGATCCTCTGGCTCTCCTCATTATCTCTTCCTTAACGGAGAAAAAATGGGGCTTCACAATGATGTCTCTTGGAAGACCATCAGTACGGGGGGGTTGCAGTGCTCTGTGGGCTCTATCCAGCTCCGTTCGATGTTCAGCTATATCAGGTATGAGGTCCTTCAGCAGGGTTTTCACCACAGTATGTACATCTTTCTCGAAAATTGTAACGTCTTGAACGATTTTCGAGATCGTAGATTTTGGCAAAAGCTGTTTCAAGTTGGTCTTGCATGTCTTGTATTCTGTCTGAATTTTGGTTGATACGTGCAACAGCTTGATCAGCCCTCTTTTCAATCGTGTCTATTCGCTGCCCCAATTGCTGCAGGTCAGCATGGATGGAGGAGGTTATTTGGGCAGCGTTCAGGGCCAAGCACTTAGAGAGCAGTTGGGAAAAAGCTTCCATCATGGAAGGGAAGTCTGTGGGAATAGGGGTGGCTGTGGTAGCTTCAGTCACTGACAACAGAAGGCCTGTGTGCGGGTCTATCATAGGGGAGGAGGGGAGGCCGTTCTGCAGTCTGCCCAGCAGAGACTCAGTGGATGCCAGGGAAGCGCCCAGAGGCAAAGGCGGGAAGTCGGTACCTGGTGATAGTGGTGACCGTGCATCCTGATCCGCAATGGATTCGTCAGCCTCCCCTATGCTGCAGGTGCCTCGTGGAGCCGCCGCCATCTTAGCGTAGCTGACCGGGCCGGGCGCCGCGGTCATCAGGCTCGTGAGGCTCCTCCTGGCTTGTGACGTTATCTTCCATGGGTTCTTGGGGTTCTACCCCGCTCGTATATCCCGGTTTGAAGCTCGGGGGATCGCTCTGTGTGCTCCAGTGGCGAATGCAGGGCCGTGGTGGAGCGGAGCTTTAGTGACCAGCGGCCATTTTAGGAGCTGCCGCGCATGCGCCGGGATTTATTCAATTTATCGAAATCTTTGGTTTATGAGTGAATCTTGCTCCAATTTTCTTTATTGCGGGCGGTAGCCATTGCAATAAAGCAGCCTCTAATGACCGCTTTATGGACACTCAAGAGGGTCTGTGGAGAAGCTTCTGGAGGGGTTTTAAGGGCAAAGTATTCTTCAATAGATACATTTATCTCTTGTTCTCAAGCAGGATCAGCCAAAAGAGATTTGTTTAGATGCCCAGAGCAGGACGTAGGTGAAAGTCCTATAATTTCGGTGGTGAATTTTACGATTTGATGATCAGACCATGAACATGAGTGAATGGGAGCTGTTTCAGAATGCCACAGTATCACAGGGGTACAAAAAATATAGTTCAATCTGGCATATGTATAGTGGGAGTGGAAATAAAATGTAAATTCCTTGGCGCCTATATTATGAGCAGGTGTCAATGAACTGGAAAGAGTTGAGAAATCGTAGGATAGCTTTGGAAAAGGCTTTAGCGTGCAAGCTAATGTGGCTTCTGTCTAAAGCCGGGTGAGCAACCAGTTTAAAATCCCCACGAAGATACATATGAGAGTTGCAAGCATTCTTTCACACATTTCTTGTGTTTCTCGCACATAGGGCAGCTGATTGAAGTTATAGGACTACCCTAAATGCAACATCCAAAAAAGCGCGCATTCTGAATTACACCTCCATGGTGTGAATGCAACCTTAAAGTGGAACTATAGCAGATATACTCACCTTTCCTCCAATGGCCCCCACCCCTTGCAGGCACCTTCTTCTATGTGCCAGGTTTTCATTGGCCGCCAATGATGTCACATTAGCTATTCAAACTGGCACACAGAAATTGGGTCAGCTGCTGTAAGCTGAGCTGTGTAGGCTCTTTTCATTTTAAGTTTTGCAGAATAATGACCAGACTCTTACTTTTTTCTACATTTTTATTATAGTTTACATGTTGTAGCGGACCCCCTTGGAATTACATACTGCAGTATTTTGGTAAGTGGAACAAGTTGTCCTTATTTTAATATACTGCTAATCATCTGATTGAAAGTTTATTCTTGTGCAGAGAGTTTTTTTTTTCTTTCATTTTAACAAGAGAGGACAAACAAAAGCAAATGACACTTTCACAATAGTGACACCTATAGGCTGTGAGACTCTACTCTGAGATGTACATGCCATAATAAAAGTGTTTTCTCTAAGTTTAAAGTAGTTGCAAACATACAACGTTAATGTAGCGCCACCCCCGAAGGAGACACTTGAGTATATTTGGTTCTGTACTCTGCCTCTCAACCCCAAGAACAGTCTCAGCCCCTCTGGCACACCTAGTAAACAGTGTTAATGCAAACACGATAGTAAATGGACACAGGCGGTATTTAACCAGAAGTCTGTTTTTACTGCAGACTTTCTTTAGCAAAAAGTAAAACAGTGACAAACATAATAACGTGACTGTCAAATGTAACCCAAATAGGTCAACTGTGTCTTATGGCTAAAAATTTTAAACAATATGATCTGGCTATTTTCAGGGATCTCCTTAAAGTGATTGTAAAGTCTTGTTTTTTTTTATAAAAATAACAAACATGTTATACTTACCGGCTCTGTTGCAATGGATTTGCACAGAGCAGCCTGGATCCTCCTCTTCTCGGGTGCCTCTTCTGTGCTCCTGGCCTCTCCCTCCTGTTGAGTGCCCCCACAGCAAGCAGCCGAGCTGCAGTTACCTGTGTCCATTCAGACATGGAGCTGCGGTTCTGCCCCACCCCCTCTCTCTCCTAATTGGCTAACTGACTTTGATTGACAGCAGTGGGAGCCAAAGGCACTGCGGCTCTGTCTCAGCCAATCAGGAGGGAGAGTTCTGGACAGCCGAGACAATCGTGGACATCACTGGACAGAGATGGGGCTCAGGTAAGTATTAGGGGGGTTGAGTGCGACTGCTGCACACTGAAAGCTTTTTATCTTAATGCATAGAATGCATTAAGATAAAAACATCTTCTGACTTTACAACCCCTTTAGGCTAGTAACCCTGAAAGCAGAGATCACTACACAAAAATGACAAATTGCAGGATGAACAGTAACACTCAATAAATTGACCACCAACTCTACTTAAGTCATCTCTGGGAGTCCAGGCAGGTGGAGGGCAGAGGAATGACCCTTTCTTATGTCAAACCCAGTGGCAGCCCCCCTCCAGGCAGTCACAAAAAAAAATAAACAAAAAAAATAAAATATTTTAAAAACTGGCCCTTCATAAAAAAATATATAAAAAAGGTCTATAAGTGCACTGTGTTTGGATGCCGGACACAGTGCACTTATGGGAAGCGCCACGTCTATGCAATCACAAGATTGCAGACGCGGCGCTTCATTTGCGGGATTTTGTCCCGCCTTGTGGTGCATTCTGCAGCGCCGAGTAGCTTCCACCCGCCGCCCGTAATATCTATTACTACAGCCGGGTGGTTTGATTGACATCCAAGTTAGATGTCAATCAAACCACACGGTTTTCTCTCTCCCATTGAGCCCGAGACAGAAAAGCGGAAGTAGGAGTAGCGGACTCCTCCATCGCCGCTGCTAGTGCCCGTCTGAAGGAGACACTGCAGGAGAGGACACCACAGCAAGGTAAATGCTGGTGTGTCAGTCCGGACCTCCCGCAGAGAAGGGGGGTTTGATGGGACACAGGCTGCATTTGATGGGACACAGGCTGCATTTGATGGGACACAGGCTGCATTTGATGGGACACAGGCTGCATTTGATGGGACACAGGCTGCATTTGATGGGACACAAGCTGCATTTGATGGGGCACAAGCTGCATTTGAGGGGACACAGGCTGCATTTGATGGGACAGTGAGGCTGCATTTGATGGGACACAGGCTGCATTTGATGGGACAGTGAGGCTGCATTTGATGGGATACAAGCTGCATTTGATGGACACAGGCTGCATTTGATGGGACACAGGCTGCATTTGATGTGACAGTGAGGCTGCATTTGATGGGACAGTGAGGCTGCATTTGATGGGACACAGGCTGCATTTGATGGGACAGTGAGGCTGCATTTGATGGGATACAAGCTGCATTTGATGGACACAGGCTGCATTTGATGGGACACAGGCTGCATTTGATGGGACAGTGAGGCTGCATTTGATGGGACAGTGAGGCTGCATTTGATGGGACAGTGAGGCTGCATTTGATGGGCACAGTGGCTGCATAAGATGGGCACAGTAGCTGTATTTGATGGCACAGTGGGAGCATTTGATATGGCACAGTGGCTGTGTTTGATGGGCACACTGGCTGCGTTTGGCCACAGTGGCTGCGTTTGATGGCCACAGTGGCAGCAAATGATGGGTACAGTGGCTGTGTTTAATGGGCACAGTGGCTGCGTTTGATGGGGGTTTTTTCAGAACTTGTTTTCGCCCCCCCCAAAAATTGTGAGCACCAGCCGCCACTGGTCAGAACTCTCCCTTCCGTACTTCAACCCCACAGTCCCAAAGAACTGTTTAAACACAGTATCTGGTTCAGTGCACTGACTTAACCCTTATATTTTAAACTCGCTCATATAGCAACTAGAGTCCTGGGTGTAAGAAGAGCTCTTATATCACAATGAATTTAATCCCTTGTGAGGGAGATAGGTCATAGTCTAGGCAGTTGAAATGGTGGCAAAAGCTTATTCAATTAGGCTTTGACAATAAAACCTGGAAACTGATTTTTTTGTGCAGAGCTGCACCAGATTTTGCACTCTCCAGTTTTAGTAAATCAACCCCAGTGTGCTTGTATTCCATAGTCTGTTTAACCTAAGGCAAGATGCAGGCTGGGCTTAACCGGGGGGCATGTTCAAGAGGCACATTGTGTTTGGCAGGGAATGTGTGCCAAAAGCAGGCTGTGATTGGTTGGAAGGCACGATGGCTGAAAAAAACTAACAGATACAGGAATACTGTGTGTCTGCACAGTGTCCTGTACTTTTGAATGACCAGCCAAAGGATAAAAACTGTTCCTGCTAACACAGGTCAGATTTTTAGCTTTGTGTGGTCAGTTTAGAACAAGGAAGAAAGATGATTAGGAGGATCAACCAGGTACTTCAGATGAAATAGGTACATAAAATGGTAATGGAGATTATGATTTATAAAATACATATTGATAGAAAATAAATTTAGGGTAAGATACACTTTAAAGGGGCAGCTATATAGATAAGTAATAGGTTTTCAGGCTACATTTTTTGCAAATAATAATTGAAGTAAACCTGTCCTGCTAGTTGCCTGGTAGTCATCTTAATCCTGTCCCCCAGGCAAAATTCCCTCTACATTCAGCAGGAACTGTTGCTTTGTTTACTCTGAAGCTCAGGCACATAAGCAATTTCAGTGCAAAGAAAAATAAAAAGTATCAGCAAAATATCCATGAAAATCAGCATACCTAATTGTTCAAACCATAAAAATATGCTACCAAACAAATCTCTAAAACTTCCTAGACTTTTAATGACTGCTTCCCCTCCCTGCATCTCTGAAATTCACTGGAAAAAAACCTCCACCTTCTCACCTCGGGCCTCCAAAACTGCTGCGGGTGTGGAGCAGGGGTCTACAGTACTCTGTCCTGCTGCCAGCACTTCTACTGGAGGTTCGCCATGTGGTTCCTCCTCTACAGAAAAGTCTATTGACTACTTCCCGCTTGGAGGGTGTACATGGACGTCCTCCCATTTCAGTAGTTATACCGGGCTGATGCCTGCACCTACAGGCATCAACTCGGTATCGTTCTCTTCAGCCGGTGATTCTCTGCACCATAAGAACAATCATGGTGGCAGTCCCCCCCCCCCACCAACGACCTCCGGTGTTTCCACCGGCTCGCTCCGTGTGATCCGCAAGCCAGAGAAGGAATCCACTGGCGCTGGAAGTTGACCATAGTGATTTCTGGGGAATGGATGGTCCCCAGTCATCTCTATGACTCTTGCAGGCCTGGGTGCGACGTTATGATGTCACGCCCGGCCTGGCAGTTGTAAATACTGCCATATACTCGGCTGGAAAGCCGAGATCGTTCTGGTTTTTTTTTAAATTGTGTTTTTTTTTAAATCTCAGGCTTTCCACCCGGGAGGAGAGATGTGGGGTCTCGTGAGTACACGAGTGCTGTGAGTGCACGTGGGCTGTGAGTACATGAGTGCTGTGAGTGAACGTGGACTGTGAGTGCACGTGTGTTGTGAGTGCACAATTGTTGCGAGTACCTGTGTATAGTCTTGTTGAGAACCTGTGTATTATTGAGTATTAGTGTCAGGAAGCTAGTTGTTAGTTAATCTGGACAGAGTATAACCCCCAATCCCCATTAAATTAGTGGGTACGATCAGTGGAGAATTAAGGTGGTCATGGGCCCCTAGGCTACTTTTTGTGTGGGCCACCTCCTAAGCATGCTTTACCAGAAAATAAATTATTTAGTGCCATGTGTAAAAGGGTAGACCTATATTACACGCCTCAAGTGCAACTCTCAGGTCTACAGCCCAAACACATTCAGATATGAACCTACTATAAACAGCAATGCCACAGAAAAAAAGCATTCAAAATACACCTGCAAGCTGGTATCAGATTTTACCTTTCTAAACCAACAGTTAGGCCAAAAAGTCTGCAGCAGCTCCTGTTTAACTGACGCAAAATCACAACATCCTGACAGAGACCAATCGAAACGCTGTCTAATATTCCAATACAATAAAAGCCATACAAATACCATAAACAGCAGCAGCACATAAAAGCAAGCAATAATCAACAGCAGAACAATCATACGTTCCAACGGCAAGAAGTGCCAGCATCCATCGGCGCAGCCTGTCCATCGGACACCACTGCAATCCAGGAAACGGACCAGACTCACTCCCAGGATATCTGGCAGCTTTTGCCAACATGCTTGTTCACTATGTACTTTTGTGAGTACCTTTTTTGCAGTTTTATTAAACTCCATGTTTTTTAATGCACTTAGAGTGGCGCCTTTGTTTCATTTTCAGAGTGCATATAACACGCACCCTAACATTAAGAGGGAAGCTTCAGGAAAAAACTTCCCACAGCCCCCTGCACAGTACGCAGCCCCCCTGCACAGTACACAGCCCCCCTGCACAGTACACAGCCCCCCTGCACAGTACACAGACCCCTTTCCCTGCACAGTACACAGACCCCCTGCACAATACACAGACCCCTTTCCCTGCACAGTACACAACCCCCTGCACAGTACACAGACCCCCTGCACAGTACACAGACCCCCTGCACAGTACACAGACCCCTTTCCCTGCACAGTACACAACCCTCTGCACAGTATACAGACCCCCTGCACATAACACAGCCCCCTTTCCCTGCACAGTACACAGACCCCCTGCACATAACACAGCCCCCTTTCCCTGCACAGTACACAGACTCCTTTCCCTGCACAGTACACAGACATCTGCATAGTACACAGACCCCTTTGCCTGCATATCACACAGGGCTCTTTCATTATAAAGCCCCCCTGCACTCCCAGGAGACCCCCAGTCTCCTGGGAAAGAATACTCGAAAGTTGAGAAAACATCACTGCCAGCCCTTTCTCATACACCGCTCCTCCTGTGTCACTCATTGTAAATCAAAGTTTCTAAATACCTCAATTAACGCCGTTCTTCGTGACCCGGTCATGTGACTGCTCTCCTCTGCTGTTTCATTGACGGTCACTCCTGCAATCAAAGGAGGTGGATCAGGAGGAGGAGAGCTGCCAGACAGAGCGGCTTTAATTGAGGTATTAAGAGACTTCCATTTACTGAGAAAGGGCTGGCAGTAATGTTTTCTCAACTTCAAAGTATGCTGGCAGCGCTGTCCCAGGGCCAGGAGAGGCAGTCCAGCTGGCCTGACCCCCCCAATAGGTGGAATCCGGGGCAGACTGCCCGATCCCCGCCCCCTGATGGTAAAAAAACATTTATCGGCGTATTCGTATAACACGCAGGCATGGTTTTTATTCTACATATACATAAATATATATAAATTAATAAAAATATCATGGCCAATCGGGGGCCCTTGTACACGTGGGGCCCTAGGCTGCAGCCTAGACCAGCCTGTGCATTAATCCGCCCCTGGGTACGATGCCCGGCGGGTGTGGAGATGCGACTCATTGTACACCTAGATTGTAAGCTCTAGCGAGCAGGGCCCTCTGATTCCTCTTGTACCAAATTGTAATGTAACTGTAATGTCTGCCTTCATTTTGTTAAGCACTGTGCAAACTGTTGGCGCTATATAAATCCTGTATAATAATAATAATCTTGTAGCATGTATGCGTTCCTTGATCATCCGATCGAGAGGGAATAATGCTGTGCAAAATGTAAGCACATTGTTTCCCTAGAAGCCCACGTTCTGAATCTAGGGAAGCAACTGTCAACATTGAGAAGTCCTTCCATACTAAAAAAGAGTTGGGATCGTTCCAGGTGGGTGCCGGCAGCACAGAGGCGGGTGGAGATAAAGAGGGGCAGCCACCCATGCAGAGTAGATGGGTGACAGTCAGGATGGATAGAGGGGAAAGAGTCAGGGAGGCCGGTCCTGGGCTGGAACATCCCAATAAGTACGCCCCGTTGAGTGACATTGGTGAATCCAGTCAGGGACCAGCACTGCTGGAGCTAAGTGAGTCCCCTAGCTTCCAGGGAAATAACTACTCCAGTGAGGGTGGGAGTAGAGCCAAGGGAAAGGAAAGACAGATTCTGGTGGTAGGGGACTCAATTCTGAGAAGGACAGAGAGGGCAATCTGTCACAAAGACCTGAAGCGCCAAACTGTATGTTGTTTACCAGGCACTCGGGAACATCACGCATCTGGTGGACAGATTACTGGGAGGGGCTGGGGAAGACCTGGGTGTCATGGTGCATGTTGGCATCAATGACAAAGTCAGAGGAAGATGGAGTGTCCTAAAAAACGATTTTAAGGACTTAGAAGCTAAACTGAGGAAAAGGACCTCTAAGGTAATATTCTCAGAAATAATACCGGTACCTCGAGCCACATCAGAAAGGCAGAGGGAGATTAGGGACGTAAACAAGTGGCTGAGGAGCTGGTGTGGAAAGGAGGGGTTTGGGTTCCTGGAGAACTGGGGCGACTTCTCAGTTGGTTACCAGCTCTATAGAAGGGACGGACTGCACCTAAACGGGGAAGGTGCAGATCTGCGGGGAGTGAAGATGGCTGAAAAGTTAAAGGGGCTTTTAAACTAGGCGATGGGGGAGGGTCCAGAGGTAGAGATAGTCGGCGCGGAACATATTCCAGAGGGTAGTATTGGGGGCATTAGTGGTAGGTTGACTACAGCACATAAACCCGAGGTAAGTATAGTAACAAGTCCAATTTGTAACCCCAGAGCACCCAATAAGGAGATAGTATGATACCGGTCTAAACTATGTTCACCAATGCCAGGAGTCTGGCGGACAAGATGGGAGAACTAGAGCTACTGCTGTATGAGGAGGACTTAGATTTTGTTGGAATTACAGAAACTTGGTTCGACAGCTCTCATGATTGGCTGGCAACCATTCAAGAGTATTCCCTATATCACAGGGATAGAGAGGGTAAAAATGGGGGAGGGGTATGCCTGTATATCAAAAATGATGTACAAGTGAGTGTGAGAGATGACATCACTAAGGGAGCAAGGGAGGAGGTGGAATCCTTATGGGTAGAGCTACAATGGGAGTAAACTAAGCGCAAAGTAATACTGGGAGTATGCTATAGGTCCCCTAACAAGAGGAAGGAGGTGGAGGTGGAGGCGGACCTCCTATCACAATTTGGATTAGCGGCAAGAATGGGAAGTGTCCTTATAATGGGGGATTTTAATTATCCAGACATAGACAGACCTGATCATGGATGTGGAAATATGGGGCAATTTAGGAAACAGCTATCACAAGTCAATTAGTTTTAGTATAAATCACACAAATAGGAAACGTAAGGGGAATACAAAGACACTGAATTTCAAAAGAGCCAACTTCCCTAAATTAAGATCCTTGCTAGAAGATAATAATTGGGATAAAATCTTAGGAACAAAGAACAAGGAGGAAAAATGGGTATGCTTTAACCACTTCCCGCCCGGCCTATAGCAGAATGACAGGCGGGCGGTGGTTCAGTTATCCTGACTGGGCGTCATATGACGGGGGCACGCATCGCGGCGATCGGTGGTGCGGTGTGTCAGTCTGACATACCGCTACACCGATCTCGGTAAAGAGCCTCCGACAGAGGCTCTTTACCACGTCATCAGCCATGTTGAATCACGGCTGATCATAATGTAAACAGGAAGAGCCGTTGATCGGCTTTTCCTCACTCGCATCTGACAGACGCGAGTAGAGGAGAGCCGATCGGCGGCTTTCCTGACAGGGGGGGGGTCTGCGCTGATTGTTTATCAGTGCAGCCCCCCCACGGATACCCATATCAGGGCCCATCATTGAAGAAGAAAACTTACTTATTTACAAAAATATTAACAGAAACAAAGAAAACCTTTTTTTTTTCTAAATTTTCGGTCTGTTTTTATTTGTTGCGCAAAAAGTAAAGATCGCAGAAGTGATCAAATACCACCAAAAGAAAGCTCTATTTGTGGGAACAAAATGATAAAAAATTTGTTTGGGTACAATGTATCATGACCGCGCAATTGTCATTCAAATTGTGACATCGCTGAAAGCTGAAAATTGGCTTGTGCAGGAAGGTGCGTAAGTGCCTGGTATTAAAGTGGTTAAGAGCATATTAAATAAGAGCATTAGCCAGTGCATCCCAATGGGAAATAAATTAAAAAGAGCTAATAAAAGTCCTGAGTGGCTTAACTCCAACATAAAAATGCATATAAAAGCAAAGGAGAAGGCCTTCATAAAATACAAGGCTGAGGGATCATCATCAGCATTCCAATTTTACAAAGAATGCAACAAGAAATGTAAGGGTGCAAATAGGGCGGCTAAGATAGAACACGAAAGGCACATAGCAGAGGAGAGTAAAAAAAATCCAAAGAAAGTCTTTAAGTACATAAATAGTAAGAAAGGGAGGTCAGATCAAATTGGCCCCATAAAGAATGATGAAGGGAATCTGGTTACTAAGGATGGAGAGATGACGAAGGTATTGAATTTTTTCTTCTCCTCAGTCTTCACGAGGGAAATGGGGGGGCTTCAGTAACCAAAACTGCAATGTTTATTCTCATAACATGTCACAGGAAGCACCCTCATGGCTAACAGAAGACAGAATTAGAAATAGACTTGGGGTTCCTTGGGGTCCTTAAGGAACTCAGTCAAGTAATTGCCAGACCATTGTTCCTAATTTTTTTTTTTTCAAATAACATTTATTTTTTTATCAGCTTGAACATTACAAGAATGAGTAAAGAAAACGAGAAAATACAAATCGTGTTATACACTAGTATTTCAAACATATGCTCAGTACTTCTCATAGTATGTTCTAAAACAGTTGCGGTTACATGTCCGAAGTTATTATATGTGCATATTAACATCACATAGTAACATATATCAACAAGAGGAAGAAAAAAGAGAAAAATATTAGATAGAAAGAAGAAGAAAGAAATAGAAGAGAATAAGGAAAGGAGAGGGGAGAAGTCACCATAGAAGCTCATTTACCTGGACCTGGAGGGTCCTCCCGAAGGTGCCACAGCTCCCATACCCTGTCATGAGCATCCAACCTGTCCTGCATCCTGGCCGTCATCTTCTCCATCAACTCCACATCTTTAATTCTAGCGCATAGTGCCTCAGGGGTAGGGGGGGGCCTCTTTTTTCCAGTTTAATGCAATAAGACGGCAGGCAACCGTGAGGATGTGGCGTACTAATTTTTTGTATGTTTTGGAGATTTTTAGTGGAAATAAGCCTAATAGAAAAAATGTGGGGGTCATAGGAATTGGTATGCCCAGAAGATTGGTCAGCAACTGTTGGACTGCTTTCCAGAAGGGGTAAATTAATGGGCATCCCCAGTAAATATGGAGGAGGGTGCCCCTGGCTCCTTGGTATCTCCAGCATCGATCTGAACTAGGCGGGTAAATGGCATGAGCCACATCTGGGGTCATGTACCAGAAGAAGATTATTTTGTACGCATTTTCTTTATATAGTGTGCAGAGTGAGCTCTTTGCCGCCTGTGACCATATCACCTGCCATTGTTCTATGGGGATGTCCTCTTTGAGGGCCTTCTCCCACTTATAGAGGTTATACAGTCATATAGAGGTTTTACACCCTCTAGTGGCAAAACACAGGCAAGGCATCGCATTTTCACACCAGAAAGATCAAGTGAATTATATATATATATATATATATATATATATATATATATATATATACACATTCCCTGTCTTTCTGACTTACCTGATCCCCACCGCAGGACTGCTGGAAATTATCACAGACAGATCCAGCCTTCACCCATCATGGCGGGCCGTGTTATGCCAGACCTTCAAGGACCGAGTTCCCTTTCACGGGTCCACTCCCTTGGACCTGTACATCACCACTGCCGGAAAACTCTTTGGCTGTATTAACATGACCAACGTGCTGGATCCCAGGGTCCAGCTCTCAAAAGAGAAGCATCACAGGCAAAAACCTATTTCTTCTTGTACGCGGGCTGGGTACTATCATTTCACTTTCAAGCACTTTAGATGGATCTGTTTACACAGCCCCTTAATCCCGTCAGGGATTACTTAGCGGAGCTCTCTTAGCACTTCATCAATCGTGACCAACACCTTAGACACTGGCAAAAAAACTGAGATACTCCTGGTATGGGAGGGGTTATATAGGGAGGGCACTTCCTGTTTACTTTTTGGTTATACCAGTGTCTATTTACCTAAAGGTGGCCTATAAACCATATAGTTATTATTATGGTGCTCTGTGTCCCGTGATGTATGATAAAGAAATACAATGTAATACTGACATAAAATCATACACATAGGTTGGACTTGATGGACTTGTGTCTTTTTTCAACCTTTCCTACTATGTAACTATGTAAAGGGAAAGTGTAAAAATCAAAAAATGAAAATAAAATAAACAACCCGAACCCTTGAACTGCCACTGGTCAGAGACATTTTTCCATCCAAGCTCCTCCTGTGCAGAAACAGGTTCGTCAAGGTCAGTGAACACTTGCTGAATCCGCCATAAGACCTCCGCATCCACACTGTTACTCTGCCCCATTTCCGACACTTCAGCCATGATTTCAGGAGTGTCGGCTGGTACTTCTGGATAGTCCCAGGCAAAGGGAGCCCTGATCTGCTGCTGAGCAGAATCTAGCAGCCTTCTGTATGCAATCTCCAGCTCCCATTTCTTTTGACTACATAGTAATGTGTAGAAAAAAGGTAGTTATAGACCACTCACACTTATTATTCATTTCTTGGTGTTTAGCTCTCCAATTTTCTTGTAACAATACATCCCTATTTGTTTTTTTGTGTGGAATGGCTGCTTTATAAAGTACAAGAACATTTATACATCCGTTAATAAAGGTGGGGAACAGAACACATGTGTAGACATAAAACAGACAGATTTGTGAAGATTAATTTTCCACATTGAACCTTGTTAGCAAAATAACCACTGTGGCTGTGTGTGCAGACTGGACGTTTTGCTTGCCCTTTACATTGCGGTCACATCCGAACCATGTTCACACATTCATACTGTGAAAAAAGCACTGGTAGGATTATATAAAGGGCTTTCCTTTTCCCTAGGATACTCTGTTTACTAAAAGCACAACGAAAGCCAGTTTGGTGAGGAAAGGGTACTGTGGGTTCTTTAGAAAGTGGAGTAATATGGGGCAATTAGGCCACTGATATGACCATTGTTTATAGTGGAGCCAGCTGCTTCCACAAGGCAGTCTTTCTCAAAGTTCCCCAAACTACAGGGATTCACTGTATTATTGTCACTGGTCCCAAAAATGTATCAAAAGTGTCCGATGTGTCCGCCATAATATCGCAGTCCCGATAAAAATCGCTGATCACCGCCATTACTAGTAAAAAAAATAATAATAATAAAAATGCCATAAATCTATCCCCTATTTTGTAAGCACTATAACTTTTGCGCAAACCAATCAATATACGCTTATTACGATTTTTTTACCAAAAATATGTAGAAGAATACATATCGGCCTAAACTGAGGAAAAAATTTATTTTATTTTTTAAAAATTGGGATATTTATTATAGCAAAAAGTAAAAGATATTGCATTTTTTTCAAAATTGTCACTCTTCTTTTGTTTATAGCGCAAAAAATAAAAAACGCAGAGGTGATCAGAAAGCTCTATTTGTGGGTAAAAAAGGACGTCAATTTTGTTTGGGTACAGCATCGCACGACCGCGCAATTGTCAGTTAAAGCAATGCAGTGCCGAATCGCAAAAAATGGCCTGGTCATTGAGCAGCCAAATCTTCCGGGGCTGAAGTGGTTAAGCATGCAGCATATAACACAAGCAAATATGTACAGTTGATGAGTATAAAGAAATACTGCGCTAAGTGAACTAATATGTACAAAAGAGCAGCATCTCAAAAAAGTGAGATACACATGTAGCACCCTCTACTTACAGGTAGGTGCTAGTGTTATATTTCTCTATTACAGGGCCTCAGAGCAGGTAAATTTGGCCAGGCCTGTGTTTTATTTCAGGCCTGGTTGTTATGATCTGGGGACTGGGAGTGAGCAGTGTAGTGGGGGGTGTGGCCACCTACACTTTGGCTCAGAGATCCTCCCCTGCTTTCAGAGGTATTGTTCTGGAAGAGGGGTTGGGCTTAAGACCTGAGTGGCAGGCAGCTCATGTGGGGAGCTCTGACCAATCATTAACTTGCATTGGCAGGAGGCAGGCCTCTCATGTAGGCTGGGGTCACATGCTTTTGGGTGGAGAGTCTGGAGTACCAGGAAAGTCAGCATGGAGTAAGTGAGGTGCTGTCCTGGGCATCCCCATGTGGGGATGCGCCATGCACGGAGGAGGGATGGAGGAGCTCTCAGGAGGAGACCAAAGATAAAGATCTTAATCTCTGCGGAGTGCATCAGGTTTCTGTGACAGGGGAACACAGTGCTTGACTGTAAAGAGGATCAAGTGGAGGAAGTAGAAGTAAAGCGGCGTAAGTAGATCAGCTTATCGGATTTCTGTGACCGGGGAACACAGGACTTTGATACAAAGGAGAAGGTCACTGTAACTTAAGAAGAGAAACCGGTCAGAACAGTGTAGAATGCTGTGTGGCTGGGGAACACAGTATGAACAGAGGTGGACAAGCTGGGAACAGTAGCTTGTCGGGTTTGCCATGTGCCAAGTCATCAGGAGGGAAGATCCTGTGTGTGTGCAGTGGTGATAACTTCCAGAGACTGTGAGGCTGTTTAGTTCTTTGAGCCATGGAAAATAGGCGATATAGGCCTTTGGCTCTCTGATATGTAACAGGAAAACCACATCAGTCTAGAGGGGAATTATTCAGAGTGATTCTTCTTGTCTAACTGGAAGCAGTGAGTAGTAAATCTTTAGTCAGATATGCCAAATAACAGAAGAAGCAATAGTCTGCAGTGAGGATTCTAAGGAAAAATCCATTTACTAGGCGAAGGCCATGGATGATATCCTGGAAAGTGAAATCTTTATCGGCATCTCATACTTCCCTTGTTTCTTCCAAGTTATACCCTGACAATAAAAAGAGAAAGAAAACTTAATCACTGACTGTTTAATGTCTTCACACGGTGCATGGGAGGTTGGCAGCAGGGTGATTGGTGGATCGCTATAACCAACTCAGCAGCCCACATGAGGGTACTGCTACACACACATATATAAGAATAATAATTATAGTGAGACTGCACTAAAAAATGATGTTGTGATAAACAGATCAACCACACACATACTGTATATATAAATACATCTGAAATTATTTCCAACACACCAAAAAATGAAAAAGATATATAAATAAAAAATAGTTCATACAATACAAAAAATGGATGAACTCTTGAATTGACTTCAAAACACCACCATAAATCCGTGCACCTCCACCACATAAAGTGCGTGTTTACCGGAAGGCAAGCTGTTTTAAAACCTGCGGCTAATACCCAGCCAGGGCCTTTTTCCAGGGAGTATATACCACCAACTCAGAGATACTTGATTGATGAGGTGGATTAATACAGCAAAATGACCAGGGAACTCGATCACTCAGTGGTCAGGGTTGAAGACCAGGTTATTACCCAGAATTGAAAGGAGCTCACCATAGTGTAAATCTTATCATACAGAAAATGTATTAAGTCTTAAAAGTTGCACTTACAAGAAGTAGAATTTAAAATGTCAAGGTTTTTAAAAGCCTGCCGGCTTGCGAACACCCGTCCTCTCAGCTAAACAGCGCGATGACGTCAGCACGCCACTTCTCTCGATGCGCCTTTCGTTACACACTGACATCGTCCCGGGGCACGGGCGATGCACTGACTCATCGTGCTATATAGTAAACAAGAAGAACCACACCTCGGTTTGAGCCTCGAGCAGCGGAACCAAACCTCCATATGGGAGACTAAAAATGTACAAATATAACTACTCCTAATGTTTAAAATGTATTTAGAATTTGCGATTAGCAATGTTGATATATCTAAAAGGCACAGGAACAATATGAGGAACTAAAAGGACCTACAAATAAATCTGACCAACCAGTAATTAGGTCATAATCCCGGGGCCACACATAATTCAGAAAATTAGGTGGAATGAAATTGCTAAAACAGAGCGATCAATCACCACCAAATAAATTGGCCAATTAATCACTCCACATAATTCAAAAAATTAGGTGGAATCAAACTGCTAAAACAGAGCGATCAATCACCACTAAATAAAGTGGCCAATTAATCACTCCAAAGGAGTCTCAACCTTATCAAATAAATGCATGGTTAGCATTGTACCATTACTGGGAGGCATCTTCCCAGATATGGGCCAAATTTAAGCTATGGGGACAGAGAAAAAACTCATCTATGTCCCCAATGGTGAAGGTAAGTATTGCAACAAATGTGATTTAACACACATATAAGTACCAACACTAAAATTCTAAGATAGGTAATCCAAGACTAAATAAAACTAAATTAATACGAACCAGAGTATGGAAAAATATTAAAAATTATATTTAAAAATAATATTGAAAAAACATTATTAAAAAAATAATATTTTGTAGCACACCAGAAACTAAATCAAACCACCATATTAGACACCATCTAGTGGTGTACTACTCTACGGTGCAATCTATAGATTGCACATAAGGAGGCTCAATTAGAAATAAAGGAATATTGGTCAAACTATATATTAGTTACAAAAAAACGCAACAAAAATAGTTGATCCAAATTCCAAAGAGAAAGTGAACCCTATGACGGAGTAAGTCACGAACTCATCTTTCTACAGGTATTGCCATTAGAGACTCAAATTGAGTTCACATCATGTAAAAATAACAATAAATGAGAAAGAGTGCTTAAGAGTCATCGATAAATGAGTTTACATCTATGTCAACATTTAAACCAAATGGAGTATGGCTTTTAATCCTATGTATCCAAGACATCTCAAGTCTAAATATGCCTCTCACTAAAGAGCTGCCTCTCCATTGTGGGCAATATTTGTCTATTCTTAAAAATATAGTCTTTGAGGGATCTTTATTGTGGGCCACTAGATAGTGTTTGGAGACTGAATGTTTCAAAAATTCATTTTTAATATTTTTATAATGTGTTTGTTTAATCTCACTGAGAGGGGGCATTTAGTCCTGCCCACATATTGAAGCCCACAAGGGCATTGGAGCAAGTAAACAAACCCCTTGGTGGAACATGTAATAAAAGGTTTTATCTCATAGAGCAGGGGTCTCAAACTGGTGGCCCTCCAGCTGTTGCGAAACTACAAGTCCCATCATGCCTCTGCCTGTGGGAGTCATGCTTGTAACTGTCAGCCTTGCAATGCCTCATGGGACTTGTAGTTTTGCAACAGCTGGAGGACCACCAGTTTGAGACCCCTGTCATAGAGGTACTAGATGAGGTACATTTCTGAGTTCTCCTGTGTGTGCTTCCATTTAGGGAGCAAACACGGCATCTCCTGCACTGAAAGAAGCCAGTAAGATTCTGAAAAAAAACCCTCTTGATGGACAGAGGGTTAAGAATATTAGGTGCCACTCTATCTTTAAGCGAGGGGGCTCCCTTATATATAACCTGGGGTTTACCAGGCAAAACTGCACTTAATACAGAATCATTACCCAAAATGTGCCAATGCTTTTGTATCAGTTTTTTTATACTCGTGTGTTGTACAGAGTAGGAAGTGATAAAGGGAATTGTAGGTGCTCTATTCTCACGTGGGGGCTTTTCCTTGAGAAGATCTCCTCTCTCCATAAGTATAATCTCATCAAGAGTATTTTCCAAAGCATCTCTGGGGTAACCTTTTTCCTCAAATCTTCTCGTTAAAATTTCTGCCTGTCCCAGAAACTCCTCATTATTTGTACAGTTGTGTTTCAAACCGCATATATTGACTTTTTGGGACAGATCTGAGCCAGGGTCTATAATGGCAGCTATTGACAGGAATATACGAATTCCTGTCGGTAGTCTTGAAATACGTTGAAGTGTTGAGCTGATCATCTTTTATTGTAATGGTAAGGGCTAAAAAATGAATTTCAGACTGTCTGGCTTCATAATTTAAAAAAATACCTCTGGTGTTATCATTGAGGTACTCCATGAATATATCCAAATCGGCTTGATTGCCATCCCAGAGGAGGAGGATATCGTCTATATATATTGCTCACAGTATCAACTGAGGTCTCTGATGGGCATAGATGGCATCCTCCTCCCATAGGGCCATAAAGAGGTTGGCCAAACTGGGGGCATATTTAGCCCCCATAGCAACTCCCCTATCTTGGCGAAAGAATTGACTCTTGAACCAAAAATAATTGTGTGAGGCCGCGAACCCTAGCGACGCTATAATAAAGGTCTGTTCATCTAACAATCCAGAGTTGCTCCTTAAAAAGTATTCTACAGCAAATAATCCTAAATCATGCGGTATAAAGGGAAGGGATGTAAAGGGATGTGACATCTGTCATCATCAGCCACATACCCTCCCTGGGGGCATATCTAGACAGGAGATTGATCACATGACGTGAATCTTTAATGTGAGTGTAACATTATGCATATGTACTGTGTAACATTATGCATATGTAAGTGTCTGAAAGGTTTAAAAAAAAAAATGTCGCTGGACCTCTGCTTTAATACCGGATCATTACCCAAAATGTGCCAATGCTTTTGTATCAGTTTTTTTATACTCATGTGTTGTACAGAGTAGGAAGTGATAAAGGGAATTGTAGGTGCTCTATTCTATACCCTTCCTGGATGCAGTGAATGCTGAGCTACCAGCATTCACCGCTCTTTCCCGCGCATGATCAGTTTGTACGGCGCAGAGCAACGTAAACTTCCATGTTGCCATCACAATGGGTGGCGGCGTCGGATGTTCCCTTTCCGTTGTGATGGCAACAAAGAGCACAACACAAACAGAGATGAAGGAAAACTCAATACAGGGAGAGAGCATCACAGTAAAGTTAAATAAAATGAAGCAGTCTGCCTGAATTTTTTAGAAAAAAAAAGAGTCTATTGAAAGCTCTGTTTATTTAAAAATTTTCTTTCTAATTATATTACTTTATATGTCAATTTTTTTTTAATATAGATATTTATATAATTGCACACAATCTATCTATCTATCTATCTATCTATCTATCTATCTATCTATCTATCTATCTATCTATCTATCTATCTATCTATCTATCTATCTATCTATATATATATATATATATATATATGTATATATATATATATATTTTTCATATTTGGACTATTTCTATTTGTTTTTCCCGGAAGATTTGTTGCAGTGCATGGTGGACCAAACAAATCTCTATGCAGAGAAATTTATTGCTGCCAACCCCAGTTCGTCTACACCCGTATGTTCCATTGGCGACGTCTCACACTAGACGAATTCAAATTGTTCTTGGGCCTTACTTTTAATATGGGGCTTACAAAGAAAAACGACCTGCATGCCTACTGGTCCACCCACCCCATCCACCACATGCCCATATATTCTTCTGTTATGTCCAGGACACGGTACGATATGATTATGCGTTTCATACATTTCAATGATAATTCGCAGCGCCCTCCCCAAGATCATCCCAACCACGACAAATTATATAAGCTTCTCCCCCTAATAAATTCTTTTACCAAACGATTTTCTGAAGTCTTTATCCCTGACCAAAATATTTGTGTAGACGAATCCCTTATCTACTTTACTGTCCGGCTGAATTTCAAGCAGTATATCCCAAGTAAGAGAGCCAGGTACGGGGTGAAATTGAACAAATTATGTGACCGAGCCACTGGATACGTGTACTCATTTCGTATTTATGAGGGCAAAGACTCCCAGCTCCAGCCCCGTGAGTGCCCCACATACGTAGAAACCAGTGGTAAAATTGTGTGGGACCTTGAATACCCCCTGTTCAAAAAAGGTTGCCACTTACATGTAGATAATTACTACAGCAGCTTGCCCCTTTTCCGTCACCTGTATCGTGAAAAAACCCTGGCCTGCGGAACCTTACGAAAAAATAGGAAGGGCTTCCCACAGAATTTACTTTCAAAATGGCTACAAAAGGGGGAAGCCGCATTCATGAGGAATGAGGAGGTGTTGGCCATGAAGTGGCGGGACAAGAAGGATGTTCACATGATGACTACCATTCACAATGACACCTTGGTGGAGGTTCAGAGAAGACGTGGCCTCGTAGTAAAGCCTGAATGTGTCCATGACTACAACCTGTATATGGGGGGGTGGATTTAAATGATCAGATGCTGCAATCATATTTGTCAACCCGCAAGTCCAATTATTGGTATAAAAAAGTTTCATTTCATCTGTTTCATATGGCCATGTTCAATTCCTTTGTCTGCTATCAAAAATCACCCGAAAACCAACCCATCACCTACCTCAAATATATTGAAAATATTGTCACTGCCCTTATTTACCAGCAAAGACCCGCCCCAGGAAGCATTCGCTCTGATAGTATGAGTCGACTTCATGAGCAACATTTTCCCTATAACATTCCCCCTGCAGAATTCGGAAGAAGATGCCAAAAGAAATGTTGTGTATGCTCAAGTAGAGGAGCCAGAAGAGATACAAGTTATTATTGTCCCCAATGTGCCTCCCAACCTGGCCTGTGTATCGGTGATTGCTTCAAAAATTATCACACATCCATCAGATATTAGTTCCCCTTATTAGTAACAGAATGCCATTTCCCCATTTCAATTACCTGTGTGCATCATTTGCCTGCCACCATGTTTCTACCTTCCATGTTAACTGACCCTGGCCTGTTTACCGACAATGTCTTTGCCTGCTGTTTTAACCACGTTTCTGACTACCACGTGCACCGACCTCAGCCTGTTTACCAACGATGCCTTTGCCTGCCATTTTAACCATGTTTCTGACTTCCACGTGCACCAACCTCAGCCTGATTTCTGACGATGCCTTTGCCTGCCGTTTTGACCATGTTTCTGACTTCCACGTGCACCGACCTCGGCCTGTTAAATCGACCATGTTTTTGCCTGCAACTTGGACTGATCCTATGCCATTCTACTTCAGTACACAGGGGTCTCACATATGTGAGGGGCTTCAGAATAACGTTCTGGGTAGAGAATATTCGTTTTTGGTTTTCTGTGTTCCCAGAACAGGTTCTGGTTGCCCAGAGGCTTCAAAGAGATTTGGGTGGGAGAAGCCTCTACCCCGTCCCCCTGGCCCTAAGCTTGATGGTCCTTCCTGCTGCCTGGACCAATACTTTGGCTGTGCTGACCATATCGCTGCCTGTAATGATCCAGGACTTTATGGACTGTGTTTATTTCTGCTGCCTGGACCAATACTTTGGCTGTGTTGACCATATCTCGGCCTGCTGCCTCTACTGACTATAGACAGTATTTCTGCCTGGATATCTCTGCCTGCTACCTGGACCAATGCTTTGGCTGTGCTGACAGTATCTCTGCCTGAACTAACTATGGACAGTATTGCTGCCTGGACAATTGCTTTTGCTGTCGCTGACCACATCCCTGCCTGCTGCCTGGACCGATGCTCTCCTCTGTGGACCACTACACTACTAAAACCACAGGTAATCTTTTGTTATTTGGTATTTACATGTTATGTGTTAGAAATATGAAGGGCCTTCAATAATATGATCGGTAGTCATGAAATTATATGTGTAATTTATGCTCCTAGAACGACTGGAGGTGCTATTTGGATGTTGGGCTTCTGTATGTGGCCAGGCTGTGTAAAAGTGTCACACATGTGGTATCGCCATACTCAGAAGGAGTAGTAGAATGTATTTTGGGTTGCCATTTTTGCTATGTACATGCTATGTGTTGGAAATATCTTATAAATGGACAACTTTGTGTAAAAAAAAATGCGTTTTCATTTTTTTCCCACGTTTTCCGAAAACGTCTGGAAAAAAATGAACCGTTCAAAAGACTTGTTATGCCTCATAGATTATACGTTGGGGAGTTTGCTTTCCAAAATGGGGTAATTTTGTAGGCGTTTCCATTGTCCTGGTGCTCCAGGGACTTCAAAATTGAGATAGGTCGTCATGAAATTACATGTGTAATTTTGCTCCTAGAATGTCTTGGAGGTGCTCCCTGCATGTTGGGCCTCTGTATGTATAGAAAGCAAAAATAAAAATTAAGTATAGCGCTAGGTTTAGAAAGAAAGTGAAAAGCAGCCAACACACCTATAGACTCAAGGCAGAAAAAAAACAAAAGAAACAAAAGTGTGGCGCTATATATCACATCCACAGCCGTGTGTATTACAATAAAGACATATAAAAATGGTGAATACTACCAAAAAATGTATGCCCATAAAATGGATAGTGTCAAATAATTAATCAGTGTTGATCACATATAAAGTAAATACACAATAATACTTAATCATCGGATGTGCCAGTGATTAATAGAAACCCGTGCTGGTTCCATGAGCCAGACACCAAACATAAAAAACATGAAACTTTAGAAGTCCATAAAAAATGTGTAGAAAAATAGTGAAGAAAACATCAACAGAGTTCAAAGGGGGTGATGCATGGCCAGATGGTATTCACAGAATTTTAGTCGCACCAAATCTGGCGAGTGGGCAGAAGGGAGACCACAAGTGTGCATAGATTGTACATCAGTGCCGGGGCCAACACCAGGAGTAGAGGAGGCTTACCGGAAAGAATTGACGCCAGACAAGTCAAAAAAGCATAATAACAACTGGTTCTGGGAAATGCGTCTTGTCAGATGTCATCAACAGATGGTGGAAAGAAAAGGGGGGGTCCGCACGGCTTCCTCTCCCATAGGTAATCCAGCATAAGCCAAACGTGTAGTTTCATATGCCATGCAAGGAGCAAACAAAACTCACATAGCGTAATAACGTTTTAAAACACTAGTTTATTAAAATAATAAAAAACAGACTCACATTTTGGAAGAACGAAACAGAGCTCAAATATCAAATAGCGGCGATCGTGAGGGGTCCACCTGACATGTTTCAGCTAAGGAGCCGTCATCTGGGGTATGGACCACCCTCACCTCACTGCTCTATAAACAGAAGATGACCCCCACTGGGAGTGTCTACAAACCGGAAGTGCAACAAGTAAGAATCACTTCCGGTTTTCAGGGTCATAGGATGACTAATTGAATAGTTATATTAAGAACAAATTAATGAAGCATGTATCACATGTTTCTAAATTAGGAGATTAGAAATGAAAAATAAGTACAAAAAAAACGGTAAGCAGTGCCCTGAATCAGTCCATCTACCAGGAACTGGTCAGAGCGCTAGCCAAGCCTCCCTTTCAGCCAGCCTGCTTCTCAAGCCTCACTTTCATATGTGATGCACTTCTCATCAGACAGAGAGGAAGTAATACCACTGCACTCCATAAGGAGGAAACCAAGCCTCAATCTGAGGCGAAGTGTCAGCAGAGAGGAGAAATAAATCAGTGCACAATTATTACACAAGGCTAATGCTTGCAATAACATTACCTTATAAAGGTGATACAAGGACATTCTAATAAGGTTAATTAGTGATCAATATTAGAATCATGGACCATAATATTAAAGGGACACTGCCAATGGGGGACATCAACAGCGTACATATCAAAAATTACATTCTGAATTAAACCGTAATTATCTCGGACTCCATGACATAAATTAAGACAACCAATAATATAATCATCTTGTATAGTAAAAAAATAATATTCTTTGTCATTTAGACAATAAGAGAGATCATATTTATATTCAAGCTTGGCTAATAAAAGAGTTGATGTCCCACTCCACGTTGATACCCTGTGGAAAATGGGACCCCAACTCATATACCCAGTAGGTCTCTAAACGCGAGACACCTCTAAGAATCGACCCGCCCCGCCAGGGGGGCACGTACCTATCTATAATGAGGAATTGAGTACCCACAGGGTTCCGATCGTGAACCTCCCTGTATTGTCTAGGGACAGTGTGTTTAGTACTGCCCGCTTTAATGAGATTGATGTGTTCCGAAACCCATGTAGTAAAAGATCTGATGGTCCGGCCGACATATTGCTTGCCACAAGGGCAAGTTAAAAGATAAACTATTCCTGTAGTGACACACGTGCAGAAATGTTTAATTTTGTAAGTACGGCCGGTCACGGTGGAAGAAAAACTATGACTAGTCCTTCTGCCACAGGTATTGAATTTACAGACCAAGCACTTTTTACAAGGATAAAATCCAATCAAGTTGTGGAAAAAGGATGGTCTCTCTGGTGGGTTGATGACATTAGGTGCTAACCTTTTCCGGAGAGATGGAACACCCTTAAACACCACCTTTGGAGTCTTAGGCAACAGAGGTCCCAAGATTTTATCTGTTTTTAAAACATCCCAGTGATTTTCAAAGATTTTCTTAACATGCTTGTACTGCATGGAGAAAGATGTCAAGAAGGACCATTTGAATTCATCATTCATTTGTCTAGGTCTATCCTCTAATAATGACTGACGGTCTGTTGCACAAGCACTTTCGATCTCATTATCTAAATCCACAGAGTTATAACCCTTCTCCAGGAACCTATCTTTTAAGGTCATGGCCTGTAGTCTAAAAGTGTCTGAACAGTACAGTTCCTTCGTAATCGTAGGAACTGACTTTTGGGAACAGATCTGATCCAGGAACTGTGGTGGCAACTATCAGTCGATATGTATGCCTTCCTGTCGGTGGATTTAAAATAAGTACTAAATATAAATGAGGACCCACTTCTTTCAATGACAAGGTCTAAAAAGTGGATTGAGGTGGTACTAGTTTCAAAGGATAAAGCAATACCCCTATCATTGTTATTCAAAAGTTGTAAAAAAAATCAACCAGACCATCATGACTCCCTGTCCACAGGAGGAGGATGTCGTCTATGTACCGGGCCCACAACAGAAGGTGTGGGTTCTCCATGACATAGACGACATCTGTATGTAGCCAGGCTGTGTAAAAGTCTCACACATGAGGTATCGCCATACTCAGGAGGAGTAGCAGAATGTATTTTTGGGTGTGGTTGCAAGTATGCGCATGCTGTGTTCAAGAAATAACCTGTCAATACAATAAGTTTGTGTAAAAAAAAAAAAAAAGTCTTAATTTTCCCCATTTCATGTGGGAAAAAATTACAACTTACACATTACAAATGACAAAACTCACCATGCCTCTTAGGCCCCTTTCACACGATCGGACCGTTCAGGTCCGCCTGTCAGTTTTGACGGCGGACCTGAACGGGCGATCCATGTTAGCCTATGGAGCGTCGGATGTCAGCGGAGACATGTCCGCTGACATCCGACCCCGTCCGATCCGCTAAAAGCAGACGTATGGCTCTACGTCCAGATCCGTCGCTGGCGGATCGGATCGGGTGAGATCTGACGAAAACGGACACGCTGTCCGTTTTCGTCCGATCCCTCCATAGGCGGCAGCGGCGCCTGACAAGCCCCTCCCCGCTCAGTGAGCAGAGAGAGACCTGTCATCCGCCGGCTCAGCGGAGATCAACGGACTGATCTCCCGCTGAGCCGGCGGACCGAGGCGGGCTCCGTAGAAACGGAGCCCGCCTCGTGTGAAAGGGGCCTTACTCAATACCTTGGACTGTCTACTTTCCAAAAAAGAGTCATTTGGGGGGGTATTTGTACTTTCTTGATTGTTAGTGTCTCAGGAAATGAGATAGGCCTTTAGTACATCAGGTGTGATCAGATGTGATCAATTTTCAGTGATTTGCACCCTAACTTGCCACACAGATGCTCAATAGGGTTTAGGTCTGGAGGCATGCTTGGCCAGTCCATCACCTTTACCCTCAGCTTCTTTAGCAAGGCAGTGGTTGTCTTGGAGTGGAGTGGTGTTTGGGTTCCTTCTCATGTTGGAATACTGCCCTGCGGCCCAGTCTCCAAAGAGAGGGGATCATGCTCTGCTTCAGTATGTCACAGTATATGTTGGCATTCATGGTTCCCTCAAAGAACTGTAGCTCCCCAGTGACGGTAGCACTAATGCAGCCCCAGACTATGACACTCCCACCACTATACTTGCTTGTAGGCAAGACACACTTGTCTTTGTACTCCTCACCTGGTTGCCGCCAAACACGCTTGACAGCATCTGAACCAAATAAGTTTATCTTGGTTTTATCGGACCACCGGACATTGTTCCAGTAATCCATGTCCTTAGTCTGCTTGTCTTCAGAAAACAGTTTGCAGGCTTTCTTGTGCATCATCTTTAGAAGAGTTTTACTTCTGGGACAACAGTCATGCAGACCAATTTGATGCAGTGTGCGGCATATGGCCTGAGCACTGACAGGCTGACCCCCACCCCTTCAACCTCTGCAGCAATGCTGGCAGCACTCATACGTCTATTTCCCAAAGACAAACTCTGGATATGACGCTAAGCACGTGCACTCAACTACTTTGGTTGACCATGGTAAGGCCTGTTCTGAGTGGAACCTGTCCTGTTAAACCACTGTATGGTCTTGGCAAGCTGTACACTCACTACTTTACATTGTAGCAAAGTGTAATTTCTTCAGTGTTGTCACATGAAAATATATAATAAAATATTTACAAAAATGTGAGGGATGTACTCACTTGTGTGAGATACTGTATATCAATCATTTTTTTAAGTTAGATTTATATATAAACACACGCACATTGCTGACAAAAATGCCAAGAGCAATAGCAGTTTTTTTGTGTCTAAGCAGCTAATTATTTATTTCATGGATTCAATGTAATCTTATCTCTGTTGCCATAACAATGGTGCAGATAAGTATCTGCCTCAAAACCATTGAATGGTCAGTGCAAACTAAAAAAGGTCTCTGTAAAATAGATGTTATCTATAGATAGATAGACCTATTATATATATATATATATATATATACACACAGTGGGGATGGAAAGTATTCAGACCCCCTTACATTTTTCACTCTTTATTATATTGAAAACAGATGGACCGTAGAATGGAACTTCTTACGTTTGCAAAAATGCACAATTATTTTTGGTGTGAGAATTAATTCTACCTCCAGGACAGTGGAGTGGCCATGGGGGCTAAATATGCCCCCAGTTTAGCCAATTTGCTTATGGCTAAATGTGAGGAGGATGTCATCTATGTCCACCGTAGACCAGAACTGGTCTTGTGGGCAAGGTATATAGATGACATCTTCCTCCTATGAGATGGCGATATTGATAGCCTTCATGAATTTATGGAATTTTTAAATGCCAATCACAGATGTATTAGATTGAACTATGAGGCTAGTATGGAAGAGATCCACTTTTTAGATTTGAAGATTTTAATTAAAGAGGGTAGATTTGTTACCTCTACCTTCTTTAACCTTACCGATAGGAATTCTTTCATCCCCCTTAATAGCTGTCACCATGAGTCATGATTGAAAATCTGTTCCTAAAAGGCAGTATATGAGACATACAGTGGGGACGGAAAGTATTCAGACCCCCTTAAATTTTTCACTATTTGTTATATTGCAGCCATTTGCTAAAATCATTTAAGTTCATTTTTTTCCTCATTAATGTACACACAGCACCCCATATTGACAGAAAAACACAGAATTGTTGACATTTTTGCAGATTTATTAAAAAAGAAAAACTGAAATATCACATGGTCCTAAGTATCCAGACCCTTCGCTGTGACACTCATATATTTAACTCAGGTGCTGTCGATTTCTTCTGATCATCCTTGAGATGGTTCTACACCTTCATTTGAGTCCACCTGTGTTTGATTATACTGATTGGACTTGATTAGGAAAGCCACACACCTGTCTATATAAGACCTTACAGCTCACAGTGCATGTCAGAGCAAATGAGAATCATGAGATCAAAGGAACTGCCTGAAGAGCTCAGAGACAGAATTGTGGCAAGGCACAGATCTGGGCAAGGTTACAAAAAAATTTCTGCTACACTTAAGGTTCCTAAGAGCACAGTGGCCTCCATAATACTTAAATGGAAGACGTTTGGGACAACCAGAACCCTTCCTAGAGCTGGCTGTCCAGCCAAACTGAGCTATCGGGGGAGAAGAGCCTTCCCGAGAGAGGTAAAGAAGAACACAAAGATCACTGTGGCTGAGCTCCAGAGATGCAGTCAGGAGATGGGAAAAAGTTGTAGAAAGTCAACCATCACTGCAGCCCTCCACCAGTGGTGGCTTTACGGCTGAGTGGCCCCTCCTCAGTGCAAGACACATGAAAGCCTGCATGGAGTTTGCTAAAAAACACCTGAAGGACTCCGAGATGGTGAGAAATAAGATTCTCTGCTCTGATGAGACCAAGATAGAACTTTTTGGCCTTAATTCTAATGCCCCGTACACACGGTCGGACTTTGTTCGGACATTCCGACAACAAAATCCATGGATTTTTTCCTACGGATGTTGGCTCAAACTTGTCTTGCATACACACGGTCACACAAAGTTGTCGGAAAATCCGATCATTCTAAACGCAGTGACGTAAAACACGTACATCGGGACTATAAACGGGGCAGTGGCCAATAGCTTTCATCTCTTTATTTATTCTGAGCATGCGTGCCACTTTGTGCGTCGGATTTGTGTACACAGGATCGGAATTTCCGACAACGGATTTTGTTGTCGGAAAATTTCATATCCTGCTCTCAAACTTTGTGTGTCGGAAATTCCGATGGAAAATGTGTGATGGAGCCCACACACGGTTGGAATTTCCGACAACAAGGTCCTATCACACATTTTCCGTCGGAAAATCAAACCGTGTGTATGGGGCATAAGCAGTATGTGTGAAGAAAACCAGGAACTGCTTATCACCTGTCCAATACAATCCCAACAGTGAAGCATGGTGGTGGTAGCATCATACTGTGGGGGTGTTTTCCAGCTACAGGGACAGGACGACTGGTTGCAATCGAGGGAAAGATGAATGCAGCCAAAAACAGGGATATCCTGGACGAAAACCTTCTCCAGAGTGCTCAGGACCTCATCCAACCTGACAGAACTGGAGAGGATCTGCAAGGAGGAATGGCAGAGGATCCCCAAATCCAGGTGTGAAAAACTTGTTGCATCTTCCCCAAAAGACTCATGGCTCTATTAGATCAAAAGGGTGCTTCTACTAAATACTGAGCAAAGGGTCTGAATACTTAGGACCATGTGATATTTCAGTTTTTCTTTTTTAATAAATCTGCAAAAATGTCAACAATTCTATGTTTTTCTGTCAATATGGGGTGCTGTGCGTACATTAATGAGGAAAAAAAATGAACTTAAATGATTTTAGCAAATGTCTGCAATATAACAAAGAGTGAAAAATTTAAGGGGGTCTGAATACTTTCCGTCCCCACTGTATATAGCTAATACAATTAAATTATTTACAATACATTTTTGATATAATTTAGATATCTATCTATCTATCTATCTATCTATCTATCTATCTATCTATCTATCTATCTATCTATCTATCTATCTATCTATCTATCTATCTATCTATCTATTTATATATATATATATATATATATATACCGTATTTATCGGCGTATAACACGCACTTTTTTTTTTTTAAATCAGGGGAAAATCGCGGGTGCATGTTATACGCCGATGCCCTGCGATCCCCCGCTGTCAGATCTAAAAAATCGCCGACTGCGATTTTGAAAATGGCGCCGCCGGCGCCGAATTACACAGTGCCGGTCCTCGGCTCTTCTTGGCCACTTTCGGCTTCACTCGAGCACCGCCCGAACCTAGCCGAGTGTACTCGGCTAGGTTCGGATAGCTCCGCTCACCGTCACGCCCATCCCGAGTGGAGCCGAAAGTGAGCGAGAGCCGCCGAGAAGAGCTGAGGACTGGCTCTGTGTATTTCGGCGCCAGCAGCACCATTTTCAAATCGCGGTCGGCGATTTTGAAGCTCAGTGAGCTGCAAGGCTGTACTGGGGCAAGGCTGGACTGGGGCAAGGCTGCACTGGGGCAAGGCTGCACTGACATGGCTGCACTGACATGGCTGCACTGGCAAGGCTGCACTGGGGCAAGGCTGCACTGAGAAGGCTGCAATGATGGGCATTTAAATGTAAGTTTTTTCCCTTCAACTTCCCTCCTAAAAGTTTTTTTTTTCCTTAAAATTCCCTCCTAAATTGGGGTGCGTGTTATATGCCGATAAATACGGTATATAGATATATATATAGATATATATTACATATATCATAGGTGTGTGTAGCCTATTGCATTCCTGTGTGCACCCCAAAGCACATGTGTGTGTGTGTGTGTGTGTGTGTATACAGTATCGTATAAAGGTAAGTACACCCCTCAAATTTGTGTAAATATTTTATTATATCTTTTAATGTGACAACACTGAAGAAATGGCACTTTACTACAATGTAAAGTAGTAAGTGTACAGCTTGTATAACAGTGTACATTTGCTGTCCCCTCAAAATAACTCAACACACAGCCATTATTGTTGAAACCACTGCCAACAAAAGTAGGTACACCCCTAAGTTAAAATGTCCAATTTGGGCCCAAAGTGTCAATATTTTTTGTGGCCACCATTATTTACCAGCACTACCTTAACCCTCTTGGGCATAGAGTTCACCAGAGCTTAACAGGTTGCCCCTGGAGTCCTCTTCCACTCCTCCATGATGACATCACAGAGCAGGTGGATGTTAGAGGATGCCATACAGAGGTTCAATAAGGTTTAGGTCTGGAGACATGCTTGGCCAGTCCATCACCTTTACCCTCAGCTTTATAAGCAAGGCAGTGGTCGTCTTGGAGGTGTGTTTGCTGTCGTTGATATGTTGGAATACTGCCCTGTGGCCCAGTCTCCAAAGGGAAGGGATCATGCTCTGCTTCAGTATGTCACAGTACATGTCAGTATTCATGGTTCCCTCAATGAACTGTAGTTCCCCAGTGCCGGCAGCACTCTTGCAGACCCAGACCATGACACTCCCACCACCATGACTTTGTGTAGGCAAGACACACTTGTTTTTTTACTCCTCCCCTGGTTGCCGCTACACACACTTGACACCATCCGAACAACATAAGCTTATCTTGGTCTCATCAGACCACAGGACATGGTTCTAGTAATCCATGTCCTTGGTCTGCTTGTCTTTAGCAAACTATTTGCTGGCTTTCTTGTACATCATCTTTAGAAGAGGCTTCCTTCTGGGACAACAGCCATGCAGACCAATTTGATGCAGTGTGCAGCATATGGTCTGAGCACTGACAGGCTGACCCCCCCCCCACCCCTTCAACCTCTGCAGCAATGCTGGAAGCACTCATACATCTATTTCCCAAAGACAACCTCTGGATTTGACGTTGAGCATGTGCACTCAACTTCTTTGGTTGAACATGGCGAGGCCTATTCTGAGTACATCCTGTCCTGTTAAACCGATATATGGTCTTCGCCACCGTGCTGCAGCTCAGTTTCAGGGTTTTGCCAATATTCATATAGCCTAGGCCATCTTTATGTAGATCCACAATTTAATTTATTCAGATCCTCAGAGAGTTCTTTGCCATGAGGTGCCATGTTGAACTTCCAGTGACCAGTATGAGAGAGTGAGAGTGATAACACCAAATTTAACGCACTCCCCACTCACACCTGAGACCTTGTAAGACTAATGAGTCACATGAAACCAGGGATGTAAAATGGCTAATTGGTCCCAATTTGGACATTTTCACTTAGGGGTGTACTTACTTTTGTTGCCAGTGGTTTAGACTTGAACAGCTGAGTAGTGAGTTATTTTGAGGGGAAATCAAATTTACATTGTTATATAAGCTGTACACTCCCTACGTTACATTGTAGCAAAGTGTAATTTCTTCAAAGTTGTTACATAAAAAGATAGTTGAAAATATTGACAAATATGTGAGGGTGTACTCACTTTCATGAGATACTGTATATATATTGCAGTAGAGCAATGGACAGTGTCAGTAAAGCAGTGGACGATGTCAGTAGGGCAGATGTTTGTTTCAGTAGAGCAGGGCACGGTATTATAAGGTTCAGAGATTAGTGTCAGTAGTTTATTTTTTTAGATTATATATATATATATATATATATATATATATATATATATATATATATATATATATATATAATATATATATATATATATATATTTTTTTTTTGTAATTATTTATTATATTTATTATAAATAGTGATAACTGAAGATTTTGTTCTTTAAATTGAAATGGTAAGTAAATGTTTAATATTTAGGTTTTATTATTTAATCATTATTTTTAATTTTTCATTGAAAAATATTAATTGCAATTTTTAATTGTAATTTATGTTTAGGAGAATACTGCAGTACCCACAGGATCTTTATCCAGCAATCATAGTTCCATGACACAAGAGGAAAGAGTAAGTTGTATCTTTAATTTTTCATAAATATCCACACATACACACATCTTCTCTCTCTCTCTCTATATATATATATATATATTTCTATATATCTATAAACATTTATATTCATATTTAGGTGTGTGTTTATATATATAGATATATATATATAGATATTCTATATATAGAGAAAGAGATCGAGAGAGAGATCTCTATTTTTATGTATGTGTATGTTTGTATCAATTAATTAATTTATCTAATTACAAACACGTATACATATATCGATCTGTCTGCATTTCTTTTTTTATTACCATGTTCTAACATGTTTTTTTTTGTTTTAAGTTTTAGTGTTTTCACAATTTATTTAATTTTTAAAAAAAAATTATGTATCTTTTGAAATAAATGTCTATAATCAATGTTAAATGTATATCATCATATTTTTTTTAGCGCAATCTGCTAATACAACTATTGGCCAGGTATCCAGCACCTGAAAATGATCATGTCTTTCCAAACAATCTGACCGTGCCCTCTACCAGTGATGGTTCTTGTACTTTACAATCGATAGAGACAGGTGATGATAGAATTGGCAAAATACACTGGTGTTTGTGTCAGTGCTGTATAAAAATGCCAAGTAGAATCTGTGTGCTGTCGAGAAATCAAAGAGGTCCAAGGCTGTATTCCTGAGGGAAGAAAATGCATCACTAAAGCCGATATGTTCTGTACCAAATAGCTACCGGGCAACATGTTAGGCTAATGTATATGACGATGCATCTAGAGAGCCTACCTCTTGTGGATGCCAACAACAACAGGTAATTCAATTAATTGTAATATTAGTATTGTTAAATAAATATACCACTATATCATTGTTTACATTATATATATATATATATATATATATATATATATATATATATATATATATATATATATATATATATTTATTTATTTATTTATTTTATTATTTTATTTTTTTTGTAGGTGATTAAGAAAAACACCATACCGGGCTTTCATTGCATGGATCTATGGATTTTTAGGGAAGGGGAACAGAAGGGTGATCCCACCCTGTGCAGTAAAAGTAGTGAGAGAAGTATTTCCAGATCCTAACGATTCTTATGTCGGTTTCCTTTATTCTGACGATTATGAGTCATCTGAGATGGCATTTCATTAAAGCTATATGTAAAATGTTTAAATATGTTTCAATTGTAATTGTTTTTTAATTATTGTACTTTTTCTTTTCAATAAAAACTAATTATTGATTCTAAAAATATTATTTTATTTTTTGTTTAGATATTTTACATTAAAGTTATGTAAATAACATTATTAGAAATTTTTTCTTTATAAATTATTAGAAAAATCACAAATGCAAGTATAATTTGTTTATTAATTAATTTAACAATTAAAAAAAAAATCGATTCAACTTTATATCAAAAAAACATTCGTAATGTAAACAAAAATACTAACCAATTTTTTAAAATATTTTTTAATACTTTTTTTGGATAAATGTCGATTTTGAAGAAAATTTGTTGTACAAATGACAACTCAAGGTTTATTTATTTATCAACAGTTGGACTGGAGCAATGTTTTTCGGCATTTCAATATTTTTGGGTTTCCATGAACTAATTATGGAACTAATACAATGGAAATCATGTTTGAGAGCATATTGATGGCATGTTCATTATCCATTTTTTGGAATACATTGCACACTATCCACTTCTTTCTCCCTCTGGGAAACGCCAAATTTCTTCACGACTTGAATCTTTTTTTTTTTTTTTTTGTCAGAGCAGGTTTGCGTATCACAATATGATTGTGGCACAATTCTGCCAATTTGGTTCTGGCCTCCATAGAATGAAATCGATAATGAATTCATTTTGGATGATATTTTAGACTCATGCTGTGATATGTTTCTATAACACCAGTCTGACAAAAAAAGTGAGATGTTTCATGTCCTTTTCCAATTGGGCATCCAATACAATTGTGGACAATGCATGAAATGCAGGTGCTTTTTTGATTAACCAGAGAACAATTGGAGAATCCACATTTATTTCATCGTGCAAGCATTTGTGCTCTATATCTCCAATTTCCCATACATGGACATTTACTACATGATGTAGTAGAGACTGCCAAAGTTATTTAAAAACTTCCTTGTTTCCTTGACAAGCTCTACTACATCAATAGAAATGGTTTAGTATAGAAGAATCCATGGCAAAATTGGACGATAATTTTTTGGGGGGGGGAAATTTGCATCAAATTTCTTTTTGCATTTTTCACATAATGCCAAATGTCAAACTGATTAATCTTTTCATATTTTGGAGTTGTTAATAATTTTCGAATGCCAGTGTGTCGATCTGTTCCCACAAATTGAATATCTAAATTTTTGCCAATTATGCGATCTAGACTTTTTGTAAATCTGAATTTCTCCATAGCAACTGATGAAGTTGTTTGTGACACCTGCACTAACTCAAAGTCCACAATTTTTTTGGAAAAGAGATCCATGAAAGTATAAGTGGAGTATTTTGCAGAAAACCCAGGGCTGTCACATTGACCGTCCCCTACCAGAAATAACGGTTTGCCAGACAATTCGTTTATCACATTGGTATTGTTTTCTTGCCAATTGAAGTCAATTGCTTTAAAAATGTATTGATTTTGAGCTCTATTGTATGATAATTTTCCAAATATCTCAATGCCGTAAAGATCAAACGTCTCTCGTACTTTAGCATAGCTGCCGCCACATACACATATGGCACCAGAGAGTAAAATGTTACCCGCTGGATAGTGTTTGATCTTTGGCTGGCTTTCCCACAGCTTCAAGCGATGTAAACAAGAACAGGTTGAATAAACAGAAACCATAGTTCCAATTATTTGTTTCTCTATTTTTGTAATTTTCGAAATACAGTCTTGGTCTGGACAACGCATTTTAAATAGTAATTTATCCAGGCTGCTTTTGAAAATAATACATTTTTTTTCTTTTACCAAAGTTAAAGGATAAAGAAGTGTTTCTTCCTGTTGTCTGTTTTCTATACTTTCACAAAAACTGTCACTTTTTTGTGGTGTATCGAAATCAGACTTGTGAAAACTTGGGTCCTCATAGTAGGCCAGTTTTCGTTTTTGTTCCGATTTCTGGACTGTCAACATCAGCTTGAAAAAGTGACTTATTTTGCTTTTGTGTTTGCAAAGGAGTGGGCAAGACAGATGACGAGGATGATAGCGGCATCAATGGTTGAGCTTCTGATGTCTTCTACTTATTGGTGTTGACCCCAGAATGGGTGTCATTAAACCTTCCTCAGAACTACAATATGAATGATCCAAACTTATAGATCTTGCAGTCACTATTTTTGAATAACTTTCTTCCGATTCAGACATTGGGAAATCAAAAAGGCCTATTTATGTGCCAGCACCGTTCATTAGCACATTTGTAGATTGCGTTAGTTGATGACATTGGCATGTATATCTTGTGCTGCTTAACAATAATTTTGAAGTTCCCGCCGCCATGGAATCCGATTTGCGAATTTTATCAAGTCTGCTTTCCATTTATTTTCTGTTGATTTCTTTGTAGATGTTTCCGTAAAAATAGTTGGTATTGATTCTGGTTTTAGTTTCCTTTGCGTTCCCTGCCAAAAAAAAACAAGCACTGTTGAAGTGTATCGAACAAATTCGATACACATTTCCACGTAAGTCTTCTTTGATTAACGGAATGTATGCTTCGATCATTCCAGGCTCCATGCCAGCATTTTGCAAGCAAATTTTAATTTGTTGACTATCCTTTGGAAAGGTATAGTAATTAATATTGGCAGGAGTTTTTTTGGAACCACTGTTGTGGCTGCAAAATAGTGCAAAGCAGCTAGGCATTTCTATTGAATAAATAAAAGGTACAATTTAGTGTATGTAACATACATTATTAAATATCTTTGGTATAGCTGTTAAAAAAAATATTTAATCAAACAATCATTTTAAAAAAATTTATACAGTTTTAAATTACAAAAAAAGTCTATTTTTTAAATAAATCTCTTGACTTTTGAAAAATGAAATATTATTGTGTTATATCGATAAACTAACAAATATACCAAAAAAATAATTTTCCTATTACTGTCAAATATCTTAAAATTGACATATTACATATTTTTGGAATCCAAAAAAAAAAGTAGAAAGCCAAAAAAATAAGTAAAATATATAAATATTAATTTAAATAATAAAAAAACAAAGTCTCTTTAATTTTTAATAATTTTTATTTTATTTTATTAGTAACATTAAACATTAATATATATATATATATATATATATATATATATATATATATATATATATATATATATATATTTTTTTTTTTAATAATCATTATTTTATTTTATATAACAGAAAAAGAAAACACATAACAAGACATGTCCAGTAGTCTATAAAAAATAAAATAATAATATCGACCTCGCAGGGTCTTTTTATACAGAACGTGTTCGGTTAGACTAGTTGAACAGAAATATAGTCATAAGTTCAAAGGCATCTGACCTCATGTGGAGTAGCCCAATGGAGCATACCGGATGGGGAAACATTTGAAGGTTTAAAGATAGCAGAGTCTATAATAGCTGTAGAGACATGTGATCTCATTTAGAATGTACCATCCTACCAGGTCACATACAGCACATGCATCGGTCGTGAGCTGAGAAGGTAGTTCCTCTGCCAAAACATCCAAGTATATGGTCTCCCGACCCGCGATCGGGGCGGAAGGGGGGGCTCCACGGCCTCCATCAAACCACCTCCCGCCCCCCGCACGCCGGGGGGACCAAGAAAAAGGTAACAGTGTGCATATCTGACAAGTCCATCTATGGTCCTGTAACACTAGGGGATGATCTCATGAGTAAGGGGGCTTTCCGTGACCATGTCTAACAGCAGCGTGTCGTTTATCTCCCCATCCGTTAGCAGTAAATCAACAAAACATTCAACTTTGACAGAATACATCAGTTAAACAAAGGAGGAAAAGAAGGGAGATGAGGGGGAGAGGGGGGTTAGGGGGGGAACGGGCTAAGTGTTCCCTCGATCAATAAGGATGATTCGTCCATGTCCACATCGGGTGTACAGCAACACGAGCATCAAGCCCATCTGTCTAGGCTCATTTGTAGTAACTCATCAGGTTATAAGGCCTCTATCCTCTAGGGTTTTGTTGATCTGCAGGTTTTAAGGGAGGGATCTGCCAACTCTAGTAATGCCGTGTCTAAGCTGGAGGAAACCCAGCGTGGGTCGGAGACAAATTCAATCCAGGGTGCCCAGATTGCTAAGTATTTTTCACGGGATCCTCGGCAGGTCGCTAACCAGTCCTCAGCCTCACATATCTCATTTACCCCATCAATCCACTGATATTGGATTTTTTCCAGTAGGTTGGGAGTAGGTGCCATGCTGCGTTCAACAGGTGGGGCAGCACACTTTTTTTATACTGACTAAGTGAGGTTGTGGGTACATGCAAAAGAAAGTGCTTTGGAGAGAGAGGGACCTCCGAACCCGTTATGTTTTTTATCTGGTCTTGTACATCTTCCCAAAAGGGTTTGATTAGGGGGCAGCTTCACCATATATGTATAAAAGTACCTCGGTGTCCCCAGCCACGCCAGCAGGTTCTGATATAGTTGGGTAAATACGGGCTAAGTCTGCTGGCACCCGGTACCAGCGAGACATTATATGAAATTCGTTTCTTGGGTTCGGGAGTCTATGGAGGATGAGTGGGTCAGATGGTATAAGTGATTTAATTGTGTGACTGTAAAATCTTGCCCCAGATCATTTTCTCACCTCCGAATGTAGGCAGGTTTAAGTTGGGGAGCAGAAGCTCCTAGAAGCTGGTACAGTTCCAACACCATATGAAGAACAGGCTCCTCATTGGTGAAGAGACGTTCAAATGGGGTAGGGGTAGAAGGGTCCCTAATTGTGTGGATATATTTTCCAAAGAAGTGGTGTAACTGCCTGTACCTCCAAAAATTGAGTTGTGGGCCTCTGCGCCCCACTGGTAGGTTTTCATAGCTCAGGAGCTTACCGTCCTTCATGAATTTGCCACAACTAGCATTTCCATCATCCACCCATGGCTCAAAAAACGCCATCTGTTCACCTGGGGGGAACCACTGGAACCCACCTAGCGGTGCCAGCGGGGACATAGGGGGAGGCAATTTCAGCAATAGGTTTATTTTATCCCAGACTGACAGCACCTGGGCCGTCAGTGGGTAGGTCGTTTCAGAGAGCCCCCTATATTCCTGCGGCAACCACGGAGCATAAGCCAAATTTCTACCTGCCAGGCACTTCTCTAGGTTGACCCAGAGTTTGGAGTGCATGTGGAAACCCCAGTTTAGGATTCTCTGAAGGACTATAGCTCGATAGTAACGTTTTATATCTGGGATTCCCAGTCCGCCCTCTCGTTTCGAACGTTTCAGTATTCTTAGTGCTATCCTTGGTTTGCGTGCGTTCCAAATGAAGTTGGAGAACATGCTGGACAAACGGTCAAAGAAGGCTCTGGGTAGGGGGATCGGTAACATCTGTAGGTAAAAAAGTATGCTGGGCAAAACATTCATCTTTATAATGGGTGTCCTGAAGTGTTAAAGAAGCTTACTGACCTGAGAGAGTTGTTCCTACGCTTTCTAGATAGACAAACTAAGAAACAGTTCCGCTATATGTCCCACAAATATTACGCGCAAGGGAACAAATGTGGACGGATGCTGGCACGGGCACTTAGAAAGCGACAGGCACAGTTATGCATACACAAACTGCAATCAGCCTCAGGGGAGCTGGTGGTGCAATCCTCCAGGATCGCCTCGGGGTTCCGAGACTATTATGCTAAATTGTATAATTTAGACTCTGAGTTTCCTACCACCACGAAAGACGCTAGACAACATGCGATACAAAACTACCTATCCTCGGCAGGCCTTCCCCCACATTCATCTTTATAATGCTCACACGACCTAACCACGTAAAAGCAGTCAGAGTCCATCGTGAAAGGTCTTCTTTGACCATAGTCAGCAGTTGGGGATAGTTAGCTGTATATAAAGTGTTGAAACAATCTGTGAGTCGTATGCCTAGGTATTTTAAGGATGATGTGGTCCAGGTGAAAGGGAAGGCGGCTTTAAGGTTTGTAGTTAGTTGGGAGGATAAGCAGATAGGGAGAATCTCTGACTTTGAGAGGTTAATTTTGAAATTGGAGATTGACCTAAAGAGCTTCAGTTCCTGCATTAGGTTGGGCAGTGAGAGCAGGGGGTCTGAGAGGTGGAACAAAACGTCGTTGGCATATGCTGTGAACTTGTGCTCCATATTTCCGTCCTCCATACCCTTGATGTTCTGATTGGCTCTCACAGTGCGGAGTAGTGGTTCCAACACTAGAGCGAACAATAGGGGTGAAAGGGGACACCCCTGCCTCGTGCCGTTTCTAATGGGGAAGCCAGATGAGAGTGTCCCGTTCACCTTTACCTGTGCCAGGGTGTAGAGTATAAAGCTAAAATTGATGTTAACATTTGCGGGCCTAGGCCCAACAATGTAAGTACCGCTGTCAGATAAGACCAGTCAACACGGTCAAAAGCTTTTTCCGCGTCTGTAGATAAAATCAAATAAGGCTGTGGGTCTGGACAGGTGCGTGCCCAGTGTATGAGTTGGACCGCTCTAAGGGAATTGTCTCTGGCCTCTCTACCTGTTATGAAGCCTGTCTGGTCGGGGTGGAAAATTCCTGGTATGAGGTGTTTAAGTCTGTTAGCTAACATTTTTGCTAGGATTTTTATGTCCAAATTAAGGAGGGAGATAGGGCGATAGCTCTGGGGGACGGTGGGGGGGGTCATTGCCCTCCTTCAGGCTCACAGTGATGTGAGCCAGAAGGGCTTCTGAGGGGATATCTTTACCCCCTGCAATAGAATTGAAGTATTTGCACATAGGCGTTGCTAGTAAGGGGAAGAAAGTCTTATAGTATTCCTTGGTGAACCCTCCGGGCCAGGACTTTTCCCGCTGGGCAAGGACTCCACCGTTGCCCCAAGCTCCGTCGTGGTAATTGGGAGTTCTAAAGCTGAAGATTGTTCGTCAGTAAGTGGGGGAAGGCCTGCCGAGGATAGGTAGTTTTGTATCGCATGCTGTCTAGCGTCTTTCGTGGTGGTAGGAAACTCAGAGTCTAAATTATACAATTTAGCATAATAGTCTCGGAACCCCGAGGCGATCCTGGAGGATTGCACCACCAGCTCCCCTGAGGCTGATTGCAGTTTGTGTATGCATAACTGTGCCTGTCGCTTTCTAAGTGCCCGTGCCAGCATCCGTCCACATTTGTTCCCTTGCGCGTAATATTTGTGGGACATATAGCGGAACTATTTCTTAGTTTGTCTATCTAGAAAGCGTAGGAACAACTCTCTCAGGTCAGTAAGCTTCTTTAACACTTCAGGACTCCCATCTGCTTTATGCTGGAGTTCAGCCCTTTGATGAGCTGTGTGCAATCTCAAAAAATCAGCTTGTCATTCTTTTTTAAGTCTGGTCTCTTGGAAGATCAGTTTTCCTCGTGCCATGGCCTTATGGGCCTCCCACACCACTCCCTCGCCCACATCCTTAGTCAAATTCTCAATGAAGTAATGAGTCAGAGTGTCAGAAACTCTCTTCACCACCACCACATCATCCAATAAATTGCCGTTCAATCTCCACGTCTAGAACTTGTGTCAACTCGAAGGTAGAGTAAGGGCTACATTGACCGGGGCATGGTCTGAAATAGAGATATTCCCAATAGATGCTTCCTGCAAGAATTCTAGTGTGGTGCAGTCCACATAGATGTGGTCAATGCGAAACATCATGTACCTTAGAGTAGTAACTAAAGTCACGGTCTGAAGGGTGAAGTACCCACCAACAGTCTATCAAAAGGTGAGATTGAATGCCCTTGCAGAAATGTTTGAGAAACGCAAAGGAATGAGGGGATCTTGTATGGGACATGTCTAGTGAGGGGTCTGGACTTACGTTGAAGTTTCCTCCGAGAATCAGAAGGCCTTCTCTAAATTCCGCTAGAAGCGTTAAAGGAGAGTCAATGAAAGTGAGTTGATCAGTATTAGGGGCATAGATTGTCGCAAACGTATACGTCTGTCCGGCTATACTACCTTTTAGAAAAACATATCTACCCTGGGGGCCTATTTTGTTGTCTAAGGGTTGGAAAGGACTTGTGTATTGCAATAGTAGTAACTTTAGACTTTGGCGTCGGGGAGGTGCTGACAAACCACTGGTTAAAAAGATATGTAGGCAACCTAGGAAGTGGTTGGGGTGTAAAATGGGTCTCCTGAAGGAAGACCACCTGTGTCTTTAACTGTTTTATTTCCCTCCATAATTTACTACGCTTTTGTGGGGAGCAGAGGCCCCTAACGTTATATGTGCTTACCTGCAGTGTAGCCATGGGAAGGAGCGAGGAAGGACGAAGAGCTCAGGCCGGCGGCACACCCATTGCGGACGACGATATGGCTGGTCGCTCCTATAAAGGGAAGGGAAGGGAGAAAGGAAAGAGAGAAAAGAAAGAAGCATGAGACAAATATGAAAGGCATCATAAATAAACCAGTGCGGCCGGAGCCGGCTAAACATAAAGAACAACTATAGGCCATGTTCGGGACCCCGTCCCCTGCAGGGGAGGGGGGTATGAACCTTGGCTCAAGATCCCAATAGGGATCAATACCCTAAAATAAGAAGGGTGGCCTACGGGGGGAAACGTGGACCAACAATGAATAAGGGCGAAGGGGTCTCTGACTCCACTCACCACATCTAGCAGTGTGTGACATAAGGGGGGATCAGGTATACTACCCTTAGCTGGGGAGAATTTTGAGGAGAAGGGAACAGTTAAGACTGTTGTAAATAAGTAGAGCGCTAGCTTTGCATATGGGGCAGTGTGCTGTTCTGTTAAACAGGGTTTTGTTTAGAGAGCAAATTTATTGTGGGAGGGCGGGTGAAATTAAACTTGGCTCTCAACCAGTTATGTAGAAAAGTCTCAGACGTAGCATGTAAGAAATATGTGTCTCTCCTCCAGAGAGATTTTGCCACTAGTCTCTAGCAGAAGTAGGGCCAGCTGAAGTGTCAGATGGATGCCGTCTGAGACTCTTGCGTTTAGTGGATTGCCAATGGGTGGAGTGGTGGCAATTTGGCCGCAGGAAAATCAGGCGATCCCCTCCAGTCTGGAAAGTCCACCGGGTCAAGATCCATAGAAGACAGGAAGTTCAGTAGGTCATCTTTGGTACAGAGAGTCACGGTCTTGTCCTCTTTGGTAACTTGGAGAAAGAAAGGGAAGCCCCAGCGGTATTGCAGTCCTGCGTCTTGGATGGCCATCAGGAGAGGACGGAGAGATCTGCGCTGCATTAAGGTGCGCCTTGAAATGTCCTGATAAAAGGCCAGATGTGCGCCATCAAAATCTAAGTAGGGCTTGTCTCTCATTTTCTGCATTATACGGTCCTTGAGTGTATATCTGTGCAACTTGCAGATAATGTCTTTTGGATTGTTAACATCCTGGGAGGGGGACTTCAGGGCTCTGTGTGCACGATCAATTTCAATGGTAGCTGTGGCAGCCAATTCTAGTATTTCCCTAAAGATCCCTTCCAGGGTGGGAATAATGTCCTTAGCCCCAGTTGCTTCGGGCAGGCCTCGGATTCTAATGTTTGCTCTGCGACTGCGATTCTCCATATCATCTAACTGACAAAGTAGGGCCTCAATCTGATGGCTCTGTGTAGTGCATTTGTCCTGCAGCATACAGTAGAGATGACTGGAAGAGTTTCTTCAAATCTCTGCTCCAGAGATTCCATTCTGCCCCCTAAGTGAGTCATGTCAGCTTTAAGCTGTGCTATGTCCTCTTTGAGGGTTTTTTCTACCCTGTCGGCGAAGCGCTCCAGGTCTGCTTTAGAAGGTAGAGACCAAATATGGCGCCTGATGTCAGTCTCATCCAGGGAATCTGGAGCTTCAAGATCACCATCTGGAGAGGAGGGGGCGTCTGGAGAGGTTGGGGGGATCGACTCGCTTACCGACCCAGGGGATGGTATGGGCGAGCAGGCCGGCCTGTTCACGCATGCACCGGCGTTCTGTGAGGCCTTGGAAGCTTTTTGGGCCTTCGCTGCACCATCTTTGGAGCCTCACGGCTTCTCCCGCTGGTCCCAGGGAAGAAGGATTCCAGCTGCCCCTCTCTTGTGTGGTCGTTCCGCAGTGTCTGCGAGGATGCCTGGTTCCTCTGCGACATCTTTAGCTGGGGATGGGGTAGGATTTTCCCCCATAGTGGTGATTAGGTGCGGCGGTGAGATGGAGCGGTGAGGAGACACGTCTTCACCCTTTTATGGCCAGGACACAGCCCCAACATTAATATATTTTATATAACCATAAAGAAAACAAATGACAAAAACAATGCATTCAAATATTTTTATTTTATAAACTATTTATAGTCATGATCATCAATCATAATTTAAATTATAGTTAATATTATCAAATGTAGTGCACTAAACTAGAGAGATAGAGAGAGGGGGTGGAGAGAGAGAGAGCGAGCACAAAGGGAGAGTGAGACAGTGTAGAGGAGAGTGAAGAGTAGAATGAGGAGATACAAAAATATAAATATATTAAAAAAAATACATGCATCACATTACAACATAAATATAAAACATACAAAAATATAAAAATAGGCTACAAACATAATATTCATGCATGGTTTTCAAAAGCACAAATCCACATGTCTTTAAGAAGAGAGGGTGGAGAAAGAGAGAGAGAGAGAGAGGAGGTGGAGAGAGGGGTAGAGAGAGAGAGAGAGAGGGGTGGGTGGAGAGAGAGAGGGGGTGGGTGGAGAGAGAGGGGTGGGCGGAGAGAGAGAGGGGTGGAGAGAGAGAGAAAGAGAGAAGGGGTGGAGAGAGGGGGGGTGGAGAGAGAAAGAGGGGGTGGGTGGAGAGAGGGGTGGAGAGCAAGAGAGGGTGGAGAGTGAGCACGAGAGAGAGGGGTGGGTGGAGAGAGGGGGTAGAGAGAGAGGGGGGTGGAGAGAGGGGGTAGAGAGAGAGAGAGAGGGGGGTGGGTGGAGAGAGAGAGAGGGGTGGGTGGAGAGAGAGAGAGGGGTGGGTGGAGAGAGAGGTTGGTGGGTGGAGAGAGAGGGGGGGTGGAGAGCGAGAGAGGTGGAGAGCAAGCGAGGGTGGAGAGCAAGCTCGAGAGAGAGAGAGGTGGGTGGAGAGAAAGAGAGGGGTGGTTGGAGAGAGAAAGAGAGGGGTGGGTGGAGAGAGGGGGCGAGTGGAGAGAAAGAGGGGTGGGTGGAGAAAGAGAGATGGGTGGAGAGAGAGAGAGAGGGGTGGGTGGAGAGAGGTGGGTGGAGAGAGAGAAAGAGAGAGAGGTGGGTGGGGAGAGAGAGAGAGGGGGGTGGAGAGAGAGAGAGGTGGAGAACGAGAGAGAGGGTGGATAGGGAGTGAGGGTGGAGAGTGAGTGAAAGAGAGAGAGGGGTAGAGAGAGAGGGGGTGGAGAGAGGGGTGGAGAAAGAGAGAGAGAGAGGGGTGGAGAGAGAAAGAGGGGTGGAGAGAGAGGGGGTGGAGAGAGAGGGGGTGGAGAGAGAGGGGTGGAGAGAGAGAGAGGGGTGTGGGTGGAGAGAGAGAAGGGTGTGGGTGGAGAGAGAGAGAGGGGTGTGGGTGGAGAGAGAGAGGGGTGGGTGGAGAGAGAGAGGGGTGAGTGGAGATGGAGAGAGGGGTGGGTGGAGAGAGAGAGAGAGATGTGGAGAGAGAGAGAGAGAACATTTCAAATAAATAAAATTATATACATCACATTAAAAAAATATATAAAATATACAAAATAAGGCATGGTTTTAAAAATCTCAAATCCACTTGTCTGAAAAAGAGGGAGAGGGGGAGGAGAGAGAGAGGGGTAGAGAGAGAGAGAGAGGGGGAGGAGAGAGAGAGACAAAGAGAGACAGAGGAAACTTCAATTTCTACTGGAGAAGAGGAGCCAATGGTAAAAATTGCTGCCCAATATATGACAGCGTGTCACAGACTGAGAGGGACATGAAAGACCAAGGACTTAAAAATCCTTTACGCAGACTTATGCCGATTCTGCTCTATATTACCCATTACCCCCCCCCCCTTTTCTTTTAGAAACTCAACTGCTTTGGCAATACTAACATGTATGTGGTCCTGCCAATAAAGCATATTTGAATTTGAATTTGAAAGGGGGGAGGAGAGAGAGAGGGGGAGGAGAGAGAGAGGTGGGTGGAGAGAGAGAATTTCAAATAAATAATACATACATCACATTAAAAAAATATATAAAATATACAAAAATAAGGCATGGTTTTGAAAATCTAAAATCCACTTGTCTGAAAAAGAGGGAGAGAGGGAGGAGGAGAGAGAAAGGGGAGTAGAGAGAGAGAGAGAGGGGGAGGAGAGAGAGGGGGAGGGGAGAGAGAGAGGGGGAGGAGAGAGAGGGGGGAGAGAGAGAGGGGGTGGAGAGCGAGAGAGAGGTGGAGAGCGAGAGAGAGAGAGAGAGAGAAGAGCAAGCAAGGGTGGAGAGAGAGAGAGAGGGGGTGGAGAGAGAGAGGGGTGGAGAGAGAGAGAGAGAGGGGGGTCAGTGGAGAGAGAGAGGTAAGTGAAGAGAGAGAGAGGGGGTGGGTGGAGAGAGAGGTGGGTGGAGAGAGAGAGAGGGGGGCTGGAGAGCAAGAGAGAGTGGTGGAGAGAGAGAGAGGTGGAGAGTGAGAGAGAGAGGGTGGAGAGTGAGAGAGAGAGGTGGAGAGTGAGAGAGAAAGAGAGGGGGTGGAGAGAGAGAGGGAGAGAGGGGGATGGAGAGAGAGGGGTGGAGAGAGAGGGGTGGGTGGAGAGAGAGAGAGAGAGAGGGGTGGGTGGAGAGAGAGAGGGGGTGGGTGGGGAGAGAGAGAGGGGGGTGGGTGGTTGGGGAGGGAGAGGTGAAGAGTGAGAGAGAGAGGTGAAGAGTAGGGATGAGCTTCAAGTTTGAGTCGAACCCATGTTCGACTAGAACATCGCCTGTTCGTCCGTTCGTCGAATTGCAAATGATATGGGCTGTTCGCGCAAAATTCGAGTGGCGCGTCACGACCCATAATTCACTGCGGCATTGCAGTGCATTGCTGGCTGATGATTTGCCAAGCATGCACTATGACCCGCATGCTTGGCCAATCACAGTACCGTGTGTACAGAGAGCTGTAATTGGCCAAAGCCAGGGTGGCTTCGTCCAATTATGGCTCAGGGGGTTTAGTACACAACCCACACTATATAAGGCCGCCTGCGTGGCGGCCTTGTGTAGTGTGTTGCGGCGGCGGAGAGAGATAGATAGACAGAGAGACGGTGTCATTTGATTTAAGTTAGATAGAGTAGGCAGTTCAAGTCAGTTAGTTGCACTTACAGTGTATTGTGTATATATATGCGTCCCAGGTGTATATATATATATATATATATATATATATATATATATATATATATATATATATATATACATACACTGTATTCAGTTTAGCTAGATCCGTTCCTGTTATTCTCTTCCTAATATACTGACAGGCAGGCAGGTGTTTTTGCAGTATTTACAGTTAGTGTACTGTGCACCCTGCACAGTTGTACCTACAGTATAGCTACCTGAAGACAAGTGCTTGTGTTCTTCTTCTGATCCTATTAATAGCACAGGCAGGCTCTTGAAGTATTTACAGTTAGTGTACTGTGTACCCTGCACAGGTGCATCTATAGCTACCTGAAGACAAGTGCTTGTGTGCTTCTTCTGATCCTATTAATAGCACAGGCAGGCTCTTGAAGTATTTACAGTTAGTGTACTGTGCACCCTGCACAGTTGTACCTACAGTATAGCTACCTGAAGACAAGTGCTTGTGTTCTTCTTCTGATCCTATTAATAGCACAGGCAGGCTCTTGAAGTATTTACAGTTAGTGTACTGTGTACCCTGCACAGGTGCATCTATAGCTACCTGAAGACAAGTGCTTGTGTGCTTCTTCTGATCCTATTAATAGCACAGGCAGGCTCTTGAAGTATTTACAGTTAGTGTACTGTGCACCCTTCACAGTTGCACCTACAGTATAGCTACCTGAAGACAAGTGCTTGTGTTCTTCTTCTGATCCTATTAATAGCACAGGCAGGCTCTTGAAGTATTTACAGTTAGTGTACTGTGTACCCTGCACAGTTGCACCTACAGTATAGCTACCTGAAGACAAGTGCTGGTGTGCTTCTTCTGATCCTGGTTCTTTCGGAATGCACATTCAGTGCTGCTGGAGGCTTTGTAACCGATCACAGGGTGCACCTGTCCACCGACTCGGTCGATCGACTGACCTTCATAAAAATGAATCAGTCTTGGATCACCACCAGCTACCAAGCACTTGATGCTGACGTAACTGAATAATTTTTTGAAATGTCAGATCCCTTCAAGACTGCCTATGCTGATGCTGAGTGACTATCGTGTTATGCTGAGTGACTATTCTCTTCCTCAATGATCATGCTGATAGCTTGTAAGAATATTTTTGGTCATGGGCACCGCCACCAGTGGCTAAGGCCCAATTTTTCAGCCCCTGTTTAACAGGGGCATGTAATTACAATTTTTGATGCAATATTTTGCAAGGAGGGTTCGTTGCTACGCTCAACTAGAGTATTTGTGAGGGGCTGCAGTGTTGTGGCACCAGCACCAGTGCCTAAGGCCCAATTTTTCAACCCCTGTTTAACAGGGGCGTGTATTTACAATTTTTGATGCAATACTTTTCAGCAGGGCTCGTTCCTGCGCTCCAACTAGAGTATCTCTGAGGGGTTGCAGTGTTGTGGCACCAGTGCCTAAGGTCCAAATTTTTCTGACCCTGTTCAACAGGGGCATGTAATTACAATTCTTGATCTAATATTTCACAGCAGGGCCTGTTCCTGCACTCACCAAGAGTAACTGTGAGGGCTTACAGTGTTATGGCAACACCAACACCTAAGTCCCCAATTTCTGCAGAGTATATAGGGCAGGCCCCTACTTTCAAACGACTCCTACTTGCAAACGGAAGGAGACAACAGGAAGTGAAATGAAATCTACCCCTAAGAAGGGAAATTCGCTCCTGTAAGAG